>NC_073255.2:92597500-93222500 GCF_029289425.2 Pan paniscus
TTAAACATAGCTGTGTCATTTTATTTACCCTTTGTTTGGCCAGGGAGCTCATTTTCAGTGATAATGGAGATGAAGACTTAGGCCCTCCCCTCATCAAATTATCATACATCTTAAATGTGCCAAATCTAAAATTCTTAATGAGAGTTTACAGTTCATAAACACGTCTCTGGTTTTAAAAGCCTCATCTTAAGCAAGGAGAAGACACATTTCTGCTCTCGCCACGCGGTGAGATAACCGTATATTGGCTCACAGATACGTATCTTCTGGCTTAGCCATTATTTCTATGGTGCAAACATCAGAAGCAAGGAATACTCAAACCAGAATTCAGCCTGGGCGAGGTGGCTCACGCCTCTAATCCCAGTACTTTGGGAGGCTGAGACGGATGGAACACCTGAGGTCAGGAGTTTGAGACCAGCCTGGCCAACATGGCAAAACCCCGTCTCTACTAAAAATACAAAAATTAGCTGGGCGTGATGGTGCTCACATGTAATCCCAGCTACTCGGGAGGCTGAGGCAGGAGAATCGCTTGAACCCGGGAGGCAGAGGTTGCAGTGAGCCAAGATTGTGCCAGTGCACTCCAGCCAGGGCAACAGAGTGAGACTGTGTCTTAAAAAAAGAGGGAAAAAAAAAAAAACCAGAATTCAATTTTCAGGGAATGTGCCTGTTAAGTAGCGCAGGATTATTTTTTCAAAAATAGAGAGAAAGCACCTACTTGTGTTGCTGTTATGAGACCATCAACTGGAATAGATCAGCGTTTGCCCTCAAAGAACCCACCCACCAGTGAGGGGATGGTGTGAGGGCTTTGGAGGACAATTCTCTCACCTGCCTGGCAATTCCTGGGGCTCAATGTTTATAGAACTGTCCCTCTTTTCATGAGTGAACATCAGGTGACTGTTCCAAGCTGCAAAATATGGGGAACAAACAAAAGATCGCAAGAGATCACACTCTGCCCACACTCCTTACAGGTCTCAACATCAGCCTCTCCTGGTTACAGCTGAGACAGCCTTGATTGCTATACAGGAATCAAATTAGGGGAGCTTAACGGCCCATCAATCACTGCCAAGCACACGTGTGAATGAAGCACGCATGAAGCTGAAAGCTGCATGGTAATCAACAGAGAGTGGCTCATTAAAATCCATTAAATTTCCTAAGTTGGAAATTGATTGCTGTCTCTCTGCACACCGTCTAAATCTCATCTGACAGCTTTGTCTGACATCATTTATCACTTGCGACAAAATACCAAAGGAAAAGAGGATACACCTTTGGCCAAATTATCCCACTTTAGGTCTGTTCTTTCTGCCTGTGTGGAAGTATTGCACGCTCTCTTAGCAGATGAACATAAAAGAGAAGGTAAAAATATTCTCCTTTCAGATATAAACTAAAACAAAAAATGGATCAGACCTCCAAAGGATCATTTCTCACAAAGGCCGCCATTCTATAACCAGAAGTCTTTTGGCCCACACAATTTTCGAGTCAGATATACACGAAGTTTCTTCTCCCTGAGCGTGCAACAAAATGCAAACGCCCACTATTGAAAAATCCTGTGGGGTGTTCAGAACGAATTGAATGTCATCATTAAGCTTTGGGCCTGTGGACCCCTAGAAGGCTGAAGGTTTCAGAGAGAGATGCAAATTTAAACATATCAGGGTCCAGATGTCTGGAGGGTATTGTGTATTCATTTACTCGTCTATTCGTGGGTACTACGTCCATATTCACCTCTTTTTAGTTGGGTTGAACTTGGGCAAATAGCGTCAACTCTGAGTGTGTATTTCTTTCTTTCCTTTCTTTCTTTTCTTTCTTTTCTTTCTTTCTTTCTTTCTTTCTTTCATTCTTTCTTTCATTCTTTCTTTCTTTTTTTTTTGAGACAGGGTCCCACTCTGTTGCTCAGGCTGGAGTGCAGTGGTTCCAGTTTGGAGTGACTATGAATGGAGCTATGAGCAATCACAGCTCAATGCAGCCTCAGCCTCCCAGGCTCTGGTGGTCCTCCCATCTCAGCCTCCTGAGTAGCTGGGACCAGAGGTGTATGCTACCATACTTGGCTAATTTTTTACTTTTTTGTAGAGACGGGGTTTTACCATGTTGCCCAGGCTGTTCTCAAAGTCCCAGGCTCAAGTGATCCACCTGCGTTGGCCTCTCACAACGGTGAGATTACAGGTGTGAGCCATCATACACGGCCCTGTATTTCTTCACCTGTGTAATGAGAATAATAATATGACCTTGCTTCTTGCAGATGTGACAATCAAATGAGATAATGCATATAGAATACTTAGTTTCATACTTTGCACATACAAGGGTCTCAGTAAATATTTGGGGTTTTTTGTTTGTTTGTTTGTTTTTGAGGCAGAGTTTCGCTCTTGTTGCCCAGGCTGGAGTGCAGTGGCACGATCTCAGCTCACTTCAACCTCTGCCTCCCAGGTTCAAGCGATTCTCCTGTCTCAGCCTCCCGAGTAGCTGGGATTACAGGCACCTGCCACCATGCCCAGCTAATTTTTTGTATTTTTAGTAGAGACGGGGTTTCACCATGTTGGCCAGGCTGGTCTTAAACTCCTGACGTCAGGTGATTTGCCCGCCTTGGCCTCCCAAAGTGCTGGGATTACAGGCATGAGCCACCGCGCCTGGCCTCATCTCCTTTCTTTGGCGTCTTTTTGTAGCGTGCCTTCCAGCAGACACACTCATTACTCCCTATTTACCAGTCCTCTTTTGTGGCTGTGTGCCTGTAATTCTCAGTCATATTGCAGTATTGCTTTTGCTCTTTCCTTTACTGGTTCCTAGTGTCATAATCACACCTAAGATGCCTTCAGGATCTTTCTTGCCTCCGCTGGGAATGCCGAGTGAACCCGCACAGGCTTGGAATCTAGGTGTTCAAGCCAGCCTGAAATTGGCTCTCAATTTTGCTGAACCTATCAGCCTCAGATCCCTGGTGCTGATCAAAGTGGTTTTTAAATTGTAGGTCTTGCCATTTGGCAGTAACTGGGCCTTGTCAAATAGGAAAACGCTGGGTTGGTGATGACTTGAGCCCTTTTGTGAATAAGGAGCACTTCCCTTCTCTGCTCCTTATTGAAAATGTCATGAGCTTTATTGCCTAAGTGTTAAAGCGCGGGGACGAAGTGGGAAATCACTTTAACTTCCATTCAGAGAATGTTGTATTGCCTGCCTATTTCTGGTGGGCATAAAAGGGCAGCTGGCTGCAAAAAAAAAAAAAGGTATATTTTGCAGATACAAGTCCCAAAAAGCCTAGTTGCCATTTTGCATTGGATTTCTTAACGGCCAAAGCCTAAAATGAGTATAAGAATGTCTTCTTGGTATAGCCTTTTCATTGCTACTTGGTCAAATATGCTGGGATTGTGATATAACTTAATATAATAATGTAAGTTGATAAGTAAGAAAATGAGGGTGTTTGCTTAGTCAGAATAAGTTAGTTTCATATCAGAAGGGTACTGTTTTCTTGCAGGATTAAGTAACTATTAAGTCTTGGGATTGGAAGGAAGCAATCATTTATCTAAATGAATCTTTATAGGAGATCCTTCTCAAATGACTATCCAACCTGTGTATAGTGATAACCACTGCCTAGAAACTCTGTCTTTTCTCGGACAGTACATTGTATCTGTTCTGTGCCCCATTAGGAATGGGTTGCTGGGCCGGGCGTGGTGGCTCATGCCTGTAATCCTAGCACTTTCGGAGGCCAAGGCAGGAGGATCAGTTGAGTCCAAGAGTTCAGGATCAGTTGAGTCCAAGAGTTTGAGACCAGTCTAGGCAACATGGTGAGACCCTGTCTCTACCAAAAATCAAAAAATTAGCTGGGAGTGGTGGCATGAGCCTGTTGTCTCAGCTACTTGGAAGGCTGAGGTGGGAGGATCACTTGAGCCCAGGAGGCAGAGGTTGCAGTGAGCCAAGATCATACCACTGCACTCCAGCCTGGGTGACAGAGTGAGACCCTGTCTCAAAAAAAAAAAAAAAAAAAAAATGGTCCTACAGTAGCCTATACCCATTGGCCCCACACCTAATTCAATGGGACAAGTCAGAATTAATTTACTTCCCTTCTACCTGACAACTCATAAAATATTTAAAGACAGCTTTTGTGTTTTCACTGTCTTTCTCTTTCTCTTCTCCGGGATAAACTTCCCTGTTCCCTAAGTACCATCCTGTTTACCTTTTTCTGATAATGCTATGTTCAGATCCTTATTCCTCATAAAAAGAAACATCCCAAATTGAATAAAGCATGGTAGATTCTGCATGATGTAAGCCTTAATGAATTATGTTTTTATGGCTTGAACGTTTATTAATATGTGTCAGGAGGAGACACTGTCATGATTTATTTATGTATATATGTATTCGGTTATGTACACTGTACCTTGATTAAAAAAATACTTAGTCTCTGACAAGTATCTAGACCACATTAAGATAAAACAGTTTGTTAGAAAGAAATCAGGACAAAAGGCAAATGAAAGTAGGAAAGTAAGATGATGCTAAGGAGAAGGTTAATACCGAGAATGCATGTCAGACTCCCAGTGCCCTGCTTGCTAAGAGCCTGGGCAAAGGGTAACACTAATTAGTTACAGGGTTCACAGGCTGCAAAAGATAAAAACAACTCCAGTACTCAAGAGAAGTGCTGTATAACCATTTCTGGTGCTGAAACATTTCTTCTTTGACTCCACATGAAGGGGAGACTGAATGAAGTATTTGGAGATATAATTTCCAAAATTCATCCTTTAGGTGTGCAGTTCTATGATTTTTTTTTCTTTTGAGATAGAGGCTCACTCTGTCACCGAGACTGGAATGTAGTGGTACAATCATAGCTCACTGCAGCCTCAACCTCCTGGGCTCAAGCAATCCCCCTGCCTTAGCCTCCCAAGTAGCTGGGACTACAGGTGAGTGCCACTGTAACTGGCTAATTAAAAAAAAAAAAAAATTGTAGAGGTGTGGTCTTGCTGTGTTGCCTAGGCTGGTCTTGAACTCCTGGACTCAAGCAATCCTCTCACCTCAGCCTCCCAAAGTGCTGGGATTACAGGTGTGAGCCACCACAGCCAGCCACTTCTATGAATTTTGATAAAACTTATGCACTCATCTAACTAGCACTACATTAAAGATAGAGAATATTTCCATCACCCCGGGTCCCAGTACGGTGGCTCACACCTGTAATCCCAGCACTTTGGGAGGCGGAGATGGGCAGATCACTTGAGGTCAGGAGTTCAATACCAGCCTGGCCATCATGGTGAAACCTGTAATCCCAGCCTCTTGGGAAACTGAGGCACGAGAATTGCTGGAACCCGGCAGGCGGAGGGTGCAGTTAGCCAACATTGCACCATTGCACTCCAGCCTGGGAGACAGAGCAAGACTTCATCTCAAAAATAAAAGAGAGTATTTCTGTCACTCCAAAGAAGGCCTCATGTACCTTTGGAGTCAGTAGCCCTAGTCCCAGCCCCTAGGAACTGCTGGTCTGATCTCACTTCTTGTAGTTTTGCATTTTTCAAAATGCCACAGAAATAGAATGAAACAGTATATAACCTTTTGGCCTGGCTTTTTTTCATTCAGTATAATGCTTTCAAGATTCATCAGTGTGGATGTGTGTATTATGAGTCGAATTTCTTTTTTTTGTTCAGGAGTGTACTACCATAGCTTACACTCTGTGCATTTATCCCTTCGCTAGTTAGTAGACATTTGACTTGTTTCCAGTTTGGAATAACTATGAATAGGGTCGCTATAAATATTCATGTACAGGCATTTGTGTGGGCATATATTTTCATTTCTCTCAAGTAAATACCTAGGTGTGGGATTACTGAATAAAATGGGAAATGTATGTTTAACTTTATACAGAGATGCCAAAATGTTTTCCAAAGTGGTGATACCATTTTTAATTCCTACCAGCAATATATGAGAGTTCCAGTTGCTTTACATCTTTGCTAGCAATAGATATTCTTAGCTTCTTTTGTTCGCTTTTAAATTTTAGCCTCTTTAATAAGTCTACAGTGGCATCTCATTGTGGTTTTTGTTTGCTTTCTTTTCATTTACTTTAGTAAATTCTTTAGTAATATGTATGCTCAAATCTTCCCCCTTTTTAAATTGTACTGATTGCTTTCTTATTATTGAGTTTGAAAGTTCTTTATATTCTTTATTCTGGGCACAGACGTTTTTCTTTTCTTTTTTTTTTTTTTTTTTTTTTTGCAACAGGGTCTCACTCTGTCGCCCAGGCTGGAGTGCAGTGACACGATCACGGGTCACTGCAGCCTTGACTTGGGCTCAAGCGATTTTTCCACCTCAGCCTCCTGAGTAACTGGGACTACAGGCATGCACCACTGAGCTCAGTTAATTTGTTTGATTTTTAGTAGAGACAAGGTCTTGCTATGTTTCCCAGGCTGGTCTGGACCTCCTGAGTTCAAGCCATCCTGACTTGGTTTCCCAAAGCCCTAGGATTACAGGCATGAGTCATCACACCTAGTCAGGTTTCTTTAACAGGTATTTGTTTTGTGATATTTTCTGCCATATTATATCTCATGTGTTCATTATCTTAACAGTGATTTTTGAAAATAAAAGTTTTCAGTTATTGTGAAGTTCAGTTTGCTATTTCTGTCCTTTCATTATTCATGCTTTATGCATCTTATCTAAAAAATCTTTGCCTAGATAAAGGCTTTCTCTGTTTTCTTCTGTATATTTTATAGTTTTAGGTTTAATATTTAAGTTGTTTCCATTTTGAACTGTTTATCCACTACGTTATTGGAATAAACAAGTGAATGGGTTTCAAAGATATGTTTCCTAAACAGTTCTCAATAAAAACCAATGACATCATGGCAAAGAATATTCCAGAAACAGCTTCTACTGGGGAAGCTGAACAAGGACATATCTTTCTGTTGTTCTGACAGAATTCAATGATAAATTTTAGAGTGTCTAGAGAAAGCCTCTTCATTTGGGGGGATTTACAACTTACAAAGTTGCATGTAAAATTAATCTAGCTTTAAATTTTTTGGAAGAGAAGAACTATAATTTTCATTAGGCTTTCAATGGGGGCAGTGACCACCACTTGCTCCCCAAAACGTTAAGAACCATGGTATTAGTCTGTTCTTGTATTGCTGTAAATACCTGAGACTGGGTAATATATAAAGAAGAGAGGTTTAATTGGCTCTTGATTCTGCAGGCTGTACGGGAAGCATGATGCTGGAATCTGCTGAGCTTCTGAAAAAGCCTCAGGAAACTTACAATAATGGCAGAAGGCAAAGAGGAAGCAGGTGCATCTTACATGGCAGGACCAGGAGCAGGAGACAGAGAGAGAGGAGGGAGGTGCCACACACTTTTAAATGACCAGATCTCATGAGACCTCACTATCAAGAGGACAGTACCAGAAGGATGATGCTAAATCCACCCCCATGATCCAACCACCTCCCACCACCCCACCTCCATCACTGAGGATTACAATTGAACATGAGACTTGGGTGGGGACACAGATCCAAACCATATCAAACATTGACCTAGGGCAGGATTCCACAGACCAAGGTTCACAGGCCATGTCCAGCTTGCCACTTATTTTGCAAGTAAAGTTTTACTGCAACATAGCCACACTAATTTGTATTGTCCATGGCTGCTTGCTTTATGGTAACAGAGTTGACTGTAGAGTTGAATTGTTGGGATAGAAACTACAAGGAGCACCAGACTATTTGTTATCTGGTCTTGCACAGAAGCATAGACAGACTATGTATCCTTCAGGTTAACCTGCAAAATAGAAATTGTCTCAACTGATTTTTCTATTGAGTATTGTGTAGATTGAATGCAAGATTATACTCCTTGGTAGTACTTGGAGGGCAGAACTGTGGTGTTGATGGTTTTGCAAAACTCCATATTTCAACAGTGAAAAGCTCTAAGAAGCACTGCTACTGTCCTTTTCTACAGGAAGAAGACCAAGAAAGATCCTCTAGGCTTTTAAATACTAAGTTATCTTTGTAAATTATTTAGGGATCACTCAATTGAGTGATACTGGGGCATCTTTTTATGCCCCAGAACATAGCTGCAATAATTTTAAATTGTGAAATATTTTAAGTGGTCACTACCATATGCCTAACTTTGAACTTTCACCAATATATCTTTTGGTTGTGCATATACCATATCAGTTGAAAAATGGATCTCTTTTAAATGAATAAGGTAAGTCCCTATGTAGGAATTTAGCTATACACCATTTAAGTGCATTTAATGTTTGTTTGTTTGTTTGTTGTTACTGTTTTTCAAATAGCAGCTCTGAAGCCCTTCTTTGTAGAATGAATGAGATACCTATTAAAGTCACTCCTGGCTTATAAGTATAAAATTATGTCATCTGCAAGTGAGAGGAAGCTTTTAGTTTTCCTTACAGAAGGTTGGCACCTTCTTTCTAGGACTCACACTAAAGATTGTGCTTTTCCAAAAGTAGTATCTTAGTATCTAAACAATTAAAGGGATACTTTTTAAAAAGTGAGGCTGGGCATGGTGGCTCACACCTGTCATCTTAGTACTTTGGGAGGCTGAGGCGGGAGGATCACCTGAGCCCAGGAGTTTGAGACCAGCCTGGGCAACATAACAAGACTCTGTTTCTATAAAGAATAATAAAAAGTTTAGCTGGGTGGGGTGACATGTGCCTGTGTTCTCAGCTACTTGGAAGGTGGAGGCAGGAGGATGACTTGAACACAAGAGGTAGAGGCTGCAGTGAGCTACGATGGCACCACTGCACTCTAGCCTGGGGGACAGAGTGAGACCATGTCTCCAAAATTAAAAAGTTAAAAATAAAACGTGAGCCAGAAAACATTCTTATTTTCCCCTGAATCCTCAAAAACGGTCTCTACTAACTCAAAGTCTGGCAGTGTTTTTAAGGTGCTGATTGTGAGCTCAACCCAAGTCAGTGAAACCATCTATTCCTTACAGATTTCTTCATGGACTGATAGAACATTACATTGGTCAGTATTGGAAGACTCTTACCCAAAGCCCATCTCATTCCCAACATTTCTTGCAAAGCCCAGACTTATCATTTATACAGAGGGAAACAGGCATGCATTTTTAATGAAGTGTTCAATAAGTTAAATATATCTATACTTTGGAATGAAATAAAGGGTTGTTCCTTTTTTTGTTTTGTTTTGGTTTGGTTTTTTTTTGAGACAGAGTCTCGCTCTGTTGCCAGGCTGGAGTGCAGTGGCGTGATCTCAGCGTGAGCCACTGCGCCCAGCCGGTTGTTCTTTTGAAAATGATATTAATGATCTTGCTGAGAGCTATCTCCACCACTCAATAAAACCTTACACTCATTCTCCAAGCCCACATGTGATCCAAGTTTTCCGGTACACTAGGGCAAGAACCCAGGATACAGAAAGCCCTCTGTCCTTGCGATAAGCAGAGGGTCTAATTGAGCTCATTAACACAAGCTGTCTGCAGATGGCAAAGCTGAAAGAGCACACTGTAACAGACGCCCACCAAGGCTTCAGGAGCTGTAAACACTCACCCTTAGGCACTGCTGTGGGGTCAGAGCCCAAAAATGCTCCCCACGACCTCTACACCTGCCCGTCTGCATGCTTTCTTAGGAGTTTGAGCAGCAGGGCAGCAAAGAAGAGTCACAACCCTGTCGCACATCCTGTGACGGGGGATAAAGGAACACTCCCATTTCAGTGTCCATCCGTAGGGGAATGCGTAAGCCAAAGTATATGATATGACATACTTAGCAACAATTCAGATGTACATACATAGCAGTGTGGATAAACCTTAACAATGCTCCCTTTAATCAAAAAAGAAACAATGAGATTCATAGCAGGAAACATTTATGTTTAAATACACGGACATTGAAAACAACACATATTTTGGGGACAGTGTGTCAGAGGGGATAAGAATATGAATTCCTCAGCCAAACTTCATAGGTCCTAATCCCAGCTCCACTATTTACCTCTTATGTTAGATGAGTTACTTAATTTTTGTGCCTCAGTTTTCCCATTTGCAAAATGGTGATAATCTCATTGCATTGCTATCCAGATTTGATGAGTTAATGTATGTGTAGCATTTAAAATATAGAATAAGTGCTAATAAGTGTAATCTATTATTACAGTACATGTATCAGTATTACATATAAAACATATAAAGTGGTGACTAAGGGGGTAAGGGAAAAAAAAGTGGAATTTGGGGACCAAGGAGAGACGATAAGAAAAAAAGAAGAGAAAAAGTTTCCTAGGCTGGGCGCGGTGGCTCATACCTGTAATCCCAGCACTTTGGGAGGCCAAGGTGGGTGGATCATTTGAGGTCAGGAGTTCAAGACCAGCCTGGCCAACATGGCAAAACCCTGTCTCTACTAAAAATACAAACATTAGCCGTGTGGGCTGGGCACAGTGGCTCACACCTGTAATCCCAGCACTTTGGGAGGCCGAGGCAGGCGGATCACGAGGTAAGGAGATCAAGACCATCCTGGCCAACATGGTGAAACCCCATCTCTACTAAAAATACAAAAATTAGCCGGGCGTGGTGGCGTGCACCTGTAATCCCAGCTACTCTGGAGGCTGAGGCAGGAGAATCGCTTGAACCAGGGAGTCGGAGGTTGCAGTGAGCCGAGATCGCGCCGCCGCACTCCAGCCTGGGTGACAGAGCAAGACTCTGTCTCAAAAATAATAATAAAAATAATAAAGTTTCTTAGAGCTTACTGTTTAGTACAGGTGACCCTAATTTGTGACACTAGCAAGAGTAAACTTTCCAGGTTTACCTGGTAACTGAGATTCCAAAACTTAAATACCAGTTACAAATCTTGGATACCTATGTTTAAACCTGTCCTCTTTGTAGTATTTGAAGGCCAAACTGAGATCCTTATATATGAGAATTTATTATACTTGAATCTTTCAAGGTTACTAGAATTTGAGTAAGCATTGAATTGATGAGATCCCGCTGATCTCTTCTGATTTCATTTTTCCTTGTTACTTTGTTCATCTCACCAGGGATTGTCTTTTTTCTTTTTGGCCTGGCAATTCCTGACAGATCAGGCACTAGAAGGAAAAAAGGCCCACATTTGCTATGACATACTGTAGATAAAACTGGTTTAAAGCTTTCATCAATTTGTAGAAAAGATGTGGAAGAGAAATCTTCTCCTCACGTCACCCAAAATGGAATTTTAAAAGGTATTAGATAATGAAAGGTTTCTAGGGGAATTTGAAATCTTCTTAGTCAGTCTCACACTTTCTAGCCCCCTGAGCTCACCAGTGTGAAAGGTTGAGATGAGGGGAAATATTCACTCTCTATATAGTCCAGAATGTCCATTCAAACGGTAGCAAATGCGGAGGGCTCAAATATGGCATGGCTTTTGCCAGCAGTTTGCAGCATGGACTCGGTATTGGTATTTGTTACAGGTAATTGGCTTCTGCTCACATTAATTAATTTATTGGAGGCTGGGTCTCTCTCTTTCACCCAGGCTGCAGTGCAGTGGTGCCATCATAGCTCACTGCAGCCTCAAACTCCTGGGCTCAAGTGATCCTCCTGCCTCAGCCTCTCAAGTAGCTGGAACAACAGGTGCATGCCACCAGGCATGACTGATTTTTTAAACTTTTTTTTTTTTAGAGATGGGGTCTTGCTATGTTGCCCAGGCTGGTCTCAAACTCCTGGCCTCAAGTGATCCTCCAGCCTTGGCCTCTCAAAATGCTGGGATTGCAGGTGTGAGCCATTGTGCCTGGCCACAAGGTTATTCTTATAATAACTTTCCTATCTTGCACTTGCATCTTGTTTTATGAGAAAACGGAATACGCAGATACAAATGAAGAGATGATGGACATAGGGTAGGCAGGTGAAAGGAACAAACAAGATATAATGAGGCTCCTGAGGCTACAATAGCTGGAAAATGTTCCCACTCCAAGGGCTGAAGGGAAAGGGTTACTGGAACCTCACGAGGTCTGGAAGAGGTGCCACTCAGCGGGAAATAGGCTTGTGAAGAGACATAGCTACTGCCAGAGTAGCAGAGTTTTGTCAGAAAGTATGCAGGGGAGGAGGACCCTGCCCTCTCTCTTCTGCTGCCCTTGGATTTCTTGCCATTGTCTGAATTGGCCTAACCCAAACAGAAGCTAGCAGCAAGTTTGTCTAGGAGATGCAATCTACAGAGATCAGTTTCCAAGGGCCCAGGGCAGAGAGGTGCAGGGAGGGAATGGCTTGTGGAGATGGCAAATGGAGAATTGCGCACACACATTTTCTTATTCCTTTTTGTTTGTTTTAATAGTGAGAGAAAGAAGTTTGCAAATTTCATGTAACAGTACCCATGGGAGTACAGTACACAAGTGAACGTAATCTATTACGGGTTTTATGGCAGAAAAGAGATGGGTAATTACTGGTCTATGGGGCTGACTCCCAAGGGGGAAATACAGGTAACATTTTCATCAGCTAGATCTCATGTGCTAACATTAAAACAGAACTGGGTTTCATGTATAAATACATTTGGTAGGGAAATTTCTATTAGGATGTAAATATCTGTCTTTAGAAGAGGGGATGTAAGCTCGGTTTGATTCCTTGTCTGTCTTGTTTGCTATTGTATACCCAGTATCTGGCACAGTTCCTGGCATTGTGAATAAATGAATGAGAAGTAATCTTTCAGATACCTTATGTATTATGGGTATAGACTCATTGGACTGACAATGATAGTAACTTTGCTGATTATGTGAAATTCATTTAAGATAAAAAGTCTTATGAGCAGTGGCTCATGCCTGTAATTCCAGCACTTTGGGAGGCCAAGGCAAACAGATCACCTGAGGTCAGGAGTTCAAGACCAGCCTGGGAAACATGGTGAAACCCCATCTCTACTAAAAATACAAAAATTAGCCAGGTGTGGTAGCACAAGCCTGTGATCCCAGCTACTCAGGAGGCTGAGGCACGAGAATCGCTTGAACCTGGGAGGTGGAGGTTGCAGTGAGCTGAGATTGAGCCACTGCACTCCACCTGGGCAACAGAGTAAGACTCTGTCTCAAAAAACAATTAAATTAGAATAAAATAAAAAGTCTTAATATCACGACCAGGTAATGGTGTAGGAGTTTGCACCTGCATGGAGGTAGAGAGTGGAAGAATATAACTATTAAAAAAGGTCTAAAATTAGAACTGTCATTCAATCCAGCAATCCCACTACCAGGAAAGAAATCATTGTATCAAAAAGATACTTGCACTGGTATGTTTGTTGCGGCACTATTCACAATAGCAAAGATATGGAATCAACCTAAATATCCATCAGTGGAGGAATGGATAAAGAAAATGTGGTACATAGACACCATGGAATACTACTCAGCCATAAAAAAGAATGCAATCATTATCTTCTGCAGCAACACGGATGGAAGTGGAAGCTACTATCCTCAGTGAAATAGCTCAGAAACAGAAAGTCAAATAGCACATGTTCTCACTTATAAATGAGAGCTAAACAGTGGGTACAGATGGATGTACAGAGGGAATGATAGATACTGGGGACTCCATAAAGGGAGAGGCTGGGACGGAAGTAAGATTTGAAAAATTCCCTATTGGGTACAGTGTACACTGTCCAGATGATGGGTTCATGATGCAATATATACATGTAAGAAACCTGCATTTGTATCCTCTAAATATGCTTTTATTTTATTATTTATTTATTTATTTATGAGATGGAGTCTCTCTCTGTTGCCCAGGCTGGAGTGCAGTGGTGCCATCCTGACTCACTGCAACCACCACCTCCTGGGTTCAATGATTCTCCTGCCTCAGCCTCTAGAGCAGCTGGGATTACAGGTGCCCACCACCACGCCCAGCTAATTTTTGTATTTTTAGTAGAGACGGGGTTTCACCATGTTGACCAGACTGATCTCAAACTCCTGACCTCAGGTGATCTGCCCGCCTCGGCCTCCCAAAGTGCTGGGATTACAGGCCTGAGCCACTGTGCCTGGCCTAAATATGCATTTTTAAAAAAGAATACAACTGTGAAGAGACATCACATTTGGTTTGCCCAGGAATTGAAAGAGACTAGAACTAGAAATAGATTCTAGTCCTATGAGCACCATGGGGTCTGACCACTGTCCTCTTGTGCTGATGGAGTTGGGACTGGGTGACCATCGTGTCTCACCTTTGCTGAAAGTATCCACCACACATACCCTTCCCCCACTTAAAAAAAAAAGAGCTGGAAAGGTAAAAAAGTCAAAACCCTGGAATATGTAGAGAGGTCCTAAACTCCAAGTCTCTTCTATCTATATCATGTTAAAACTCATCAGGAGAACTGGTATACCCCTATGCTCTATGCTCTGGGAAAGGAACATAGTCGTTTTGGTAGATGTTCCTGGGAGAAGGGGAAGCCCATTTTCCTTTCCTCAAAAGGACTTGCCTCTCACCCATCTTAGGAAAGTTTTCCAAATATAGAAAAACAACCAAGTCTGGATTCTCCAATCCTGTGTTTGCGATCTCCAAGAAAGAACAGAACACACTTCTGGACAACTTGTCCAAACTTCAGAAGTGATCACAATGGTGCTAGCCACATTATGTGAATATTAGATTTCATGTTAACTTGTCATTTAAGACCAGGCAGAAGGGAAGCTCCTCCTGAACCATGAGACCTGACCCATCACTGCCTACCATGACAGGTGCTTCGCTGCTACTAAGTCTGATGAAAAGGAGAGGGGCAGGCCATTCAGTTTGCTTTCTCTCCTAGCCATTGATAGTGCCACAGCTTCCAGAACATTCTTGCTTTAATTGAGCAGCCTATGCCTATCTTTTATAACTAACAAGTGACCCAAAGTACAGGCATGTGAAAGCCTGTCTCCCGTCATAAGGAAAGCCACTCGGAGAAGTCAGGCAGCATGTTGGAAAGTGATCTGAGGGTCTGATCTGTCAGTCAAGAAAGAACTCTGGGCAATGTCTATTGTGAGGCTGGGTGGGAGACTCAGTCTGTTAAGGTAGCAGTGATGGGTCAGGTCTCACGGTGCAGGAGGAGCTGCCTTTCTGCCTGATTTTAAACAAGCAACTAACATGAAATCTAACAGAAGAGACCACATAATGTGGCTAGCACCATTGTGGTCAGCTCTGAAGGATGGCAACGCAAGTTGTCCGGAAGTGTGTCCTGTTCTTTCTTGGAGATCGCAAACATAGGATTGGAGAATCCAGACTTTGCTGTTTTTATATATTTGGAAAACTTTCCTAAGATGGGTGGAGAGGCAAGTCCTTTTGAGGAAAGGAAAATGAGCTTCCCCTTCTCCCAGGAACTGTATATACCACATGTGCCTGGGCAAACTTGGTAGTCTATTGGTACTTTGTCAAGGACCAATAAGGTCTTTGACAGATAGGAAGACTACACAAAGGGGCCTCCCTGAGTTGTCTGTTGTGTCTTACAATGAAGACAGGGAACTGGAGGAAGCCAAGAGTCTCATGAGACAGAGAATGGATCAAACTAATAATAAGCTCATTTTAACAAGACCAGTATGAGAATAGGGCAAGAAACCTGACAAACAGAGGGGAACAATAGATACTGGGAACTCATAAAGGGGGAGGTTGGGAGAGAGGTGAGATTTGAAAAATTACCTGTTGGGTACAATGTACGCTATTAAGATGATGGATCCATTAAAATCTCAGACTTCACCATGATGGAATATACCATGTAAGAGATTGGTAATTACTGCACTTTCTTTTTTTTTCTTTTTCTTTTTTTTCTTTCTTTTTTTTTTTTCTTTTTTGAGATGGAGTTTCACTCTTGTCACCTAGGCTGGAGTGCAATGGCACAATCTGGGCTCACTGCAACTTCTGCCTCCCAGGTTCAAGAGATTCTCCTGCCTCAGCCTCCCAAGTAGCTGGGATTACAGGTGCATGCCACCACGCCTGGCTAATTTTTGTATTTTTAATAGAGATGGGGTTTCATCATGTTGGCCAGGTTGGTCTCGAACTCCTGACCCCAGGTGATCTGTCTGCTTCGGCCTCCCAAAGTGCTGGGATTAGAAGCGTGAGCCACCATGCCCAGCAGAAACCTGCACTTTCTTAGTGCGAGGTGTGAGCCACAGCACCCAGCCTAAATTTTTCAGTCTTAAAATGAGAACATTCCTAGTTTCTTCTCCTTCTTCAAAAACAAAACAAAAAATCCAGAGAATCACCTCACTTCATGTCTGTCTAACTCACCAGAAAATTGCATTAATCTGTCTGAGAACTGAAGTTACTTAAGAGATTTGCCATTTGTAAGTTGAGGAAGGCATTTTAGGTTTGCAGTGATCAGTACAGGCGACAGATCGTAATGGGGTAGAGAAAGAGTGTCAAGGTTTGAGAGTGGTGTCTTTTTTGGGGTTTGATTTTTTGCAGAGTGAAATATTTCATCTCTGAGTTGCTTACTACAAAAAGAGTGTCTTTGTTTTATTTTTTTAAACCTCTTTATTTCCTTTCTAGGCTTTTGTATCAGATTTCATCACGTTTTTGTCTTTCCAGAATCATTAATGATAAATTCTTACAGTCAAGAAAAATATTAGATTTAACCAAAAATTTAAAAGTCACAGTCCCACCCACCTCCTATCAATCTTTCTGAAAGAAGTAAATCAAAATTCTCTCACAGAAGATGAAAGTGAATTGTCCATCAAAGCTGAGAGTGGCTGCTTGATTACTTCAGCATCCAGACCATGTCTTTGGCTGCGATAGAAACAAGATGATTAATTTCAGAGCTTCTCTTGGTGTCTCATTTTGCGTTCACCACCTCCCCACCAATTCATAAAGCTCCCGTGAAGGGAGATGAAGGGATTGACTATCAAAAAATTAAAGTATAGGGCTGGGTGTGGTGGCTCACACCTGTAATCCCAGCACTTTGGGAGGCCAAGGTGGGTGGATCACCTGAGGTCTCGAGTTTTGAGACCAGCCTGGCCAACATGGTGAAACCTCACCTCCACTAAAAATACATAAATTAGCCAGGCGTGATGGTGGGTGCCTATAATTCCAGATTCTCAGGAGGCTGAGACAGGAGAATCGCTTGAACCTGGGAGGCAGAGATTGCAGTGAGCTGAGATTGTGCCACTGCACTCCCAACTTGGGTGACAGAGTGAAACTCTGTCTCAAATAATAAAATAAAATAATAAAATAAAATGTAAATGCTCCTGGCTTGCTGTGTGCCTACACTGCTACATACAATCAAAACTTTAAATTGGGACTGGACACAGTCAGCCCCTGTAATCCCAGCACTTTGGGAGGCTGAGGCTGGAGGGTAACTTGGGGCCAGGAGTTTGAGATCAGCCTGGGCAACATAACGAGACCCTACCTCTGTTTAAAAAAAAAAAAAAAAACTTATCAGAACAAAAATAATAATAATTTTTTAAAAAATACTTTAAATTGAAATAATGCCCAAAAGTAAAATTTCCGGGCACTCTTATCTGCAGTCTTTTTGTAGCTCCCAAGTCCTCCGCTACGGCATACATATGTGCCCTCAATCATCCTACTCATCACAAAAGGAAACAAAGTTCCTTTCTGCTATTAAAATTCTAGAACGGGCTGGGCACAGTGGCTCATGCCTATAATCCCAGCACTTTGGGAGACTGAGGAGTGAGGATCGCTTGAGGTCAGGAGTTCGAGACCAGCCTGGCCAACATGATGATGCTCTGTCTCTACTAAAAATACAAAAATTAGCTGGCCATGGTGGCACATGTCTGTAATCCCAGCTACTTGGGAGGCTGAGGCAGGAGAATTGCTTGAACCCAGGAGGCAGAGGTTGCAGTGAACCGAGATAGTGCCATTGCTCTCCAGCCTGGGTGACAGAGTGAGACTCCATCTCAAAAAAAAAAAAATCCAGAACATACATGGCCCAGTCTATACTATCTCGGTTGGGGGCTTTCAGTGAAACTGCCGGCTCTGAGATCACCAAGTATCACCCAGGTGCCAGACTAAATAGCGGCTTTTCAATCTTCAGCCCCCAAGCCCTCTTAGAGTACATTCTACTTCTGACTTTCCTCCCAGAGGAGGTTGTCTGTCTGCTTGCTCTGAAATAAGTGCATCATAGTCAGGTCATGTTGGAATCTGACTCCTTCCAGGACGGATCTCCTGAGTTCCAGAACATCAGGGGCTTATTGAGCCAGGGCATGCTCAAAACTTAAGATCTGTACCCTATATTACCTCTATGTTGATTAGTTTTTTAATCTAAGGAAAGCAATGCAGTATGTTCTGTAATATTTTCCACTTAGACCAGTGGGGAAAGCGTTCATTTTGGGGTTCAACAGACCTGGATTTGAACCCCTGCTGTGCCATTGACTAAGTGTGGAATCTCTAAATTCACTGATTCTTGCAGTTCTCACTTATGGAGTAGGGGTCATATTGACCTCAAAGAGCATTTTGAGATTTAAATAAAGGAATGTATGCAAAAAGTTGATCAGCTTTTCAACCTCTCCGCTGTGTCATTCCCATTAGAATACTGATACAGTTTGGCTGTGTCTCCACCCAAATCTCATCTTGAATTGTAGCTCCCATCATTGCCATGTGTGGTGGGAGGGACCTGGTGGGAGATCACTGAATCACAGGGACGGTTTCTTCCATACTGTTCTCGTGGTAGTGAATAAGTCTCACGAGATCTGATGGTTTTGTCAGGGGTTTTCCGTTTCGCTTGGTTCTCACTCTCTCCTGCCTGCCGCCACGTACGATGTCCCTTTGCTTTTCCTTCGTCTTCTGCCATGATTGTGAGGTCTCCCCAGCCATGTGGGACTGTGAATCCATTAAACCTCTTTCCTTTACAAATTACCCAGACTTGGGTATATCTTTATTAGCAGTATGAGAAGGGACTAATACAGATACAAACATACTTAGACAACTCTCATCCTAAAAAACAACATTCCACGCCTTGTAAGATGTGGGTAAAATAAATAAGAAGAATAATAGTCAAATGAAACTGTCTGTTCCCCTGTAGAGAAGAGTTAAACCTCACTCCTCTTCACTGCTCTGAATCAGCCCCCCAGGTAGTAGTCTGTACTCACTGCTGCCAATTCTCTTCTCCCACTGACTCCTGAATCTACTCTGTCTTGATTTTCATTCTTACCATTCCATAAAACAAAACAGCTCTAGTGGAGGTCACTGATGACCACCATGTTGCTAAATCCCACAGTCAATTCTCAATCCGTATCTTCTTTTTAATGTTTGAGACAGGGTCTTACTCTGTCACCCAAGCTGGAGTACAGTGGTGTGATCACAGCTCACTGCAGCCATGGCCTCCCAGGCTCATGCAATCCTCCTGCTTCAGCCTCCTGAGAAGGTGGGACTACACATGCACACCACTATGCCCAGCTAATTTTTATTATTATTTTTAAATATTAATTTTAAGTTTTCGAGATGGAGTCTCACTCTGTTGCCCAGGCTGGAGCGCAGTGGCACGATCTCAGCTCACTGCAACCTCCATCTCCCTGGTTCAAATGATTTTCCTGCCTCAGCCTCCCTAGCAGCTGGGAATACAGGTGTGTGCCACCATGCCTAGCTAATTTTTTTGTATTTTTAGTAGAGACAGGGTTTCAAGATGTTAGCCAGGCTGGTCTTGAACTCCTGACCTCACATGATCAGCCCCTCGGCCTCCCAAAGCGCTGTGATTACAGGCATGAGCCACAGTGATTGGCCCCATTTAAAAATTTCTCATAGAGATGATGTCTTGCTATGTTGCCCACGTTGGCCTCAAATTCCTAGCCTCAAGCAATCCTCCTGCCTCAGCCTCCCAAAGTGCTGGGATTACAGGCGTGGGCCACTGTGCCCAGCCTTTACCCCTGATTCTCTAGCAATAGTGAATTCATTGCAGTTGTTCCAGTAAGCCAGATTCTCAGGTTCTCTTTTCTTTGAGAGACTGAGATCGTGTTTTTTTTGTCCACACTGCCAACCACCAACCCCACCTTGCCTGGCTAGCTCTCCCTGTCTATGAAGACATTTCCTAGCTGCCTCCCTCACCCCCCAGGAGACAGGTGCCTCCTATGTTCCCCTGTAGAAACATCAGCCCAGCCCCATCAGAGCATCTGCCCCATGACATGGAAACTGGTCCTCTGCTTGTCAGTCTCTGCAAAGCCCTGCCGGCCCTTGGGTCCCCACTCCCAGCACAATGCCTAACACATAAATGGCACTCAGTAAATATTTATCTCAGGAAACTTTATCAACAATTATTCAAAACACTTTTACACACATCTCAAAAGAGCTATTATGAAGGTAAAATGCCGTTAATAGGCGTGAAAGCACCTTAGAATGCGGAAAACACCAGAAAGAGAATATATATATTAAAGCAGAAAATTGGCTTTTCTCCAAAGCCTTGACAGTATATAAAGGAGAAGAAGAGGTAACTATATCTTTCTCCTGCCAATGATACAGCAATTCGAGTGGCCTGGAGTGGTCATTTAAGATGATAAATCCATTCTTTTACCACAAGTGTGTGTTGATACGCATCTACTTAAATAGTGCAGGGAACAAGGCCATATGGAAAATATTAAGATGAAGAACAGGATGGAGGAGAGAAGCCATGGGCA
The DNA here is from genome assembly GCF_029289425.2 of Pan paniscus. Classification (NCBI taxonomy): domain Eukaryota; kingdom Metazoa; phylum Chordata; class Mammalia; order Primates; family Hominidae; genus Pan; species Pan paniscus. Next base: position 92,617,897 of record NC_073255.2, read on the forward strand.
CCAACAGATTAAGATAAAGTGTGGAGGACTGAGGCAGCTGTAGTGGCTCATGCCCGTAGTCCCAGCTACTTGGGAGGCCAAAGTGGAAGGCTTGCTTGAGGCCAGGAGTTCAAGACCACCCTGGGCAACATAACGAGATCCCGTTCCTGCAAAAAATTAAAAACAGCAGCTGGGTGTAGTGGTGCGTGCCTGTAGTCCCAGCTACTCAAGAGGTTGAGGAAGGAGGATTGCTTGAGCCCAGGAGTTTGAGGCTGCAGTGAGCTGTGGTCACGCCACTGCACTCTAAACTGGATGACAGGGCAAGACTTTATCTCCAAATAATAAATAAATAATGGAGGACTGAGTCACGAAAGCCATGCAAAAGGCATTTATGACAAGCTAAAGAGGAAGACACTTTCTCCTATCAGAGGAATCAAAGAAGACCTTCTGGGGATTAGAAGAAGCTGGACAGGTATTGATGAGCTTTGAATGTGAAGGCAGGAAGGATGCAGGGTTCCTACAGGGGCCGAGCCGACAAGAGCATGGTGGGACTTGGTTTTAGAAAAAAGAATTCAGCAGATTGTGCAAGAGGGAACAGCCCAGCACCTGGGGCGTCGGTACGGCCATACTTGTAATAGTCCAGGAATGAGTTGAGATCGCTAGCGATCTACACTAGCTTTCTTGGGTCATGGAAGTAATGCAGCCATGGCTTCCTTGGGTCACGGAAGTGATGCAGAGATTGAGCGTTTGGAGGACCGATCAAATCAGCTTTCATGTGCCGCTAGCCTCAAAAAGGGAGCCTTGCCGCCTGGCCAAGGGACAAGCCTATGTGGGCCCCTTCCCCTCACCCAGAGCCGAGTCCTTGTGGCAGAGCAGCTCCTTCTCTGCTGACATGCACGCCTTCCCTGGACCAACTGTGGAGTTATTATCATATTAATACCAACATCTTCCTCAGGCAAGGAGGTGAGGGGGGTGCACTTGGCAAAGGCAGAAATGACTGGGAGCCACTGAGCCGCTGTTGAGGCGTCAGGGTGGAGCCAAGAATGGGAGGACCCTAAGCATGAAAGTTTCATGATTTAGGAAGATCCTGCCAGGTGACTTGTGGTATCTTCAATTTAGCAGTTGCAGGTCGCATATCCAATTCAACAGATCAGTGATTTAATAGAGATGCAAGAAGGAAGCTGCTGGGCAGACTCTTCATTTTTCATACTTCAGCTAGCAACTGTTTCTCTTGAAGATGTCCCAGAAAGCAGACTCACTCACATCCTGGGGTGGTCCTGCCTGGTTCTCCCTCCACCATCAGCAGCCGCATCTGTTGGTTTGGGCAAGTGATGGATTGGTTGGGTCTGACTCCCAGGAGGGGAATAGAAAAAAAAAGGCTGCAGCAGTTTGACAAACTAGAGCACAGAAAAAGCGCAAGACATAAGAAGATCCACCATTCTGCAAGTCGCTTGCATGAATTTCAAAGTCAAAGACTTTGATTTCAAATCCTGGCTCAGGGTGAGCCAATCAGAACCAGCCACTGAGCCATAGATGCCAGGTTTCTGGCTGTGATCAGTTTTGTCTTAGTAGGGTATGTGACATCTGCCAATCCAAAAAGTATATTTAGAGATGCTATAGCAGACCAGACTCCTCACTGAGTTCTTGCAGAAGCTGGAAAAACTTGTTTCTGTTATTCGTTTTTTTGTTGTTGTTGTTGTTGTTGTTTTGTTTTTGTTTGTTTGTTATTGAGATGGAGTACTGCTCTGTTGCCCAGGCTGGAATGCAGTGGCATGATCTCGACTCACTGCAACCTCTGCCTCCTGGGTTCAAGCGATTCTCTTGCCTCAGCCTCCCAAGTAGCTGGGATTACGGGCACGCACCATCATGCCCAGCTAATTTTTGTATTTTTAGTAGAGACAGGGTTTCACCATGTTGGCCAGGCTAGTCTTGAACTCCTGACCTTAGGTGATGCAGCTGCCTCGGCCTCCCAAAGTGCTGGGATTACAGGCATGAGCCATGCGCCCGGCTGTTTCTGCTATTCTTTACTGTAAGTAAAAGCATTTCTTTACTGAGAGTGTTTTCTGGAGAGTACATGGTGCTAGAGAGCTCTTTGATCAAAGTCCCTTATGCCATATAAAAAGAAAAGGGTGTTGTGCCCTAGAGGCAGCTATGCTGTCATCTTTTGACTGAGTAATTAAACTGATATTTACTAAGAGCCTACTATGTGTCCAGCAGGTTTCAGGCACTGGCTGTGAATGAGAGAGATGGGGCAGACAGGCAATAAATGAACAAACAAGGAAATGTCATTTATAGATAAATGTTATGGTAGAAATAAAACGGGGATAGATGGGGGCCTATTCAGGAATGCCTGGTTAGGGCAGGCTTCTCAGAGAGGGTGAAATGGCTAGGAAAGGAATGACAGGGTGGAGCCGGCTTTATGAAGAACTCTGGGAATGGCATTCTGTGCAGAAGGAACAGCAGATACAAAGTCCTAAGGTGGGAGCAGCTTGGCATGTTCCCAGAGCATTAAGAAAGCCAGTCTGGCTGGAGCAGACTGAGGGAGACTGGCTGGTGCCAGATGCGCAGTGGGCTGATCAGGTAGGAGTATGGACGTGATTCCCCGTGTGGTCTGAAGCAGCTTTAAGTTTAAAGAGGTGTGTTCTGACTGGATTTACAGTTTCAAAGTCTGACTCGGGTGGCTCTGTGGATCGGGGGTGTTAGGGACAAAAGAAGGACTTGACTACTCTGGGTCAGGGAGGAACTCAGTATGAGCTGTTTTGGGCCAGAGTGGTGGGGAGAGGATCAATTCGGGCTATGCTTGCAAGTCTTTAAGAGGACCGTGGTGATGGATTGGTCGTAGGAATGGGGTGTTGAAGGAAGACACAGAATCAAAGATGATGCCTAGGTTTTTTGGCAAGTACTCTGCAATATCCAAAAATGCGTGGTAGTGATTGTCGGAGACCTAGATCCTATTCTCAACCCTTCCATGTATCTATGGGTGACCTTGAATGAGTCCCTCTGCCTCAGTTTCCTCACCTGTAAAATGATGGAGTTGGAACAGATTACATGAAAGACCCCTTTCCGCCCTGCCCATACTTGTGCTGTGGCTAAAACAACTGTGAGCAATTCTCCTCCCATAAGGGGCTCACTCTCCAGGTGTTACCAGGGGAGGGTGTCCAGGTTCTTGGCATCTTGAACAAAGAATTGGACAAAATGCACAAATGAAGCAAGGAAGGAATGAAGCAACAAAAGCAGAGATTTATTAAAAATCAAAGTGGCCAGGCATGGTGGCTCACACCTGTAATCCCAACACTTTGGGAGGCTGAGGCAGGCAGATCATGAGGTCAGGAGATTGAGACCATCCTGGCTAACATGGTGAAACCCCGTCTCTACTAAAAATACAAAAAAATTAGCCAGGCGTGGTAGCGGGCGCCTGTAGTCCCAGCTACTCGGGAGGCTGAGGCAGGAGAATGGCGTGAACCCGGGAGGCGGAGCTTGCAGTGAGCCAAGATCGTGCCACTGCACTCCAGCCTGGGCGACAAAGCGAGACTCCATCTCAAAAAAAAAAGAAAGTACACTCCACAGGTTGGGAGCAGGCCCAGGCATAGAGGCTCGAGAGCCCTGTCACAGAATTTTTTGGGGTTTAAATACCCTCTAAGGCTGGGTTTGGTGGCTCATGCCTGTAAGCTCAGCACTTTGGGAGGCCAGGGTGGGTGAATCACTTGAGGTCAGGAGTTCGAGATCACCCTGGCCAACATGGTGAAACCCCATCTCTACTACAAACAAAAATTAGCCAGGCACAGTGATGCATGCCTGTAATCCCAGCTACTCAGGAGGCTGAGGCAGGAGAATCGCTTGAACCTCAGGGAGAGGTTGCAGTGAGCCGAGATCACACCACTGCACTCCAGTCTGGGCAACAGAGTGAGACTCCATCTCAAACAAACAAACAAAAAACCCTCTCGAGGTTTCCATTGATTACTTGGTATACGCCTTACGTAAATGAAGAGGATGAAGTAAAGTTACAGTCACTTACTCGACGTACACCCTTCGTAAATGGAGAGGACAGTTCCTGTCATAGCTGAAGTGTTTCCATTTGATTTAGCTCTAGGAAGTCCTTATGTTCCCTGTCTCCAAACCCTATTCTCCTGCCTCACAGCCTGTCAGGGATTCACTTCCTTACTCTGAATGTCCACAATATTTATGGCCAGTCTTTCAGTCCAGACCGCACTGTCATAGTGACAAACTGGCAGCATGGAAAACAAATTCTTTTTTTTTTTTTTTTATTAAGAGACAGAGTCTTGCTGTGTGACTCAGGCTGGAGTGCAGTGGTGCCATCACAGCTCACTGCAGCCTGGAACTCCTGGGCTCAAGTGATCCTCCCACCTTAGCCTCCCAAGTAACTGGGACTACAGGCACATGCTACCATGCCTGGCTATTTTTTAAATTTGTTTGTAAAGACAGGGTCTCACTATGTTGCCCAGGCTGGTGTGGAACTCCTGGGTTCAAGCAGTCATCCCATCTTGGCCTCCAAAAACATTGGGATTGCATGCATGAGCCACTGCACCTGGCTGAAAACAAATTCTTTTTTTTTTTTTTTTTTTTTTTTTTGAGACAGAGTCTCTCTCTGTCACCCAGGCTGGAGTGCAGTGGCATGATCTTGGCTCACTGCAACCTCTACCTCCTGTGTTCAAGCGATTCTCATGCCTCAGCCTCCCAAGTAGCTAGGATTAAGGCAATGCACCACCATGCCTGGCTAATTTTTTATTTTTAGTAGAGACGGGGATCTCACCATCTTGGCCAGGCTGGTCTGGAATTCCTGACCTCAGGTGATCCGCCCGCCTCAGCCTCCCAAAGTGCTGGGATTACAGGCATAAGCCAATCGTGCCCGGCCTGAAACCAAATTCTAATGGAGCTCAGTGTCACATGTATGATGACTCTCTCTTAGAAGGCCGTGGCTTCCTTGGGTCATGGGAGTAATAGAGAAACTGAGCATTTGGAAGACCCATCAAATCAGCTTTTATTTGCTGATTTGATTTGCTGATGAAAAAGGGACCTTTGCTGCCTGGGCAAGGGAAGAGACTATGTGGTCCTCTTCCCCCCACTCAGAACAGAGTCCTTGTGGCGGTGCGGCTCCTTCTCTGCTGACATCCACACCTTCCCCAGACCGATTGTGAGTCCTCATAATACAAACATCTTCCTCGGGGTGCTGGCTCAAGGTACCTTTTCCCTGCATGCACTATCGCCCTTTTGATGAGAAGTCTGGCAGATAATTATCACCTGAACAAAATCTGGGCATCAGTCCCCCAAAAATGCACTGCCCCTCTGTGGATCTTCCTACATACCTACCTCCCTGGAAAAGAGAAGAAAAAAGCATGTCCACATCTTTCTTTTCTTTTCTTTTTCTTTTTTTTTTTTTTTTGAGACAGAGTCTTGCTCTGTCGCCCAGGCTAGAGTGCAGTGCAACCAGCTCACTGCAACCTCTGCCTCCCAGGTTCAAGTAATTCTCCTTCCTCAGCCTCCCGAGTAGCTGGGATTATAGGCACCTACCACCACAACCGGCTAGTTTTGTATTTTTAACAGAGGCAGGGTTTCACCATGTTGGCCAGGCTGGTCTCGAACTCCTGACCTCAGGTGATCCACCTGCCTGGGGCTCTCAAAGTGCTGGGATTACAGGTGTGAGCCTCCATGCCCGGCAGCAATTTTTAAAAATTGTAACTGCATTATGAGAACGGTATTTCAAGGTGACCCATTTATGTGGAGATTTTTAGAAGAAGAAAAAACCTCCAGTATAATTTTCTTCACTTTTAAGCCCAGTGATATTTTCAGAAATTCAAGACATACCATAGCATAGGAAAAGGGTGTGTCTAGAGAGTCTCCGGCTTCCATGTCTGATCTCATTCTCACTATCAGTATCATGTCTTCATTGTACTGGATTTTAACTCAAACTGAAAGATGCCCTCTGATTCTCTGTCCATTTCTGTAAAATTGCCTTAGTTCATGATGTGGTTGCATTGCCTGAGATAATGTACATAAAACTCCCACTGGTGGGGCGCAGTGGCTCAAGCCTGTAATCTCGGCAGTTCGGGAGGCCGAGGTGGGCAGATCGCCTGAGGTCAGGAGTTTGAGACCAGCCTGGGCAACATGATGAAACCCCGTCTCTACTAAAAATACAAAAATTAGCCAGGCGTGGTGGTGGGTGCCTGTAATCCTAGCTACTCGGGAGGCTGTGGCACAAGAATGGCTTGAACCTGGGAGTCAGAGGTTGCATTGAGCCGAAATCACGCCACTGCACTCCAGCCTAGGTGGCAGAGCAAGACTCTGTCTCAAAAAAACAAACAACAACAACAACAAAAACACAAATCCCACCAAACGTGGCTTCTGCATGGTGGTTCATGCCTATAATCCCAGTGCTTTGGGTCAAGGTAGGAAGATTGCTTGAGCCCAGGAGTTCATGAGAAGCCTGGGCAACACAGCAACTCACCTAAAGTTTCAGGTGACTGAAAAACAGCAGTTTCCTTGCCATCACTCACGGCACCGAATTCAAAGTTAGGAAATCCTGATTCCAGACCATGTCAGGTACCATCCAATGCCTTACAGTTTATTTTCCATCTCAAGGAGGAAAAAAGGCCTTGTCATGCTTGCCTCATGACAGATGTGGGAAAATGATGTATGTGTATGTAACGTTCTTGGCTGTCTAGGCATGGTGGCTCACACCTGTAATCCGAGCATTTTTAGAGGCAAACGCAGGAGGATTGCTTGAGCCCAGGAGTTCAAGACCGGCCTAGGCAATACATCAAGACTTTGTCTATTAAAAAGAAATTAGCTGAGTCTGTTGGCGTGCACCTGTAGTCCTAGCTACTCGAGAGGCTGAGGCAGGAGGATCACTTGAGCCCCGGAGGTCAAGGCTGCAGTGAGCTATGATTGCACCACTGCACTCCACTCTGGGTGACAGAGCAAGACCCTGTCTCAAAAAAAAAAAAAAAGAAAAAAATGGAACCCGCTAGATGTAAGGCAACATAAATTTAGGCTACCATTATGATTGTCACTATTTCTTTAAGAATTAGATTTTTTTACTCAGGGTCTTGGGAAACAGACAAAAATAGAAATGTATGAAGATATTCTGATTTCCCTCCTTTGGAGAAACTTTTTTTCTTGTTATGTTCTTCAGCTAATTAAAACAAAATGAGCCCAACATCTACCATTTCCCTAAGATCCACAATTTCCAAAAATCCTTTTGGAACTTGAATTGCCTAGCTAATCCACAAAGTCTGCATTTGAGCTTCCACCAGATGCAGTCCCTAAAGCGGCCCTCACCCCATGCCTCTGCTGAGCAGAATTCCGTTCATGGGGAAGTCCTTCAGAAGCCTGCCCTGGTCGTCTCTGCCCTAACTTCTCTGAACTCTGGAGCAGCGGTCCCCAACCTTTTTGGCACCAGGGACCTGTTTTGTGGAAGACAGTTTTTCCACAGACCAGTGAGGAAGGATGGTTTTCAGATAATGCAACCACATTACATTTATTATGTACTTTATTTCTATTATTATTACATTGTAATATATAATGAAATAATTACACAACGTGTAATTACACATCATGTAGAATCAGTGGAAGCCCTGAGCATGTTTTCCTGCAGCTAGACGATCTCATCTGGGGGTGATGGGAGACAGTGACAGATCATCAGGCATTAGATTCTCACAAGGAGTGCACAATGTAGATCCCTTGCGTGTGCAGTTTACAATAGGGTTTGAGCACCTATGAGAATCTAATGCTGCTGCTGATCTGACAGGAGGTAGAGTTCAGGCGGCAATGCTTGCTCACCTGCCACTCACCTCCTGCTGTGTAGCCTGGTTCCTAACAGGCCACAGACTGGTGCTGGTCCACAGCCCGGGCGTTGGGGAGCCCTGCTCTCGAGCACTGGCACTCTGCAATGCCTATTTCATTCTCATTGGGTTGTGCTTTGTGTTGGTACTTAACTGCGTTATTTTGTGTATCTTGTTGACTTAATGTCTTAGCCCATTTTGTGTTGCTATAAAGGAATACCCAAAACTGGGTCATTTAGAAAGAAAAGAGGTTTACTTGGCTCCTGGTTCCTGCAGGCTGTACAAGAATCATGGCACCCACATCTGATTGGCTTCTGGTGAGGCCTTGGGAAGCTTTTATTCATGGTGGAAGGGAAGGGGGAGCAGGTACATCACATGGTGAGAGAGAAAGCAAGAGATGCCATGCTCTTTTAAACAGCCAGCTCTCCTTTGAGCTAATAGAGTGAGAACCTACTTATTACTGAGGGGAGGGCCTCAAGACATTCATGAGGGATCCGCCCCTATGACCCATGCCCCTCCCACCAGACCCCACTTCCAGTATTGGGGATCACATTTCAAAATGAGATTTGGAGGGTACAAACATCCAAACTGTATCGCTTAGCTAGATTTCAGTGTAGTCACCTCTAGGGAAAGACGTACATGTGTTTTCTCCTGCCTCCTAACTCTTCTTCAAGGATGCTGGGAGACTGGTACCACATTGGTAGCCAATTTCTTCATGAGCACAAATTCAAAGATTAGACAGAGGGTGACAGAGGGTAGCAATTGTTTGTAAACATAACAGATTCTTGACTTGGGATGTATTAATTCACTGATTTATAATTAGTAATTGACTCATTAAGCATTTTGATAGCAATTAGTTTTTTAAAGAACAGCTTAGACACAATAGGTAAATTATTACATAAATTCAGAAATGTTTTCTTTCTTTTTTTTTTTTTTTTTGGAGATGGAGTTTTACTCTTATTGCCCAGGCTGGAGTGCAATGGCACGATTTCGGCTCACTGCAACCTCTGCCTCCCAGGTTCAAGCGATTCTCCTGCCTTAGCCTCCCAAGTAGCTGGGATTACAGGCATGTGCGACCATGCCCGGCTAATTTTGCATTTTTAGTAAAGACAGGGTTTCACCATGTTGACCAGGTTGGTTTCAAACCTCTGACCTCAGATGATCCACCCACCTCGGCCTCCCAAAGTGCTGGGATTACAGGTGTGAGCCACCGCGCCCAGCCATTGTTTTCTTAATTTTTATTTTTTAAAATAGGGATGGGGTCCCACTATGTAGCCCAGGTTGATCTTGAACTCCTGGGCTCAAGTGATCTGCCTACCTCGGCCTCCCAAAGTGCTCGGATTACAGGCTTGAGCCACTGCACCCAGCCTAGCAGCATTGTTTAACACTACAAAAACATCATATAACCACTGAGCTCCTTCTCAGAAGGAAGATGGCGAAAGCTCACTGCTCAACAGTGACTAGATTCATAACCTGGGGCTTTGGTCTGTTTGTTTTAGGCTCAACTCTTGCAGATTTGGGGAATGTCAGGTTCCAAAACTTGAGTTCATTATTCCTGTCAATTCAGGGCACACCCTTACCATAAGCCCATGAAAGACACCCTGTTGGGTTATTTTATTATTTTTTCTTTATCTCCATGCTCACTCCCCATATTCATCCTGCCTATACATAGATGTCTTTGAAAATTAATATTATTGCCGACTCCAATTTAATTTTCCAAGGTCCTGTTCCAAGCACTTTTATACACATTCTCTTCTTTCATCCTCCCAACAGCACTATGAGAAACATTGTTTTGGCCTGGCCTGGTGGCTCACTCCTGTAATCCCAACACTTTGGGAGTCCGAGGTGGGTGGATGACCTGAGTTCATGAGTTCGAGACCAACCTGGCCAACATGGTGAAGCCCCATCTCTATTAAAAATAAAAAATTAGCCCATGTGATAACACATGCCTGTAGTCTCAGCTACTTGGGAGGCTGAGGCACGAGAATCACTTGAACCCCAGAGGCAGAGGTTGCCATGAGCTGATATCGTGCCACTATGCTCCAGCCTGGGTGACAGAGTGAGATCCTGTCTCAAAAAAAGAAAAATTCTTTTGTTGTTCCCATTTAACAGAAGAGGAAACAGAGGCATGGATACGTGAAGTAATTTTCCCAAGATCATGCATTTAGCATATGGCAGCATGAGGACTCGAATCCAGGCTACATAAAACCTGAGCTCTATCACTCTGCAGTACTGTATCTACTCTATATTTTAAAATATACTCTGTTGTTTCGTGTGTGTGTTTTAAAATGTATTTGAATGTTATTGTGCAACTACTGTGAAACCAGAAAATGTGAGACAGGTCTCAGTTAATTTAGAAAGTTTATTTTGCCAAGGTTGAGGATGCACCCGTGACACAGCTTCAGGAGGTCCTGGCGACATGTGCCCGAGGTGGTTGGGGCATAGCTTGCTTTTATCCATTTAGGGAGACATGAGACATCAATCAATATATGTAAGAAGTACATTGGTTCGGTCTGGAAAGGTGGGACAACTTGAATCAAAGGCGGAAGATTGGAACAGGGGAAGGGACTTCCAGGTCACAGACAAGTGATACACAAACGGTTACATTCTTTTGAGTTTCTGATTAGCCCTTCCAAAGGAGGCAAATCAGATATGCCTCTATCTCAGTGGGCAGAGAGGGGTGACTTTGAATAGAATGGGAGGCAGGTTTGCCCTAAGCAGTTCCCGGCTTTAGGTTTCCTTAGTGATATTAGGGGCCCAAGATATTTTCCTTTCGTACTACAGATACCCTTCTATATCATACTTTCTTCATTCTACATTATGCTTTTAAGATCTAATCACCTGCTAAAGATATCACTAGTTGATGGATCGCCACAGAGCATTCCATCACATCCATCCATCTCAGCTTACTCTTTCTTTTTAATTTGAAGCACAAATGTTTTAAAGGCGCATCTCAATTCCCATGTGGCGGGCAAAAAATAAAGGAGCAGATCATGGCACACCATTCCCACCAGCCAAGTGGTCAAATCCCACATCCAAGACCCAGTGAGCAGCCAAGCTCAGCGCAACTTCCAGGCCTCTCGCTCTGACTCCAACAGGGTAAGCACGTCCCCCTCACACACGGGGCCTTTTACATTGCGGATGCTGGAGCGGCTCGTGTTGTCCATAAATTCCACGCGCACCTGCGTGCAGTGTCCCTGAGAGCCGGTCCTGCCCAGGACTTTGGTGACCCTGGCTGGACGCATGGCTGGTGTCCATGACGGCGGCGTGGCGGTCTGGCAGAGTCAGTTGACTGTTTTGTTTTTTGTTTTTCGTTTTTGAGACAGAGACTTGCTCTGTCTCCCAGGCTGGAGTGCAATGATGTGATCTGGGCTCACTGCAACCTTGGCCTCCTGGGTTCAAGCAATTCTCCTGCCTCAGCCTCCGAGTAGCTGGGACTACAGGTGTGCACCACCACGCCCAGCTACTTTTTGTATTTTTAGTAGAGACAGGGTTTCACTATGTTGGCCAGGCTGGTCTGGAACTCCTGACCTCAGATGATCTGCCTACCTCGGCCTCCCAAAGTGCTGGGATTACAGGCGTGAGCCACCGGGCCCGGCCCAGTTGACTTTTTTATGTCCCTAACAAGGGGCAGTCAGAATGTCTCCCAATCCCTAATCCCCAAACATTCTAATAAACATTCTCACTCATGGCCCCTTACATACCTGTGTGAATTTCTCTAGAATATGTCATTTGGAATGGGATTGCTGGCATATAAAGTACACACTGCCTGTTAGATTGATTTCTGGCATGATGATGCTAACTAATCCTCTTCCCAGCAGCACAAAAGATTCTTTTTTCTCTAATTTCTCATGAACATTTATCTGACTTTATAATTTTTACCAATTTGATGGTTGTCAAGTGTATACCATTGTTGCTTTTCATTTGCATTTCTCTAAGCACGAATGAAATTGAACCTCTCTTCATAAACTTGGAGGCTGTTGGGTTTACCTTTCTGTGAATTTCTTATTCATATATTTTGTTCATTTTTTATACTGGGTCTGCTATCTTGTTATCTAGGTACCATCAATTTTAGAGGCTTCAAATATTGCCTTCGGTCTTCCCCCCATCAGTTAATTTCATTTATGGTGTCCTTATTGAACAGAAATTCATTTTTTTTTTTTGAGATGCAGTCTCACTCTGTCGCCCAGGCTGGAGTGGAGTGGTGTGATCCAGGCTCACTGCAACCTCCACCTCCCGGGTTCAAGCAATTCTCCCTGCCTCAGCCTCCCAAGTAGCTGGGATTACAGGCACCTGCCACCACACCCAGCTAATTTTTGTATTTTTTTAGTAGAGATGGGTTTTCACCATGTTGGCCAGGCTGGTTTTGAGCTCTTGACCTCAGGTGATCCGCCCACCTTGGCCTCCCAAAGTGCTGGGATTACAGTCGTGAGCCACCATGCCTGGCCAGAAATTCATAATATTGATATAATTATATCCACTGATTTTGGGGGGCTTTTATTAAACCTTGGAGTCTTGTTTGGAAAATAATTTCCTTAGACATCGACTGGATATAGTGGAGTAATTTGTATAAAACTAAGCTTCTATAACAAAGAACTATAGGCTGGGTGCAGTGGCTCACGCCTGTAATCTCAGCACTTTGGGAGGCTGAAGCGGGTGGATTGCCTAGCTCAGGAGTTTGAGATCAGCCTGGGCACCATGGCAAAATCCTGTCTCTACTAAAATTACAAAAAATTAGCTGGACGTGGTGGTCCGTGTCTGTGGTTTCAGCTACTCGGGAGGCTGAGGTGGGAGGATCGCTTGAGCCCTGGAGGTGGAGGTTGCAGTGAGCTGAGATCATGCCACTACACCAACCCGGCCTGGGTGACAGATTGAGGCCCCCTCTGAAAAAACAAACAAACAAACAAACAAAAAACAGAAGAAGAACTATAAAAACTGAATAGCAAACAACAGAACAGCTGTTTCATGGTATTGGAAAGTAAACAAGACAACTAAGACTTGAGGGTCCAAAAAGTCAGAGAGAAGAGTGCATTGACGTAAGCCTGATGTTTTCCACAGCATTTTACTCTCAGGAAATTTGCTGTAACAAGTAGAAAGGTGGAAGAGAAAGCAGTGGCATTGAGATCGTGGTACTCACTGGGATGAGTCTACAGGATTGGAGTTAATGGCTAGTAAGTCAGCCTGAACTTGAAGGGCTCCATCCCAGAAGAACAGATTGCATGAAATTTCACCTCAAGGCATTCACCAACTCATAAACTGTAAAATACAAGTTCAATACATCTTTGTTTCTAGGTGCTCAAAGCATAAAAAATGAATCAGATTTTTGTCAGTCTCACAGTGCTGAGGAGAAAAAAAGTGGAGATCAGAGCCTGGAAAAAGGGAGGAACCCTGGTAAACTTCCAGGTTTCCAGTTGAGACCCTTGAAGGGATATACCTTTGAAGAGAGGGAAAACTGCAAAACAACAACAATAACAAAGGTTTAGGAGGACACACAGTTTTTGTGCAGCCTCTATAAGCTGGCTGAAACTGGCTTAAGGTCCGCAGTTGCTTATGTTGTTTGTAAGGCGTATCCTCTGTCCATTGGAGTTGACATGGTCTGGGTTGTAAATCAGCTGATAACTTCCCTGGTAGCTCCCATTGTTAGGGAGTTTGGCAAGAGTATGGATTTCCTAGTAGCCTGAGGAATTTAGAAATGCACCATGCCAGCCAGGCCCTGACCTCTACCCCTAGGTATCCTCTGTGTCCTTAATGTTAGGGTCTGTCTTAGTTGATATAAAGAGGTGTCTCAAATCACAGTGTGAATCCCAATCCCAGCTCCACCACTTCCAAGCAGTGTATTTAGGCAAATTACCTTTGTTTCTTGCCTCATTTTCCTGTCTAGGGAATGTGGGGTGGAGAGGATGATCATAACTACCATCCATAAACTTTTTTTTTTTTTTTTGAGACAACATCTTGCTCTATAACCCAGGCTGAAGTGCAATGGCACGATCTCGGCTTGCTGCAACCTCTGCCTCCCAGGTTCAAGTGACTCTCCTGCCTCAGCCTCCCAAGTAGCTGTGATTACAGGTGCCCGCCACCATGCCTGGCCAACTTTTTTTTTTTTTTTTTTTTTTGTATTTTTAGTAGAGGTGGGGTTTCACCATGTTGCCCAGGCTGGTCTGGAACTCCTAGTATCAAGTGACCCATCCACCTCGGCCTCCCAAACTGCTGGGATTACAGGCATGAGCCACCACGCCCGGCCACATCCATACACATTAAGTGTATTGAGACTGTGGTCACTGCTGTACTTTGGCACATGTTAAACACGGAATAAGTAGTATCCAGTATCACAAAAGATATGACCTAGTATTCCTAATTCCTGACCTGATTTTCCCTTGCCTATCATTTGTGTTGCAAGAAGCTTAAAATGCATGCTGTCTTTAGTCTGCCCTCTTATTCTTTTATTAGAACATTGCTGAAAAGCTTGGGTTTCCTTGTGTCTTGTTTTCTTCCAGCACTCCATTTTGGATTCATTCATTCATTCATTCAATCATTCAATCATCCTGATGACTGAATGCATTGAATTGATGATGAAGGCATTGAGAAGCATTGATTTAGTGCAGATGTTTGTCCGTCTCCTGCTCTTTCAAGCCTCATGGCCCCCTCCTGCTATCCCACCATGGCGCTCTCTGTTCTCAGTGAGTCTGTGGGGTCTGTGTGTGGTTTTTTTGTTCATTTGTTTGTTTTTTGAGACACAGTTTCGTTCTATCGCCCAGGCTGGAGTGGCGCCATCTTGGCTCACTGCAACCTCTGCCTTCCAGTTTCAAGTGATTCTCCTGCCTCAGGCTCCCGAGTAGCTGTGACTATAGGTGCCTGCCACCACGCCCAGCTAATTTTTGTATTTTTAGTAGAGACGGGGTTTCACCATGTTGGCCAGGCTGGTCTCGAACTCCTGACCTCGTGATCTGCCCACCTCAGCCTCCCAAAATGCTGGGATTACAGGCATGAGCCACCGTGCCCGGCCCTGTGTACGTTTTTATAATGCTCCTCTCAGTTCTTCTTTCCCCCACCCCACTCTCAGACACACATTATGGCTATAATGTCCTTTATGGGAATCTCTTGGAAGCCCCATTAACTGACCTTTCCCTGATCTTCCTACTGACTTCACTTTATTCATTTGTTGATTTATTTACCCAATGTTTTTTGAGCACCTTCTGTGTTCCAAGTATGATTTCAGTCACTGGGGATAGAGCACCAAATAAGCAAAAAAAAGTCTGTCGTCATTGTATCACAACTTTCTCACTGTCTTTCTGGGCAGGGTAGGCACAGCTATGTGTCCCTATCTGGAAATGATGGCTATGGAATGAAATTTCCACCCCAGGGAAGAATGCAGCCCCCATCTGTATGATATTTCCTGATTATCTCTGTGCCAATCTCTCTGATACTCTTGGGAACTTGCCCATTCTTTGGTAAACTCTTTCTCTTTCTACAAGCCCCAACCCAGATGTTGCGTAAAACGTCAGTCTTTCCCTAACCCTCCCAAGGGACCTCCCTGAGTGCTGCATAAATCTGTGTTGAATAAATAGTGACAGAGATAAAAATGATGTGGTTCTGAAAAAGGGCAGTCAGATTGGTGAAAGCACAGGCTGCATTTCACTTGGGTGCTGCGTGATGGAACATAGATTGCTTTTTTTATTTTTCCTTAAACAGACCAGGTAGGAAGAAGGTATGGCTACAGCCTTCAAATATTTAAAGAGTTGGCAGGTGCAGTGGCTCATGCCTGTAATCCCATCAGTTTGGGAGGCTGAGGTGGGAGGACTGCTTGAGCCCAGTAGTTTGAGATCAGCCTGGCAACACAGCGAGACCCTGTCTCTACAAAAACATTTTAAAATTAGCTGGATGTAATGGTACACACTTGTAGCCCTAACAGCTTAAGAGGCTGAGGTGGGAGGATCCCTTGAGCCTAGGAATGTGAGGCTTCAGTGAGCTATGATTGCACCACTGGACTCCCGTCTGGTCCACAGGGAAAGTTTTATACATATATACCTGCATATATACACGTGAAATTATACATCTATATATATATATATTAGATGTATATACATATACATACATATTTATATGTGTCTGTATATGTAAATACATATATACATATTTATATGTGTATCTACATATATACACACATATAAATATGTATGGGGTTTTTTTTGGTGTTGTTTTGTTTTGAGACGAAGTTTCACTCTTGTTGCCCAGGCTGGAGTGCAATGGTACGATCTCAGCTCACTGCAACCTCTGTCTCCCGGGTTCAAGCAATTCTCCTGTCTCAGCCTCCCAAGGAGCTGGGTTTACAGGCATGCACCACCATGCCCAGCTACTTTTGTATTTTTAGTAGAGACAGGGTTTCCTACGTGTGATATATAGATTAGAAAGATAGATATTAAAAGAGCTGCCTAATTGTATTAGTCCATTTTCATGCTGTGGATACAGACATACCTGAGACTGGGAAGAAAAAGAGGTTTAATTGGACTTACAGTTCCACATGGCTGGGGAGGCCTCAGAATCATGGCTGGAAATGAAAGGCACTTCTTATATGGTGGCAGCAAGAGAAAATGAGGGAGATACAAAAGCAGAAACTCCTGATAAAACCATCAGATCTCATGAGACTTACTCACTACCACGAGAACAGTATGGGGGAAACTGCCTCCATGGTTCAAATTGTCTCCCTCCAGGCTCTCCGATAACACATGGGAATTATGGGAGCTACAATTCAAGATGAGATTTGGGTGGGGACACAGAGCCAGACCATATGACTAGTGGAGTTTGGAAGTGGGGATCAAATTGAAAAAAGCTTTCAGGAGGGCAGATAACAGGGGTTGGGGAAGAATACCTTAGAAACAAGGGCAGTTCAGCAGATGAGACCCAAATACCCACCTTCCAGCCTTTGCTGCAGCCCCATACCAGAAAAATGGAATCTTCACGCCCTAGAGCTCAGTGTCCATGTTGACCTCCCACAGAATTTCCCAGGGGCCTAGAAGATGGTTCCAGTATCATCAGTGGCCCTTCCAGCTTGGTGTACAATGCCAGAGGAGTGAAGCAAGGCTCTACGCTCATCTTTTTTTTTTTTTTTTTGAGACGGAGTCTCGCTCAGTCGCCCAGGCGCCTGCCACTACACCCAGCTAATTTTGTGTATGTTTAGTAGAGATGGGGTTTCACCTTGTTAGCCAGCATGGTCTCAATCTCCTGACCTCGTGATCCACCCGTCTCAGCCTCCCAAAGTGCTGGGATTGCAGGCATGAGCCACCGCGCCCAGTCCACTCATCTATTTTTAAGCAGTCAGATTTATGTAGCCATGCCGAAGAGGCCCTGAGAAGCTGTTTATTATGAAATCAAACTTGTGGTTTCTGGAAACTTTTTTCTAACTCAGCAGGTGATGCCATTAGAGTTCTGACATGGCTTCTGGTCATGCAGAGAAGAACTTCCAGAGTATTATTTTAAGAACATCCCAAATGCTCTGCACAACTTCACCCAGCACACCTGGGGGTCTCTACTACACTGACAGGTCAACACTCCCTCCTTGCCTGCACTGCCAAAATGAGGTTACAGAAAAAGCTTTAGCTAAAAGCAAAAGCTGCAGAAGGTACATGTAACCTGTAGACTGCATTTTGTGGTCAAGCATCCCGCAACCTCAACTACCATTGGGCAGATGGGTGTCTTCATTTCACTCACAGCTGAAAGATGGAAAATGAAAAGCAGTGCCCTGGCAGTACAGGAGGAGGGATGTTTTTTGTTTTTTGTTTCTGTTTTTTGAGACGGAGTTTCGCTCTTGTTGCCCAGGCGGAGTGCAAGGGTGCGATCTCCGCTCACTGCAACTTCTCCTCCCGGGTTCAAGCGATTCTCCTGCCTCAGCCTCCAGAATAGCTGGGATTACAGGCATGCGCCATTATGCCTGGCTAATTTGGTATTTGTAGTAGTGACGGGGTTTCACCATGTTGGCCAGGCTGGTCTCAAACTCCTGACCTCAGGTGATCCGCCCGCCTCGGCCTCCCAAAGTGCTGGGATTGAAACACCGTGCCTGGCCTAGAGGGATACCTTTTAATGAATCCATCTACCACTGCTAATTCACTCTGCAGACAGTCTCATTCCTGGCAGAAAGACCTCCCACTTTTTTCTTCCTAGGGCCAGAAGCACTTTTTCCTTCTTTCACTTGTTTAACCCACTGCTATCCTGCACCCTGCTTGCTCTCTGCTCTGGGAAGAGCTGAAACAACTCCTTTGCCAGATTCACACCAATGTTAGCAGCCTTCTGTCTAGTTTGTCTTCAGTAAAGCCTCACCATTGCCTTGGCCTGGACCCCTCAAGCTTTTTCATCTACTCTAGATCCTGAGACAACAACATCTACACCAGTGCTACAGTTTGGATATGTGTCGCCTCCAAATCTCATATGGAAAGGTGACCCTGATATGGTTTGGCTGTTTGCCCACCCAAATCTCATCTTGAATTATAGCTCCCATAATTTCCATGTGTTGTGGGAGGGACCTGGTGGGAGGTAATTGAATCATGGGGGTGGGTCTTTCCTGTGCTGTTCTCGTGTTAGTGAATAAGTGCCACAAGATCTGATGGTTTTATAAACAGGAGTTCTCCTGCACAAGTTCTCTCTCTTCTCTGCCACCATGTAAGATGTGACTTGCTCCTCCTTGCCTTCCACCATGATTGCGAGGTCTCCCCAGCCATGTGGAACTGGGAGTCCATTAAACCTCTTTTTCTTTATAAATTACCCAGCCTTGGGTATGTCTTTATTAGCAACATGAGAACAGACTAATACAACCCTCAGTGTTGGAGGTGGGGCCCGGTGGGAGGTGTTTGGGTCATAGGGACAGATCCCTCATGAATGGCTTGGTGCCCTCCCCATGGTAATGAGTGAGTTCTCGTTCTGTTAGTTCATTCAAGAGCTGGTTGCTTAAAAAGAGCCTGGCATCTCTCTTGCTCCCTTTCTTGTCACGTGGCACACCTGTTCCCCCTTTGCCTTCTACCATGAGTAAAAGCTTCCTGAGGTCTCACCAGAAGCCAAGTAGATACAGGCACCATGCTTGTACATCCTGCAGAACCATGAGCCAAGTAAACCTCTTTTCTTTATAAATTACCCAGCCTCAGGTATTCTTTATACAATGCAAAATAGACTAAGATAATCAATGACTATACCAGTGACTTCACACATCCCATAAGTACTAACAATCTTCCACAGTTTTCTCTATTCCACTTAACAGAACACCTTCAGATATGGGATCTAAGAAAGAACAATTCTCATTGAATATTATCTTTCTTTGAGAATTCACAATCTTTTGAGGTGTCGGGAGAACTATTTTAGCTAGAAGTTGCATGAGCCAGTTCCAGCCTGCAGCCCTCTTTTGTCTGGCAAATATAAGTCACATTTAAAAAAATTTGATATCAGCATTTTCAAATAGGGAGCTTCAATGCAAAAACTCAGATTGGCTGTTCTGTAAAGAGTGAACCTACATTCCCATATGGCAGCCCCCGACTGAAGCTGCTTCCTTTGCACGTACATACATTTGAGGTTTCCTTGATCTTTGCCACCCCTTTTGTGTTGCAGTCATCCCATGTCACTCACTTAACGTCACCTGCCTGACCCTGGTGTTGATAATCCCTTGACCCTACTAAGGCCAATAATTATCAGTACTGCTCCGAACCTAGCACAGCAGGACCGTGTGACTTATAATACCTTATGTTAAAGTCTCTCTGCATAAAATAACTTACATTCTCACTGGGAGATAAGCTAAGATTTATATAGAGAATTAATTCTAGAACATAAAAACCTAGAAATGCACATTTTGTGAAGCTTCTACTGACTGCCTGGCACCAAGGATTCAGAGGTGAGTAAGACAAAGTGCCTGCCCACACAAAATTGTGACTTGATGAGTGTTAAGCAAAGCAACAATTTCTTTTACGATGTTGAAGCGGTGTGGTTGTCTAGGGTAAATACCCAGGGCTCATGATCTTGCGCCAAGAAAATTTAGGACATGGACACACATGAGGAGTTTAGGAGCGGAGGTTTAATAGGCAAAAGAAAGAGAAAGGAGAACAGCTCCCCCTCTAGTGAGAGGGGCTTCCGAAAGGAAAGACCAGCCGGTGGCAGAGTTGACCAGATTTTATAAGCAGGCTTGAGGAGGCAGTGTCTTATTTATGTAGGACCCACAGATTGGTTCCATCAGGTGTGACATTTACATACCACGCCAGGAAGGCTGGCCACCTCACCCTACTCTTATTATGCAAATGGGTTTCCCACTTAACTGGCGCCATCTTGTCTTCTTACTGTACACACGGCTGGCAAAGAGGAGGGAAGATGGGGCCACCATTTTGGACATGCCTAGTCCCAGGTAGCTTTTTTCTTGATGGCATTCACCCATGCAAGCTTCTAGCTTGCATGTCTATGTCTGTAGCTTGATTTTGCAGGCTGCTCTTTGTTAGAATATGATTTGGGGGCTGCTTTTCGTTAAAAAGGGAAACCTTACCAAGGACTCCTGTACCCTCACTATCTGCCTAAGTAGTTTCTTCTTAACTCCTACATCAATGTGACATGCGCACTATCTGGAATTGTCAAAAGTAGTGATTATGAATGGGGAGAAGCGTATCAGAATAAAAATCTTCCCATACCTCCCTAGATTCTAACATACACTTCTTTTTTTTTTTTTTTTTTTTTTTTTTTTGAGACGGAGTCTCGCTCTGTCACCCAGGCTGGAGTGCAGTGATGCGATCTCGGCTCACTGTAAGCTCTGCCTCCCGGGTTCATGCCATTCTGCCTCAGCCTCCCAAGTAGCTGGACTACAGGCGCCCGCCACCATGCCCGGCTAATTTTTTTTTTGTATTTTTAGTAGAGACAGGGTTTCACCGTGTTAGCCAGGATGGTCTCGATCTCCTGACGTTGTGATCCGCCCGCCTCGGCCTCTGAAAGTGCTGGGATTACAGGCGTGAGCCACCCTGCCCGGCACATATACTTCTTATAGTCAGGTTGTAGACAAAAGATTCAAGTTAATATAGTTTAAAACATTTTACCACCAGGCACGATAGCTCATGTTTGTAACCACAGCACTTTGGGAGGCCGAGGCAGGAGGATCACTTCAGACCAGGAGTTCAAGACCAGCCTAGACAACATAGTGAGACCTCATCTCTATGAAAAATAGCTGGGCATGGTGGTGTGTGCCTGTAGTCCCAGCTACTCAGGAGGTTGAGGTGGGAAGATCGCTTCAGCGCAAGAGTTGGGGGTTGCAGTGAGCTATGATCATGCCACTGTACTCCAGCCTGGGTGACAGAGAAATGAAATAAATAAATAAAACATTTATTAGGGGTCTTGGGTCACAGCATTGTTGGAAAGTCTTAGTTTCCCAGAACCACTCTCCAAAGCACACTGACAACCTGGGACTCCAAGGCGGCTATCTCCGGTGGCACAACAGAAAAGCTGGTGATTCAGTGAGCCATTTGCTGAATCCAGAAGCTACCACCTTAATTGCCAGTTCCAGAATCACACCAGCAGTGTCATCATTCACACTGGCAAACTGCATGCCAACTGCCCTGATTCTCTGCTCATGTGTCTCACTTCCAAATCAAGGTTTGATGTAAAGTGTGCTAGGCTGGCAGACCCCTTGCTGCAAAGAAGTCTAATAAATGAGTTTTGGGCTCCTCTACGCTTTGGGAAGACAAATCAGAAGAATGATTATTGATTAAGGTAATCTGTAATTCCTGCCACCGTAAGCCTCCCGTCATCACCCTCCTCAAAGAGAATCCCTGTCTAACCATCCACAATTATGACTGGGATTGCACTATATCCCTCAGTAGCAACGGCTTTGAAAGAAAGGGTTAGAACTACTGACCTACTACCATGTCGTGAAATTACAGTCCATCAGCCAAATCTAACTCACTACCTGTTTTCGTAGGGCCCAAGAAAACCATGGTTTTCAGCTGGGCGCGGTGGCTCACGCTTGTAATTCCAGCACTTTGGGAGGCCAAAGTAGGTGGATCACTTGAGCTCAGGAGTTCAAGAACAGCCTGGGCAACGTGGTGAAACCCCGTCTCTACTAAAAATACAAAAATTAACTGGGTGTTGTGGCACATGCCTGTAATCGCAGCTACTCCAGAGGCTGAGGCAAAGAGAATCACTTGAAGCCAGGAGACGGAGGTTGCAGTGAGCCGAGATCACTCCACTGCACTCTAGCCTGGGTGACAGAGTGAGACTCCATCTCAAACAAAAAAAAAGAGGATGGTTTTCACAGATGAACATATGCTACCAATTTGATGATAGGAAGAACTAACTTTAAATCCCAATTAAGCAAAATGTTATCCCCTCTAAAAAAAGAATTCAATTTTTCTTATTCATGTACCCACATTTCAAAAAGAAAAACCTCTATTATTATTTGTTAATTTCATCAATACAGGTATTTTTGGAAATTTGTTTTCTCTCTTATTAAGTACCTCCACAGTTTCCTTGATTTTTCCTTCTGGCACACAAAGCCTAAATATTTGTAATCTGTCGCTTTGCCAGAAAAAAAGTTTGCAGACCTCTGTCTAGAAACATGTACAGTGTTACAAAAGTACCAAAAGGGACATCTAAATTAGACAAAGAAGTCAGAGAAGACTTTGGCATGGGTTATGCTGCACTTGAAAAGCAATTAAGCATTTTAAAGATGGAGAAGAGAAGGGAAGGAGTTTCGAGACCCAGAAAACAGCATGTGAGAAGCGCAGAAGAGTTTCTGGAACTGGGACACCAGAATACACACATGCGAGAGAATGAAGTTGGACTGCTTCATTACACCAAACACAACAATTAACTCAAAATGGATCAAAGACCTAAATTCCAGATCTGAAACGATAAAACTCTTAGAAGTAAATATAGGAGCAAATGTTCATAAAGCACAAGGGACCAAAGATAAAATAGGCAAATTGGACTTCATCAAAATTAAAAAGTGTATTAAAAATTTAAAAAGACACCATCAAGAAGCTAAAAACACAACTCACACCATGGGGTGCATATATTTGAAAATCATATAGCTTTATAAAGGACTTGTGTCTAGAATGTATAAAGAATTCTTTCAATGATAGACAACATACAGAAAGGATGGACAAACGATCTAAAAAATACAGTTTTCCTAAGAAGATACACAAAAGGCCAGTAATCACATGAAAAGGTGTTCGACATTATGTCTTTAAGGAAACACAAATCAAAGCCATAATGAGTCACCACACCATCCTGCTAGGATGGCTATATTGAAAAAGACAGATACCAGTAAGTACAGTTGGCACTCTGTATCCGTGGGTTCTGCATCAGTGGATTCAAATAACTATAGGTCAAAAATAGTCTGGGAAAAAAATTGTGTCTGTCCAAAACATGTACAGATTTTTTTCTTTAGTCACTATTCCCTAAACCATACAATATAACAACTATTTACATAACATTTACATTGCATTCGGTATTGTAAGTAATCTAGAGGTGATTTAAAGTATACAGGAACATGTGCGTAGGTTATATGCAAATACAACATCATTTTATATAAGACGCTTGAGCATCCGTGGATTTTGGTATCCATCAGATGTCCTGAAACCAATTCCCACAGATACCAAGGGACAGCTGTACTAAAAAGGATGTGGAAAAATTGGAACCCTCATCCATTGCTGCTGTGAATGCAAATTGTGCAGCCAATTGGGAAGACAGTCTGGCATCCCTCAAACAGCTGAACAATTACCATATACTCCATCAATTTCACTCCTGGGTAATACTGAGAAATAAAAACATACATCCACAAAAACCATATACAAGAATATTCATAGCTGCATTGTTCACAGTAGCCAAAAAGTGGACATAACCCAAATGTCCTTCGGCTGATGAATAAACAAAAGTGGCATATCCATACAATGGAATATTATTTATCAATAAAAAGAAATGATTCACAATAGCAAGGACATGGAATCAACCTACATGCCCATCAATGGTAGACTGGATAAAGAAAATGTGGTACATATACACCAAGGAATACAATGCAGCCATAAAAAGGAATGAGATCATGTCCTTTGCAGAGGCATGGATGAAGCTGGAAGCCATTATCCTCAGCAAACTAATGCAAGAACAGAAAACCAAATACCAGTACTGCATGTTCTCACTTGTAAGTGGGAGCTGAATGATGAGAACACATGGAAACATCAGGGGGAGCAACACACACTGGGGCCTGTCAGAGGGTGGGGAGTGGGAGGAGGGAGGGCATCAGGAAGAATAGCTAATGGATTCTGGGCTGAATATCTAGGTGATGGGATGATCTGAGGTAAACCACCATAGCACGTGTTTAACTATGTAACAAACCTGCACATCCTGCACATGTACCCTTGAACTTAAAAGTTGGAAAAATAAATATTAAAAAAATGAAATTCCGTTACATGCTACAATGTGAATAAAACATTATGCTAAGTGGAAGTAGCCAGACACAAAAGGTCACATATCATATAATTCCATTTACATGACACATCAAAAATCGGTGAATCCATTGAATCAGAAAGCAGGGAAGTGGGTCCCTGGTAGGAGAGCAGCAGGGGTTGCTGGCGGATTTGGGTGGGGGGCGGGTAGGTGAAAATCAAGAATATTTCTTTTTTTTTTGTATTTTTAGTAGAGGCGGGGTTTCGCCATGTTGGCTGGTCTGGAGCTCCTGACCTCAAGTGATCTGCCCACCTCAGCCTCCCAAAATGGTGATATTATAGGCATGAGCCACTGTGCCAGGCCTAGAATATTTCTTTTTGCGGCGATAAAAGTGTTGTAAGATCAGTTGTAGAATCTGTTGTTGTGATGATGGCGTAACTCTGTGACTGTACAAAAAACCATTGACTTGTATACTTTAAGTGAAAGATATGGTATGTGAACTATTACATTGGTGCAAAAGTAATTGCATTTTTTGACATTAAAAGTAATGGCATTCTGTATCCACGGGTTCTGCATCCATGGATTCAAATAACCGTGGATCAAAAATATTCGGGGTAAAATTGTGTCTGTACAAAACACGTACAGACCTTTTTTTTTTTTTTGCCATTAAAAGTAATGGCAAACCTCTCAGAGAATTGAAGCCCCAGGGCAATTGGGTGGCCTGAAATCAATGGAAAGATAGGCATTCCCAAGGAGAGATTGGACACAACCATTGAGTCATCTATGGGAAACCAAGGAGGAAGAGATGCCAGGTGCCATAAAGTGGGAGAGAATCATTCAGTGAAATTTTTAAACCAATTTCTAAAGTCGTGGGGTGGATTTGCATGAGAATATAGGCTTGCGCCCACTTACAGGGTCTTCTCCATGGACATCCGTTGTGCACTCACAAGAAAGATTGGTGATGGGGCAGGAGGTGAGAGAAAGCCTTCCTCCATATTGAAGACAGAGAGGAGATGAGTGTCACTTCTGTGGCAAAGCACAGATTCTCACCAAGGTCAGTCCTCTAAGGATCAAAAGCCTTAGGATGCTGGAGAAGGGTAGCAAACCTTGTGGTCACTAGGACACAGGTAAAGACCATTGCAGCAAGGAAGCAGAAAGAAAAGGGAAAAGTCTTCCATTCCTGGGTGTTTGACCCAGGCCATTAAAGATCTCCTACCACTGGGGGAAGAGCAAGAAACTCTCCCGTTCACAAGGGCCACCAAAGATTCAAGACATCATTTGGCTGCTACAGGGAGGAGGATCAGAATTACAGAGAAAGCCTGATCTGCAAGACTTAGGGACACAGGGCCTTCCTAAGACCAAGGCTGGACTAGGAAAACAGAGACCTGTCTTCTCCTATACACCACTACTAGACCAGCAGGCATCAAGTAACAGTAGCAATCTATCACGGAGAGAAGAGGAAGAGCATAAAAAAGGGACCTTCTCTGAGGTACAGACACACAGAGAAAGACAAAAGCTAAGAGATAAACAGGAATATTAGAAACAGCTTACATGCAACACATACCCCATCCAAAGAACTAGATTACATTAAAAACATTTGAGGCTGGGCACAGTGGCTCATGCTTGTAATCCCAGCACTTTGGAAGGCTGAGGCGGGTGGATCACCTGACGTCAGTAGTTCAAGACCAGCCTGGCCAACATGGTGAAACCCCATCTGTACTGAAAATACAAAAATTAGCCAGGCATGGTGGTGCACGCCTGTAGTCTCAGCTACTCAGGAGGCTGAGGCAGGAGAATCACTTGAGTCCAGGAGGCAGAGGTTGCAGTGAGCCGAGATTGCACCACTGCACTCCAGCCTAGGCAACAGAGTGAGACTCTGTCTCAAAAAAACACATACAAAAAATTTGAGACTGGTAGTACACTGAAGGTAACCATAGCAACAACAAAGACTAAACCCAGATCAATTCCAGTAGACTCTTCTTTATGTTGGCAGACCAAGCAAAAGTACTGTTTACTTTATTCTCTACTATCATACCTCACAGTGTTCATGTGCAATAAAAAGTTACAAGACAAATAAAAATGCAAGACAGAACAACTCACTGTCAAGAGTCAAAGTAATCAACAGAACCAGACTCAAAGATGACAAAGACGTTTGAACTCTCGGGAAATTTAAAATACCTATGATTAATATATTAAAGGCTCTCATGGAAAAAGTAGGCAATATGCATGGTGGAGAATTTCAACAGAAGTTATAAGAAAGAGTCTACAGAAAATCTTAGAAATAAAAAATACAATAACAGAGGTGAAAAATGACTTTGATGGACTTATCACTGGACTTAACACAGCCAAGGAAAAAATTTATGAACTTAAAGGTGAATCAATAGAAATTGACCAAATGAAACACAAAGAGGTAAAAAGAATAAATTTTTAAAAATATAGAGCATCCAAGATCAATGGGCTAATATCAGATAGTCTGAAATTTGTACAATTGGAATGCCAGAAGGATTAGAAAGAGATAGGGACAGACAACCTACTTGAAGAGATAATAGCAGAACACTATCTACAAATAATATAAGACATCAAATCACAGATCCAAGATGCTCAGAGAACCCTGTAACAGAATGGGTCTAATCAGCAGAACAAGCATGGATAGGGTTTGCTATCCAATAGGCCTATTGGAGATGGTATGTTCTGATGACTGGGTAGTGGAGAAGCTCATTGGTTTGATCAGAAAAGATCTGGTCTGGAGTTGCTGGGCAAACAATAGGTAACTTTCTGGAGTGCTGGCTGTGAAGCAGTATGCAGTGGGAATCTGGATGATGGCAGGGGCCAAAGGCTTTCAGTGCTGAAGGAGCAAGCTTGGGTATCTGGAGACTTGCAAAATGCTCATCGGGGACACATGGAGCTGTGTGCAGGCTGTGGTGGTTAGGGGGTTGGGGAGAGGAGGAAGCTTGCTTAGGGAGCCCGAGCATGTGGGGAGTTAGCTTCTGTGTTGAGAGGGCTGCAGAAAGATTATTGCCAAACTGAGGCTTCAAGGCCACAGAGGGACCATGATCTGAGTTGTGACGGTTGTCCTCAAAACTACACCACCTTAGCCAGGCATGGCGGCAGGTGCCTGTAATCCCAGCTACTCGGGAAGCTGAGGCAGGAGAATCATTTAAACCCGGGAGGCAGAGATTGCAGTTAGCTGAGATTGCGCCACTGCACTCCAGCCTGGGCGACAGAGAGAGACTCCATTTCAAACAACAACAAACTGCACCACTGACCCCTCTTGGATGACACCAGGAATTGCAGAATGCCTCTTTCTCCAGTTTGGCTTCAGCACCCTCTACCGAGAAAGCTCAACATCCTGCTGACTTTAAAGGAGAAATGCTCAAAGGGATTCAATTGCTTCTCACACTTTATTGTATTGCCTGTATTGGAAGATGCATTCAGAGCTGAGAGGCAATAAATGGATAACTGATGCAAACCCAATCTGTCAACCCAGAAGTCTATATTTTTAAAATTAAAGGAAAATATTTTAAAAATGAATTATTTTTAAAATTAAAGGAAAATATTTTTTAAAACTAAAGACAAATAATGACTTTCCAGACCAAACAACAACCAAAAAAAAAACAAACAAAAAAACAAAAAATAGGAGGAGGGGGGTTTTGAGAACACATTAGCAGCAGACCTTTACTATAAAAGATAGTGAAGGACATTCTTAAAGCAGAACAATTATGATAATGGGAGAAACTTAACATCTTCATAAAGAATAAGAATTTCTAGGAATAGTTGAAAGGCAAATCAATATAAATCAATCTTTCTTCTTTCTTTTCTTTTCTTGCTTGCTTGCTTTTCTTTGTCTCTCTCTCTCTCTCCCCCTCAGAGTCTCACTGTGTTGCCCAGACTGTAGTACAGTGGCACAATCTCAGCTCACTGCAGCCTCCACCTTCCAGGTTCAAGCGATCCTCCTGCTTCAGCTTCCCGAGTAGCTAGGATTACAAGCATGTGCCACCATGCCCAGCCTAATTTTTGTATTTTTAGTAGAGACAGGGTTTCACCATGTTGGTCAGGCTGCTCTCGAACTCCTGACCTCAAGTAGTCTGCCCACCTCGGCCTCCCAAAGTGCTGGGATTAAAGGCGTGAGCCACTGCACCCGGCCAAATTTATTTCATTGTAAATCTAAAGGTTGATTTTATTTTAAATCAATTTCTATTGATTCACCCTAAAAATAATTGATCCTTTAAAGCAATTATTTAAAGCAATTAATAGTTTTAAGACATAATGTATTTGTAGCACATGTCAAAGTTAAATGATTGACAACAATAGAACAAAAGATTGGAGAGAAAAAAATCAGGAGAATACTGTTTTCAGGCTCTTATGTGTAATGAGCATTGTATTATTTGAAGATAGACATCATAGTCAAACCACTGAAAACCAAAGGTAAAGAGATATCATGAAGGCAGATAGAGTAAAAAAAAAATACAGAGAAAAACAGATTAAGGTAGAGCTATTTAAAAACAAGGAATTAGGAACACAAACCTCAGATATTGTTTTATCTGAGATAGCATGGATTGGAAAGACCCCATCTATAACTTCAAGAGTATTGGGTGTGTTCTGGTTCTTCAGATGGATAAGAATTTCATAGATGTTTTATTTATTATGATCATTGCCTTGAAAGTAATATATAAACATTCTTTTGTATATATTAAGTATTATATTAAAAATGTAAAGGTTAATTTTATACCTCTCACCAAGGAAATATATTCTATATCTGGAAAGGCTGGTCTGAAGTGCAGAGGTGGGTTCCACCAGTCACTGCAAAAAGATCTGAAATCCTAATCTTTTTTAAAAAGATCTGAAATCCTAATCTTTTTAAAAAAGATCTGAAATCCTAATCTTTTTTTTTTTTTTTTTTTTTTTGAGACTGAGTTTCACTCTTGTCGCCTAGGCTGGAGTGAAATGGCGCAATCTCGGCTCACTGCAACCTTCGCCTCCTGGGTTCAAGCGATTCTCCTGCGTCAGCCCCACGAGTAGCTGGGATTACAGGTGGCCGCCACCATGCCTGGCTAATTTTTGTATTTTTAGTTCAGACGGGGTTTCACCATGTTGGCCAGGATGGTCTTGAACTCCTGACCTCAAGTGATCCACCCATGTTGGCCTCCCAAAGTGCTGGGATTACAAGTGTGAGCCACTATGCCCAGCCCTGAAATCCTAATCTTGGACTGCAAACTTCTGGTTGCAGAGCCTTCAAAGGCCATGCTAACATGGGTGACATTTTAAAAATCAAATGTTAGTGGGGGCCACAGGGAGGGGACACTGTGGTCTATTGTGATGCTCTAAAAAAAGTGCATCTGTGTCTAGCTGTCTCCAGGAAGGATATGAGCATCCTTAAGTGTACTTTCTAACTTTTTGTAAATTCTGAAAATTACATGAGAATGTTATCCCTGCTCCAGGTCATTGCTCTAAATCTTCCTGGCACCCAGGAAAAACAATAAACTAGCTCTTTATTTAAATTAGGTAATCACAAGAATGCACCGGGAAAACAGGAAAGTGCCGGCTGCAGATGGAATTGGTTTAATGAAAGATTTGGAATAATAGAGTGAGACTCCTGTCTGGACCTTGCTTGAATGACATGCTATTGAGGTTAATTGGATGAATCACAAATGTTTTCTTCCCCCTTTAATCACAAGTGCATAGGGGAGCCACCATTTCCCAAATAAAATGCATTCTTCCTTCAAGCTGGCTAGTTCTCCTTTGAAGCCGTTGATTATATCTGTGTTTTTATAAGGCCTGGCAGAACCAAACAGCCAAATGAAAGCAAGCATCAACAGAGCACAGAAGTAATCATTCTGAGGTTGGCTGTAGGCTTTTTCTGTCAGAAAGAACAAATGAGCATAAAGGGTGCCTTCTCTACATTGCGTGGTGTAAAGTCCACTTTGAAGCTACTCACTTGTTTACCAACAAAGAACAGCAGCCAGGGCTGGGCCAAAAATAAATTTTGAGTACCCAAAATTACCCATTTCTTAGGCCTGGAAATTAAGAGGTTGTTTGGATGTGCTGGCTGTATAGTATAGTATAGAATAGTATAGTATAGTGTAGTTAGATAGATACATAGAGATAGATGGATACATAGATCTATATATGTACATATCTTATATATCTATAAGCACACATTGTATATGCTTATATACAAATATATACATATATTAATATATATGTTTATATATTAATATACATTGTGTATATTATATATTATATATAATATATTCTGTATATTATATATTCATATATAATCTGTATATTATATATTATAATATATTCTGTATATTATAATATATTCTGTATATTATATATTCTGTATATTATATATTATAATATATTCTGTATATTATATATTGGGTATTTATATATTATATATTATATTAATATATATTTATATTTATATGTAAATATAAATAAATATAATTATATATAGTCACTTTAACTGAAGGGGACTTTAAATTGTCACTAACTAGTTGTCACTGTAGGCTAGTCCTATGGGTCTCAGCTTTGTCGTTGAATTCATTCATTCTTTCGTTTATTCATGAGGCAGTTAATTCTTGCTCAATGTATACAGGCACATTGCCATGCCAAGTTATGCAAATGTGAACCAGATATTACACTCAAATCCTTCATAGCCTGCCGAAGAGACAAGATAAATAATTAAAAGAGAATCCATTTTACTTTCAATTATAACGTCTCTTTTATTTGCTCATAGTGCTTGTCTCCATTTGTGACCATACCTGACTCACCTGTTTACCTGTTTGGTATGTGCTGCCTGCATCAGACAGTAAGCTCCCTGAGGGCAGGCTCACCTCTGTTTGGCCAACAATTGCATCTCCAGCTCCCTGGCCGTAACGGCCACTCAGTAAGAACGCACTCATTGTTGCCTAATGGAAATGTGTGCGCAGGAGGCTATGGGAACCAAAGGTTGTTACCTGCCTCAACCTGGGGAGTCAAGGACAACTTTTTGAAGAAAATAATGGCTGAGTTGAGTTGGCCAGGATGTGTCTGGGAAGGGGGTAGGATGGCGGCGGGGGGGATGGTGCGGAGGTACAGTGAGAAAGGGTTTTCAAAGCCAAGGACCAAGGACAGATTATGTGTCCCAGGCTAGACATGGAAGAGAGCACCTCCTCACCTACTTTTAAAAATCTGCAGATTAAGATTTCTTCCACACTAAATGCCATAATTTTAATCCTGACGTGGTAGATATTTCTTTTTTATATAGTTTATTTTTCAACCACTAAGGGACATTGGGGTTATTCTGAATATTATGGCACCTCACTTAGGAAAATCAGTCCATCCTGATAATATATGTATTAAGGTGGTTTTTTGTCTTCTTCTTTCTCTTCTCATTTATGTAATTGCAATATTTCAGGGAATCCTTTTGTGCCAAGGTTTAAGTATCAGTAAATAAGAATCACTGGTGAGCCATTGGAAAGAAATTCTGCTAGAATGCTAAAAGAGGAACAAATCTATATAACTTACTTACAAGGTTCTTTTTTTATTATTATACTTTAAGTCTTGGGGTACATGTGCAGAACATGCAGGTTTGTTACATAGGTATACACGTGCCATGGTGGTTTGCTGCACCCATCCACCTGTCATCTACATTAGGTATTTCTCCTAATGCACTCCCTTCCCTAGACCCCCACTCCCCGAGAGGCCGCGGTGTGTGTGTGTGATGTATCTCTCCCTCTGTCCATATGTTCTCATTGTTCAACTCCCATTTATGAGTGAGAGTATGTGGTGTTTGGTCTTCTGTTCTTGTGCTGGTTTGCTAGAACGATGGTTTCCAGCTTCATCCATATCCCTGCAAAGGACATGAACACATCCTTTTTTATGGCTGCATAGTATTCCATGGTGTATATGTGCCACATTTTCTTTATCCAGTCTATCACTGATAGGCATTTGGATTGGTTCCAAGTCTTTGCTGTTGTGAACAGTGCCACAATAAACATACGTATGCATGTGTATTTATTGTAGAATGATTTATAATCTTTTGGGTAATGGGATTGCTGGGTCAAATGGTATTTCTAGTTCTAGATCCTTGAGAAATTGCCGCAAGGTTCTTATACCTAGTTCAGCTTATATGTTTGCCACTAATAATGAAAAGAAAATGTTTAATCAGGTATGTGTCAGGCATATGTGCTCAATAAAACTACACATGGAGAAAGTACATATTATGCCCATTTTACAACTGAGGAAACTGTCCATAAAAAAACTAATTTGTCGGCTAGGTGCTGTGGCTCACGCCTGTAATCCCAGTACTTTGGGAGGCTGAGGCAGTCGGATCACCAGGTCAGGAGATCAAGACCATCCTGGCTAACACGGTGAAACCCCATCTCTACTAAAAATACAAAAAATTAGCTGGGCGTGGTGGCGGGCGCCTGCAGTCTCAGCTACTCGGGAAGCTGAGGCGAGAGAATGGTGTGAATCTGGGAGGCAGAGCTTGCAGTGAGCCGAGATCGCGCCACTACACTCCAGCCTAGGTGACAGAACAAGACTCCATCTCAAAAAAAAAAAAAAAAAACTAATTTGTCCAAGGTCAAACAGTAACTAAGTGATGCAGACAAGCTTTAAAACCAAGTGTGTTTGTCCTTGAAGCCTGTGCCTTCATAAACTATTTACAGGCTAGTACAGGTGCATCTAAAGAGCAGGGTACAGATACAGACCAGTGTTTCCAAAACTCTTTCTTGGATCTCAATCTGCAGGAAGTACATAGTGGCATGATACTCTATAGGTAAACATGTCTGCAACGCTTTAAACAGCTTGTTTTATTGCAAAACTTAGCAGAAGCTTTCATATGCTTTTGAACGTCGTACCTTCCCAAGAAGGAGAAAAGCATGTGTTTACTCTGCAGACATTTTATGACCACAGAATATTTTTTTCTTTCCGTCGTGGTGAGCTACTTACTGTGCCTCTCAGAACCAGGCTCAGGAACACATTGGGAAATACTGGCATTAGATAATAAATACCACTTACAGACACAAGAAATCCCTTTTAGTTTGAGTTCAGCTTCAACTAGGTCCTCCCGGACCACTGGTAACTTTATACCAGATTCTCGTAGCATCATTGTAGGGTTTTTTTGTGTGTGTGTATGTGTAGGGGGCATATTATTTTCTCTCTGTTTCAAATGCAGTCTCTTTACTCCACCATAGTGTCTTCCTGGAAAACCAGTCTTCCTTTTGTTCTTCTTTTACTAACACTCCCCTGACTCCCTTAGGCCAGTTTGGGCCCCAGCTTTTCTATACTCACAGTGTCTCTTGTACATTGTTCTGCTATAGCTACTATCACTTACAATTGTAATATTCTCTTTACTTCACGCCAACTCAGTGGATGATAACTGCATTGAGATCAGGGACTATGTCTTTTCCTATAGATATCTCTACCACCTAACACAATGACTATGAAAATGACTGGGACATTCAATCCATGCTGAATGAAATGCACGAATGAATGAATGAATGAAGTCAGCCCACTGCTTTGGGAATATGTGGGTTAAATGAGTTTAGCTGGATTGGAGCCAGCTGGTGGACAGTCTTACATTCAAGGCTTTGACGTTTGTACCTTATCATGTAGGCATTGTGAAGCCGTTAAAAGATTTTGAGTGGGAAATTTGAATAAGGAGTTTTAAAATGGCATTTAAAGATGATGAATCTGGGAGGCCAGTCTGAAGACAAGATGCCTGTTAAGAAGCGTGGCAGCATCGGGCATTAGGTGGTGATGGCAAAGACAGCCCTCATTGCTTATTTATAGAATTGGCTTTAAATGAATGATGAGGTGAGCATTTCAAACACATTTCATTCAAAAGCAGACATCATTATGGAGCAGTATAAGGGACATAAAGATGAAAAATACATGCTCCTTGCTCTCCAAAGTCTCTTAAAAAGATTAAGATGCCCACGAATAATAAAATATGGCAAACTATAAAGCATGTTATATAATGCAACCAAAGAAAGTAGAACTAGGAAAACAATGGAAATTCCAAATGAGGAGGTCTGGGAGTGTCTCACAAAGGAAGGAAGACTTGAACATGGCTTTAAGAAATGTATAGAATTCCAAGGAGCTGGGGGCTGGATTAAGCATTTGGTGGACAGTAGGAATGACCTTTCCCTAGTGACTCTCAGCAAATGTCCTTGGTCTAGGCTGCTTTAGGTTGACCTTCTTCCTTCTGGGAACGTGCATTTTGTGCCTGAGAAGGTGAAGGGGGTCTTTGCTTCCCACACTGTCTTCAAGAATTTCAGGCCTAGTGCCAACATTTTCTCCCTCCAGATTTTCTCATTCTTGCGCTTGCAGGCAAAAACAAACAAGCAAAAACCTTGGCATGCCTCAGTTCTCCCAGTAGGAAAGCAGTCTACATACCCCACCTCCTAAATCATCAGAAACCCTACAAGGGCTGAGTTATTGTTCCCGTTTTACAGTTGGAATAAGTTGAGGCCCAGAGCTGTTAGCATTTTTGCTGAATTTCAGTCTTAGATCAGCTCATTATTGAGAAATCCTGATTCACACAGATGCATTGTTTCAAAGGAAGCAATTTTGTCAGTAACCTGCCTCACGACTCTTTGAGAGTCTTCAGGTGGATAAAAATGGCAAGAGACACTTTGTTCTCAGGTCCTCATGAAAGTAATTCAGCCAGGCAGCACACATGTGTGTGTACAGTGTTTTAATGTTCCTAAGAATGGTGATAAGCAAGTATAGCTGTGTGTTTTACATAACACTCAGTTGTGCATGATTTAATTTGATCCTTATGCAATTCCTATCTTCTAGGCAAGTCAGGGGTTATTATCCAAATTTTATAGATGAGGAAACTGGAGGAAAATAAAAAATTGAAGAGAATCATTTTATAATGCATGCCATCGACCCTAAACACATTTGGTCGTGACTCTGGATTTTCATATCTGAGGTTTCTTTCTTTTTCCAGTTTCACTGAGACATAGTTAACAAATAAAAATTGTGCATATTCAATGTGTACAACGTGATGATTGATATATGCATACTTTGTGTAAGAATAATCACAATTGTAACAGTTTGGCTCTGTGTCCCCCACCTAAATCTTACCTTGAATTTTAATAATCCCCACACGTCAAGGGTGGGACCAGGTGGAGGTAATCGAATCATCCCCATGCTGTTCTCATAAAAATGAGTGAGTCTCATGATCTGATGGTTTTTTAAGCATCTGGCATTTCCTCCCCCCACTTGCACTCATTCTCTCCTGCTGCCCCATGGAGAGGTGCCTTCCGCCATGATTGTAAGTTTCCTGAGGCCTCCCCAGCCATGCAGAACTGTGAGTCAATTAAACCTCTTTTATTTATAAATTACCCAGTCTCAGGTATTTCTTTATAGCAGTGTGAGAATGGACTAATACAGCAATCAATTAATTAGCATATCATCACCATTTATAGTTACCATTTCGTATGCATGTAGGGCGAGGATACTTAACAATCTGCTCTCATCAAGTTTCAATTATATAATAGTGGTATTAACAATAATCGCCATTTTGTATATTAGACCTCTAGAACATACTCATCTTCCAACTGAACATTTGTACCTTTTGACCAACATCTATCTCCCCATTTCTACCACCCTTTGACCTCTGGCAACCTGCCTCATCCTGTTGTTTCTGAAAGTTCCTCAGCCTTTGATGGCATTTCCAAATGTATCAATGGGCCATGAGACAATTCCAGTGAAATCTCCTGGAAGAAGCAGCACTGTGCTTTTGCTGCTCTGAGCTCAAGGTTTCCACATCTCAGAAAAGCACCTTCTCAACTAGCTCATTACCATTTCTTAGGCTGTTAAATCCATTATCTTTAGAGGAAATATGTTGGTGTTTGTCTTCTCTGTGAGCTATAAGGTGGAAAATGGGACCTTTTGTCCCTAACTCCCTGTGGAATGCCCTCACAGTCTGATAAAAAACCCCAGCTGTCCTCAGACAACATGATGGTACCACGTCAGAAGACTGTCTGTGGCCCAGGGAAAGAAACTCAGTGGATGTTCAGAACCTATGCTACTTATATCGCAAGACTTTTTTTTTTTCTTGCTTCTTCAACTTTTAAGTTCCAGGGTACATGTGCAGGATGTGCAGTTTGTTACACAGGTAAACATCTGCCATGGTGGTTTGCTGCACAGATCATCCCAGCATCCATTAGCTATTCTTCCTGATGTTTTTCCTCCTCCCCCAGCACAGGTGCCCAGTGTGTGTTGTTCCCCTCCCTGTGTCCAAGTGTTCTTATTATTCAGCTCCCACTTATAAGTGGGAACATGTGGTATTTGGTTTTCTGTTCCTGCATTAGTTTGCTGAGGATAATGGCCTCCAGCTCCATCCATGTTCCTGGCAAGGACATGATCTCATTCCTTTTTATGGTTGCATAGTATTCTATGGTGTATGTGTACCACATTTTCTTTATCCAGAAAATCATTGATGCCTTTCTTCTCCTCTGCCCACTCTTTGCCTGACTCTTCTCTTCATTAAAAAAAAATCACATTTGTATCAAACCTGTCCTCTGCTTGGTTTCAGGCGATTGATTCACCATCTTCTCTGAGGAAGGAGTCTACATTTTACCTCCCAAGTCCTCTCTCTCTTCCTGGACTAAGAATGTTTGATTGACTAACAGATATGTTTATATCGCTAGTATATACTCAAGATCCTCTTTCTTATACTACTATCCTAGGCAACCTTGATGGGAACATCCCTTTGTGTTTCTAGAACCCACCTCCAATCTTCACTCAAGTGTCACATCCCACATTAAAAACAAATAATCCTTACCATTGATGTCTAGGGAAATTCACTATTTTAAGATTTGCTGGATTGGAGGTGGAAGTGGAGGGACAGGACAGGGAGGAAGAATGCTATTGTCTTATTGCCCTGTTGCTCTAAGTCATTTCCAGAAACGGTGGGGCTTGGGTTGTGACATTTTAGCTGCTAGACACATGTTGCTGCAGATTTGCAGCAACAGTGGTGCCTCTAATCCTGGGAGTTGGGAGGATGGGTTGGAGGGATGGGTTTTCTTTCTCAAGAAATTGTAAACTGTGTCCACTAAAGGTAGTTCCTTATCCTCAGGGCCCTGCTCTACCTCTTGGGCAGATTGGGTTTTTTTTTGTTTGGTTGGTTTTTGTTTTGAGACAGTCTCGCTCTGTTGCGGGGCTGGAGTGCAATGCAGCGATCTTGGCTCACTGCAACCTCCGCCTCCCCTGTTCAAGTGATTCTCCTGCCTCAGCCTCCTGAGTAGCGGGAACTACAGGCATGCACCACCATGCCCAACTAATTTTTTAGTATTTTCAATAGAGGCAAGGTTTCACCATGTTGGCCAGGATGGTCTCCATCTCTTGACTTTGCGATCTGCCTGCCTCAGCCTCCCAAAGTGCTGGGATTACAGGCATGAGCCACTGTGCCTGGCCCAGATTGGTATTTTAATACATAGTTGCTTGACATCAGCAGGCCATGTCTTCATTCCTAGATATTTGGTTTCAGAGCCTGATGTGAGGAAGAAGTGAGAAAGAAGAAAGGGGTCGTCAAAAACTTAATTGGTTCATCTCTTTTCGAAAGAAAGTCCCACTGAGATGACCTCATTGCTTTTCTCATTTCTAAGGCAGTCATTGCAAGTGTGGTTGAGAGTTAATCCTCTCTTGGGCTTTTGTTGCACTGGAGACCTTGGCCCCCTAAGGGGGTGAGATTAGGCCTATAATAGAGAATTCAGGTTGCAAAAGGAGAAAATTTAGGCTTCTTGAACGTTGACCTGGAGAGACCCAGGGCAGTGGAGAGACTAATCCCTTTGTGATGTTGCCTTAAACAAAACACAGGAAGTGTTTGTGTACCAGCGTCCTGTTGCCACCATTGTTTAGTCGTAGGGTATATATCCTTCAGTAAGAGTTAAAACCATTTTGCAAACTTTATTTTTTTTTCTTGTAAACTTGTTTTTTTCTTGTAAACTTGTTTAAGTTCCTTATATATACTGGATATTAGACTTTTGTTGGATGCATAATAAAAAAGTGGGCAAACGACATGAACAGACACTTTTCAAGAGAAGGCATACATGCGGCCAACAATCATAGGAAAAAGAAGCTCAACATCACTGATCATTAGAGAAATGCAGATCAAAACTGCAATGAGACACCATCTCACACCAGTCAGAATGGCTATTACTAAAAAGTCAGAAGATAACAGATGCTGGCAAGTTTGTGTAGTAAAAGGGATACTTATACTCTTGGTGGGAGTATAAATTAGTTCAATCATTGTGGGAGACAGTGTGGTGATTCCTCAAAGACCTAAAGACAGAAATATCATTTGACCCAGCAATCCCATTACTGGGTATATACCAAAGGAATATAAATCATTCTATTATAAAGACACATGCACGAATATGTTCACTGCAGCACTATTCACAATAGCCAAGACACAGACTCAATCTAAATGTTCATCAATGACTGGATAAAGAAAATGTGGTACATCTACACCATGGAATACTATGCAGCCATAAAAAGGATGAGATCATGTCCTTCGCAAGGACAAGGATGGAGCTGGAGGTCATTATCCTTAGCAAACTAACGCAGGAACAGAAAACCAAATACTGCATGTTCTCACTTATAAGTGGGAGCTAAATGATGAGAACACGTGGACACACAGTGGAGAACAATACACACTGGGGCCTTTTGGAGCGTGGAGGTTAAGAGGAGGGAGAGGATCAGGAAAAATAATTAATGTATACTAGGCTTAATATCTAGGTGATGAAATAATCTGTACAACAAACCCCCATGACACAAGCTTACCTATGTAACAAACCTGCACTTTTACCCCTGAATTTAAAAGTTAAAAAACAAAACCTTTGCTTTTGGAGAAATGGTGTGAAAGAATTTCAATTCTGCTGCTTACTAGCTCATAAACTTGGACTGGCTATTTCACCTCAGTCAATCATTTCTGTCATCCATAAGCCAGGGACAATGATTCCTAACTCACTCCTTGTACAGGCTTGTGATGAAGCTCGAATGGATAATGTGTATTAAAACCTTTTGTAGCATCTGCAGATGTACCACTGTGAACATGACTGATCTTTTCTGATCTCAGAAGCTAAGCAGGGTCAGACCTGGTTAGTGCATGGATGGGAGACCACCTGTGAATACCAGGTGCTGTATCCCTTAGCTAGGTGTGATGGTGCATGCCTGTAGTCCAAGCTACTCAGGAGGCTGAGGCAGGAGGATCACTTGAGCCCAGGAGTTTGAGGCTGCAGTGAGCTATGATTGCACCTCTGCATTCCAGCCTGGGCAACAGAGGGAGAGCCTGTCTCTAAAACATTAAGTACATTTTAAAAAACAATAAAACCTTTTGCAACTTGTATTGTACTATGGGAGTGGGAAGGCTTTTGCCACCAACATCCTTCTTTCTTATACATAGAGAGAAGCCTGGCCCTGAACTCTATAGTTAGTACCTACAATGAGCACTGTTCATCTCCTCAGCTGAAATATTATCCTCAGGGGTTGCTGCCCCTCTGATCTTTTGAAGAATTTGCCACTAAAGGAGGTTTCAGAAGCCAGCTCATAGAATCCTAACAGTGGCTATAAGGCTTTCTGTGGCAAAGTGCAGAGAACTCACCTAATGCACAGTAGAAGTGACTTACTGCTAGAATTTGGAAATTGATGAAAGCCATCTTCCATGCCCTGGCCTGGCCAGCTCCTCATTTCTCTTTACTTTTCACTTTTCCTCTTTCTGGTGAAAGTCATCAGCTGCAACCAGATGGGACGAGGTAACCCTGAGTGGATCATGCACATCCTGGTCTTGTTCTTTTCCTATTAAAGTTGATGAAGTAGATAAACACTCGCAGCTCATCACCTGCAAGTGCTTATCCTAGATGCTCTCCTCAGCCTCCACTTGATGGGTGCTGCTTCACAATCGGCACCCCAGGCTTCCCCTCCAAGGAATTCTGGCTCAATCACAGCCCTGGCTCAGTCCGTCAAGTCGGTAGTGGCAGAAACTGCTGAGTCTGAGAATCTCATTTGTGGATTGTTTTTACAAGTGGATGCCCTGGAACTGAATACTGAAAACCAAATTCAGGGCTGCCAGATCAATAGTTCAGGCCATAAGGGAATCATTGGACATGGATTCTTGGGATCTGGAGAATAATCCCAACCCCCAAACCCATGGCATCCTGAGTCAGACGTGTAGCTTCTCAGGTTGTGCAGTCATAACTTACTTCCTGCCAAATTCCTGGGTTCGCTCTCTACTGCCAAGTTCAGCGGGAACTCAGTTATATCTACTGGGTGAGTCCTACCTGAGAAAGAGCCAAAGCTGGAAGCAGTGGATTGTTTTAAAAATTCCCTACCTTGTATTAAAGACAGAAAAGTTACAAGCCACATTTCTGGTACTGAACACAAACATGCACAAATTGTGTGTGTGGCCGGTTTCTGTGTTTTTAAGTTGCTGCAAGGTATCACATTTGTAACTGTGTTCAACAGGAAAACTGCATTGGAAACACTTGAGATCCATCCTAGAGCAACTACACCTTCCAGTTGCCAGGAACTTTGGTTTGGCAGGGCACTGTCTGTTATCATCAACTGGGACCACTGAGAATTTGCTGAGGAACTGAACAAGGGCTCTGGCACAGCAGAAAGTCTCAGGTTCCATAAGACATAGCTTGTCAGGATCTTCTGAAATCACTAGGCAGTTGGACCTCCGTTCTGTTTGGCCGGCCACTTAAGCCTTTCTCTTCTCATCTCACACAGAAGACTAACGTTCACTGAGGTCCGCTTTAAAGTGCAGTCCTACTTAGTTAGTCCTGGATTGAAGAGGTCCAGATCTTAGGATTGAGCCCGTTTCACCCAGTTAGCTTTGCAGAGAGGAAAAAATTATCCACAAGCAGAGACTGCCCCCTGACCATAGCCTATGGAATCAGTGACCCCTGAAATTCCTCTGACCGTGGTGTTCTGGGATTTGGTGAAGCACCTTCATGTGTATGAAAGACAAGGATCACCCATGCTCCTGATGGAAACTCATCTTCATCGTTACTTTATCGGGGCAGGATATCCTGAAAACCTCCATTTTTATCAATGTAAGAATGAGAGAGAGTTTATTGCAGCTAAAGGCAGGAAGAATAATGTGTACAGAGAGGCCCTTCTGATTTAGTGAGTCATTCATATCTTAGCACATCGCCCTTTCATTCTAGGCAGAATTTTAATCAGAGGTGAAACTTATTCACAGGGAAAGTCATCTCATTTTTCATCTGTACACCCACCTGCACAGACATACTTAGGATTTTTCTCTCTGCCCAGCTCCTGAAGTTCTAATCAGAGATGGAGAGCTGAGGTTTTATAATAATAATTTACTTTTATTGATATTAGTACATCACAATGTTCTAGAAATGTCAGGTCCTTCTGCCTCTCAAGTACTAAGCTGACGGGCAAATAAAGGACCCCAACTGGTCTCAAACAAACTAAAGGACATACTACACAGTATATAGGCATCCAATGAGTACCGAGTGTGGTTGCTTGCACTGAATACCAGCCCTGCTGCTGAGACGAATCCCCAGGGTGATGGCATACCCTCAGATCAATGCCAAGATCTCTACACATTTGAAATGTAAAATATAA
Source organism: Pan paniscus (assembly GCF_029289425.2). Classification (NCBI taxonomy): domain Eukaryota; kingdom Metazoa; phylum Chordata; class Mammalia; order Primates; family Hominidae; genus Pan; species Pan paniscus. The sequence continues at coordinate 92,659,665 of NC_073255.2, forward strand.
GCAATCCGTGATTTCCTAGGCTAATGTGATTCTCAGCAAATGTGGAGACTTGACAGGTTATTTGTCAAAGTGTGGGGCCTGGTTTGGGTTTCAATCAGCTACCAAAATACAGGGTTTGTGCTTGTTTCAGCAATCCCAAAATGGCACAGTCATTGTCTGCTGGCGCCAGTAAGGACTTTGAAGATTAACTAGTCCCAGACTTTCATTTTACTGATGAATTTGGGGGTTTGTTGAAGTTCACACAGCAAGACAGGTGACAGACCTGAGACAGGAACCCAATTTTCCTACCTCCCCCTACAAGTTCATACCTGTGTGTATATCTCAGAGCACCTAGCAAATTGCTTCTGTTGGGCGTTTATTTTCTTTTTGGCTTTTGCTTTCTGTTTGGGAAAATGTTTGGCACAAATAACAGAAACTGAGTCTTAATACTAAGCACAAAAGCAATACATTGGGAGGGTATTGGTAGTGCCCAGGTTCATAGGACAGTTCGAGAAACAAGCTGAGAAAAAAAAGGTGCAGGAAACAAGGGTAGCTTCAGGGGGACTGGACAAGAGGAAATTAACTGACAGGATTAGCAAGATGAGGCTGCTAGAATCTGCTAGAATGAGTGAGCCCTTTTTTTCTCTGTTCTTACATAACTCTACTCAAGAACAAAAGTCTCTAGAGAGACTTTCATCTCTAGACTCAGTTAGTTTCTTGGTATTGCAGGTAAATGAACATGGCTTCAGTGGATTTGATACCCTGGAGAGAGGGTGCAGTTGGCCCAACTTGGTTCATCTGTCTGTTAGGTGTAGATGCAGGACAGCCAGAACAAACACACGTTCGGTGCACGGACATTACTGGTGTTCACCAATATTTCCTGATCTCCTCGCCTTCTGGCACGTAAGAGGAATGTCCTCCCCAACCCTTGGAAGTTAGATGTGGATGTATGGCTTGATTTGGCTAATGAAACTTGGGCAGAAGTGATGTGGGTTGGTTTGGGGATGGAAGCCTTTAAGAGCTGCTGTGTGGTTCTCCATATCTTTCCCCACCATGGCAAACTCTCAGGTCTGGCGTTGACATGGCAGCATCATAAGATGATAGAATCTCTGTCTTCCTGGGTGATACAGTTTGGCTGTGTCCCCATCCAAATCTCACCTTGAATTGTAGTAATTCCCATGTGTCAAGGGTGGGGCCAGGTGGAGATAACTGAATCATACTGTTATTGTGATAGTGAATAAGTCTCTTGAGATCTGATGGTTTTATAAATGGAAGTTCCCTTGCAAAGCTCTCTTGCCTGCTGCCTTGTAAGATGTGCCTTTGCTTCTCCTTTACCTTACACCATGATTGGGAGGCCTCCCCAGCCATGCTGAACTGTGAGTCCATTAAACTTCTTTTCTTTATAAATTACCCAGTCTTAGGTAGTATCTTTGCAGCAATGTGAGAACTGACTAATACACTGGGTCTCTAAGGGGTTATCATCACCTGAGACTTCGGGGTAGTTAGAACCAATGGCATAACTCAACAATCCTGACAAATGCATCCCCTTTGGACAGTGTTCTATAGAGTATTCAGAGAATGGAAACCAAGTGATACCAAACGTCCCCTGTGTAACTTGGGGAGAAATCTGCCTTGCAACTTGAAACACCACAAATATGACAAAAAGGTATGGAAGCCTGTCATTGTACACCAGACCTGTTCAGATGAGTGTCTGCCTAATTTCATTCTCTCAATCTGAGATGCCCAGACTTAGAATATTATTATTGGATAATAACAATCTAATATTCCAAGGCTCATTGGCTTCCAATCCATTGGAATCCATGTGAAGTACAGAAAGCCTTTATTAGCAGTCTGCTTTTTTTTTTAACCAGTAAGTGTTTGTATAAGGAGGAATAAATGGTGTGCTTGCATGAGAAACATATGTGAATCCTTGCATACCTGATTTTTTCTCAAGGAAATACATTCGACAAATAAAGATGGCTTGCTGCAATGAGAAACTCAAAATTAAACATCATACAGGCTGGGCACAGTGGCTCATGCCTGTAATACCAGCACTTCCGGAGGCCAGAAGTTCAAGGCCAACCTGGGCAACACAGCAAGACCCTATCTCTAAAAAATAAAAATCAGCTGGGCGTGTTGGTGCCTGCCTATTGTCCCAGCTACTCAGGAGGCTGAGGTGGGAAGATCGCTTGAGCCTAGGAGGTTGAGGCTGCAGTCAGCTATGACTGCACCACTGCACTCCAGCCTGGGCGACAGAGCAAGACCTTGTCTGCCCGTCAGTCAATCAATCAATCAATAAAATGTCACGGAGAAGTCATTAAGGTTATATTTCCAGACATGAAACATGAACAAACATTGAAGTGCTCAATAAGACGTTGCTGGATCCCTGAAAGGACGTCCCTGGATCCCTGAAAGGACGTCCCTGGATCCCTGAAAGGACGTCCCTGGATAGAAGGTTAAGAACACCCTGATTTGCCCTGAATCAATGGACCAAGTTGACTCATTGGAACTGGGGGTGGACACATTGACTTGGCTTTGTCCAGCTTAAGCTGTTAGTGAGTTGACCACTGTAGGAGGCTCTACCTCAGTTCCCTTTCACAATAAGGAGGACACTTCAGTCCTTGCCTGTCCTTACTTTTTGGAGGATATGGTAGAGATACCATGTCAGGCACAGGAGAGAGGGTGTTGAATTAAAACAGCTAGTTATGCATCGTTGTGTTTATTTTTTTTGGTGCATTTCCATGTCCTTTTAAGATATCTACTTTTCTCGTGAATCAGTGAACTTTGGAAATTAAAGAAAGGAATTTTTATCTTCTATTCCCAGCCAGACTTCCAGGGTCACCTTTAGGTTTGATCTTTCTCCAGGCTTCTCAGAAACCTTTCGACATTAACTTTGTGATTTATGTTCTGTCTTCACTTCGCATTGAAAGTAGCTTTCCTTGACCAAACTCCAGGTTTTGCAATTGAGCCTAAATTGGAAGAAAAATAATTCCAAAATTTTTTTAAAGCCCATGATTTTAAAAAGAATTATATAGTGTAAGCATAGGGGAAAATTCAAGTTTTGCAATACCAGGAGTTCAGATTTTTGGGAGATGAGGACCAAAAATTGGTTGACTTTGGGTGGAGGCCTGCAACAAAGGGGGCCACCAAAGGGTTCAGGAGGTCAGACAGAGAAAAGAGGATTTGATCTGAGCTCACTGGAGGTGTGAAGTGAGAAGCCTAGAAGAAAATCATTTGTCTGAAGGGTAACAGAACCAAGTAAAAATGATTGGAGCAATAACCCGAAAGCTAGACCTAAAATCCACAATAATCTGGTATAGGAAACATTTCTGATTCAAAAGAGCAGTTGTTTCAACGTTGCCCCCATGTCCATGCGCACACACGCATATGCATACACATTTTTTATTAATCCTTTGTCCCTGGGGACAGGATATCATCAAATCTAACACCTTTGAATACAAAATAAGTGCATGACAAGTCATTTTGTAGACCAATGGAAGAACTACAAGTGTGTGCTCTGCACATTACAAATACCAGATGCATAATGGGAATTGAATTGTTTTCATCTCCTAAGGATATCTACATCTGAGAATTCACAGATAGGGCACTATGCATTGTTCCTGGAACATAATAAGTGCTCCATACAGGTTGGCAACTATTGTTATTATAAAGTCATTTAATTCTCAGCAAGACCTAGCAAAGTAGGTATTATCGCTTTTAAACCATGAAGAGACTTCAGGGCCCAGAAGTTAAATAGTTTGCTCCAAAATCACATAGGGGAAGGACTGAAATTGGAATCCAGGTCTTTTTCTAGCTCCAAACCCAGTTCTGACTCACAGCTTTATTCTGCTGATGCTGAGGTGCTGTGTGGTGTGCTTCATAGTTGATGCATGGAGAATCACTGACCTTTGCAAACGAGAAAAATAATGAGGCTGTGCACATTGCCCCCAATTTGTCCTTCTGGTTTGCAGCCCAGGAATGTGTAATATTGACTTCACAGGGAGAGCAGTGCAGCATTCTGGAGACGCTTGCGATGGAACACATCAAGCCTTCCTTAAGTTGTGTGTGTGTGTGTGTGTGTGTGTGTGTGTGTGTGTGTGTGTGTGTGTGTTTAAACCTCATTTCTGTTTAAAAGTAAATTGATTTAGCAATTTGCACAGTGCCTCCCTGGACCATACTTTATGAAGTGGAACAATCACTTAAATGTTCAATTATCCAAAGCTGAAAAGGCCAGAGGAAGCACACACAAACCACATGCAGAGAATGGCTCCCCCATGTTCAGTCAGCTTTACCTTGCCCAGGGTGGATGCAAGCAAGCTGCAAAAGGGCAGGATGGCACCAGGCCCTGCCCCCTGCCTCTGTCACCTGAACCCGGTGGGGAAACCTCCTCATCTAGATGCCCAGATGCGTAAAACAGAGCTGCAGACCTGAACATTACATGCAGCCTTTTTGTTTTTAATTTTGCAAAAACAGACATCGTGAACCTATTTGCCACCTGGGCAACCCAACTGCAAACCCTTGGCTGCTGCCAGTCTTACTCCTCGCTTTCTGTTTTGTTCTGGAAATGAGGGTCCCTGCCCTAACTCTGTCTAGATGCCAGATCTATTTCCTTCATCATTCTCATGAAAACTTGCATTATTTTGAAGTTTGCTCATTTGCTTGGTTTTTAAAATCTGGTTGTCCAATTTGCCCCGCTACAGTGTAAGCTTGTTGGTGCTTGACTACATCAAGCTTGTCACCATCAGTAACAAGTGGTACCACCATCGGTGATACCCAGTGCCTGGTCTGTCATGCCTGCTCCATTTTTGTCAATGAATGAGCCTGTCCAAGCTTTCTGTCTGGCTCCTAACCAAGGTTTCTGACCTGACTTTTACCTGTCCCTATTGCCCTGGATTTTGCAACTCTAGTGACTACTATATTTCTCCCTAAATTATGAATTCCATCTGCATCTCCCCACCCATTCGGAGTCTCTGGATCAATATCTAAGCTCCTCCTCACTGCCTGCTGGCTCGTGGCCCGGGAAATAACGTGGTCTACCTCTAAATTGCACTTCCCAAAGCCTGGAAAATGGAAAGTTCCGCCCGGCTGCTGCCAGATTCCACAATGTCTCACATTTATAGGAATGATCACCAGAGCGTGCCAGAAAGATGGCACCAAGCACACTGCTTCCAGCAATGATTGGGAGTGTCCATTTATTATATGGTTAGGCTTGTGTCCCTACCCAAATCTCATCTTGAATTGTAATCCCCAGATATTGAGGGAGGAACTTGGTGGGAGGTGACTCAATCATGGGGTCAGTTTCCCCCATGCTGTTCTTGTGGTAGTGAGTTCGTTCTCATGAGATTGAATGGTTTTATAAGTGTTTGGCAAGTTCCTCTTTTGCTTCCTCTTCTCTCTCCTGCCACCATGTGAAGAAGGTGCTTGCTTCTTCACCTTCTGCCATAATTGTAAGTTTCCTGAGGCCTCCCCAGCCATGTGGAACTGTGAGTCAATTAAACCTCTTTCCTTTATAAATTACCCAGTCTTGCGTAGTATCTTTATGGCAGTGTGAGAACAGACTAATACAATTTCACAGTGTTAAACCCTAGATTTTTTTTATAATGATGCATTTTTCACTTTAGAGGACATATTCCAGGTACCTCTGGTGACTGGATTCCTAAACATTTTACTGACATGTCAGGCCCTGGAATCTTTATAGAGTTTATCTCCCACTCTATGGAGTGCGTATGTCTTGCCAAGGTCTCCAGAGGACTAATCCATTTCTTGCTCATCCAGCTCAGTAAGCTTAGCATGCTACTGATGTAGAGGATCAATGAGATGTTCCGTAGGATGTCCAAAAAGCCCTGATCTTTTTGGACAACATTATGACAGAAGGCAGAAAAGTTAATATAATCCTGAGTTGAGTGATATAATGGACTTTAGAGACTTTAGAGGGTAGGAGAGGGGCTAGAGATAAAAAAAAAAACCTACACATTAGGTACAATGTACACTACTCAGGTGATGGGTACACTGAAGTCTCAGAATTCACCACTGTGTAATTCATCCATATAACAAAAAGCCACTTGTACCCCAAAAGCTATTGAAATATAATTTTAAAAAATAAATAAATAGGCCAGGCACGATGGCTCACACCTGTAATCCTAGCACTTTGGGAACCTGAGGCAGGCGGATCACCCAAAGTCAGGAGTTCAAGACCAGCCTGGCCAACATGTTAAAACCCCGTCTCTACTGAAAATACAAAAATTAGCTGGGCATGGTCACAGACACCTGTAATTCCAGCTACTCAGGAGGCTGAGGCAGGAGAATTGCTTGAACCTGGGAGGCGGAGGTTGCAGTGAGCTGAGATCACGCCACTGCACTCCAGCCTGGGAGAAAAAGCAAGACCCCATCTCAATAAATAAATCAAATAAAGAAAGAAATTAAGAACAAAAACAACAAAATATAATTCTAAGCCAAAACCATAAATGTATATTGTTACACATTCCACAGAAATATGAACTCTTTTCATTTTTACATTTAAAAAAAAGTGACAGGTAACATTGTATGTATTTACCATGTGCAACATAATGTTTTGAAGTATACGTACATTGTGGGATAAATTAAATGTAGCTAATTAGTAAATGCATGACCTCAAATAGTTATCATTTTTGTGGAGAATGCATTTGTCCACTCAGCATTTTTTTTAGAATACTATCGTCACTGACTATAGTCAGCTTGCTGTACGATAGAGCTCTTGAGTTGACTTCTCCTTTCAAACTGTAATTATGTGTTCTTTCACCAGTATCTCCTCATCTCCTTCTCCCCACTACCCACCCCAGTCTCTGATAACCACCATTCTATTCTCAACTTCTATGAGATAAACATTTTTAGATTTCACATGTAAGTGAGATTATTTGGTATTTGTCTTTCTATGCCTGGCTTATTTCCCTTAACAATGTCCTCTAGTTCCATCCATGTTGTTGCAAATAACAAGATTTCATTCTTTTTCATGGCTGAATAGTATTCCATTGGGAATATATACTATATTTTCTTTACCCATTCATCCTTTGATAGACAGATTAATTCCATATTTTGGCAATTGTGAATACTGCTGTAACAAACAAGGGAGTGCAGATTCTCTTCAGTGTACTGATTTCATTTCCTCTGGACATGTACCCAGTAGTGGGATTGCTGGATCTTAGGGCAGATGTATTTTTAGTTTTTTGAGGAACCTCCATAATGTTTGCCATAATGGCTGCACTAATGTACATTCCCACAAACAGTTTATAAGGGTTTCCTTTTTTCCCCCATCTTCCCAACATTTGTTATCTTTTGTCCTTTTGATCATAGCCATTCTAACTGGGGTGAGATGATATCTCATTACAGTTTTGATTTGCATGTCCCTGATGATAAGGGATGTTGAGCATTTTTTCATATACCTATTGGCTATTCATATGTCTTATTTTGAAAAAATCATCTATTCGGGTCTTTTGCCTATTTTTGAATCCAGTTTTTTGTTTTCTTCCAATGGAGTTAAATTCCTTATACGTTTTGGGATATTAACCCCTTATCAGATGCATAGTTTGCAAATATTTTCCTCCATTCTGTAGGTTGTCTTGTCACTCTGTTGTTTCCTTTCCTGTATAAAACTTTTTAGTTTGATATAATCCTATTTGTCTGTTTTTGCTTTTGCTGCCTGTGCTTTTGAGGTCTTACCCAAAAGAGTCTTTGCCCAGACCAATGTCATGAAGCTTTTCATTTATGTTTTCATATAGTAAATTCATAGTTTTGGGTCTTACCTTTAAGTCTCTAATCCATTTTGAGTTGATTTTTGTATAAGATGTGAGATAAAGTTCTAATTTCGTTCTTCTGCATTTAGATATCCAGTTTTCCCAACACCATTCATTGAAGAAACTATTCTTTCCCCATTGTGTGTTCTTGGCACCCTTGTCAAAAATCAGTTGGCTGTAAATATGTGGATTTATTTTTGGGCTTTTTATTCTGTTCCTTGGGTCTATGCGTCTTATTTTTATGCCAATAACATACTGCTTTGTTTACTATAGCTTCATAGTATTTTTTTGAAGTTAGGTAATGTGATGCCTGCAACTTTAAACACTAGAATTTATTTTAAATCTTGCCAATTGGGTGATTTCAAAAAATGGTTTCTCATTTAAGTTAGCCCTTTTTAAATATTTTATTATAGATCTAGAGGGTAAAAGTGCAGTTTTATTGTATAGTGGTGAAGTCTGAGCTTTTTAATGTAGCAATCTGAAGAGAGTATATTGTACCCGTTAAGTAATTGTTTTACTTTTTTTTAAAAAAAGTAAAATTTTTTTTAAAATTTTTCCTTAAAAAAATTTTAAGTAATTTTTCATCCCTCACCTTCCTCTCACCCTCCTACCCTTCCAAGCTTCCAATGTCTACTATTCTACTCTCTATGTCCATGTGTATACACTGTTTAGCTCTTATAAATTAGAACATGTAGTATTTGACTTTCTGAGTTATTTCACTTAGGATAATGGCCTCCAGTTCCACCAATATGGCTGTAAAAGACATTATTTCATTCTTTTTTATGGCTGAGTAGTATTCCGTAATATATATACAGCACATTTTCCTTATGCAATACTTCTTTATGAATTGTACATCTTTGCTATTGTGAATAGTGCTGCAATAAACATACAAGAATATAACTTACACATATCGTTTGGTATAATGATTTATTTTCCTTCGGGTAGATACCCAGTAGTAGGATTGCTGGATTGAATGGTAGTTCTATTTTTAGTTATTTGATAAATCTCCATACTGTTTTCCATAAAAGTTGTATGAATTTAGATTCCCACCAACAGTCAAAGCTCAGTTGACTTTAGGTATGTTGCTTTATTTTTGGGTTCTCTATTCTGTTCCATTGGTCTATCCATCTATTCGCTTTTCTTCACATCCTCTCCAATACCTGTTATTTTTTACTGTTATTTATTACTCATAATAGTTACTCTGACTGGTGTAGGATAGTATCTCATTGTAGTTATAATTTGCATTTCTCTGATGATTAGTGATGTTGAACATTTTTTCCATAAGAGTTTTGGCCATTTATGTGTTTTTTTTTTTTTGGTTGGTTGGTTGGTTGGTTGGTTGGTTGGTTTTGAGACGGAGTCTCGCACTGTCACCCAGGCTGGAGTGCAGTGGCTCCATCTCGGCTCACTGCAAGCTCCGCCTCCCAGGTTCACACCATTCTCCTGCCTCAGCCTGTTCATGTCCTTTGCTCACTTTTTAATGGGGTTACTTGTTATCTTCTTGTTGAATTGTTTGAGTTCCCTGTAGATTCTGGATATCAGGCCTTTGTTGGATGCAGAGTTTGCAGATATTTTCTCCCATTCTTCAGGCTGCCTGTTCACTCTGTTAATTATTTCTTTTGCTGTGCAAAAGCTCTTTAGTAATAATTAAGTCCCATTGTCCCGTTTGTTGGTTTTTGTTTTTGTTGCATTTGAGGTCTTAGTCATGAATTCTTTGCCAAAGTCAACATCCAGATGAGGTTTTTGAAGGTTTTCTTCTAGTATTTAAATAGTTTTGGGTCTTATATGTAAGTCTTTAATCTATCTTGAGTTAATTTTTGTATATGGTGAGAGAGAGGGTCATTTCATTCTTCTGTATATGGCTCTCCAGTTTTTCCAGAACCATTTATTGAATAGGGTGTCCCTTCCCCAGTATATGTTTTTGTTGACTTTGTCAAAAATCAGTTGGCTTTAGGTATGTTACTTTATTTCCGGGTTCTCTATTCTGTTCCATTGGTCTGTGTATCTATTTTTATACTAGTACCATTCTGTTTTGGTTACTGCAGCCTTGTAGTATAATTTGAAGTTAGGTAATGTTGATGCCTCCAGCTTTGTTCCTTTTACTTAGAATTGCTTTGGCTATTCTGGCTCTATTTTTTTTTTTTTTTTGGTTCCATATGAATTTTAGGATTGTTTTTTATTAACTCTGTGAAAAATGATATTAGTACTTTGATAGGGATTGTATTGAATCTGTGGATTGCTTTGGGCAGCATTCCAATGATACAGATTCTTTTGATCCATGAGCATGGAATATTTTTCTATTTGTTCGTGTTATCTAAAATTTCTTTTATTAGTGTTTTTCTTGTAAGGATCTTCCATCTCCTTTGTTAAATGCATTTCTAGGTATTTTATTGTTATTATTTTTGTAATTATAGTGTTTTCAGAGGGCTGGTTCAGGGTCTTGACTTCACCACCCAAAATAATTTGAGAGCAAGTCCAAAGTAAGAGTAGGCAAAGAAGTTTATTGTAAAGCAAAAGTACACTCTGATAGCTGGGTCCGGTGGGCTGCTCAAGAATGAGACAGTGCTGACTGGCACTGGGGAAACTCCTTTTATGTGAGTCTTACATGATTATTCATGAAAGGGCTGGAATGGGCATTGTTGCTCAGCATGTTGTGGATGGTCTCTTGGGCCCACGTGCACAGTTATTGTACATGCTACTACATACATCGGATGTCTCATTAGCATTTTAAATCTCCACCCAGTGGTGTGTTTTTTACTATTAAAATGAGCAAAGTTCAGCATAACGACACAGTCCTTTGCCAGTATGCATGCTCAGCCTTTGGGACTTTCCCTCCAACAGTCATTCCTCCTTCAGCAAGGAAGTTGCCAACCACAGGTGACCACAGACATCTGCCCTAGCCCCCTTCTGGAACATCTGTTACTGACTGGGGTCCTTGTGCTAACCTGTTTGGCCCCATTTGTGTTGCTCTTAGCCACCTGCAAGTAATTGTGCCCCATTCCTTCACTAACTGCCTGCCTTAATGGAATAACTTCTTGATTTGGTTCTCAGCTTGATTGTTAGTGGTGTATAGAACTGCTACTAATTCTTCTACATTGACTTTGTATCCTGAAACCTTGCTGAATTCATTTATCAAATCTAGGAGTCTTTTGGCAGAGTCTTTAGGGTTTTCTAGGTATAAGATCATATCATCAGCAAACAGAGATAATTTGACTTTGTCTTTTCCAATTTGAGTGTCTTTCTTTCTCTTGATAGATAGCTCTGGCTAAGACTTCCAGTACCCTGTTGAATAGGAGTGGTGAAAGTGGACATCTTTGTCTTAAATTAGCCATTTAAAAAAATAGCCATAGTTATTTGCATTTTCTTTTTCTATGACCTTAACTGCTTTTCTTATTGATCTATAAAAGCCGTAATATTCAGGATGTTAAAAATTTGTCTGTCACAATTATGGAAGCTATTTTGCAAGTTTTCCTTTGTATTTTCATCTTCGTTCTCCTATTTTTGACATGATAAAGTTTAAAAAATTTAAAGTAGACAAGTCTAGCAAGTTTTTATTTTATTTACTCCGTGGGTTTTATGATTTAAAAGGTTTTGCCCTTATAGTGATGAGTTAAATAGTTGCCTATTCTAAATTCTATGGCTTATAGTTTGATTTAGTAACATTAAATTCTTCAGTCCTTCTAGAGCTTACATTTATTTATGTGATGAGAATTTCACCTCATTTTTTTTCCAGAGAATCAAACGTCTTAATGTGCCTAATATATGTATGGACATATTCTATGCCTTGCATCCATATGGTGACATTTTGTTGTTACGACATGGTTTCAGTTATTCTGAAGTATGTTATATGCTTTAATACCTGGAGACCTGGCCCTCTCACATTATTCTTTCCTGTTTATTTATTCATATGAACTTCAGAGTGATTTTTTTTCTAATTCCAAAATAAATATCATCAAGATGTTTATTAAATTACTTTAAGGACCTTTAAGATATAGGCTGTTGCCATTCAGGACCATGAAATCCCTGTCTAAATATTTATTTTTCCTTTATAAATTTCAGTGGTGATGCTTACTGTTTTTCATAAGCATCCCATAAATTTCTTGTTAGCATTTCTTGGCATTTTATAGAAGGTGTCTCAGCCGGGCGTGGTGGCTCACGTCTGTAATCCCAGCACTTTGGGAGGCCGAGGTGGGCGTATCACCTGAGGTCGGCAGTTCGAGACCAGCCTGACCAACATGGAGAAACTCCATCTCTACTAAAAATACAAAATTCGCCAGGCACGGTGGCACATGCCTGTAATCCCAGCTGCTGGGGAGGCTGCGGCAGGAGAATCGCTTGAACCCAGGAGGTGGAGGTTGCAGTGAGCCGAGATCGCGCCATTACACTCCAGCCTGGGCGACGAGTGAAACTCCGTCTAGAAAAAAAAAAAAAGATGTCTCTGCAGGGGCCTGGGAGAGAGAGTGAGAGAGAGAGAGAAGTTGTGTATTTGTGGTGAATGGAATTTTTCTTTATATTTTAGTATTTTGGCTTACAGAAGCTGTTGGGTTTTGCTGAATTTTATTCACCCTATTGAACCTTAGTCTGTTAGCTTCTATGGATATATGATTCTATACAGTTCAATAACTGTAATTTTGTCTTCTAATTTCTAAGTTATGCCCTTTATTTCTGGAATAAATTTCTAAGCAAGCAGTCACTTTCTCATTCAAATGAGATTATATTATTCCAGTGTCTTCTTGTATCCATTGTTGTTGAGATGTGTCTTCTCTATCTGGATGCTATTTCTTGAGGGCAATCGGTCAGCCATCAGTCTCTCTATTGCTTCTTTAAGAGTAACTTCTTATTTTTTCTGTGGCCTCTTTGGAGGTTTTTGCTATGTCTTTGCATTTTTCAAGTTTTACTATGATGGGTCCAGTTGTGGATTTCATTTTATGTGTCTTCCTTGGGCTTTGTTGGGCTTCTTCAAACCATGGCTTGTATATTTTAGCCTTTAAGCCCCCACATATTGCTTCTGCCTCATTCTCTATCTCCTCTCCTTGTGAAACTCTGGAATAAACCTTATGTCAGATCTTCTCATAGTATGCTTTATGTCTCTTGTACTCTCTGTCCTCTACCGGTATCATTCAGGAGTATTCATTTTGACCTACATTTCAGTTCCTAAATCCTTTTATCAGCCATGTCCCATCTGCTGTTACACCCAACTATTGAGTTTTAAATTTTGGGATATTTTCTTTTCTTTCTTTCTTTCTTTCTTTTTTTAGATGGAGTCTCACTCTGTTGCCCAAGCTGGAGTGCAGTAGTGCAATCTCGGCTCACTGCAACCTCCGCCTCCTGGGTTCAAGCGATTCTACTGTCTCAGGCTCCTGAGTAGCTGGGACTACAGGCAAGTGCCACCATGCCCAGCTAATTTTTGTATTTTTAGTAGAGATGGGGTTTCACCATGTTGGCCAGGCTGGTCTTGAACTCCTGACCTCAGGTGATCCGACTATTTTTCTTTATTTGCAATGTCTGTGTTCTTTCTGATAGTTTCCAATTGATTGCCAACATTCTCTCTCTCTCTTTTTTTTTTTTTTTTTTTGTTTTTTGTTTTTTTCCAACACTACTCCTTGGCTAGATTGACAACATTCTCAAGCTTGGTTTTTTCTTCCATGAACATTGTAAACCACATTGCTTTACAGTCTGTGTCTGATAGCCTCAATATTGGAATTCCCTCCAAGTCTGTTTCTGTTCTCTGCTGTTTTTGCTGGTTTGGGTTCATAATGTGTTGTCTCTTCATAGGCCACACTATTTTTTATTATTTGTGGGATACTAGATTTGAACACTAACAGAAATATTTTGAGGCCTGGGTTGATATTATCTTCCCCCCAGCCCCTCTCCTCATTTCCCATTGCAGGATCTTTCTGCATCCTGTTAATAAGAAGAAGGAAATGCTCAATTTCCTTCCTTTTCATTAGAAAATAAATTTCGAAGATGGTATATTTAATCTGAGCAGTCACAATTATCTTCCCTTTACCTTGTGTTTCCAGAGGCTCAAGGTGAAATTTTTGTTTTCTGTTCTTTTATCCTTGGACAGGAAGAAATGTGTGCTGAACTGGTGTTTACCAACAGAATAGCAAGTGCTTGGTTCTTCCAACCGGCCCTTTTGTAGAATCCCCCTTCTTTCTCTCTTACAAGCTCAGCACTTAATATTATGTTTAATAAAAGATTACATTTCCAAGAAATAGCTGAGCAGGTTGCAATGAAATTATGCTTACAAGTCCCGGTGCAACAGTTCCCAAATTCTCACTAAAATACTTTTGAAATAACAAAAAACAATAAACGCCAAAATTAAATGCGAATCTTACAGGAATTCACAACGAAAGGCCTGTGATGCTGGACTCACAGATATTACAGGAGGCCTTTTGTAGGTCCATAAAGCTTTCTCTTGTGTTGGTGGATGAACACATTTCCAGGGCTGCCTGCAAGTTTCCAGGGATTTTTGTTTTGCTTTGTTTTTAGCAAATGACCCTCCAGTAAGGTTCTGCTAGACTGAGATGGAGGTCTTCTCATAGCCTTATTTCCTGGCTCGTTGAAACACAAAAATGTAGAATATAGGGAAAACCTCTGCCACAGCGCGTTTCTTTTTCCTCCTTGGCAAACATGCAGTGCTCTGCAGAAGAGAACCCTCCTCCCAGGAAGCTCGCCATTCTCCTCTGTTTGGGAGCAGAATACTATCAGGGAACTGCAGCTCTGTATGGACAGAGAAGGAAGTTAAAATGAGAGTGGAGGTGGAGAGGAGCTAAGAGCTCTCTGGCTGCCTCAGAACAAAGACGTGTGCCCAGCTTTGCTGTTGGTTCAGTCTGAGGCTCTCAGGGCCTATGTGAGATGGACACACACTGAGAGTTTCTCAAAGCCTGGTCCTCCTTCCTTTCATACTCAAGAGCAGGAAGCTTGATGGACCTACACAAGGCCCTCCTATCCTGTCTGTGAATCCAGCATCACAGGCCTTTCATTGTGAATTCCTATAAGATTCTCATCTAATTTCGGTGTTTATTGTTTTTTGTTCTTTCGCAAGTATTTTATTGAGAAACTGGGAACTGTTGCATCAGGCCTTGTAAGCATGATTCCATTTTAACCTGCTCAGCTATTTTTTGGGAAACCTAATCTTTTATTAAACATGAGGAAGTGCTGAGCTTGTAAGAAAGAAAGAAGTTCTCTAGAGACACAGTGAATTAGTAAAGAGAGATGATATTTAGTGACAAATCAGCCCTCAATTGTCGAGTTTATGTGGTCACGGATAGTCAGATATTTGTATTATGTATGAGGCTTGGTGCCCTGCAAAGAAATGTGACATTACCAATCAAATCACATCCCTCCTCATCTGGGCAACAACTGCAAATGAATGGACGGTTAAAAAATATTAAAGCGTATATTATTAAAATGGAAAGGTATTGTGAGTGTCATTTTCAGAATAATTGGTGCCCTTTGTAGAATTCAGTTGGCTTCTGGGCACAGCAGGCACTATACAGGGCAGCCCACTCCTATTTTAGGGAGCCTACTGAGATCATTATTTTCAGGAAATAAGCACATTAAGATACTTCTGTGGCCAGTGTGGTTCCAAGTTTATTAACAACTGACATTTGGACCTCCCTCCTATTAGTTTAGAATCTAAGGTAATGATGGAACTATTAGATTGGTGTAAAAGTCACTGCGGTTTTTGCCATTAAAAGTGATAGTTCCACATTACTTTCATTCTCAGCTAGAGTCAAGCACGAACTCTAATGAATGACTGGAAGGAATCCATGCCTTAGTAGGTACATCTCTAGCAGGAGTCATTTTTCTTCTCAGATTTCTTCCTTAAAAGGTCATTTTTGTTCTTCTGTATATTACCTTGTCATTCTATCATAACTCTTACAGAGAATTTTGTTGGGCACCTGGCATGAATGTAATATTTATATCAGAATTTAGACCCCATAATAGAGAATTGGAAATTTCACCAGGGAGTGGGGAAAGTCAGCCCAGCCAAAGGTGATACATGAGAGGTGCTTCTACCAAAAGCAGAAACAAAATGAGTCATGTCACTCTTGTCGAATGAATGAGAACTACGATCATCTTATTTAACATTTTCTGAAAGTTGTAGACAATTCTATGAAATCAAAACAAGAGGAACAATTAAAATGAGATAAAGTTATCATGCCACTGCACTCCAGCCTGAGCAACAGAGCGAGACTCTGTCTCAAAAAAAAAGAAAAGAAAAGAGAGAAAATTGTCAAGAGAATCACTTAAAATTACACACAAATTGAAAATGAAATTCAAGGCCGGGCACAATGGTTCATGTATGTAATCCCAACATTTTGGGAGGTCAAGGAAGGTGGATTGCTTGAGCCCAGGAGTTTGAGACCAGCCTGGGCAACATAGGAAAACCTCGTCTGTACAAAAAATACAAATATTAGCTGGACGTGGTGATGTACCCTTGTGGTCTCAGCTACTGGGGAGGCTGAGATGAGAGGCTTGCTTGAGCCCAGGAGGCAGAGGTTGCTGTGAGCCAAGACCGCACCACTGCACTCCAGACTGGGCAATAGAGCAAGACCCTGTCTCCAGAAAAAGAAAATGAAATTCAAGGTAGCTGAATGCAACACAAACATTACAGAGTCTGTTTTTCTTATCAATAACCAGTCAGAAATATGGAAACTTCATTTCTAGTAACAACAAAAATATAAAGCACACAGGAATAACCTTAATAAGAAATATACAGAATTGATACAAATTAAACTACTGAAAACTAAACTAAGAGTTGATTAAGTGAAAAAACATATCATGCTCTCAGAAAGCAAAATAAATAACGATAGGGGTTTTTCTTTTATTTCCTTCAGATTAATGCATAGATCATTGTGCTCTGAATCAAAATTCCAATGGAACTTTTATTGAAATGGCAGATATATTCTAATCTCATCTGGAATACAGAATAAAAACTTAAGACCTTGAAGAAAATAATTGATTGAGCTGGGTACGGTGGCTCATGCCTGTAATCCCACCACTCTGGGAGGTCGAGGTGGGAGGATCACCTGAGTGAGGCCAGGAGTTTGAGAACAACCTGGGCAACATAACAAGACTCCGTCTCTACAAAAAAAATTTAAAAATTAGCCAGGCATAGTAGCGTGTACCTGTAGTCCCAGCAATTCAGAAGGCTGAGGTGACAGCCTGGTTGGCGTGTCTCATGCCACTGCACTCCAGCCTAGGCAACAGAGCAAGATCCTGTCTTTCTGGTTGAGTGGGGATAGAAGGAATAAGTGAGACTTGGCCAATGGGATATTAAAACATAGTATAAAGTTATAGTATTTAAATCAGTGAAATCGACAGTATAATAGGTCCAGAATTAAACCCGTTTATAAATAAAGACATCAGATGGGACAAAGGAAGCACTAAAAATCACTAAGGGTTACTCCACAAGTAGGGCTCTGGCTGTGCTAGAATATCAGGCACAAGGCATCAGAACCCAGTTTCAGTAGCTATAGGAGTTTGAGTCCTGAAGAACGTGACAGAATATAAAAAACGAGTCTTGCCAAGCTTTTTAAATCCTGGGAGATTTTATCAACTTGTGTGATGTCTAGGTGGGCAGCATCATGGGAAGGAGTACAAGCCTGATTCACAGAGAAAACATACACAGATCTCTAAGAGATGATCTTTGGACCAATATTATTTCCTTAGCCTTCATGTCAGCTCCTCTATTCCCAGAGAGGCCCAAATCTTGCAATGGGCAGAACTAAAGAGGCTCGGAGGAAACCTTAATGGTTCATCTCACGGTATTTTCTTCTTGACATCCCGAGAATAGCCTCAGAGTTTGCAGAAGCACCTTATTCTTTTTTTTTTTTCTTTGTATTCAAGACAGAGTCTTGCTCTGTCGCCCAGGCTAGAGTGCAGTGATGTGATCTCAGTTTACTGCAATCTCTACCTCTCAGGTTCAAGTGAATCTCCATCCTCAGCCTCCCAAGTAGCTGCGATTACATGTGCATGCCACCACACCCAGCTAATTTTTGTATTTTCAGTAGAGACAGGGTTTCGCCATGTTGGCCAGGCTGGTCTCAATTCCTGGGCTCAAGTGATCCGCTTACCTCGCCTCGGCCCCCCAAAGTGCTGGGATTACAGGCATGAGCCACGGCGCCTGGCCAAAAGCACCTTATTTCAACTAGATTGTACACTTCAGTTTAAAATAGGGTTTCTCCACCTCAGCATCATTGACATTTTGGGCCAGACAATTCTTTGTAGGGGGAGGCCTTCTTGTACATCACAGGGTGTTTAGCAGCATCCCTGGCCTCTACCCACTAAACGCCAGTAGGATATCCCCCGCCACTTGCCCAGCCAAGTGGTAAACAACCAAAAATATCTCTAGACATTGCTAAATGTCCCCTGAGGGTGCAGGATCTTCCCAGTGGTGAACCACCAGGATAAGATAGCTTAGCGAGAAAATGTGGGCTCTTAACAGTGGTATCTAACGTAATGAACCAGGAAAAGAAAATGAAAAAAAGGAGTTATTAAACAGAACCTTTTTATTGGCTTTTCAGAGTCAATTTCAAAGCCTTGCAAGTTGTAATTTACTTGGACACATCACACCTCAATGATCATTTTAAGCTTCCTAAAAGCTAGGACATGCAGACAAAAATAAGTTTGTCTCCAAAAAAAAAAAAATGACGTGGTTCTCACGTCATTTATTAGGTAGAGAGTTAGCTGTTTTGTTAATTATTTAACTATTAGAAACATACAAAACTCAGAACATACAAAATGTGAAAGGAGACAGAAGTAGATATTTCTCAAGCCTGTGAATGAGGAGGGCTTTGTAAGCCCCTCTGTTTACTCTGCTGTCAAAGCCCAGCATACATGAAATTGAAAGTCACACAAGAAACCAGGAAAAATATCTATAATAATTACTGAAAATAATTTGGATTTTTTTTTTTTTTGGAAATGGAGTTTCACTCTATCATCCAGGATTGCAATAGCATGATCTTGGCTCACTGAAACCTCTGCCTCCCAGGCTCAAGCAATTCTCATGAGTAGCGGGGATTACAGGTGGGCACCACCATGCCTGGCTAATTTTTGCATTTTTAGTAGAGACGGGGTTTCGCCTTGTTGCCCAAGGCTGGTCTCGAACTCCTGGCCTCAAGTAATCCGCCCACCTCGGCCTCCCAAAGTGCTGGGATTACAGGCGTGAGCCACTGCGCCTGGCCCTGGATCTTTATTTTATGAGAAAAATACTAGAATCTCAATAGTTAGGTAAGCAAAAAGCAGGAACAGATGAATGAAAGCAGAAAAATAGATGGCCAATAATCATTTTTTTAAAATCTATCAAACTTCATTCATGGTAAAAGAAATATAAATTAGCACAAGATACAATGTCAGACTATCAAATCAGCAAATATTAAATAGTGATGAAAATATTCAATGTGGCCAAGGTTCTGTGCACTTCAGTAAACATTTATTTATTGAGTACCTGTGTGCCAGTCACCAAGCTGGGAGCTCTGAATACCAAGACAGGCATGATATAGTCTCTGCCCTCAAGCTTCTAGTCTATATAATCAATTTAATTTAACAAACACATACATAGCACTTGTTATTTTTTATTTATTTATTTATTTTTGAGACAGAGTCTCACTCTGTCGCCCAGGCTGGAGTGCAGTGGGGCAATCTTGGTTCACTGCAACCTCTGCCTCCCAGGTTCAAGCGATTCTTCTGCCTCAGACTCCAGAGTAGCTGGGATTACAGGCGTGAGCCACCATGCCCAGCTAATTTTTGTATTTTTAGTAGAGACGGGGCTTCACCATGTTAGCCTGGCTGGTCTCGAACTCCTGACTTCAAGTGATCTGCCCACTTTGGCTTCCCGAAGTGCTGGGATTACAGGCGTGAGCCATCATGCCCGGCATATAGCACTTGTTATATGCTAGGAAAGCACTTTACAAATTCTGATACTTTTAGTTCTCTTAAGAACCCTATGCAATAGGCACTGTCATTATCCTCCCATTTTATTGATGGGAAAATGCAGGCACCCAAAAGCTAAGTAGCTCCCTTAAAGACAACAGCCGTGGCAGAGGTGGGAGTCTAGGATAAATAATTCTGCTCCAGAGTCCCTGCTCTTAACCAGTTTGATAGGCAGCTTCTGGAGAAAGCACCATGGAAGTTGGAACAGGGCTTCCTTGAACATGACTTGTGTCAAGTAAGTCCAGAAGAATAATGAGCCTTCTGAAAAGCAATTGGGAAGCAGGTATCAAGAATCTTTAAAATATTCATGGTGACTTGAACTAATAGTTTGATTTCTAGGAAGTAAGAGCTGTGGACAAAAATTAGAGTTCCTTTGCTTTTGTCGCATTTTTAATACAATAAAAATCGAAACAAACTAAGAACACAAGAATGTTCCTATGTTATGGTATATCTGTATGTCGAATATTATACAGCCATGAAAATTGTGTTTATAATTAGATTTAATGACTAGGAGAAGGTTTTTAAAGGGTAGACATTTAGGTTGAAAGTTAGGAAACAAGGCCAGGCATGGTGGCTCACACCTGTAATCCCAGCACTTTGGGAGGCTGAGGTGGGTGGATTGCTTGAGCCCAGGAGTTCGCAACTAGGCTGAACAAAATAGCAAAGCCCTGTCTCTACCAAACATACAAAAATGAGCTGGGCATGGTGGTGCATGCCTGTAGTCTCAGCTACTCAGGAGGCTGAAGTGGGAGGATCATCTGAACCTGGGGAGTTTGCGGCTGCAGTGAGCCATAACTGCACCACTGCACTCCAGTCTGGGCAGCAGAGTGAGACACCATCTCAAAAAAAAAAAAAAAAAAAGCTAGAAAACAAAATTGCACATTTGACCTTAACAATGTTAAAACATAGGTGCATGTAGGTATAGGTATATAGGTATAGGTGCATGGAAAGATATTGGAAAGAGATATACCAAATACTATCAGTAGTTATGTCTAGATAAAATATTATGGATAATTTTTTTTCTTAATAATTTTTTCTATTTTATATGAGCATGTGTTGCTACTGTAATGAAAGGTCTTTAAAGACTTTAACAAAGTATTGCTAGAATAAAGGAGGAACACAGTATGGAGAGAGAAAGAGGGAATCAGAAGCCCAGGAACTGTTTGGAAAGGAGGGAAGGGAAGATGAGTGTTTTATGTCACAGTCTGGTTGGAGAAGGCAGAACATGGACTAGTCCCACACCTTATAAACAAGTAATGGCTCCAGAGCATAGCAACTTCCAAGGCGCCATTTGTCATGGCTGATGTGCCCGTCTTGGGTTCTGTTCCTAAAAATTCCGTTCTCAGCTGGGTGCAGTAGCATACCTGTAGTCCCAGCTACTTGGGAGGCTGAGGCGGGAGGATCGCCTGAGCCCAGGAGTTTGAGGCTGCAGAGAGCTATGATTGTGCCACTGCACTTCAGCCTGAGTGACATAGTGAGATTTGTCTCCAAAAAAATAAATAAATAAAAGCTCTGTTCTCGTTCTCATCGCTCTCATTCAGGGAATGGAAGGGGATTCAACTCAAATAACCTCAAAATCAGCCACTGTTGTGTTTCTCTGAGAATTTACACTCTAAAGTGACTCATTCTTTTTTTTTTTTTTTTTTTTCCCCGAGACGGAGTCCAGATCTGTCACCCAGGCTGGTGTGCAGTAGTGCGATCTCGGCACACTGCACCCTCTGCCTCCCAGGTTCAAATGATTCTCCTGCCTCAGCCTCCAGAGTAGCTAGGATTACAGGCGTGTGCCACCACATATGGCTAAGTTTTGTACTTTTAGTAGAGATGGGGTTTCGCCATGTTGGCCAGGCTGGTCTTGAACTCCTGACCTCAGGTGATCTGCGCACCTCAGCCTCCCAAAGTGCTGGGATTACAGGCTTGAGCCACCGTGCCCAGCCAAGTGACTCAAATTCTTTTCAACACAATCACAAATCCATGGTGTGGGGTTGGAATATCCGTGTCCCCCCTTATTCATAGGTTGAGACCCTAACCTCCTTCAAGGTCATGATTTGGAGGCGGGGCCTTTCAGGATGTGGTTAGGTCATGAAGGTGGAGTCCTCATGAATGAGACTGGTGTTTTTATAAAAGAGCCCCAGTGATTTGCAAATGGGGGGAAGCTACTGTGAGCATGTGTTTTATATTTTAATTTACACTATAGAGTGATTTTTTTTTTGCCCCAACGTCAAGTTTTTACCTTGCATGTACTGGAGCATTTATTTCATCTATTAAAATGTTATGTTTCTTAAAATAAATAAATAAAAGAGCCCCAAGGGAGCTTGCCTTCCACCACATGAGGATGCAGGAAGAAGGTGCCATCTAGGAACCAGGTCATCAGACACCAAATCTGCTGATGCCTTGATCTTGGACTTCCCAGTCTCCAGAGCTGTGAGAAGTAAATGTCAGTTGTTTAGAATCTACCTAGTTTATGATATTTTGTTGTAGCAGCCAGAAGGAACTAAGACACCTGATCTCACATCACACCTGGGTCCTGGGCACTGGGGTGCAGTTTCTGCACCTGTCCCTAGCCTGTACTTTTTCTATTCTGTGTAGCTGGTACCCCAAGTTGTTCCTACCTTCCCTGATCTCCTCACCACACTGCGGCTTCCCTCCTCCTCAGCAGTGGCCTGGATTCCTACGTTATGAACAAAAGGGAACATCGAAGGTGAACATTGTTCATTCTTTTGCCTCATTTGCCAAACTCAGTGGCATCATGGTGTCTCCTTCTGCCCAAAGCACCCCACCCCAAGCTCTGGGTCCCCTGCCCTCCTCCCCTTTCTCCTTTAGGAATGGGCCCCATCACGTCACCCCTCTTGCCACCACCTCCTTTCCACTTCCTCACTACCAGCTCCGAACTCTGCCTGTGATTGTTAACCACCGACCTACCCTAGAAACGACTAACTCCCTTCTCACCCAACCTATTGCCATATGCTTTCTGTTCCCTTCACTTTATTGATGCCTCCTTCCCTGAGATCAACGCTACTGTCCTAATTAGCAACATCAAAGACTACTTTTTAGCCCTTTCTTTATTGATCTTTGGCTGTATTGGACATAGGTATTCATTGCTTTTTTGTTTTGTTTTGTTTTTTGTTTTTTTGCTTTTTTTTTTTTTAAGAAAAAATGTCTTTCTCTCTCTCTCTCTCGATAATGGCTTCATCGAGATACAATCCACAAACCATACAATCCCCCACTTTTAGTGCACAAGTCAGCGGTTTTCAGTATATTCATAGAGTTCTGCAGTCATCCCTACAGTCGATTTTAGAACATTTTCATCTCCCCCCAAAATAAACCCATGCCCATTAGCAGCCCGTTGGTTTTTCAGATGCTTTTTGTTCCCAGTTAGCCAAAATTGTTTGACTGTTCTTTCTCAGCCTTCTCTTCTTCTTCCAGCATCTTAAGCATTTTTGTTTCCCACACCCTACTCCTTAGCCCTCTTCTTATATTACACTGCCCCCAAACTCTGGGAGGTCTTATTCCAGCCTATGCTTTTATCCCGGACTTCCCTATGATCCTCGCAGCTCTCTTTCTACGCCCAGACTCATTTCAAAACTTCAGTGCCATGGTTGCAAGTTTAATGCACGTATGCACCAGTTGCCCTACAGACATGTCAAACTCCGCGGGTCCCAGGTTGAACGAATCATGCCCTCCAAGCCCACAACACCCATGCCGCCATCATTTATTGCAACACATTTTGCACACACATTCTCGGTAGCAGCATTCACTGTGTAATTCAAAGTAAGCCTTGTCCACCTGCTCTCCTCCTTCTCACCCTCCATCTCCAGCCTTCGCCAGACTCTGCTAACTCTACATCCCTGAGCATGTTTTACTTGCATTGCCTCCTCTCTCCTGCACTGTGGCTGCCTCAATTCACACCTTGATGACCTCTTGCTTTGACTTTTGCAGAGACCCCCGCTCTAATCTCCCTCCCCCTATGTTTGCTACCAGAGCGCTTTTCCAAAACTATAAACATAATCATGGGCTGGGTGGGGTGGCTCATGCCTGTAATCCCAGCACTTTGGGAGGCCGAGGCGGGTGGATCACCTGAAGTGGGGGGGTTCAAGTCTAGCCTGACCACCAACATGGAGAAACCCCATCTCTACTAAAAATACAAAATTAGCCAGGCGTGGTGACGCATGCCTGTAATTCCAGATACTTGGGAGGCTGAGGCAGGAGAATTGCTTGAACCCAGGAAGTGGAGGTTGTGGTAAGCCGAGATTGTACCATTGCATGCCAGCCTGGGCAACAAGAGCAAAATTCCATCTCAAAAAACAAAAGCATAATTATGGACTTGCCAGCTAAAACCATCCGTGGTGTGTGCCTGGTGCACTTGACTTTACAGATCAAGCCCAAACACTTGAGTACGAGTTTCAAGATCCTGATGAGCAGAACTGTATCTGTCTTGCCAACCTCACAGATCTCCTCCTGACACCCCCACTCCTACCGCACAAAATCCCTCGACGCTCCCCAACCATGCCATCCTTCTTACACCTTCACACATTTGCAACATTATTTAGAATTTCCTCCATTCAGAATTTTCCCTTAGCAACATCTCACTCACTCTCTACGATGGAGCTCTGGTAGGCACTCTCTCCCCTAAGTTCTCACAGCACTTTGTACCTAATCCTATTTTGCTATGCCCCCATTTTTATGGTTTCAGGGCATGTCTCTGTGCCCCAGTAGAATGTGAATTCTTCAGCAGCGAACACCATTTCTCAGCTTGGATCCTCATTGCAGAATGCTACCCCATAACATAGAAGGATGCAATATATATATATATATATATATATATATTTTTTTTTTTTTTTTTTTTGAGATGGAGTCTCACTTTTGTTGTCCAGGCTGGAGTGCAGTGGTGCAATCTCTGCTCACTGCAACCTCCGCCTCCCAGATTCAAGTGATTCTTATGCCTCAGCCTCCCAAGTAGCTGGGATTACAGGCGCCCACCACCAAGCCTGGCTAATTTTTGTATTTCTAGTAGAGACAGGATTTCATCATGTTAACCAGGCTGGTCTTGAACTCCTGACCTCAGGTGATCTGCCTGTCTTCGCCTCCCAAAGTGCTGGGATTACAGGCATGAGCCACCATGCCCAGCCAGAAGGCTTGCAATAATTGACCGCAGACTCTTGCATGAATGAAAGAGCACATGAAGCTTTATCCTGATTCCTTTCAACACAAAGACGTGAGTGACATGCTAAGGGGGCGTGGCAGTGGCTGAAGCGTTGGACACTGAAGGGAAAGGCAGGATCTGCCGAAAATCCCTTCCAGGGCACTTCAGGCCAGCCTATTCCAACTTGGGCTGTTGTGACTTTGAGCTGTCCTAAGGAACCTGCTGGATTTAACAATGAAGCTTTCAAAGGAGACATTCGCCTTGCGGCGGTGGGGCAAAGGCTTTGTATGTCACTGTGAAATGATGAATCACTCCTTTCAAAGCAGAGAAAACTTACAACTTTCTTTTGGATTTGTGTTAACAGTGTGCTGGATTCTTCGCTGGGACTTGGAACCCACCCTGAATTTTTCAGCCAGCTATCTTCTCTAGACCCCTCAGATTAACTTTTTTCTGCCATTCACATGTTAAAATGGTGGATATGTTTGTTGGGAAGGAATTAAATCGGCTCATTGTACTGGCAGCCGGGATGGTCCTGAGCCTGTTACTATGGAAATGAATTTGTTACTTTTGTGGTTCCTTCCTGATTTGCAGGCTGTACAGCAAGGTTTGCAAGACTCCTGTGAATTTCTCCCCAAAGAGGGGAAAGGATGAAAATAGAACCACAGGAAGAGAGAGCTGGGGATGTGTAATAGTCAGAAACATTTGGCAAATCTGTCTGCTCGTGGTCAGCGCGTCTCACTATTGTTTATTTGTTTGGTTTGTAGTTTATGTGCTAATCTCAGCAATTCTGTTTGCTCATTCTGTCCCAACAGAACTCACTCCCAAAAGAAAGACAATATTGTGGATGAAAAGAGTCATACTCTGTAAAATATTAGAAGAGATTTATTCTGAGCCAAATATAAGTGAACACAGCTTTCAGGAGATCCTGAGAA
The DNA here is from genome assembly GCF_029289425.2 of Pan paniscus. Classification (NCBI taxonomy): domain Eukaryota; kingdom Metazoa; phylum Chordata; class Mammalia; order Primates; family Hominidae; genus Pan; species Pan paniscus. Next base: position 92,685,431 of record NC_073255.2, read on the forward strand.
CATGTGCCCAAGGTGGTCCAGGTGCAGCTTTGTTTTATACATCTTAAAGGGGCAGGAGACATCAATCAAATACATTTAAGAAATAACATTGGTGGCTGGGGGCGGTGGCTCACGCCTGTAATCCCAGCACTTCGGGACGCCGAGGTGGGCGGATCACGATATCAGGAGATCAAGACCATCCTGGCTAACATGGTGAAACCCCATCTCTACTAAAAACACAAAAAAATTAGCCAGGTGTGGTGGCAGGCACCTGTAGTCCCAGCTACTCGGGAGGCTGAGACAAGAGAATGGTGTGAACCTGGGAGGCAAAGGTTGCGGTGAGCCGAGATCACGCCACTGCACAGCAGCCTGGGCGACAGAGCAAGACACTGTCTCAAAAAAAAGAAAAAAGAAATAACATTGGTTTGGTCCAGAAAGGCAGGACAACTCAGAGCGGAGCGGGCAGGGAGCTTCCAGGCTATAGGTGAAGTTTTAACATTTTCTGGTTGACAATTTGTTGAGTTTGTCTAAAGACCTGGAATTGATAGAAAGGGAATGTTCAGGTTAAGATAAAGATTGCAGAGACCAAAGTTCTTTTGAAGTCTTACAGTGGCTGCCCTTAGAGACAATAGATGACAAGTTTTCCTATTCAAATTTTAGTTAGTCTTTTTAGGATTGGGAAGGTCTGGAAGAAAAAGATCTAGCTACGTTAATAGAGATTATTATAGATGCAGATTTTCCCCCACAAAGAACAACTTTGCAGGACCATTTCAAAATATGGCAAAGAAACAGGTTTCGGGGTAAAATATTTTGATTCCTTGTTGTATAATATTATGCCAGAGTCGGGTTGGAAAGTAAATCACGATATATAAGTTTAAATAAAACCCATCTGATTAGAATTTATGATTTTTGTAGGGCATGAATCCCCAGACCCCTTAACTAGGAATTTGCGCAAGATTTAAAAGAATCAGAGTTTAGTCCTCAGTATTATTTTTAAAAGGTGACTGTTCCCAGTGTAAACCATCACCACCACCGAGAGATCGATCTGGCCCAAGCTGGAATATGGTGACCTCATGGTTCAGTGATCATCGCCCCCAGCCTCAGGGTCTGTGGCTTCTGTTGGGTTTCGTATTCCATTGATTTTCACAGTATTCAGATAGCATGATGTGTCCGCCCTGTCCAGTGTTTTGATGGAAGGAAGGGAAACAGGCAGCTTACACCCCCCAAGATTCTGGACCTCCTCCAGGACTGCATGTGGAAGTTGCTTAAGGCATATGTTTCAAGGTGGGCGGGTCTATGCAAACCCATCCCCAAAAGTCCCAGGAAGCTGAGAGGCTAACCAAAGAGGCTGATATGGCCGGGCACAGTGGCTCACACCTGTAATCCCAGCACTTTGGGAGGCCGAGGGGGGGCAGATCATGAGGTCAGGAGATCAAGACCATCCTGGCCAACATGGTGAAACCTCGTCTTTATTAAAAATACAAAAAATTAGCTGGACGTGGTGGCGCACACCTGTAGTCCCAGCTACTCGGGAGGCTGAGGCAGGAAAATCGCTTGAACCTGGGAGGCGGAGATTGCAGTGAGCCAAGATCGCGCCACTTCACTCCAACCTGGCAACAGAGAGAGTCCGTCAAAGAAAGAAAGGAAGGAAGGAAGGAAGGAAAGAGGCTGATGTATCCAGTTTCTCAGGAGGAAACATTTAATGGAGACATATAAATAGAAGCCATGTATGTGTCTTGGGCAGCGGTGAAACAAGATGGTAAATCTCATGCCAATACCCTCAAGACCCAGGGATTATATACCACAGGGAAAGGACAGTTCAGAAGGGATGGGTAAGGTAATTGAAATATGATCACATCAAGGTTGTTTGACCTAAGGGCGGGATTTACAGTAAGCACCTGCTCTTACACAAGGAGCAGTAGATACACTGGAAGTCTTAGAGGCATTCCAGGAACAGGGTTAACCGTGAGTCAGTATGGTGGATTAGCATGCAAGGTGGAGTTGCCCTTCTCCTCCACACTTCCTGCTCATTATGTTCCTAACTCCTCATTCCTGCTCATTATTACTTCCTGCTCATTATGTTCCTAACAAGAAGTGGGAAGAAGAGAAACGGAGTGACTTACAACTTAGGAGCTTAAAAGGCTACTGAGTTCTGAGGCTCTGAAGACATCCCCCACCATTTTTGGTTTTTGTAAAGATGGGATCTCATTATGTTGTTTACGCTGGTCTCAAACCCCTGGCCTCAAGCGATCCTCCCACCTAGGCCTTCCAAATCTAGAATAATGAATAATTGTTCATTCAGTTATTCATACAGCACCAAATACTTCTGAGTACTTATTTTGTGCCACAAACTCTTCTGGATACTGATGACACAACAGTGAACAAACAAAATGTGTGTGTGTGCATGTGTGTATATGTGTATAGATGGATAGATTTATATAGATATAGAGCTATAGGTATATATATCACTATCCTCATAGTATTTCATGTGATAGAGGGAAAATGAACAAATAAATATATAGTAGGTCAATAATAATAAGTGCTATCAAAGGTAAAGTAAGATGAGGCTGGGTGTGGCAGCTCATGCCTGTAATCCCGGAAACTTTGGAGGTGGAGGTGGAGGGATTGCTTGAAGCCAGTAGTTTGAGACCAGCCTGGGCAACATAGTGAGACACTGTCTTTACAAACACACACACACACACGCACACACAAATTAGATGGGCATGGTGGCATGCCCATAGTCCCAGCTACTCCAGAGGCTGAGGCAGGAGGATCACTTGAGCCCAGGAGTTGGAGGCTGAAGTGAGCTATGATTGTGCCATTGTACTCCAGCCTGGGCAACATAGCAAGACCCCATCTCTTAAAAAGTTTTTTTTTTTTTAAGTAGGACAAAGGAATAAAGTATTGGGGGAAGACTATTCTAAATTGGATGCAAAGGGGAAGGCCTCTCTGAGAGGATAGCAGTTATCTAGAACAAACTTCATGTATCCAGGATTTGCAAGATGGCTAGTGTGGCTAAAGCCACAGTGCTAACGCAGGTATTCAGAGACAAGGTTAGAGCTAATTTAAGCAGGTGTGGTGGGCTGAATCATGGCCCTTCAAAGATGTCCATGTCCTAACCCCTGGACCTGAGACTATGCTGTCTTACACAGTAGAGGAAATTTGCTGATGTGATTAAAGGCCTTGAGAAGGAGAGATTCTTCTGGATTACCAAAGTGGCCCCAGTGTAATCACAAGGGTCTTCATAAGAGGAAGGCAGGAGGGCCAGGTAGATAGAGAGAAGACGTGAGAACAAAAGCAGAGGTCAGAGAGAACAGGAGATGCAACACTGCTGGCTTCGAAGATAGAGGGATGGGCCCATGAGTCAAGGGATGCAGGCAGCCTCAAGATGCTGAAAGAAGCGAGGAAATGGATTCTGCCTTAGAGCCTCCAGAAGGAACGTGATCCTGCTGATGCCTTGATTTTATACTTCTAACCTCCAATTTTTTTTTTTTAAGAGACAGGGTCCGACTCTGTCAGGCTGGAGTCCAGTAGCACAATTAGCTCACTGTAGCCTCTAACTCCTGGGCTCAAGTGATCCTCCTATCCCAGCCTCCCAAGTAGCTGGGACTACAGGCATATACCACCACACGTGGCTAATTTTTTTTTTTTTTTGTAAATATAGGGTATTGCTACATTGCTTAGGCTGACCTCAAACTCCTGGCCTCAAGCAATCCTCCCACCTATGTCTCCCAAAGTGCTGGGATTACAGGCATGAGCCACTGTGCTCAGCTATGGCCTCCAAAGCTATAAAAGAATAAATTTGTGTTGTAAGCCACTAAGTGTATGGTAATTTGGAATAGCAGCACTGGGACCCTGATACAAAGGTCAAATCATGGAGAGCCCGGGATAGCCTTGCGGAGCCTTACCCTAGGTAAGGCTATTGAGCTCTAATCGGACCGTGAATCAATGCCTTGGAAACATTTTGAGCAAAGGACAACTGTGATCCAATTTGCATGTTTATATCAACATTGTGGCTTCTGGGTAGAAGATAACCCAAAGAGGGAGAAGTTGGGGAATGGAGACCAGTTAGAGAGAAGTGATGATGGGACAATGAGAAGGTGCCAGGACTGGGCTATTTCAAAGGTGAAGACCATAGAACTTGCTGATAAGCTAGTGTATGTGTTGGGGTTTTCTAGACGGACAGAACTAATAGGATAGATGTATATATGAAGGGGAGCTTATTAAGGAGAATTGACCCAGACAGTCACAAGGTGAAGTCCCACAATAGGCCATCTGTAAGCTGAGGAGCAAGGAAGCCAGTCCCAGTCCCAAAACCTCAAAAGTAGAGAAGTCAACAGTGCAGCCTTCAGTCTGTGGCCAAAAGGCCTGAGAGCCCCTGGCAAACCACTGGTGTAAGTCCAAGAGTCCAAAAGCTGAAGAATCTGGAGTCTGATGTTCAAGGGCAGGAAGCATCCAGCATGGGAGAAAGATGAATTCCGGAAGACTCAGCAAGTCAAGTCCTTCCATGTCCTTCTGCCTGCTTTATTCTGGCTGTGCAGGCAGCTGATTAGATGGTGCCCACCCAGATTGAGGGTGGATCTGCCTCTTCCAGTCCACTGACCCAAATGTTAATCTCCTTTGGCAACATCCTCACAGACACAGCCAGGAATAATACTTTGCATGCTTCAATCCAAACAAGTTGGCACTCAATATTCACCATCACAACTAGATGGAAGGAATGCGAGGGAAAGTGGTAGGGAAGATAACTCCTGACAAATAGCAAGTAACTTGAGCAACTGTGGAATTCCCATTACTGAAATACAAAGGGAGGGAAGAGTCTGGGGATTTTATTGTTAGTTATTTAACTTATTTATTTTTCTATTTTTAGAGAGGGAGAGGGCTTAAGAATTACATTTTGAACTTAAGTTTGAAATGGTCCTTAGATGCCCAAATGGAGATGTTTCATAAGAAGTTGTATGTAAAAGTCTAGAATTCGGAGAGAGATTGGATTAAAGAAATAAATGCAAAGGTCATCAGCATAGAACCAGATAGGATCCCCTAAACATAGAAGAAAAGAGAAGGGGGAAAGAAAAGGCAAGAGAGGGGAAGGGAAGGAAGCCAGTAGAGGTGGGCTAAGCCTTGGGCAATTCTTGGATTTGGAGGGCAGCCTGAGACACACAGCCACAGAGAGCAAGGGAAAGTTCATGCAAGAGGTAGTGATATTGTAATTATAGTCTTCCTGAAGCAAAATGCAAGCTGGAAGAGGACATAGCTTCAACCCTGGGAGAATGCTATCACATGGAGAATTAGCACTGTGTCAAGTTAATTTCTTTCCCTCTTTCACTTTAGGTTGATGAGCTCAATTGAAGGATCAAACTAATCAACCTTGAGCAATTGTTTGAGAATGTGAAAATCTCTAACCTCCATTTTTGTTTTTGTTTTTTGAGACAGTATCCTGCTCCATCACCCAGGCTGGAGGGTAGTGGCACAATCATAGCTCACTATAGCCTCAAACTCCCGGGCTTTAATGATCTTCCTGCCTCAGCCTCCAAAAGTTGCTGGGATTACAGGCATGAGCCACCATGCCCAGCCTAACCTCTGTTTTTTCAAGGATTTGGCTTACAGTACCTAGATGTCTGTCCAGAGCATAGATGGATATACTCCAAATATTTTGTGTTCCAGAGTGGCTTATTCAGAGTTAATCTAGCTCACAATCTCCCACACCACAGTGGTGAGAAACTCCTTCTCAGTCATGTTTGAGGAGCCTCTTTCCATCCCTGTGAGGCATGTAAGCATCAGAGTGGTACCTGGAGCCCAGGAGGGTCCTTTTGGTCCTTCTTTGCAGGTTGCCATGGTTACCCTCTTGCCCTTTGCTTTAGAAAGATGCTGATAGTTTTCCTCTCTGCCATCCCTTGGACCCTGGAGCTCTTCAGAGTATCTTTTCCATTTAGTCTCTAAGCCTGAGAAAAAACTGGTCTGCCAGACAGCTATCCTGCACTCAGTCCAGCTAGGGAAGTAACAACAGGAGGGGACAGGTCTCTACAACTTTCAGAAACCCCACAATCTCTCCTCTTTCTCAGCCTCTGGAAGGGAAGCCTCCACCTCACAGGAGACCATTTCTGCCTTTCCACTCTCAGCAAGAGTTTATCTCCCCTCCTTTAAACAAGCCTTCGCCTCTTGCACAAAATCTTTTGGAGGGAGATGTGAGTAGGCTTATCTTCTAGGTGCCAGACCATTCTATCTAGGGTGTTGAAACTCTGCAGCTGTTAGTAGCCCCCAAAATCTGGAGTTCCCTACTCAGAGGACAGAGATAATCATCTTCTCATGGGGAGAGAAAAACACATCTCAGTTGTTTTTCAATGGCAATTTATTTAAATATTTTATGGTCTTATGTAACTCTTAAATTGAAGAAATACACTCTTGGAATAAAGCAACTCTGTTTTTGTCTGTCCATGTCCCTTAATTTTATTCTTTCTCTGCCATCAGGTAAAAACACAGGCAGATTTTTCTACTCACTCTTAGACAGTAAAAATGTTTTGTGCTATGGTCACTTGAGGTCCCATAAGTCCTCAGTTCACTGCCGTCGTCGAAACTGCAAGTTCCATTGGAAGTCACTGTCCCAGCACCCCATCCCTGACCCAGGTTGTGGGAAGGGTCTTGGTTGATTTGGTTCTCTCTTCTCACCTGATTCTTCCGCTCCTCTTGGAGCTCCACGGCTGTGGTCTCTGGGTCACCAGGAATTCAGGCTTGGCGTGGAGGGAAGGACAGCAGGGGTCATTCCTTTTGACTGGCACAGTTGTAATCATTACTATTGTGATGATCTAGAGTCTCAGCTGTCTGGATGTGGCAGATGGTTAAAGCCACCTCTTTCTCACATTTTGTGGGCATTTTTGTGTTTTCAAGGACCTCCCACACTCTACAGTGGTCAATATCACTCACCTGTGGTGTTCATGTCAGGTAAAATCCACTTCCATTTCAGCTGTTCACTTCCTTCTCCTCCGGCTTTTAGGGATTCTGTCATACCTGTAGCTCCTTTGCACTGGGGTCTGGTCTGATGTTCCCTCTTAAGTGGTCCTTCAGACAGCCTTGTACCAGCTGTCTCATAGGGCCCAGCTGGTCCATGAGAAACTAATTTTGCATTTCCTATGAAACCACATTGTACATTTTTTTTTTTTTTGAGACAGGGTCTCACTCTGTTGCCCAGGCTGGAGTGCAATGGCATGATCTCAGCTCACTGCAACCTCTGCCTCCTGGGTTCAAGCAATTCTCTTGCTTCCACCTCCCAAGTAGCTGGGATTACAGGCATGCACCGCTGTGCCTGGCCCACATTATACAAACTTTTATACATCTTACTTTTCTTACCCAGTGGCACCTCGTGGACATCTTTGTCATTTCTTAAATACTTACTTATACTAGGCTAATTCCTGGCTTTTCTAGTCTAGTCTACTGGTTTGTCTTCTTTTTGGTCAACACTGTATTGATTTGAGAGTATTCCTTAGCCCAGCAGCCACCATCAGCGTCACCTGGGAACTTGTTAGAAATGCAAAATCTTGGGCTCCACTCCAGACTTACTGAAACAGAAATTCTGGGTGAGGCCTGGTCTTCCGTGTTTTAACAAGTCCTCCAGCAAATTCTGATGCATGCTGACATTTGACAACCACTATGGCAAAATGGCTTTCTACTAGATGCTTGTATATTGACTGTCATAAAATCAATGCCCCTCATCAGTGTTTTATTTCAGACTTTCTTGTCTATTCATGGGCATGTATTTGTTCTTTCAAATGAACATAAATTCCGTTCCATTAAAACAGTCTGTGGTTCCAATGGGGCATTGCAATAAATTATATATTAACATTAGGATAACTGGCATTTTTGTGACATTAAGTGTCTATATCTGAGAATACAAAATGTCTTTTTATTTCTCCATCAATTTGTTTTTTTTTTATAAAGGTCTTCTGACTTTCTCGCCAAATGTATTCATAAATAATTTATAGTTTGAGGTCATTATATTGAGTTAAGTACTTTTTCTATTCCATTTCTAGATTTGTATTACCCAATTAGAGAAAAAAGCTATTATATAAACTAAATATTTATCTTATATTTAGCCACTTTATTAAATTATCTTATTTATTCAAGTGGTTTGTAATTTTTTGCAGTGACATTTTTAATGAGAAGATAATTTTCTTCTTTCTATGTTTATACTCTCTTTTGTTTTGCTGCATTCACTAGAACCTGCAAACAATGTGGAAAAATAATAGCAAAAGCAAATGCACCGGTCTAGTTCCTGACTCAATTCAAAACAGCTTTACTTTTTCAACATTTAGAATAACATTTACTATTGGGCTTGGTGGTCTTTAATACATTTAAGTGGTTTCCTTCTAGCCCTGTTATAATGAAGATTTTTATTAGGAATGGCTGTTGATTTTTACCATATGTCTTTCCAGCGTCTATTGATATTTATATGGTTTTTTTTCTTTAATGTGTTGCTCTTATGCTGTAGCAAGAAGAAACACAAATTCCTATCGCAATCAATTTTCTGGTTTCATCAGTTTTCTTTAAAAAACAAAAACAAAGAAACAAGGGTTCTAATTGATTGCTTAGGTAAGTTATCTGAACACAACGTAAGTCTGATAAGCTAAAACACAAATGCCTGCACACCTAATTATTGGAGCTCTTTCATCTTTTACCATCACAACTAAACCAAACGACAGATAAAAGGTAATCATTGATAACAGTAATAATGTGGTGGGTCGGAGCGTGAGTTTCTGTCTCAGAGAAGTCTGGGTCCCAATATTTGTTCTGCCACTTGCAACCTGGGCAAATTTGGGTAAGAAAAATGGCTAGCATTTATTGAACTTTTACTGTGTTTTTCTAAACACATTATGTAGATTCGTTTAGGTTAGTTGGAGTGGAGGGGAGGACACCCGGGGTCATTCCTCTCGAAATCACATTCTCCCCCCCTTACCAAGTAAGAGATCATGTATTACAAAGAATCAATAAAAGTTAGCTCTATACCCTCATTTATGGAATTTTTTATAAAAAGACTTGTCCTAGTCTGTTTTCTGTTGCTATAACAGAATAGCTGAGACTGGATAATTTATCAAGAAAAGAAGTTTATTTGGCTCATGGTTCTGGAGGCTGGGAAGTCCAAAAGCTTGGTGGCAGCTTCTGGCACAAAGTTTTGTAACACGATGGAAAAATGCAAGTGAGTGCATGTGAAAGGGCCAACACATGAGGAGTGACCTTGCTTTATAACAACCCACTCTAAAGGCAACTAATCCAATCCTGCAAGAGCAAGAACTCACTCACTCCCACAAGAACTAACCCAGTGTCACAAGAGTGGCATATGCCCTTCATGATGGCGCCATCATGACCCAAACATCTCTTAAAGGTTCTACTACCTCTCAACACCATTACTTTAGGAATCAAATTCTAACATGACTTTTGGTGGAGACAAACCATTTTCACACCATAGCAAGGCTATTTTTTTTTCTTTCCCTGTTAACTGTCAAAACATAACCTACCATGAAGCAGAGGGAGTCACTTGTGTGGTTTCTTGGCCAAATGCCCCAAACCTCTCATCTGATAAATAGGTTTCTGTGGAGGTTGGGGTGAGGTCTCCTCTTGACTGCTGGCCTTGAACTTGTGCTCATGGTCAGGGACACTTTGCTACTGACCATGGTCTGTGAGCACTACCTTTTTCTCACCATGGTGGACTGAGCAGGAAATAACAAAAGTGCCAACAGACCACTTTTAAAGTTCTCCCCATGGAGTCTCCCAATAACACAGACCAATATGGAGTTCCTGGAATTTGAGTCTGTCTAGTGTGTAGTATAAGAACCTAGCTGGGCCCCCTTACCCCACCTCTTTTTCACTTTAGAAAGACAGTGACAGGTGGCTTCTTATTCACCTATTCTCCGGATACATAGCTCCTGATGGTAGATGATGGCTGAGCAGAGGATCTGGGGCATGTTATTCTACCACAGTCCCCAGTATCAGGGTCCTAGGGTCTGGCTTCCTGCCATGACCTCCTGCCACAGACTCATAATTGATGACTATGCCCCATGACCCAGACCCTCAATTACTGGCTTCATTATATCATAGTTAAGCACACACAGTGCCATCAAAAGTTGGCATTCTACCATGTTTTCCCAATCTGCAAAATGATTTACTGCTCTTCACCCCACGGCTTTCCTGGACTGCAGTTCCTGCCTAGAAATCCAGGTTTCCCTGTAAACTGATCCCTGGTATCTGGTGGCAAACTTGGGTGTGACCCATACTTCAGGGTAGTTTGTCCCAGTTCTGTCAGGTCTCTGGTCTCCTGCATGGCTCCTTGCATTTGCCCATCTGCTGACACAGCTGGTGACACCATTCACTAGGGAGCTCATCTTACTGATTCTTTTTTTTTTTTTTTTTTTTTTTGAGACAGAGTCTCCTTTACCCAGGCTGGAGTGCAATGGTATGATCTCAACTCACTGCAACCACTGCCTCCCAGGCTCAAGTGATTCTGGTGCTTCAGCCCCCTGAGGATCTGGGATTACAAGCATGCACCGCCACACTCAGCTAATTTTTGTATTTTTAGTAGAGACGGGGTTTTGCCATGTTGGCCAGGCTCGTCTTGAACTCGTGACCTCAAGTGATCCGCCCACCTCGGCCTCCCAAACAAAGTGCTGGGATTACAGGCATGGATCACAGTACCCAGCCATTTTACTGATCCTTTACCCACCCCAAGACACATAAAGCCCTTCCAACTATGTGCTCGGCCCTGCTGGACTCGGCTCCTGAGTTCCCACTCTGGCCGTTTCTCTCGTTGGCCTCCCCTTTGTACCCTTATTTGCCCTAGACCGGTCTTGTCTCACTCGAAGTCCCTGGAATCACTGCAGAAGCAAAAGCTCTGCCAGAATTTCTTCTTGCCAGAACTAGCCCCGGGGAATCACAGAAAAATAAAGTTGTTCTCTTGTATTCTAGACCCAATTACTGTAGTGGCTGGTGAGTATACACAACACTAATATTCAAAGCCAGTCCCAGTCCACGCTGCAAGTGTGGCTTTAAATCACAAAGTCATTCCGTGCTCTGGAACCCAAACTAGAGAATGAAGAATGTGAACCTAGCAAAAGGACACGTGCATTTGCTTTTGCTGCAAATGACCTTCTTTATTGCATAGAATAACCACCTTTTAGATTTTCTGAGATTAGCCCTACATTGTAGCAATGGTATCCTCTTAGGTCTTAATACTTGATGGATGAATCTTTCTGTTCCTAAGACACGGTGAGGGAATCTAGATTTTTTTTTTTTTTTATGTTTGAGACAGAGTCTCGCTGTCACCCAGGCTGGAGTGCAGTGGTGAGATCTCGGCTCACTGCAACCTCTACCTCCCAAGTTCTAGCGATTCTCATATCTCAGCCTTCCAAATAGCTGGTACTACAGGCGCCCACCACCATGCCCAGCTAATTTTTGTATTTTTAGTAGAGATGGGATGTCACCATGTTGGCCGGGCTGTTCTCAAACTCCCGACCTCAAGTGATCCACCCGCCTCAGCCTCCCAAAGTGCTGGGATTACAGGCGTGAGCCACTGCACCTGGCCGAATCTAGAAGTATTTTTTGACCTATAGTCTATTACTGAAATACATTTTTTACTGATCATATCTCTACTTATGGTCAGGTTAGTTGAATGTATATATCAAGGCTTAAAATCCTCATTTGGTTTGCAACAGAATAGTTGTTACAAGTTTATGATTTGGGAGCCAATGAAAATAGTGTCATTTTTCCCCTGTAGAATAAAAGCTCAAGGTAGTGTCAAGTCTTCAGAAAGTAAACTTAGCACAGTGGGTCTCAAACTCTGCAGTGCGTTAAAACTACAGATTTTTGGGGCCTGGCCCCAAGATTCTGCCCACGTAGGTCTGGTGGGTAGCCCAGGGATGTTTGTTTTGAACAAGCACTGCAGGTGATTTTTTTTGTTTTTACTTTTATTTTTTTCTTGAGCAACTTTGAGTCGAAAGCAGATGAGTTTTAGTAAATGATTTATGCACTACGCTTTTGAGAAGAACTGGGTTAGATGAGAACATTGGACTCAGAGGAAAACACTGGGTTTTAATTCTAGCTCAATGGCTTTAGGTTTCAAACCTTTTATTTTCGTGGTCCAATTTATAAAGGGAAATAGCAATAACTGCCTTCTTTATTATTTCTGATATTATTTTCATGATGACTATGTATAGGCAAGCAATCTCTCTGAACAGACCATGAATGTGTCCCCAAAAAAAAATTTTCGGCTGGGCGTGGTGGCTCACACCTGTAATCCCAGCACTTTGGGAGCCTGAGACAGACAGATTACCTGAGGTCAGTAGTTCGAGACCTGCCTGGCTGGCCAACGTGGTGAAACCCTGTCTCTACTAAAAATACAAAAATTAGCCAGGCGTGGTGGTGGGTGCCTGTAATCCTAGCTACTCAAGAGGCTGAGGCAGGAGAATGGCTTAAATCCGGGAGGCAAAGGCTGCAATGAGCCAAGATCGTGCCACTGCACTCCAGACTGGGTGACAGGGTAAGACTCCATCTCAAAAAAAAAAAAAAAATTGTCACAAACTTTGTGTGTGTAACTATGTGGGAGAATGGAAGTACCTTCAAACCTTACCCAGTCATTTCCATGGAAAAATAAAGCACGGCCGGGCGCCGTGGCTCATGCTTGTAATCTCAGCACTTTGGAAGGCTAAGGCGGGAGGATGGCTTGAGCTCAGGAGTTCGAGGTCAGCCTGGCCAACATGGTGAAACCCTGTCTCTACTAAAAATACTAAAATTAGCTGGGCATGGTGGCACATGCCTGTAGTCACAGCTCCTCAGGAGGCTGAGATAGGAGAATCGCTTGAACCCGGGAGGCAGAGGTTGCAGTGACCTGAAATCACACCACTGCACTCCAGCCTGGGCAACAGAATGAGACTCTATCTCAAAAAAAAAAAAAAAAAAAGAAAAGAAAAGTAAATAAAGCATATAATAGAGACAGACATAAGAAAAAGTTAATGATAAACAGTCATTTAGTAGACAGTAAAAACCCAGCAATCTGTGCAGTTGTTGAAGGAATGACATTAACCGTCTCTGAGGACACAATTTATTACAACATAACAAGTTATGTACAGAAAAGCGACATTGAAATTGCAAGGAAACAATACATTCTGGTACTAAGTTAAAATAAGGACAGATTCTGCAGAGCTTAGAATAATTTCTGAAAATGTTTAGAATGAAAACACTCTGGCTCTTAAAATGATAAACTTGAGGTAAAGGGCATTGACTCACTTACTGAACACCTACTATGTGTCAGGTGCAGGAAAAACATCTGCCCTTATGGAGGGTGCATGCTAGTGATGGGGATAAGTCAATCAGGGGTATTATTTTCAGGAAGATCAAATGTGCAAACTGTCAACCTCTGAATAAACTAGCAAGGGGATAAATCAATGTTAGACCTACTATGTCCAACACAGTAGCCCTGAGCTACATATGGTTATTTAAACTGAACTTAAATTCATTAAAACTAAATAACATTAAAAGTTATCTTATTGCGTTAGCCATTTTCAAGTGCCTAGTAGACACATGTAGCCAGTGGCTACCGTGTTGGACAGTACGGAATGATCATTTCCATCATGGCAGAAAGTTCTGTGGATGGTCCTGATCGAGACCATGGTAGAAGATGAAATATATTATGGTAAAAAGCAGATCTGGGAAGGACAACAGGCCATGTGGAGAACAGGGGAGCTGACATTTATATAAATCTGAGAATCTCTCTGAAAAGGTGATATTTGAAAAAAAACATAAGAGTGGAGAGTGAGTGATGGGAAACCAGAGGAGAGTGATTCATGGGAAACCAGAGAAGAGTAAATGATGGAAGAGCATTCCAGGAGTGGGAACAGAAGGTGCGATGTCCTGAGGAGGAGCCATCTGGTGGTGGGAGTGGGGGCAGGCAGGAGGCAGTCTAGGAACAGCAAGGAGTTTTTATTTTTTGTAGAGATGGGGTCTCACTCGGTTGTACAAGCTGGTCACAAACTTTCCTGGCCTCAAGTGATCCTCCTGCCTCAGCCTCCCAAAGCACTGGGATTACAGGAGTGAGCCATGGTGCCCGGCCTGGAGGTGGCAACTTGATGCTTTTTCCCAGTCACATTCAGCTGTGTGGGTGCAGGTCTGGAGTAGGTGGAGGGCTGGTTGTGTCCAGTTTTTGTTGGAGAAAGCCCTACAGGCTACAGATACCGGGGAAATGAGGCTCGATGACAATTCACGCTAATTGGAAAAAGGTCAGCCAGTGTTAGCAAAAACATAGGTTTTTTTTAAAGCTCTTTTATTCATTAAAAATGTATCCTGTATAATTTATGTTCAGCTGGGTCTTGCCAAAATGAATAAATAAAGCTGTATTTAATTAGCTACAATATTTACATTTCAACACTTAATGAGCTAACAGCTGTTAAAAGAGTTTGTTCTCTTAAGTAGATTGAGAATCTCTCTGCCTCCCCGCAATTTTGATTACCTTTTTTTCTTTTTTCTGTTTTTTGCTTAATCATTCCTTCAACAGGTGCGTGTTGTCAGACAGTTGAGGGCCCAGAAATCCCCAAAACGGAAGGAGAAACTGAATATGTAGAAAACACGTCCCTTGCCTATAGGAAGTGTATGGTGGGACTCCAGAATAGAATAAGCATTAAAAGTAGAATCCCACCTAGTGCTAAGCAGTCTTTTCTCTCCACCAACCATGCAAGGCCAACCCAACTGCCCACTAACTAATTCAGAATAAGTAAAATACAAAGTGATGAGACTTAACCACATTTTATGCTTCGTCATTTGCCATTTTATCAGCATCATCCTTGATCCATTTTCCTCCTCAGTACGTTTCTATTGATCTCGGCTGATTGGTGATATGCCTAATTCAAATGGAGCTTGTTGTTCTCCTAATTATAAAAGTAACAGAGACTCTATATCAAAATTTTGGAAAATATTGAAAATTTGGAAGGAGGGAAAAAATTCTACTATTCAAAGACAGCCACTAATTGTAATATATTTTCTTTCTTTTTAGCCTTTTCTCTTAAAAATTAATATTCAATTATGAGTCATTTCAAACATACAGACAGGTATAAAAAATAATTTACAAACAACCCAAATGAACAGGTGTCAACATGTTGCTATATTTGCTTTAGAGCACTCATTTTTTTTTTTTTAGATGGAGTTTCTCTGTTGTTGCCCAGCTGGTGCCATCTTGGCTCACTGCAACCTCCACCTCCCAGGTTCAAGGAATTCTCCTGCCTCAGCCTCCCTAGTAGCTGAGATTACAGGCACATGCCACCATGCCTAGCTAATTTTTGTATTCTTAGTAGAGACGGGGTTTCACCGTGTTGGCCAGGTTGGTCTCGAACTCCTGACCTCAGGTGATCGGCCCACCTCGGACTCCCAAAGTGCTGGGATTACAGGCGTGAGCCACTGCGCCAGCCACTCTTTGTTTTTTAACAAATAAAATATTATAGGTGCAGGTAAAGCCCATCCCCACTCCTCATCGTTCCTTTTCTCCCCAGAGGTAACTACGGCCGTTGGGGATTTCCTGCGATGTGCTAATCAGTGCCCACCTGGGTTGGTGTCTTGGTTTTGGTAATTCCAGGAAACCTGAGGAATCTGGTCTGCAAAGCTGAGGCCCACCCCAAGGAGGTGGTGACCTCTCTGCTCTACTCCCAAAACACGATCCTGCGGCAACTCGCAGTCTCACTCACCTTTCTGGGGCATCTTCCAATTGTATTACACGATTCCATTGTCTCCTTCAAACAACCCGATCACCCCAGAGAGTAGAGTGTAAAATGTACTACTTCATGAATATTCAGATATATACATTATGTTCCAAGAATGAAATTAATCCCAGGTTAACAGGGTGGCAGAGTAGTACTGTTTGCCCACTCTAGACTTCAAATTCACATTAAAAAATATTGATTACTTGTTAGGTTTTACATGAAGAAATACCAAAGGGCAAATATAACAGTATTAGAAACCAAGGCTGAAAGTTGACCATAAGCCAGTATTTAAAGGAGTGTTTGGCCAGGCACGGTGGCTCAAGCCTGTAATCCCAACACTTTGGGAGGCTGAGGCAGGCAGATCACCTGAGGTCAGGAGTTCGAGACCAGCCTGGCTAATATGGTGAAACACCGTTTCTACTAAAAATACAAAAAATTAGCCAGGCATGGCGGTGCATGCTTGTAATCCCAGCTACTCGGGAGGCTGAGGCAGAAGAATCCCTTGAACCTGGGAGGCAGAGGTTGCAGTGAGCCAATATCGTGCCATTGCACTCCAGCTTGGGCAACAAGAGTGAAACTCCATCTCAAAAAAAAAAAAAAAAGTGTTTTTTCCAGGTCTTGAAAAAGTTGAATGTATTCTCTGCTATACAGATCTCCAGCAGCTGTATATATAGACCCTTATGGGAGAGTTTCTCATCTCCCATTTTAGGAGAGGAGAAGCACTCTGTCCCTGCCCCCATTGTGGTAGTGACTCACTGAGGTTGTTAAAGTGAACATAGCTACCTCACCCAACTTGTTCTTAAAAAGGAGACCATGGAAGCTAAGAGGAAATGAGTCAGATGACAGTTTGGTCAGCTGAGCCAGCCTCTCCTGGTCTCCTTCCTGGAGTCAGCGTATATTTCAACAGGAACCTCTATTCTTAGGCTACAAACACAGTGATTGAACTCTTATTATCACTTTATATCCTCTTTTACTATTAATAGGGCAAACAGATCCTTCCCAGATATGGTTTCAATCTGTGTCCTCGAGCAAATCTCACGTTGAATTATCATCCCCAATGTTGGAGGTAGGACCTGGGGGGAGGTGATTGGATCATGGGGGTGGCCCTTCATGAATGCTTTAGCCCCATCTCCTTGGTGCTAGTCTTGAGATAGTGAGTGAATGAGTTCTTATCCCAGCACTCTGGGAGGCTGAGGCAGCTGGATAACCTGAGGTCAGGAGTTCGAGACCAACCCAGCTAACGTGGCGAAACCCTGTCTCTACTAAAACTACAAAAATTAGCCGGGCGTGGTGGCGGACATCTGTAATCCTAGCTACTTAGGAGGCAGAGGTAGGAGAATTGCTTGAACCCGGGAGGCGGAGGTTGCAGTGGGCCGAGATAGCGCCACCGCACTCCAGCCTGGGTGACAGAGCGAAACTCCGTCTCAAAAAAAAAAAAAAGTGTGTAGCACCTCCTCCCCTCTCGCTGTTCCTGCCATGTGAGATGTCTCGCTTGCTCTTTGCCTTCTGCCATGATTGGAAGCTTTCTGCAGCCTCTCCAGGAGCAGAAGCCTCCATGCTTCCTATATAGCCCATGGAACTGTGAGCCAATGAAACCTCTTTTCTTTATAAATTACCCAGTCTCAGGTATTTCTTTATAGCCATGCGAGAACAGGCTAATACATTGCCCCTCTTCCGAATTATGCAGATTCTAGGATGGGGATAGATTTTGTAAGCATAAATATTTGAAAGCATAAATAAAGCAAAAATAAATGGTAATAGATTTGAAAACAAAAAAAGAATACTTTTATACGTGAAAAGACTGTACATTAAAATAATGAAAAAGGAGATATGTCTATCGTAGATGTTTAAAAACATAAGTGGACTGTTTCTAATATGTAAATAGTCCTTATAAATAAGTAAGAGCTGAGTCAGAGAAGCCTTCAGCTACCTGTAACCAGCAAGCCTGCCTTTGGCGTGGCTCTGTTCACTCTCACAGCCCTGACATAGCTGTCAACAAATACTGTGGGTCTTTGATGGTTAAAAAGAAAACCAAACAAATGAACAAAAGGAGTATTCTAAAAGGCAGTCCCCAGCCGGGCACGGTAGCTCACGCCTGTGATCCCAGCACTTTGGGAGGCCAAAGTGGGCAGATCACGAGGTCGGAAGATCAAGACCATCCTGGCCAACATGGTGAAACCTCGTCTCTACTAAAAATACCAAAATTAGCTGGGCATGGTGGCGCATCCCTGTAATCCCAGCTACTTGGGAGGCTGAGACCGGAGAATCACTTGAATCCGGGAGGTGGAGGTTGCAATGAGCCGAGATTGCACCACTGCACTCCAGCCTGGAGACAGAGCTAGACTCTATCTCAAAATAAATAAATAAATAAGTAAAAAGGCAGTCCCCATCTCTCCCCACAACACACCACCAAATGCATTCAAACCTACATGTGGTCAAATTCTGGTGGGTTTATGTTCCTGTCATTCCCCTAAGGACATTTTGATGTATTTTATAGTTTACATGTTATTGTGACTGGCCTCTTTTTTCCCTCATATTTCCTGACAGACTCCTTCTGGTGTATAAGATAGCTGTTGATTTTTATGTTTATTTCCATTCCAGATCATACTCTATCAATTTGAGTAATGCTACTGTAAATGTCCTTAGTTTTTTTTTTGAGACAGAGTCTCGCTCTGTCACCCAGGCTGGAGTGCAGTGGTGTGACCTTGGCTCACTGCAACCTCTGCCTCCCGGATTCAAGCGATTCCCCTGCCTCCGCTTCCTGAGTAGCTGGGATTACAGGCATGCACCACACCCCTGGCTAATTTTTGTATTTTTAGTAGAGACGGGGTTTTGCTATGTTGGCCAGACTGGTCTCGAACTCCTGACCTCAAGTGATCCATTCATTTCGGCCTCCCAAAGTGCTGAGATTACAGGCGTGAGCCACCACACTCGGCCTGCCCTTAGATTTTCTAGTAGACAAATTATCTGCCAAATTTTCTCCTTTTTCAAATAACAGACCTTTCTCCCCCTATTTCATAACTCTACTATATTGGTTTGAAATTCTAGAATCATGCTAAATTATTTTGAAGTTGAAAAGCATCCTGTATCATCCCCTGAGTTTACCTGGACCATCTCTAGGTTTGGGGGTTCGGTAGGATGTTGACTGGTAGTTTCAGTTAAATGTTCTCAAGCATGTGGAGTACTCAATTCATTCCATTATTAGCTTGCTAAAAGGCTTACAATTCAAAACCAAATATTGCATTTTATAAAATCTCTTTCCAATATCTATCAATGATCTATATGTTTTTTACCGATAACATATGGATCATAGGCTACTTACTTTACAGTTCCATGTAAAACAAATAGCAAAAATGGGGAAATGTCTATAAGATCTATTACATATATAATATGTATATTGCATAATATACATAATATAGCATATGGAACAGATAATAAATATATAATATTGCATGTGTAATATATAATAAACATATAAAACTGGCCTGGTATTGGCTGGGCGCGGTGCCTCATGCCTGTAATCCCAGCACTTTGGGAGGCTGAGGCGGGTGGATCACGAGGTCAGGAGATCTAGACCATCCTGGCTAACATGGTGAAACCCCATCTCTACTAAAAATACAAAAAAAATTAGCCGGGCGTGGTGGCACGTGCCTGCAGTCCCAGCTACTCGGGAGGCTGAGGCAGGAGAATGGCATGAACCCGGGAGGCAGAGCTTGCAGTGAGCCAAGATCATGCCACTGCACTCCAACCTGGGCGACAGGGTGAGACTCTGTCTCAAAAAAAAAAGAAAAAAAATGTGCCTTGTATTTAACAATTTTTGCATTTCTCAGAAAGCTGCTATTCGTATACTTTTGTGTTTTATTTACTACTCTTTCTAAAATTGGTAATTTTTATTTGATTTGTTTCACATAAATATTAACAGGAGCATTTGTCACATCATTAAATATTATTCTGCAAAACTAACTTTAAACTCTTTATTGACTCTAATGTATAATACATAAATAAAAATGCACAAATCCAAATGTATAGTTAAATGAATTTTAACTATAAATAAACTCAATACCCTTGACTAAACAGCACCTAGATGAGATGTGAAATATTACCAATACCCCAGAAGCCACCATGTGTCCTCCCAATTAACAACCCCCTCCAAGGTCAGCCATTGTGACAAAGCTATGTTTTAATGTTCCATGATGAGTGAAGGAGAAGATTAATAGCAAATAAAGCCAACGAGGCAGGGAAGAACCAGATAAGGCTTTGAGAACTGTATTAGTCTGTTCTCACATTGCTATAAGGAAATATCTGAGACTGGGTAATTTATAAAGAAAAGAGGTTTCATTGGTTCATGGTTCTGTAGGCTGTACGGGAAGCATGGCGGCATCACCTTCTGGGGAGGCCCCAGGAAACGTACAATCATGGCGGAAGGCCATGCCTCCACCTCCTGGAGAAGCAGGCACTTCTTACATGGCCAGAGCTGGAGGAAGAGATAGAGAGGGGCGGTGTCACACATTGTTAAACAATCAGATCTTGCAATAACTCACTCTTGACAGGGCAGCACCAAGGGGGTGATGTTAAACCATGACAAACCACCCCCACGATCAAATTATCTCCTCCAGACCCCACCTCCGACACTGGGGATTACAGTTCACTGTGAGAATTGGGCAGGGACACAGAGCCAAACCATTATCAAAAATCAGATTTTATTGGTGCATTTATTTTCTTGCTTGCTTGCTTTATTTCTTGCTTTCTGTCTTGCTTGCTTGCTTTTTTTTTTCTTTCTTTTTTTTTTTTTTTTTTTTCCTTTTTTTGAGACAGGGTCTCACTCTGTCATCCAGGCTGGAGTGCAGTGGCGTGATCTCGGCTCACTGCAACATCCACCTCCCAGGCTCAAGAGATTCTCCCACCTCAACTTCCCAAGTAACTAGTACTACCAGGTGTGTTCCACCATGCCTGGCTAATTTATAAATTTTTTGTAGAGACAGAGTTTCACCATGTTGGCCAGGCTGGTCTCAAACTCCTGACCTCAAGTGATCCTCCTGCCTTGGCCTCCCAAATTTCTGGGATTACAGGCATGAGCTACCACACCTGGCCAGTGCATTTATTTTCTATCATTGTATAATAGATTGCCACAAACTTAGTGATTTAAAACAACTCAAATATATCATCTCTCAGTCTCCGTAGGTCAGGAGGCTTAGGTGGGTCCTCTGCTTGGGAAGCTATTTGAAGGCTGCAGTCAAGGTGTTAGCTACATTGGGATGCTTATTTGGAGCTCAGGATTCTAGTCCAGGTTCATTCTAATTCACGGTCAGAATTCAGTTCCTCATGGCTCCAGGATGGAAGTCCCTGTTTTGTACTAGCTTTGGGCCAGGAACTACTCTTGGCTCTTACAGGCTGCCCATGAATCCTTGCTGTGTGGCTCACACAGGCATTTCACAGCATGCACATTTGCTGTCTTCCAGGCCAACCAGAGCCTGGTTCACCGACTTCACCTGATTTGGGCAGGCCCACCCAGTGTACTATCCATTTCCATCAACTCAAACGCAACTGATTTTTAAGCTAATCATGGGAGTGATATCCCATCCTCAAGTGAAGGAGGTTATAAAAGACTGTTGGTAATTGAAGATTATCTTAAAATTCTGTCTACCACAGCGGGAAGGAAAAATATATTTTTTTTCTATTTGCAATAAGAAGCTATTTGAAGAATTGTAATCGGGGGGGAGGATCTTATTTAAACATTAAAAATCACTAACCTCAATAGAGAATCTGTAAAGAACAAAGCTAACTGGATGCTTTGCAGAGAATAGGGGAATAGGACTTTGACTTTAGTAATTAGTAGAAGTGGAATTAAAGAGCTCAGCTTGGGCCATGCTAACTTTTAGATTCCTATTCGATACAGACATCCAGTGGAGAATTCACAGTTAGCTATGCATGCATGGAGCTCAAGAAAGAGAGAGAGCTGGAAACATAGATTGAGGCATCATCAGTCAGGATGGAATGTCAACTTCCCAGACTTCATGAGAACACAGGGAAGAGATGTAGACAGGCTAGAGGATTGCTGCAGGTGCCATGATTGCTGGCCTTATACTTCTTAATCTTACAGTCAGTTGTGTAGACAGACTCCTGCGTGGAGCCTTCCCAATAGTAATTCCATTGTTTTGCAGTGTGTTTTCTATGGCATCAAGCTAGTTGCTTGTATGGGTGTTTTGTTGTTATTTCTTTCTTCTTCTTTTTTTTTTTTTTTTGAGATGGAATTTAGTTCTGTTGCCCAGGCTGGAGTGCAGTGGCATGAACTCAGCTCACTGTAATCCCTGCCTACCAGGTTCAAGCAATTCTCCTGCCTCAGCCTCCGGAGTAGCTGGGACTACAGGCGTGTGTGACCATGCCCTGCTAATTTTTGTATTTTTAGTAGAGTCGAGGTTTCACCATGTTGGCCAGGCTGGTCTCAAACTCCTCACCTCGGGTGATCCGCCTGCCTTGGCCTCCCAAAGTGCTGGGATTACAGATGTGAGCCACTGTGCCTGGCCTTTTTTTCTTAGAGAGAGAGAGAGGGTCTCACTCAGTTGCCCAGGCTGGAATGCAGTGGTGCGATCATGGCTCACTGCAGCCTCCATCTCCCAGGCCCAAGCAATCTCCCCACCTCAGCCTCCTAAGTAGCTGGGACACAGGTGTTTACCACTATGCCTGGCTAACTTTTTAATTTTTGTAGATATAGGGGTCTCCCTATGTTGCCCAGGCTGGTCTCAAACTCCTAGCCTCAAGTGATCCACTCATTTTGGCTTCCCAAAGTGCTGGGATTATAGGCGTGAGCCACCATGCCCAGCCGTTGTTGTTTCATAATAGTTCGCCTATTGAAGTTCATTCATGCCACATTCAACTAACTTGGATTATCTTGTCATTACATGAGATTTCCTCTTCTCTGTCCACTTGCTGGAACTGGAGGGCGCCCTATCTCCTGAATTTCTGCCCACTAGTAGATTGTTATCTTGAGCTGATCCACTGGAATAGTAAGTAACCATATTGCCTTACTTAGAAGAAACGCTGAACAAAATCTGGGAATTTAAATCCTGGTCAGGATAATGTATCTAAAGATGTGAGCTTATCAAGATTGCATGAATCTTCCTAGCAATTACAAGAGTGGTTTTGTCTTTCCATTCTAACTCAGCATGTGTATTAAACTGTTCTCATGCTGCTAATAAAGACATACCCGAGACTGGGTAATTCATAAGAGAAAGAGGTGTAATAGACTCACAGTTCCACATGGCTGGGGAGGCCTCACAATTATGGCAGAAGGCAAAGGAGAAGCAAATTCACGTCTTACATGGCAACAGGCAAGAGGGCGTGTGCAGGGGCCCCTTTTATAAAACCATCAGATCTCGTGAGACTTATTCACTATCACGAGAACAGCACGGGAAAGACCTGCCTCCATGATTCAGTCGCCTTCCACTGGGTCCCTCCTATGACACGTGGGAATTATGGGAGCTACAATTCAAGATGAGATTTGGGTAGGGACACAGCCAAATCGTATCAGCATTCTTGGGCCTTAACAGCATACGCTAGTGTCTCCAGCATGTGCTGATCTTAATTTCAGCCACACCCTAGATTTTTCAAAGGGGAGTAAGCCTTGAATCCCAGCTGCTTACAGCAGGTACCTTTGCAGATTTATGAGAGTCTAGTTGTTCCCGAGAATTAGGCTCGGGATTCTCTGTCCAGCGCAAAAGGGTCAAGGAAAGATGAGATGGCACGTCTTAGAGAAAGTTAGTTGCTAACCTTTGAGGAAGCAAGCACAGCTCACAAGCTAGCAGCTTAAGGTGAAGCTTCCCATTCCCTGCTTCTGCCTGTCTTGGATGGTCAAGGATTTTCATCTAAGTAGACAGGCAGCCCTGGAATTCTCTAAGGAAACTGAAAAGGACCTGAAAAGGTCTACACCAGGCTAAAATAAAGTCCTTAAAGCAGGAAACCCAATCAACATGTTTTGGACATTTCTCTCTCTCTCTCTCTTTTTTTTTTTTTTTTTTTTTTTGGATAGAGTTGCACTCTTTCACCCATGCTGGAGTGCAGTGGTGTGATCTGGGCTGACTGCAGCTTCAACCTCTCAGGGTCCAGCAATCCTCCCACCTCGGCCTCCCGAGTAGCTGGGACTAGGTGCACACCACAATGCCTGGCTAATTTTTGTAATTTTTTTTTTCGTAGTCACAGGGTCTCACTATGTTACCACGCTGGTCTTGAATTCCTGGTCTCAAGGGATCCCCTTGCCTCAGCCACCCAACGTGTTGGGATTACAGGTGTGAGCCACCATATCTTGCCTGGACATTACTCTTGAACACAGATTTGATAACCTATGAGATCTTTCTGAGGGTGGGGTCCAAATCTGAGTTTCCCCTGACGCTATTAAATAACACCAGAAGGGATTAAAAAAGAGATTTTGTAAGGACAAGAAAATTAAGTGAAGAGACCAGTTCGAAATGAGGAGTAGAGTAATACATTTCTTGAAGTCAGGGAAGATGTCTCTCTTTTTTGCACACTCAGTTTGGTGCCCAAAACAAGTAGATGCTCAATTAATGTTTATCGGTCAGCTTATACTTGCATAACCTTAACACACACACACGCACACACACACGCCCCACACCACACCACACCACACCAGTTTGCTTTATGCATGCAAAATGGCATTCAGGGTTCAGTGTTAAGCATGCATGTCTCCATGCATCTCTTGGAGACATGAGGAAGGAGTGTCTTCTCTTCTTTCCTTGTTCTGCCTCTCTGTATCTGACCTAAATGGTCCTCTTTGAAGATCCACACATGTTAAGTTAATAATGTGGGTTACTTTGAACTAGATGGTTCTCTTTGTCATTGTTGGTCTCCTGATTACAGAGAGTTCTCCTTGGGATCATCCTCTGCCTATAAATGTCCCCTCAGCAAATGCTCTCTGTAGCTTTGGTGAGAGTAGCACCACCCAGGGAGGATTCAGGCATTAATCATCCCTGGCAGAGTGCTGCCTGGAAGTTTACTCTGAAGACTCTTCCTCGCTGCCTGTTTTCTGTCTTTCACTTTCAACCTCTCCTGGCAGTGGTACGTGGCCTTAAAGGCTTGCAATGTGACATTGACCTGGTGTTTCTTTGCTGTGTAACAATGTCATGTCATTTTTTATGGGGCATGTCATAACTATTAGTGTTGTTGTTACCGAAAAGGGGTCCTGATTCAGCCCCCAAGAGAGGGTTCCTGGATCTCACCCAAGAAAGAATTCAGGGCAAGTCCATAGAGTAAAGTGAAAGAAAGTTTGTTAAGAAAGTAAAGGAATAAAGAATGCTCAAGGCTGGGTGCAGTGGCTCATGCCTGTAATCCCAGCACTTTGGGAGGCCAAGGCGGGAGGATCACGAGGTCAGGAGTTCAAGACCAGCCTGGCCAGCATGGTGAAACCCCGTTTCTACTAAAAGTACAAAAATTAGCTGGGCATGGTGGCATGTGCCTGCAGTCCCAGCTACTCAGGAGGCTGAGGCAGGAGAATCGCTTGAGCCCAGGAGGCGGAGGTTGCAGTGAGCTGAGATCACTCCACTGCACTCCAACCTGGGTGACAGAGCGAGACTGCTTCTCAAAAAAAAAAAAAAAAAAAAATGAAAATAAGGAATGCTCAATAAAGGCAGAGCAGGGCTTTCCCGAAAGGAGGAATGCACCCACCCTAGGTACAGTGCTTGTTTATACAGGGTAGCAAAAATATCCTGGGAGATATGCTCTACTACAAGGGTTTGTGATAAGGGGTTAATTTTCTTAATTACTATATTTGCAAGAATTGATATTATTATCTTTAAAGCAAGACTAGGAATGCTCCTGTTCTCAAGATATCGGGATATTAGGACATTCCTGAGTCTGGGTCTGTTTAGTAAATGTTATCAATCTGTTCCCTTAATCATACACCTCTGGAGGCTAAGAATACCTAATCTCCTGGGAATGCAGCCAAGTGGGTCTCAGCCTTATTTTACCCAGCCCCTATTCAAGATGGAGTCACTCTGGTTCACACGCCTCTGATACCATGTCCGCATGGGCTCAGTTAAAAAGAACTAACAATGATGGATTTTCCATCCTACAGCTTATTCATATACACCATGCAGCAGGGCCACATTGCCAGGAAGGGCAACTTTTAATTTAGTCTCTAGTTTGATATCCTTAATTGCTATAGATTCTTTCAAGTTTGGAATGAGCAGAGGAGACAGGAGATCAAATGAATTTGGAGTGTACCTGGATACAGGAGTCCACACTTACAGTCTCAAACTCATATAGCCAAGGGTCATGATGTCAACTGGAGGTTGAAGGAGAAACAGAAGTTCCTAGAGGCCTCTGACGGGAACAACCCATACACGTTCCTTTCAAAGACAGCATAAAGTGATAGAAACACATCAACATGAAGAGTGGCTTAGCCTGACTTGGTGTCCGGAGGTCAACAGACAAATAAAAAATGATGCCCCACAGTGGCTGTAATCCCAGCACTTTGGGAGGCTGAGGCGGGCAGATTGCTTGAGGTCAGGAGTTCGAGACCAGCCTGGCCAACATGATGAAACCCTGTCTCTACTGAAAATACAAAAGTTAGCCAGATGTGGTGGTACTTGCCTGTAATCCCAGGTACTTGGGAGGCTGAGGCCTGAGAATTACTTGAACCCAGGAGGCAGAGGTTGCAGTGAGCCGAGATCATGCTGCTGCACTCCAGCTTGGGGGATAGAGCAAAACTCTGTCTCCAAAAACAAACAAACAAACAAAAAAAGAAAAAAGACAAAAAGAAAAATGATTACGCAGCAGAGGACCCCTCCTACTCTGAATTTGTTCAGTTTACATCTGTGAACTCAAAATATCCGAGACAGGTTTCAGTCAATTTAGAAAGTTTATTTTGCCAAGGTTAAGGACGTGCCCGTGACACAGCCTCAGCAGGTCCTGATGAAGACATGTGCCCAAAGTGGTCGGGGCACAGCTTGGTTTTATACATTTTAGGGAGACACGAGACATCAATCAATATGTGTAAAATGTACATTGGTTAGGTCGGGAAAGGCAAGACAACTTGAGGTGGGGAGGGGGCTTCCAGGTCATAGGTAGATTCACTCTTTTGAATCTCTGATTGGCCTTTCACTGAACACACAATTTACATGTGAGAGGAGGGCAGAGTCACTTATCTCTTAGTCTGGCTTAGTGAAATATTAGGGCGGGGGAAGCAATCAGATATATATTTGTCTCACATAAGCAGAAGGATGACTTTGAGTTCTGTCTGTCCTCTGTCCATAAGGAATTTCCTTGTGGGCAAGGTGGGCAAATTGTGAGGGAGGTCTGTAGCTTTTTTTTTTTTCTTTACTCTTTGTAGCTATCTTGTATAGGAACAGAATGGGAGGCAGGTTTGCCTGACATAGTTCCCAGCTCAACTCTTCCCTTTGACTTAGTGATTTGGGAGTTGCATTAGTCTGTTCTCACACTGCTAATAAAGACATACCCGAGATTGGGTGATTTATAAAGGAAAGAGGTTTAATTGACTCACAGTTCAGCATGGCTGGGGAGGCCTCAGGAAACTTACAGTCACGGCAGGAGATGAAGCAAACACGCCCTTCTTCACGTAACAGCAGGAAAGAGAAGAATGAGTGAAGTCAGGGGAAAGCCATTTACAAAACCATCCGATCTAATGAGAACTCACTATCATGAGGACAGCATGGAGGTAACCACCCCCATGATTTAATTACTTCCCACAGGGTCCCTCCCATGACACGTGGGGATTATGGGAACTACAATTCAAGATGAGATTTGGGTGAGGACACAGCCAAACCATATCAGGGGTCCTGAGATTTATTTGCCTTTTGCACATCTTTTGTGACATTTTTATCATCACCTGATTTCTTAAGTGCCAGGATTCTGCAGTTCTTTGGCCCACTTCCTTGATAATAGAAATATAGAATATGCGGCATTCCCAGGAACGTGATGTGGCCTTTGGAGTCTCTGAACCATGAAGGACTCAGCTGTTTCTCATTATGCCTTTTTTCCTTTTCTAATTATTGTTTTATATTTTCATCAGACATCTTGGTTTAAGATACCTTGGTCCTTGGGCCCTCTCCCATGGAAGGAATAAATTGAACAATTTAATTTACACTAAAATTAATGAAGGATCGCAGAGCCCTTGCCTGGGGCGATTGGCCAGTGCCACCTCTGCAGCCTCAGCGCTCGCCTGATTAAGTGAGCGTGGGCAACTCCACCAAGAGAACAGGGGGAGGAAAGGGAAGAGGAGACGGTGAGACAGCCAGTTGTCTGGAGACAGGATGAAGGATGGATGTGGGTAAATCTCCCCTGATGATTTTCTAAAGGAGCAATCCTTTGAAACGCCCAAGGCAGCAGTTCTCAGCCAGAATGGGTGAGAGCCCTGACAGCACTTCCAGCCCCTCCATTTAAACTCCTTTGACTCACAGGGTGAATTCCCACTTCACAAGGGTCTGACACATTCCCTATATTGAATTCTTAACTCTGAGCAATATGACAGTGCCAGAGGCGGGAAGATGCAGAATGAACCTTTCTTCAAAAATCTAATATTTAATAGCCATGTAAGATTGCAGAATATGGAGGCACCGAAATTCACTTAGCCCATTTGTGAGATTATTTAACTCATGTCCTTTGTATTAATTACAAATAATTGTGATAGATATTTTTGACCTACATCTTTGTTTGAATTTCTGATTCTTTTTTAAAAGAAGCATGGTCCATTTGAATAACACATAGTTTCTACACTTAGGCCTGGACAAATTTAGTTTGCAACACACACACACACACACACACACACACATATACACACCATGAGGTTGTCTACAGTTATTATTTCATTTTATTTTATTTTTGAGACAAAATCTCACTCTGTCACCCGGGTTGGAGTGCAATGGCACGATCTCAGCTCACTGCAACCTCCGCCTCCCAGGTTGAAGCGACCCTTCCACCTGAGCCTCCTGAGTAGCTGGGATTATAGGCATGCACCACCAAACCCAGCTAATTTTTGTATTTCTAGTAGAGATGTGGTTTCACCACATTGGCTAGCCTGGTCTTGAACTCCTGACCTCAAGTGATCTGCCCACCTCAGCTTCCCAAAATGCTGGGATTATAGGCATGAACCACCACACCCGGCCAGTTATTATTTTTTATTTGGACATACATGTATAGTCTTGGGAAAACAAATATAAAAATACAGAACAGTGGAAAATGAAGCAGTTAAACAGTATGATCTATTTTTTCCAGATGTTTTACCTCCACATCCAGATGTATATGTTCATATATATACATATAATAAGTAATGTTTTTAAATTCTAAAAACATCTTTGACTCTAAAATATAACATCAAAGATATTGACCAGGTGTGGTGGTGCACACCTGTAGTTCCAGCTACTGGAGAGGCTGTGGCAGAAGGATTGCTTGAGCCCTGGAGGTCAAGACTCCAGTGAGCTGTAATTGTACCACTGCACTCCAACCTGGGCCACAGAGTAAGACCCTGTCTCAAAATATATACGAACAAAATATTTACATTAAAATTAATGAAGGATTGCAGAATGAACAGCTCAGGAGTTTATGTATATGTATATTTATAAATATATATGTATATTTACATATGTATCACCCCAGGCAAGGGCTGTATATATGTATGTATGCATGTGTATATTTGAGAGTTCCAAATATATATATGAAAACTCTCAAATATATACATGCATATCTTTAATATATTCATATATATTTGAAACTCTCAAATATATACATATCTACATATACAAAATACATACATACATAGAGACCCTGTCTCAATATGTATATATATGTGTGTGTATATAATGTGCACGCACACACACATAATATCAGTTGAAAAAGTGCCTTTGGAGCAAAACCAAAATAAAATAAATGAAAAAGCACTGCATTCAATGCACATGTAGTCAGGACTCTTAACGCCCACTGCAGAAATCAACTCTGACCAATTTAAGCTGAAAAGAAATGTATTCTAAAGCACTGGGTAGCTCACAGAGTTGACAGGAAGGCTGGTGGGTCAGGCTTGGAGAAGGCATAGGAAATAAGTGAGGTATAGGGTAGCCAGCACCACAGTCCAAATGCCATCACCAACAGCTACAGCAAGACCCTCACTGCCACTAGGGGACTGAGAGTGCCCACTAGGGACCACAACACTTTGGGTGCTGCCTAGGATCAGACGGAACCTCCAAAACAGCTTCTTTGCAACCCTAGCTCCAGATTGAAAGGCTGGGGTGCTGCATTTGAATTGCCAAGCCTGGGTCACATGCCGAAATCTCAGTTGCATGGGGGATGGTGACATTTATGGCCTTTGGGGCTTCTAAGTTGAGGTGGGGGATACTTACCAAGGCTCCTAAGATGAAGCACCGCCCAATGTAGAAAGGAAATTTGGGTGCCGTGTGCACCTAAAACTGAATGTCACATTTCCACTAAAGCAGTCATTGTCCAGCGTCAGCCAGAGCATCCCCTGGAAAGCTTCACGAAACACGGACTCCTGAGCTACTCCCCTTGATTTAGTAAGTCAGACTTGAGACATGCAAGTTTGCATCTGTAATCAGCACTCGGGTAATGCTGCCAGCCCATAGACCACACTTGGAGAACGACGCTAGAATGCATATTTATTTTTCAATTCACCTTAGCATGCATTGATGCATACAATTCCATATCCCTTTCTTCTTTATTAGCTCGAAGTTTGAGTTTAAGCTGTGTTCACAGTTAGTATGAAGCATGTTCTAAATCACTTTCAGCCATCGGCAGTTCTTTACACAGAACCTCAGAACAGCACAGAGCTTTTCACAGTTCATAGCCCTTGTCCAGACAGGGTTAGCATCGTTTTGAATTGCAGCATAGTTTTGAGATGTATCAAAGAACTGTGAGATTTTCTGCTTCTTAATGTTTAAGGGAAGCCGTGATTTATTTTCTTTGTTTAATTGAATTAAGCTTGGCTTCACATTATATAGTTTTTCGTGGGAAATGAGCCCGAAGCTTCTGACAGTTATCACCCACTGAGTGACAGACATTCACAGTGAATGAATCAGCTATGTGGCTTCTCCAAATCTGAAAATTTCTGTGATCTTTCAAGAGAGTTTGGCAACTTCAACTGCATCTAATTGCACTGTCTAGCATGAAACTGCCAATCTTCAAAGTAACTTTTTATTGCTACTTTGTAGTGTACACTTTTTCTTGGTTTTACTTAGGAAAATTATTTGCAATAGGAAAAAGAACCGGGTCCTTACAACAAACATGCATGTAACCACAATGCAGAATGAACAAACATCACCAACTTGCTATAATTGTTTCTGACCTTTTCTTTCCTCTTAAAATAAATAGCACATTCCTGATTTCATTGATATCTCTTTTATATGCCATTTCAGTTTCTTTTTTTCTTTTCTTCTTTCTTTTTCTTTCTTTCTTTCTTTCTCTGTCTGTCTGTCTGTTTTTTATTGTTATTTTTTGAGAGGGAGCCTTGCTCTGTCACTGAGGCTGGAGTGCAGTGGCATGGTCTTAGCTCACTGCAACCTCTGCCTCCCAGGTTCAAGAGATTCTCCTGCCTCAGCCTCCCGAGTAACTGGGATTACAGGTGCCTGCCACCATGCTCGGCTAATTTTTGTATTTTTAGTAAAGACAGGGTTTCACCACGTTGGCCAGCCTGGTCTGGAACTCCCGACCTCAGGTGATCCACCTGCCTTGGCCTCCCAAAGTGCTGGGATTACAGGCATGAGCAACCATGCCCGGCCTGTTTCTTTCTCTCCATTCATTTTCAGAAACACACGCTGTCAATGGTTTGGGGTGTTTTCTTCTAGCCCATGTTGTGTAAAGACTTTTTAAAGCAAATATCAAGGATTCAAATTTAAGTTAAAATTCTACCATCTATTTGGCCTCTACCTCAAACCCTACACACACACACAAATTAATTTAGGCTGATCATAGTCCCAAAAGCATAGAAATATGTGGATTGTGGAAGAAAACAGTATCTTCACAACTGGAGGTAGACAAAGGTTTCCTGGACAGAACATGAAAATCACGAACCATTAAAAAATGGACTCATGGACTTAATCAAAATTTAAAACTTCAGGCTGGGCGCAGTTGCTCACTCCTGTAATCCCAGCACTTTGGAAGGCCGAGGCGGGCGGATTACCTGAGATTGGGAGTTCGAGACCAGCCTGGCCAACATGGTGAAACCCCGTCTCTACTAAAAATACAAAAATTAGCTGGGTGTGGTAGCACACACCTGTAATCCCAGCTACTCGGGAGGCTGAGGCAGGAGAATTGCTTGAGCCTGGGAGGCAGAGGTTGCAGTGAGCTGAGATCGTGCCACTGCACTCCAGCCTGGCTGACAGCAAGACCCTGTCTCAAATAAAAAAAAAATTAAAATTTCAGAATGACAGAAGATTTCAGTTAAACAGGAAAAATAATTTCAAAAGATCTATCATACATTGTGAAGACTCTCAATAAAGATATATTGTATACTTTAAAATTGCGGAGAGATTTTAAATGTTCTCATCACAAAAACTGATAAGCATATGAGATAATGTATATGTTAAATAGATTGATTTAGCCATTGCATAATGTATACATATATCAAAACATCAAATTAGATGCCATAAATAATAATATATACAATTTTTAATTGCCAATTATATAAATAAAATTTTAGAAAATATTTTCAAATTTATTTTAAAATCCAATTTTAAAAATAACTTTTTAGACTGAGTGCAGTGGCTCATGCCTGTAATCCCAGCACTTTGGGAGGCTCAGCCAGGAGGATTGCTTGAGCCCAGAAATTAGAAGCTGCTGTGAGCTATGACTGCACCACTGCACTCCAGCCTGGGTGACAGAGTGAGATGCCGTCTCAAAAAAAAAAGCAAATAATAATAAGTGTTTAAACTTCAGCTCTCTAACAGGAACCACTAAGAATAGGAAAAGGCAAGGCACAGATTAGGAAAAAAATATTTTCAACGTATCTATCTGAGAAAAGAGTCATAAGCAGAATATATTAAATACATTTTAAAAGTCTCACAACTCAATACTATAAAAGACAAACAATCCTGTAAAGGTTGTGCTCAACATCTAGTTATTTCACAAGAGAAAATATACAAATGGCTAATAAGCACAATCAATATAAAGACATACAACATCGTTTGTCTAGATAAATTACAAATTAAAACAGCCATGAGTTACCCACTTCTTGCCCAGAAAAAAAGTTAAGCTGAAAAGACTGAAAATACCGAATGTTGGCAAAGATGTGGAGTAAATGAGATTCTCAGACATTACTGAGAGGAGTGTAAAATGTTACGATCACTTTGGAAAACTGTTTGGCAGTTTCTGTATTCTTCTTTTTTCTTTTGAGGCAGAGTCTCTTGTTCTGTCACCCAGGCTGAAGTGCAGTGGTGCGATCATGGTTCACTGCAGCCTCAAACTCCTGAGCTCAAGGGATCCTCCCACTTCAGCCTCCTGAGTGGCTGGGACCACAGGCACAAGCCACCATACCCAGCTAAGATTTTTTCTCTTTTTTTTAGAGACAGGGTCTCACTGTAATGCCCAGGCTGGTCTCAAACTCTTGAGCTCAATATGTCTTCCCCACTTAGCTCCTGGAAGTGCTAGGATTATAGGTGTGAGTCACTGTGCCCAGTCGGCAGTTTCTTATAAAGCTAAATACATACTTGTTCTTTAACCCAAACATTCTTCTCCTAGGTATTTTCCCAAGAGAAGTGAAAACATATGTCCGTAAAATGATGTGTACAAGATTGTTCTTGGAGTCTTGATCGTAATAGCCACAAACTAGACACAACCAAATGTCAATCAACCAGAGAAGAGATAAACAAAATTGTGGTGAACATGTGCAATGAAATGCTGTTCGATGACAAAATGGAATGAACTAATCATGTTCTAATGACATGGATGAATATCGAAACCATTCCACCTGGCTCTGAGGATTCTGCCTTCTTGCAGAACCTCCTTTAGATCCTCCTCTTGTGTGGTCCATAGACTCTGCCTCCTGTCCCTCGGGTTCTGCAGGGTCATTAAACCACAGCTTCCAGGCACCAGGCTTGGGCAGATCCTCTCAGGAAAAAAGCCAGCTTTGAGCTCTCCCTTAATTAACTGCTTGTTCTTAATGTCTGCCCTCTGGAGTTTTCTTCCTTTCTTGTCAGTTCACAGACACATTTGTTTGTTTGTGCACTTTTCTACATCATGGGCAGAGAGTTGCATCTATTATATTTCTCCATTTAGGGTAGGACACCATCTTAGATCCATGCAAAGCCTCTCTCTTACTTGTTTGTTTGCTCATTTGTTTATTTCCTTTTCTCTCTGTTTCCCTCCTATTCCACCTCTCTTCCTATGGGCAATTATCCAAAGGATTTTAATTTGTGGCTGTTGGTGCAAAATTTGCATTTTTGCTTTTAGTGAATATATATATGTGTGTGTATATATTCATATATATATGTATATATATACTTTTTTTTTCTTTTTTGAGACACGGCCTCACCTGTTACCTAGGCTGGAGTGCAGTGACATGATCAAAGCTCACTGCAACCTCCGCCTCCTAGATTCAAGCAATTCTGGTGCCTCAGCCTCCCGAATAGCTGGGATCACAAGCACCCACCACCATGCCTGGCTAATTTTTGTATTTTTTTTAGTACAGATGGGGTTTTGGCATGTTGACCAGATTGATCTGGAACTCCTGACCTCAAGTGGTCATCTCGGCCTCCTACTGCACCCAGCTGTATATGTATGATGTGTGTGTATGCATGTGTGTGTGTGCGTGTGTGTGTGTGTGTGTATGTGTGTGTTTGAGACAAGGTCTCTCTCTGTCACCCAGGCTGGAGTGCAGTGATGCAGTCACGGGTCACCGTAACTTGGGTTCATGCAACCCTCACATCTTAGCCTCCCAAGTAGCTAGGACTACAGGTGTGCACCACCATGCCTAGCTAATCCATTTTTTAATTTTTATAGAAAAGAGGTCTGTCTATGTTGCCCAGGCTGGTCTTGACCTCCTGGCTTCAAGCAATCCTCCCACCTTAGTCTCCCAATGCTCTGGGATTAGAGGCATGAGCCACTGCACCAGGCCAATATTGCATGCATATTTAATGTACATAAATGGTATCCTGTTTTTTCATTCATTTATCAAATATGTATTGAGTACTCACTATGTGTCAACCACTACTTTCTGCCTAGGGATAGTAGTAAACAAAATTCATAACATATATTTTATTCTGTTCTTTATTTTATTCACTAATCTATGCTTTTAAGAGCTAATTGTATTGTTCTGTGTGCTTTCACCTCATTACCACTACCTGCCTGCCAAATATTGAACTCTGCAGAGCTAACTAGCCACTGTTATTACTTAAGTATAGATCCCTCCAGAATCTATAACCTCCCCCCTACAAAAAATATACTATTTTCTTGAGTGATTTTTTCTTTTTCCACAAATAATATCATAGTCATTTAGTATTCTTGCTTTTCATTTCACTCAAGAGAATGTCAGGCTGGCACAGTGGCCCACACCTGTAATCCCAGCACTTTGGGAAGCCAAGGCAGGTGAATCATCTGAGGTCAGGAGTTCGAGACAAGCATGGACTACATGGCAAAACCCCATCTCTACTAAAAAAATACAAAAATTAGCTGGGTGGGGTGGTGTGCGCCTGTAATCCCAGCTACTCTTGAGGATGAGGCAGGAGAATCGCTTGAACCCAGGAGGCGGAGGTTGCAGTGAGCCGAGAATGTGCCACTGCACTCCAGCCTGGGTGACAGACCAAGATTCCATCTCCAAGAAAAAACAACAACAAAAACAGTATGTTAGTATATTACGCACTTAGATCTCTTGATATATGGCATAGATTCCATGTAAGGATATTTTCCTTAGTTTTTCTAATGATGGACATTTGATTCCAGTACTTTTTCCTTTCACAAGAATCCTTCGGGCAACATATGTGTTCTTGCCTCCATGCACACAGGTGTGAGGATTTTTCTAGGAGAGATTCTAGGAAGCAGAATTGCCAAGTTGTAGGCCATGCACATTTTCAGCTTTAATAGACATTGTCATATCACCTTTAAAAGTTGCTAGTGCGGGCTGAGTGCGATGGCTCAATTCTGTAATCCCAGTGCTTTGGAAGGCCTGGGCGGGAGGATTGCTTGAGGCTAGGAGTCTGAGACTAACCTGGGCATCATAGACCCTATCTCTACAAAACAATGACAAAGGTGTGATGGCATGCGCCTATAGCCCCAGCCACTTAGGAGGCTGAAGTGGGAGGATCCATTGAGCCTAGGAGTTCGAGGATGCAGTAAGCTATGATTGCACCACTGTACTCCAGCCTGGGCAACTGAATAACATCCTGTCTTTTAAAAGAAAAAGTTACTATAATAATATAGAAGACCTTTTCTTACTAAATTCTCTCCAACCCTCAATACCATCAAATGTGAATATTTTGCCAACTGGATAGATTTAAAATAGCATCCTATAGTTTTAAGTTGCATTTCCCTGATTACTAATAAACAAATCCTAACAAGATTCTCATGGAATCGCTAAACTGATCCTAAAATACATGTGGCAAAAAAAAAAAAAATAGGAAGATCCAAGATTGAAAAAGAACAAAGAGTTACCAAATATCAAGACACACATATACCTATGCAGTACTAGCCATAAATAGAATAGAGTCTAGATCAACCCAGCTTCTAAGAGGTCTTCAGGAAGCATAGGAAAGAAATTTAAAGAGGGGAAAGGAGAAGTGTCTTCTTAGGGAGAATAAGAAGATGTAGAAATTATGGTGGATCCAGCTTCTATCAGTTATGTGTTTCACCTACATTTCCTATTTGGAGGCCGTCCAATACCCATCCTCACATCTCTTCCTTTATTAGTTAATGCCTAGCAGAGAAAAAAATGAAATAACAACCTCTCACTACCCTGGAATGCTGGAGGTCTAGGATTTTCCTTCACTGATTTTCCAAGAATCCTTATAAATCAGATTTACAGTCATGTAAAGTATTTAGAGTATTGTTAGGATAAAATGCAATATGACAGTCTAATGTAGTTATGGTACAGTCTAAATATAGTTACAGGAGGTATAACCCCGAAGATAGGCAGTGCTGAGGGTACAGGAATGGACCTGTAAGCTTTTGGGAATAATTACTTATGGAAGTACTAATAGTTATGGGGTTCAAAGCCAGGCAAGCTTGAAGAGGCCCTATTATTTATTTTTGCCTCACTAAGTGTATTAGCATGTTATCAAAGTGCTCTAACAAGCACAGCTTGCAGGCATCGGTGAACGTTGCAAATGGAAGCAGAGAAGCTAATGTACCAGTGTATTTCTCTGGCTGGATTCCAGGCTGCGCTGAGGTTTTCTTAATTCAGAATTCACTGTAAACGTGGATGTCTTGCTCTTGTGCCACCAACCCTGCTGCCAGAATCCCAGGAAGAAATCAGCTAAGCCACAGGGGCAAAATCCCAACAGCTCAGACTCATCCCTTGATCTTAGGTGACAATGGATTCTGTCTCTAAGAACCCAGACAAAACGGCAGCGATCAACATCAGGGAGAAATTTGGGAGGAGCATCCAGTGAATCGGAGTAAGCTTTCAGGACAAAGCAGGGTCCTCACTTTTATGCTCCCGCAGGGCAGGATAGTATTGCTTGCTTCAGTCATTTGAGGACTCACACTCAAGCTGCAATTCTCCATTGTCACATTGGGTGAATCCTGCTTGTCAAAGAGTTTGCTCGGGACTAGACTTTGTTTTTAGGACAGAGGCAGACACGTGAGTTGCTGCCTAGTATCTAGCTATCTCCAGCCTCCCTATGTGAGATATGAGCCATATGTCTCTCTCTCCTAATCAGTAACAAACTGGCACGGACACTTGACCAAGAAGGGCTGGGAGATTTGTTTTTTGTCTTTTTTTTTTCTTTTTTAGATTCAAGAGGTACATGTACAGGTTTGTTACATGGATATATTGTACAATGCTGGGGTTTGGGTATCTATTGAACCCATCACCCAAATGGTGAACATAATACTCAATAGGTAGTCTTTAAGCCCTTGTTCCCCTCCCTCTGTCCCTAATCTAGTAGTCCCTAGTGTTTATTGCTGGCATTTTTATGTCCATATGGACCCAATGTTCAGCTCCCACTCAATTGAGAACATGCAGTGTTTGGTTTTCTGTTTCTGTGTTAATTCACTTAAAATAATGACCTCCAGCTGCATCCATGTGGCTGCAGAGGCCATGACTGCACTCTTTCTATGGCTGCATAGTATTCCACAGTGTATATCTACCACATTTTCTTTATCCAGTCCACCATCTAGGGCACCTAGGTTGATTCCATGTCTTTGCT
This sequence comes from Pan paniscus, assembly GCF_029289425.2. Classification (NCBI taxonomy): domain Eukaryota; kingdom Metazoa; phylum Chordata; class Mammalia; order Primates; family Hominidae; genus Pan; species Pan paniscus. The sequence continues at coordinate 92,723,466 of NC_073255.2, forward strand.
GTTGTGAATAGTGCTGCAATGAACATACAACTGTGGGTGTCTTAGGTAGAATGATTTATTTTCCTTTGTGTAGATATCCAGTAAAAATCAGATTGCTGGGCTGAGTGGTAGTTCTGTTTAGAATTCTCTGGGAAATCTCCATACTGCTTTGAGATTTGTTGATCTTGTTGGAATTGGCCCATGATGATTCCATCCAGTCTTTGCAGGCATGAACGGACGGAACCATCATACAGTCATGCAGGCTCCTTCCTGCCACATGAACAGAGAAGAAGAAAGAGCTGAGGGTCTTACAGTCCCAGAGAGAGGGAGGGCAGAGAGGCAGCAGCCTGCCTTACCGGGGTGAGAGTCTGGGGAAGGTAGTGCATTCTACTTTCAATGATCCTGTGGAACACAGCTACCCTTGTTACACTTGGAGAACCATTGTTGCATCCTTCATCTCCTCTCCTAGGATTCTATGGCACTTCCTTTTGTCCTTCCGACATAGCCTCTGTTTGTTACCTAACTCAGTTTGGAAGGATTTCTGGTTGTTTGCAAAACGTCTCCACTAAGATAATGAAGAGCTCTAGGCTATCATTCTGTGACAGATGCTTCCCTGACTCTTCACCTTTAAAAAGGTATTTTTTTTTCAAAGAAAAAGGGAAAATGACTTCAATACATTCTTAAAACACACACACACATATCTTAGTAAAATATAGAAAGGATGTATCCAAAATGTGGTTTTCCCTCCAAAATGCTATCATATATTACCATGAAATAGTCATGGTCAAACAGTGCTAACGAAGGCTACCATTTATTGACTGTTTCCTCTGTGCCAACAATAAAAATTTCATAAATGCTGCTTCATTTCAGCCTCACAACTGTCCTATTCATTAGTATCATTATCCCCATTTTATATATAAGGAAACTGAGGTTTTGCTCTGAGCGGTTCAATCAATGCCTAAGAGAGCCCAGCCATACAGTCACAGGTCTCTCCGAATTTAATGTCTAAAGAGAAGCACTGTCTGGACAATTTCTTCCACACACTTGGCCCTGCAGGATGTTAAGAAGGGGTTTGTTTCTTTTTCTTTTTCTCTTTTTTTTTTTTTTTTTTTTTTTAAAGAGAGCATCTTACTGTGTCACCCAGGCTGGAGTGCCATGGTGCAATCATAGCTCATTGCAGCTGTAAACTCCTGGGCTCAAATGATCCTCCCGACTCAGCTTCCCAAGTAGCTGGGACTACGGGTGCACACCACCGTGCTCGGCTAATTTTTAAATTTTTTGTGGAGACGGGTCTTGTGGTGTCACACAGGCTATGATGCAGCCATAGCTCATTGCAGCATTGAACTCCTGGGCTCAAGCAATGCTCCTGCTTCAGCCTCCCAAAGTGTTGGGATTACAGGTGTGAGCCACTGCCCCTTGCCTGTTTGCTTCTGTTAGAACACTTTTGCAACAAGTCAAAAACAAAAACAAAACACACCAATTCTAAATGGCTTAAAGGATAGGAAAATATCTCAGAAAACAGAAAAACAGAGTCAGGGAAAACTGCAGGGTTGGTTGAATCTGTGGCCCAACAGTAACCCAGATTCTTTGAGCCCCCTCTCCCTGCCTTAGTGCTGACTTCCATGCAGACTGCATTCTCCAAAGACAGCCGTGGCACTGCATGTGACCTGGGCAGCCCTCCATAGAGAGAGGGGTCCACCTTCCCACCCTTTGAATCTGGGTGGGCATGTGACTTTTTTGTAACCCAGAGAATGCAGCAAGAGTGATGCTAGGTCAGGGAAGGGAATGCAGTATCTGTCTTGTTTCCTGGATCATTTGTAATTAGTGCCTTGAGATGCCGCCATAAGAAGTCCAGCCAGCCTGAGGCTTCCATGCTAGGTAGAAGCTGAGCCATTTGGAGAGGCCATGGAGAGGGGCTGAGTTGGCACTCCTGGTCTCAGACTCCTTCCGGCTCTGGCACCGTGAACAAGGCTTCAGCAGATAATCCGATCCAGCATTTGATTCTTTCCTGACCCACAGAATCCATAAAATGATTAAGCTGTTATACAGCAGTGATAACCAGAAAAGTATCATTTTCTTAGCTTCACTCTGTCACCCAGGCTGGAGTGCAGTGGTGCAATCTCGGCTCACTATAACTGCCACCTCCTGGGTTCAGGCGAATCTCCTGCCTCAGCCTCCTGACTAGCTGGGATTACAGGTGTGTGCCACCATGCCGAGCTACTTTTTGTATTTATAGTAGAGATGGGGTTTCATCATGTTGGCCAGGCTGGTCTCGAACTCCTGACCTCAAGTGATGTGCCTGCCTCAACTCCCAAAGTGCTGGAATTACAGGCATGAGCTCCTGGCCCAAAAGTGTCATTTTCATGACGGTTACAAGATAGTTACAGCAGTTCCAGACATCACATCTAGACATGACAATACCTAGAGTTTAAAGAGGGAGTATCTCTTTTATGGGTCTCCCTTTCTCTCTCTCTCAAGAATGATAAAATGGGCCAGGTTCAGTGGCTCATGTCTGTAATCCCAGCACTTTAGAAGGTCAAGGTGGGAAGATTGCTTGATGCCAGGAGTTTGAGACCAGCCTGAGCAACATGGTGAGACCCTCTCTCTAAAGAAAATTTTAAAAATCAGGCAGGTTGTATTAGTCAGTTCTCATGCTGCTAATAAAGACATACCCAAGAGTGGGTAATTTATAAGGGAAAGAAGTTTAATTGACTCACAGTTCAGCATGGCTGGGGAGGCCTCAGGAAACTTACAATCATGGCAGAAGGAGAAGAAAACACGTCCTTCTTCACATGGCTACAGCAAAGAGAAGTGGCAAGCAAAAGAGGGAAAAGCCCCTTATAAAACCATCAGATGCCCTGAGAACTCACTCACTATCACCAGAACTGCAGAATGGGGGTAACCTCCCCCATGATTCAATTACCTCCCACTGGGCTCCTCCCACAACACATAGGGATTATGGGAACTATAATTCAAGATGAGATTTGGGTGGGGACACAGCCAAACCATACCACAGGTGTGGTGGTACATGCCTGTAGCCCCAGCTACTCAGGAGGCTGAGACAAAAGGATCACTTGAGCCCAGGAGTTCAAGACTGGGCTCAAGCTATGATTGTGCCACTCCACTCCAGCCTGGGGGATAGACCGAGACCCTGTCTCTATAAAGCGGGCATCAAAGAGTATCTCTTTGGTCAAAATTGGGTCACATGCTCATCTGGGACAGAATGGATGTTAGAGGACAATGCCAAATGTTTACCACAATAGTCCATGAGAAAAGATTTTCCTGCTTTAATTACTGGCAAACACTAGACTTAAAAAATGATCTCTTAACTACAAGCCTGCTTAAAAAGATTTATACTAACAGGCATTTTTCATTTTTTCATTTCCGGTTGGGGAAATCATATGCTATATTTCCATTCATATTAACCATGGCAGAGTTTTTCCTTTTTTTGAAGAGCACTTTACTTCCTGGAACTCTTTTCCACAGAACAAAATCTGGAAAAATACACGGCAATTTTATGCAGCCTCTAAAGCCATGTCCATTAAAATCTGAAACATGATAAATATGCCTGTTACCACAACTACCACTTAACGTTAATCTACTAATCAGTGTAATTAAATAAGAACTCTGCCCCCATTTAAATAATAAAATTAGTACTTCTCCCACCCCACTCCTTTTCATCCCTCCTGTTCTGGCGTTTTGATCTTTGCTTATGTAATATGGGATTTAGATCCAGTTTGTTATGGTAAAATTATTGGTTTTTCATATTGTGTCTTCCCTTTCAACCCATCACCACGTCATTTCCATTTTGTTCTATAGCTGTGTTTAAGGCCTTTATTTTAAATTAAATTTTAGATGTGGATGGTTTCAGTTCTCAGAAACAGAACCTTAAGACCCTGTTTTACCCCCATTCTTGAACCCCTTGTTTTGATTCATGTCTCAGGGCCTATGTGCACTTTCAGTATTTCTTTAGGAAGGGTGATAGATTTTATGCTTTTGAGCTCTCGCATAACTGATTTATATTCTGTTGCCTTGTAGATGGATCGTAACCTTCCCAGGTGTCAAATTCTTAAGTAAAAGCCCTTTGCCCTAAAAACTCAGTGATATCTCTCCATTGTGTCCTGGAATCTCTCTGTTGTATCCAAGGATTGTCCCAGAAGGGTTTTCTTCCCTTATAGTTAATTCACGTTTTATGCCAAGATATTTGCACAATGTTTTCTTTATTCTTGCATTTCAAACACATCAGCCATCAAGGTACATCTAAGGCTAGACATCTATTAAATTATGTTACCTGGTTAACAATAAGCCCAACAGATCTGGAGAGCTAACTTTGTGGCTTTTTTTTTTTTTTGTCTTTTTTTTTGAGATGGAGTTTCGCTCTGTCACCCGGGCTGGAGTGCAGTGGCGTGATCTCAGCTCACTGCAACCTCTGCCTTCTGGATTCAAGTGATTCTCGTGCCTCAGCCTCCTGAGTAGCTGGGATTACAGGCCCGTGCTACCATGCCCGGCTAACTTTTGTTATTTTAGTAGAGACAGGGTTTCACCATGTTGGCCAGGCGGAACTTGAACTCCTGACGTTAAGTGGTTTGTCTGCCTCGGCCTCCCAAAGTGCTGGGATTACAGGCAGGAGCCACCTTGCCTGGCCAGTGGCTCTTGTTTAGAAATAATAATTTTCTGGCTGGGCACCGGTGGCTCACGCCTGTAATCCCAGCACTTTGGGAGGCCGAGGTAGGCAGATGACTTGAGGTTGGGAGTTTGAGACCAACCTGGCCAACATAGTGAAACCCCATCTCTACTAAAAATACAAAAATTAGATGGACGTGGTGGTGGGTGCCTGTAATCCCAGCTAATCAGGAGGCTGAGGCACAAGAATTGCTTGAACCTGGGAGGCGGAGGTTGCAGTGAGCCAAGATCCGCCACTGCACTCCAGCCTGGGCGACAGAACTCTGTCTCAGAAAAAAAAAAAAAAAAAAAAAAGAGACAGAAACAATGGGACAGAATTTGCCATAAAATAGAATGAGTCTCAGTGAGCCAGAAACAGTTCCTGAATGTGCAGAGAGCATGGAATACAGATAAGTCCCTTAAGGGCGGTTAATCTCTGCATAGCTGTTTCTCTATGAAGGTGAAAGTCACTGAACCTGGAGTCAGCACCACTGCAGAGATGCGATTGCACCACTGCAGAGATGCAAGGTCTTTTCCTCCCTTTTATTCACTGGACCTGACCTCCACTCCAGATCCAGGTCCACCTGTGCAGCCTTTTCCCTGGAGCTGCTCCCTGCCCCCATCATGTTGTTACTCTTGCCCTTGGAAATTGCAAGGGTAACAGTTAATGTTGCACAATGAGGTTGCAGCCACCCCCAAATTCAGTGACATATCACAAGAAGCATTGACCCTGATGTTCCAGTATCCGCAGGTGGGCAGAGACCCGGTTGATCCAGGCTGGGCTCAGCTGGGAGGCTCTGCTTCTAGAGGAAGTTGGGTCAGGTCTGTCTTATGTAGTATTCATTCTGGGTCCAGGCAGCAGAAACTCAAGGCAAGTTTTTCTCATTGAGATGTCTTTGGTGCAAGAGGTCATGACCGATTGCCTCTGCTCATTCCACAGCTGCTAACACCTCATTGCCCAAAGCAAGTCACCTAGCCAAGTCTAACACCAATAGGCAGGAATATACCCCAAAGTGAGAGAAGTACATATTTGCTTTGCAATATTCCAAATTATAACTCCCAGCTGTCCCCACATATGATGATTCACGAGGACAAAAGAGCTTCACAAGGAAAGGTCCTTGGTCTACCCCATGGCTGCTCGGATGCCCTCACAGTGCCAACTCTAGTGGGGTCGGTGTGTTTCTTCTACAATTTTCTCTGCCTTGACTCCGTAACTTCCTAGATGTGATCTCTACCTATCTTTTTAAGTGCTTCTATGGGGCTGGTGGTTTATGTGCTTTATGGCCTCTGTTACCTTGTTTCTATAAAGTGTTTGTTTTTCTTTAGCTAATTAAAATTTCATAAGCAACAAATAAATTTAAAAAGATGAGGCCAGGATGTATAATTGAATCTAACAAATGTCACATTGCACAGCTTAGCCGTGTGCTCGATTTGTGATCTGAGAGGCAATGCCACTTGCCATATTTGTGATCTGTTTATTAAAAGGGAGAGGCTACGGCTTAAACACAGGCTAAGTTCGTGATATGGTTCCTAAATATAATAGATATTTCTACCACTTACCTCTGTGCCGCCATGTTTCCCTGTGGTTACTAAAACAGAGGGTTGTAATTCCTAACCGCATGCCTTATGTATGATTTGGTAAGACAAACAGAAGGAAGTGTGACTTATCCAAGTGCCATATTAGTGATCTGGTTACCGGAGGATTATAAGCTCAGCCATGTTACCTTTGTGATCAGTTACCAAAACAAAAGGCCAGGGGCTTAGGCAAGTGCCGTGTTTGTGAGCTGGTTATGAAAACAAAAGTCTTGGCTGGGCACAGTGGCTCATTCCTGTAATCCCAGCACATTGGGAGAGCAAGGCAGGAGGATCCCTTGAAGCCAGGAGTTTGAGACCAGCCTAGACAACATAGTGAGACCTCGTCCCTATGAAAATTTTTTTTAAAATTACCTGGGCATGGTGATGTGCACCCGTAGTCCCAACTACTCGAAAGGCTGAGGTGGGAGGATTGCCTGAGCCCAGGAGTTTGAGGCTGCAGTGAGCTGTGAACAAGCCACTGTACTGCAGCCTGGGTGACAGAGTAAGACGCTGTCTCAAAGAAATGAAAAAGCTAAAACAGAGTCCTGTACCACATTCCCATACACCATATATGTGCCCCAGTGACTATGGCTTAAACGCAGTCTGCATTTGTCATCTGTTTAATGAACAGAGGGCCCCGGGCCTAACCTTGGAATCCTGTCTGGTTGTTTCCTGGAAGAAGAAGGAGGTCTCCAAATTGCATAGGGCTTCCCCTGGGAACTAAAACTGGTGCAAGAATATTCTGAGTATTTTGGGCTTCTAAGAAAAAAATCATAATAACCCCCTTAGTTTCACTTTTCCATCTCAGAACACTTTTACATCTCAGAACACAATAGCTTAGTTTTCCCAATGTTTTTAACAATTGATGCTAATATTTGTACAGCATGAAAGGGACACATTCCTTACCTTGCTGTTCCTCTCAACCACTTCTATATACGTATTTCTTTTCTACTCTTCACTCAGCCTGGGCTCAATTGACTTAAGTCTTCTGGTTTTTTTTTTTTTTTTTTTAGGGTGGATCGTAATTACCTTTAAAAGGGAGACTGAGATAGCAGGTGGCCACTTCCTTTTTACTCTGTGTCATTTATGTAATTTAATTTAACTAGTTTTTTGTTTGTTTGTTTGTTTGTTTTTGAGATGGAGTCTCACTCTGTCACCAGGCTGGAGTGCAGTGGCATGATGGCTCACTGCAACCTTTGCCTCCTGGGTTCAAGAGATTCTCCTGCCTCGGCCTCCCGAGTAGCTGGGACTATAGGCACGCACTACCATGCCCAGCTAATTTTTGTATTTTTAGTAGAGATGGGGTTTCACCGTGTTGACCAGGATGGTCTCGATCTCCTGACCTTGTGATCCACCCGCCACGGCCTCCCAAAGTGTTGGGATTACAGGTGTGAGCCACTGCACCGGGCCAATTTAACTTTTAAGATTTTTTTTTGTTTTTTAAGAGACAGGATCTCACTTTGCTGCCCAGGCTAGAGTACAGTAGCACAATCATAGCTCAGCCCTGAACTCCTGGGCTCAAGTGATCCTCCCACCTCAGCTTCCCAAGTAGCTGTTATGACAGGCCTGTACCACTAAACCCAGCTAATTCTTTTTAGAGGGGCACAGGGGTGTAGAAACAGGGTCTTGCTATGGTACCCAGTCTGGTCCCAAATGCCTGGCCTCAAGCAGTCCTCCTGCTTTGGCTTCCCAAAGTGCTGGGATTCCAGGCATTCATCACTGTGCCTCGCCTGGTCTTCTGATTCTTCATCCTCTATTTGGTCTTTTTTTTTTACCATGTTATATCCTGTATTTTCCATTCCTTATTTTCCACCCCTCTCCTTGCTTTAATGCTTCTATAGAATCATGGCTTATTTTGTTGAACGTCTCCATTTGCCACATATTTTTCTTCATAAGTGAGGATTTTCCTCCATGCATTGGTTGTTTTACCCGTTTCTTAGGACAATGTGCACTCATCCTTGTATTCAACAAATATTGATCTAGGGCTCACGTGTGCTAAGTAGTATGGAGATAAAACCACCAACAGGGCATGGTTGCTATCCCGTAGGAATTCACAGTCTCATGGACAGAACAAAAATGTCAGCAGGCGATTCTCACACACCGTTGCAAGTGTTCTATTAAGGTTGTATAGAATAACATGGATCACACGTAAGAGAAAACACATCCAACCCCTAGAACTCTAGAAGGCTTGCCAGAGAATGTCAGAGAAGTTGAGGCCTAAAGGAGGAATCACTTTGGAGGAGGACACATCGGAGAATGGTGTTCCAGACAGAAAGACTAAGCAAAAACCCATGGATGAAAGAAAGCCTGTTGCATAGAGCAGCCACTAAGTAGAATGGTTGGCATACGGAGGATCAAGACGTCGTGGGCAGGACACAATGACAAGGCTGGATGATATTATAGAAACACTTGGAAGTGGGCGAGCATGGCGGCTCACACCTGTAATCCCAGCACTTTGGGAGGCCAATGCGGGTGGATCACCAGAACTCAGGAGTTCGAGACCAGCCCAGCCAAGATGGCGAAACCCCTTCTTTACCAAAAAAAAAAAAATTAGCCTGGCGTGATAGTGCAGGCCTGTAGTCTCAGCTACTCAGGAGGCTGAGGTGGGAGGATCACTTAAGCCTGGGAGGCAGAGGTTGCAGTGAGCCAAGATTGTGCCACTGCACTCCAGCCTGGGCGACAGAGCAAGACTGTCTCAAAAAACAAAAAAGGAAACACTTAGGAGCTGTGTTTCAGAACTTGGACTCAATGATGAAAGAACTAAGAGTCATTGAAGGGTTTCAGCGGTCACCTTGGCATCTGGGAACTTGTTTCTGAATAAGTGCCCATATCTACAAAAGTCACAGTCCCTGCGTACAGAATCAAGGTAAATCCACACTTCATTCATTTGCTAAGCACAAGCAAAAAGGCATCTCCTTATTTAGATTGCACTTTGTTGCTGTTTGACTCTTTTCCGTCCCCTTCAAAACCCCATCAGAAATGGCTTTCTTCTCTATCTGAAGATATTCAATAAGAACTACTTGCCTAGGGTCATTGGTGTGGTAAAAGGAACTGTCCAGAACGAGACAAGTCATAGCAGTGACATCTCATCCTCTTGCTTTGCTGAATGCCAGATGGAAGCTGTTGAGGGAAACCTAAAAGCCTACATGACATTCTTTAAATGAGAACAAAAAAAAGCAGGGGTGTTTTAGCCACGAGGAACTTAAATTTCACCGTTCTCAGGGAGAATTATGAATTGGACAACATCAGCCTCCCGCCTGGAGCAGAGATGGACATTCTGAGCCTAAATACAGAGATGAAATTGGCATCACATCATTAATGGGCCTATCAACAGTATGTCTTATATTTGTATTACTTTGCATTTTTTTGTGGAAGAAAATTAACATTTCTTATTTACTTATTTAGTTTTTTTTTGTTTTTTGTTTGTTTGTTTGTTTGTTTGCTTTGAGGTAGGGTTTCACTCCCTTCACCCACACTGGAGTGCAATGGAGCGATCTCAGCTCACTGCAAGCTCCACCTTCCGGGCTCATGCGATTCTTCTGACTCAGCTTCCCGAGTAGCTGCGACTACAGGTGCGTGCCGCCACACTGCACCCGGCTTGTTTTTGTATTTTTTTGTAGAGACGGGGTTTTGCCATGTTGCCTAGACTGGTCTCAAACTCCTGAGCTCAAGTGATCCGCCCACCTCCTCCTCCCAAAGTGCTGGGCTTATAGATGCGAACCACAACACCCAGCCTCTTACTTTATTTAATCCTCACAAAAACCTCTATAAGGTGGATAAGGAAGGGATTTTCATTATTATGGTTATTCTTATCATATTATTGCTATTCATATTATTCTTTTAATTAATTAATTATTTTGAGACAGGGTCTTGCTCTGTCGCCCAGGCTGGAGTGCAGTGGCACGATCTTGGCTCACTGCAACGTCTGCCTCCTGGGTTCAAGCGATTCTCCTACCTCAGCCTCCTGAGTAGCTGTGATTACAGGCATACGCCACTGCACCCGGCTAATTTTTTGTATTTTTAGTAGAGATGGGGTTTCACCATCTTGGCCAGGCTGATCTTGAACTCCTGACCTCATGATCCACCTGCCTCAGCCTTCCAAAGTGCTGGGATTACAGGTCTGAGCCACCGCGCCTGGCCCTATTCTTTTTATCATTAGGATTATCTATTAAATGTATGAGGAAACAGATTCCAAGCCATTAAATGACCTGCTTCAGGGTACGCAACTAGTTAGTGGCAGAATCCATCCTAGATTATGAGTCCGTTAGCTCCTGAACTCGGGGTCTGCATTTATGTGCATGAGGAGGCAGAGAACTTAGCTGATTCATTTTATTTTCTGGAACAGCTGCAGCTGCCAATAAAAGTGACACAAAGGAGCTTTGGATGGGGAATCAGGGTGTCAATGAGTTCTTACCTCTGCGATAACAAACTGAATGACTTTGTTTCTCCTTAACTTTTTATGTGTGGGCCACAGCAAAATGAAGATGTGTGATTTGGGAATAAAAAGAGTTCTATCCACATAACAACTACATGTTGTAAACAAATCATCTCTATTTTTCACAGGGAAGCTAAGGAACAGAGAAGTTTAGTAACTTTCAATGAGTCACACAGCCCCTATGTGATGGTATCTGAGTAAGAATCAAGTTCGAGGACTTTTTCTCAGTTTATTCCTACTAAGAACTTATTCATTGGCTGGGCATGGTGGCTCACACTTGTAATCCCAACACTTTGGGAGGCCGAGGCAGGTGGATCACTTGAGGTCAGGAGTTCAAGACCAGCCTGGACAACATAGTGAAACCCCATCTCTACTAAAAGTACAAAAATTAGCCAGGCATGGTGGTGGGCACTTGTACGTCCAGCCATTCAGGAGGCTGAGGCAGGAAAATCGCTTGAACCTGGGCGGCAGAGGTTGCAGTGAGCCGAGATCGCACCACCGCACTCCAGCCTGGGCAACAGAGCCAGTCTCTGTCTCAAAAAAAAGAAAAAAGGAACTTGTGGCCAGACACGGTGGCTCATGCCTGTAATCCCAGCATTTTGGGAGGCCGAGGCAGGTGGATCACCTGAGGTCAGGAGTTGGAGACCAGCCTGACCAACATGAAGAAAACCCATCTCTACTAAAAATGCAAAATTAGCCAGCCGTGGTGGCGCATGGCTATAATCCCAGCTATTCGGGAGGCTGAAGCAGGAGAATCACTTGAACCTGGGAGGCAGAGGTTGCAGTGAGCCAAGATCGTGCCATTGCACCCCAGCCTGGGCAACAAGAGCAAAACTCCATCTCCAAAAAAGAAAAAAAAAAAAAAAAGGAACTTACTCATGCGCACATACACACATAGAAAAAGACGGAGAGAGACAGACAGACAATGGCTTCTTCAGTAAGTCCTCATCTTCACTCAGATCTGTAATACATGCTTGTCTGTTTCACATAAAATGAACCACTTGAGAACACTGGCACATCCTCTTCGATGTGCAATGGGGAATTTTCTCTGTTGTTTATTCTCAGGAGTGCTGTGAGGTTATGAATGTTTTTCCTTTGCCCTGTTTGTTTCCCATTTCATCATCCCCAGACAGTGCAGACTGCAAACAGCTCCCAGGTATTGAATAGAGTGGGCTCCCTGTTGAGAACTCCGCCTGCATCCCACTTTACTCTAGAGGCTATTCACAGCTTATCCTCAGGGCCCGACCCAGGCAATCCAATAGCTGTGTGGCCGCCACTAGCAAACCACAGCCTACCCTGTGTCCAGATTTCTGATGATGTGTTACTTCCAGACAGAGTGAGCTCTTGGCATAAAAGCCCTTTACTTTACAGACAACAACCAAAATAAATCTCTATTCATTCCCTGTTGCTCTTATAACAAATTATCATATACTTTGTGGCTTAAAGCAACACAAATGTATTCTACATTTCTGGAGGTCAGAAGTCTGTAATCAATTCCCTTGGGCTGACACCAAGGTGTCTTCCTGGAGGCTCCAAGGGAAGAATCCATTTCCATGCCCTTTGGTGGCTTTTGGTGACAAGGTGGGTGGCCGCTTGCCCCATCTTCCTTCCCCACAGGGCCTTTTCCTCTTTAGTGAAATCTCTCTCTCCCCCAGTCTTACATGATTACATTTAGGGTTGTGAACCCCGATTTGAGACAGGTCTCAGTTAATTTAGAAAGTTTATTTTGCCAAGGTTAAGGACGCGTACCTGTGACACAGCCTCAGGGAGTCCTGACATGTGCACAAGGTGGTTGGGGCACAGCTTGGTTTTATACACTTTAGGGAGGTGAGATATCAATCAATATATGTGGCCGGGCGCGGTGGCTCACACCTATAATCCCAGCACTTTGGGAGGCCGAGATGGCAGGATCACCTGAGGTCAGGAGTTCGAGACCAGCCTGGCCAACACGGGGAAACCCCGTCTCTACTAAAAATACAAAAATTAGCTGGGTGTGGTGGTGTGTGCCTGTAATCCCAGCTACTTGGGAGGCTGAGGCAGGAGAATCACTTGAACCTGGAAGGCGGAGGTTGCCGTGAGTCAAGATCACGCCACTGCACACCAGCCTGGGCGACAGAGCGAGATTCCGTCTCAAAAAAAACACACAAAACCCCAAATTACACACACACACACACACACACACACACACATATACACATATATATGTATATATATGTATATATCTTATGTATATATCTTACACATATATATATATATGTAAGAAGTTCATTGGTTCTGTTCAGAAAGGCAGGGACAACTCAAAACAGGGAGGGAGCTTCTAGGTCACTGGAAGATGAGAGACAGATGGTTGCATTCTTTTTTCTGATAAAGTCTTTCCAAAATAGAATGGGAGGCAGATTTGCCCTGACCAGTTCCAAGCTTGAATTTTCCCTTTAGCTCAGTAATTTTGGGGTCCCAAGGTATTTTCCTTTCACAGGGTCTATCCGCATAATCCAGGTGAATCTTTGCACCTGTAAAGGTCCTTTTACCATGTAAGGTAACCCATTTATAGGTTCTCGGGATTAGGATGTGGATATCTTTGGGGCCACCAATTGGCTTATCACAAAACCCATTTCTTTGAGGGCAGAGTGAACTCTATTCTCTGGAGTTCTCACACATTCTGCACTCCAGCGGGTCAGATCAAGCTGGTGTGAAGGGCTGAGACACCAGTGAATTATTATTTGGGGTCAAGGCTCCCATCAGGATAGTGGTGGAAATTGGGAGCAGAGAGCTACTAATGGGCTTCTCCTTTGACCTGTCCTCCAAAACCATACCTATAATTTTACCCGAGGAAATGCACTTCAGCATGGTGATTATCTCCATTTTAAAAGGAGAAACGTTTATCTGGTTCTTCCAGTGATACATATTCATTGTGGAAACACATGCCCTCATCTCCCTTCCAGCCCCAGCACAGAGAGCAGGTTCTAGCCTCATGGTCTTTGCGCTCGCTGGTCCCTGTACCTGGAATGTCCGTCCCCAAAATATCCACATGGACCCACCCTTGCCTCCTCTATGTTCCTCCTCAAATATCACCTTCTCAATGTGACTTTCCCTGGAGTCCTTATTTATTTATTTATTTATTTTTTTTTTTTAAATGGAATCTCACTCTGTCACCCAGGCTGGAGTGCAGTGGTGCAATCTCGGCTCACTGCAACCTCTGCCTCCCAGGTTCAAGCAATTCTCCTGCCTCAGCCTCCTGAGTAGCTGGGACTACAGGCACCCACCACCATGCCCAGCTAATTTTTTGTATTTTTAGTAGAGATGGGGTTTCACTGTGTTGGCCAGGCTTGTCTCGAACTCCCGACCTCCAGTGATCTGCCCACCTCGGCCTCCCCAAGTGCTGGGATTACAGGCGTGAGCCACCATGCCCGGCCTCACTCTTTGGTTTCTTATCTTTGCCTACGTTATTTAACCTCTTTGAACTCCACTGTGTTTATCTGTAAAATAGGCATCATGTAGCCTTTGCTTCCTCCATGAGACTTAAATGAGGCCACATCGGCTGTGCTCCTGGCTCAGAGGAAGCTCTCCCTGCATCTAGCCTCTCTGACCTGCCATCAGACAGCCTAGGTGGGGACCAGACACTTGGCATGCCGACAGCCCAGTCCTGTGCCCATCCCTTCTCAGATTTGCCGCCGGAGGACCCACCGATGGGCTTAGCTCCCAGACAAGCTGTCTGTATTCACAGGTCTTCATTTAAGTGACACGCCAAGTTGAAATGCAGCCTCCTCTCACCCATGATGTAGGGGAATACCATCTTCCACAGATCCCAGGCTCTGTGACAAGCCCAGGCTCTGCGACGTGACCTGGACTCCGGCTGCACCCTATCCCTACGTGCATCCGGCCGGCATTTCCTCCAGGCTGCAAGAGATCAATTTCTTCATCTGAGCCCTTGATGTTGACTTGTGTTCAGGGCTGTGCTTTATAAGAAATAGACATCTCCAGGCACCATAGCAACCTAGTTGGAGACCAGCCTGGGCAACATAGCAAGACCACCTGTCTCTATAAAAAATACAAAAATTATGTGGACATGGTGGCATGCACCTGTAGTCCCAGCTACTCAGGAGGCTGAGACTGGGGATTGCTGGAGCCTGGGAGGCAGAGGTTGCAATGATGAGACCCCACATTGGGCGAGACCTGTAGGAAATGAGATCAGAGGTGGGAACAACAGATTCACACCTCACTTCATCCGATGCTGGGCAGGCAAGCAGCAAGGCCACGTCAAGGTCCCCTGTCCCCTCCGACATGGTCTGTGGTTGATTGCCTTTGAAGAGGAATGGAGGGAGGACTGCTGGTACAAGAGGCTAGGGTTGGGGTCAGAGCTGCTTCAGGAGCAGAGACTGGGGACACCCTAGCCTGAGGTATTCAAGGGCAGGTCAAAGCACCTTCCTGGCTTCACTCAGAATGATCTTGTGCTCTTTTTCAGAGAGCAAAGCTTTTCAAAGTCAACCACGATGTCTGAGTCACATGTCTGCTCCATAGATCTTGCTGTTAGTGGAAAATTTCTTCTAGACTGTGGGAGTCAATAGGTGCTCAATCTTCGTTTGGGTGTTACTGGGCATTTTCATCTTTTTCTAAGCCGCCAGTGCATTCTGGGGGTCGACTGCAGAGGCTTAGTCACATGCCCTGGCCCCATCCCCTTGCTCCCTTGAGCTGATTCCTTGTGGGCCAAAGAAGGCAGGGAGTCACTTTTCTCTCTGTCCTCCTGTCTCTCCATACCAATGAGGCAAGATGTGCAGGAGTCCAAATGGATTTATCCATAGTCTGGCACCTACTGTTTTGGGTTTTTTGTTGTTTTCTGCCTTTTTTTTTTTTTTTTTTTTTGAGACAGAGTCTCGCTCTGTCCACCCAGCTGGAGTGCAGTGGTACAGTCTTGGCTCACTGCAACCTCCACCACCCAGGTTCAAGCAATTCTCCTGCCTCAGCCTCCCAAGTAGCTGGGATCACAGGCGCCTGCCACCACGCCCGGCTAATTTTTGTATTTTTAGTAGAAACAGGGTTTCACCATGTTGGTCAGGCTGGTCTTGAACTCCTGACCTCGAGTGAACAGCCTGCCTCGGCCTCTCAGAGTGATGGGATTACAGACATGAGCCACCATGCCCAGCCCTGCTTTCTGCTTTGAACGTTGCATTTTCTCAATACCTTTACCAGTCTTCCATTTCTTTGCCCAAACTACTCATCTTCCCAAGCAGTCTTGTCCAAGGTACGTCTGTCTCTTTGTTCTTGGCAGGGAGGAGTCTGTCTCAGGATACCTTTCATTTCGGTCCCGCTGTTTAATTCCTCATATAGGGAAAAATCTCAGAGGCCTCCCCAGCCATGTGGAACTGTGAGTCCATTAAACCTCTTCTTTATAAATTACCCAGTCTCAGGTATGTCTTCATTAGAAGAACATGAAAACGGACTAATAAGATGATAAAAGCCACACTCTGTGCATTCAGGCAAAAAAGAATGAGAGACAAGCAAAAGGGGGAAACCCTTATAAAACTTATCAGATCTCATGAGACTTATTCACTACCATGAGAACAGTATGGGAGAAACTGCCCCCATGATTCAGTTATCTCCTACTGGGTCCCTCCTACAACACACAGGAATTATGGGAACTACAATTCAAGATGAGATTTGGGTGGGGACACAGCCAAACCATACCAGTCAGACTCTAGACGTCTTTCTGGTTACATTGGTGTCTCCTGCCCTTCACATCTGGACCCCCCTGGGAGGTTGATGGTTGGACCCACCCTTTAGGAAGGGGGTCTGCTTATTTGATAGAAGAGGCTGCATTGTTTGCGCTGTGGGGACCAAGGAGGAAGGAGAAGGCCCTGGAAGGAAGTTATGCAGATCTACTGACCTCGCTTGGCCTGGTCACGTTGGCGCTCAAGGCAGACTTAAAACATGACTGTATTTTTATACTGTGTACCAAGATAAATGGGTGAGATCACTCAACTGTGTAGGTAGGACTCCAGCTGTTCAAGACCCCATCAGGAGACCCCAGACAACAGGAGTTACTATTGTGGTGAACTGCAACCAATTCTGCTCTCTGGTTAAGAAGTTCCGACCCATTGATCATCCAGGCAGCTCTCTCTCGGCAGGAAAATGCCTTTTGCAGATGGGCAGAGAAAGGAATAGAGGTGCGAAATATTTTGGAGTTTATTCCGCCTGTCTTTTTCTCCAGAGGAGAAAGAACTGTGTCATCAAATTCATTCCAGACATTCAGTGAAAGTTGACATGAGATTGGACTCGCTCACAAATCTGGGCAGGAAAGATGTTGGCCCCCAGCTGTGCAGGTCCCAGTATGAGTCAGGGACGAAAAATGGAGCAAAGGCCTCACAAGGCAGCCGGCAGCCAGCAGCGAGCTCTGGCCTTTTGGCAGCCTGGCATTTCATCTTATCGGGGATTCAGACTTCACTGGGGACTCAGGCACCCCTGAGGTTCCTTTCACAGCAGGAAAACAAGTTCAGTTAGTCTGCTTTTTCCGTGCAACACGGTAGAGAAGCTGAACATGGGAAGTCCACCTGTAGAGAGTGCTCCTCCTGGCCTTCTCCTGGATTTTGGGGGGACAATGATTGAGGAAGGGGAAACAGGCAGGAAAGACTGGGCTGTGGAGCAAATAGAAGATTCAGGTTTAGTCATTCAGAAAACATGTATTCTGCATACATTATCCAACCTCTTGGCTCTTTTCCCCACACTAAACAACAGAGAGGCCTGGCACCTGGGCAGGAGGATTGCTTGAGTCCAGGAGTTCGAGATCAGCCTGGGTAACATAGTGAGACACCCATGATATGGTGTGGCTGTGTCCCCACCCAAATCTCATCTTGAATTGTAGCTCCCACAATTCCCACGTGTCGTGGGAGGGAGCTGATGGGAGGTAATTGGATCATGAAGGCGGGTCTTTCCCATACTGTTCTCATGCTAGTGAATAAGTCTCACGCGATCTGATGGATTTATAAAGATGAGTCCCTTTGCACAAGTTCTCTCTCTTACCTGCCACCATATAAGAAGTCCCTTTGTTCTTCCTTCGTCTTCTGCCACGATTGTGAGGCCTCCCTAGCCATGTGGAACTGTGAGTCCATTAAGCCTCTTTTTCCTTTTCTTTTCTTTTTTCTTTTTCTTTTCTTTTTATTAATTTTTTTTTATTTTTCTTTTTTGAAATGGAGTCTCGCTCTGTCATCCAGGCTGGAGTGCAGTGGTGCAATCTCGGCTCACTGCAACTTCCACCTCCCGGGTTCAAGCAATTCTTCTGCCTCAGTCTCCCAAGTAGGTGGGACTACAGGCGCCTGCCACCACGCCCGGCTAATTTTTATATTTTTAGTAGAGACGGGGTTTCACCATATTGGCCAGGCTGGTCTCGAACTCCTGACCTTGTGATCCGCCTGCCTCGGCCACCCAAAGTGCTGGGATTACAGGTGTGAGCCACCGCTCCCGGCCCAAGCCTCTGTTTCTTTATAAATTACCCAGGGTCGGGTATGTCTTTATTTGCAGCGTGAGAACAGACTCACACATCCCGTCTCTACAAAAAATATAAAAATTTATCCAGGCCTGTTAACATGCACCTGTAATCCCAGCTACACAGGAGGATCACTTTAGCCCAGGAGATCAAGGCTACAGTGAGCTCTGATCTTACTACTGCACTCCAGCCTGGGCCACAGAGTGAGACCCTGTCTCTTAAAAAAAAAAAAAAAAAGAGAGACGGAGAGAGAGAGAAGAAACTGGAGAAGCTTCAACAACTTTGAGGGGGAGATTTGTATGATTCTAGAATTTTATGTCAAAATAAATTGTCATGAGAGAAGGGGAGAAAGGTATTATCAGAATTCTAAGAATGCAGAAAATGTAATATTCACAAATGTTTCATTGTCAAATAGTTTTAAATGTTCTCTAGCAGATATTTGGATGACAATCAGGCACTTAGGGTAGGGACAGTTATTAAAAAATGGAAGTAAGCATTGGAATCACTTAAATATAATGAAGTAGCAGGAGCTGTTGTAAATTTTGTTACAAAATTAAATGCACACTCCAAATACTATTCTAGAAAAAGATGCAAATAGTAGAAAATGTGTCATCATAAATCTCAAATTAAACTTACAAAGACTGAAAAGCATGAGGTAAAAGGTAGGAAAATAAAAGGTCTATTAATCTTATTACATACAAGAAAAAATGACAGGATGCCATTTAGTTTCTTGAATTTGATAATTTAAGAAATGGTGGCTTAAGTCATGCATTACACAAATGGAAAAACATCCAGCAGCATAACCAAAACCAAAATGTCCACAGGTTTCTTATGTAAAAGAGAAAACAAACCATAAGAACCAGAAGCGGGCCAGGCACGGTGACTCATGCCTGCAATCCCAGCACTTTGGGAGGCCAAGACGGGCAGATCACCTGAGATTGGGAGTTCGAGACCAGCCTGAACAACATGGAGAAATCCCGTCTCTACTAAAAATACAAAATTAGCCGGGCATGATGGCACATGCCTGTAATCCCAGCTACTCGGGAGGCTGAGGCTGGAGAATCACTTGAACCCAGGAGGCGGAGGTTGCGGTGAGCCGAGATCGCACCATTGCACTCCAGCCTGGGCAACAAGAGCGAAACGCCATCTCAGAAGAACCAGAAGCAGGAAATAAAATAACAACAGTACAGCCAAATATGTTTATAACAATATATAAAAATGGAATTAGACTCTACCATTGGAAAGCAAAGAATCTCAAATTAGATTTCTTTAGAATCCAATTCTAGCCTCCTTGTAAGAGACATACCTCTAAAATATAACATTAAAAAGTTTAAAAACCAAAAGAAAGGCCAGGTATGGTAGCTCACACCTGTGGTCACAGAACTTTGGGAGGCTGAGGCGGGCAGATTACTTGAGCTCAGGAGTTCAAGACCAGCCTGGGCCAACATGGCCAGACTGCATCTCTATAAAAAATGCAAAAATTAGCCGTAGTCCCAGCTACTCAGGAGGCTGAGGTGGGAGAATTGCTTGAGCCCAGGAGGTCAAGGCTGCAGTAAGCCATGATCACACCACTGTACTCCAGCGTGGGTGACACAGCGAGACCCTGACTCAAAAAAAAAAAAAAAAGAAACATTTAGCAGAATTCACACCAAAGGAATTAAGCATAGCTGTACTGATACAAAAATAGATTTTTTTCCAAAAGACATTAACAAAGCACTGAAATATTTTTTAAAGACCGTGTATAATGACTGGTATGGTTTGGCTGTGTCCCCACACAAATCTCATCTTGAATTGTGGCTCCCATAGTTCCCACGTGTTGTAGGAGGGACCTAGTGGGAGATAATAGAATCATGGAGGCAGTTTCCCCCATACCGTTCTGGTGGTAGTGAGTAAGTCTCATGAGATCTAATGGTTTTATAAGGGGTTTCCCTCTTTTGCTTGGTTCTCATTCTTTTTTGCCCGCTGCCATGTAAGACATGACTTTCACCTTCCACTATGATTGTGAGCCCTCCCCAGCCATGTGGAACAGTGAGGCCTTTAAACCTCTTCTTCATAAATTACCCAGTCTCGGGTATGTCTTCATTAGAAGAATATGAAAACGGATTAATATGAAGATAAAAGTCACACTCTGTGCGTTCAGTAACGAGGGCCACCCACTTGTTCATCTTGATGTCCTCTGAATGCATCCCTTGGGGCTTTCATAGCCCACACTCTCTTCTTGGGTGGTGTCATCCATTCTGATGACTTTATCATCATCTGTATGCAAATGAATGCTAAATCTGTATCATTAACCTGTATCTATACATTCTACTGCATCCTAGGCTATTCTACTGGGCTGTCCCTCAGGAACCTTCAAAGAATGCATCCAAAATTTAACGTGTAGCCTTTCTTTCTAAGCCTATCCATTCAGCTGAACGTAAAACCCAGGTGTCTCCCTGGATGGCCCATTCTCCTTCACACACCACACACAGTGATCCATCAAGTCTTATCAACCTCTCGTTTACACAGCTCTTAAATTTTCCCTATCTCCATAGCCTACTTCAGTCTCAGAATCTGTAACTTCAATAGCCTCCTCTCTGGTTGTTGGGACCCTTGTATCAGCAAAGGGTAATTTTTCTCAAGCTCAAACCTGATCAAGTAATTTCTCTGATGAAAATGTTTTAGTGGATAAAAATACAACTCAAAGATACTCAACAGATAAAACCAAGCTCTGTTCCTGAAAAATTTAAACATACAATTACCATATGATTCAGCAATTCTGCTTCTAGGTATATACCCCAAAGAGTTAAAAGCAGTGACTGGAACAGATATTTGTACACCTACATCCATAGCAGACACTTGGGCTGCTTCTTTCTACTTTATGTCTATTGTGAATGTGGTATGTCCATACAACGGAATGGCTAATGAAAAGACTCAGGCTCTAAACAATATGTGAAGATATTTATTCTGAGCCAAATACAAATGACCAATGGCCTATGACACAGCCCTCAGGAGGTCCTGAGAATATGTGCCCAAGGTGGTCAGCCTACACCTGAGTTTTGTACATTCTAGGGAGATGTAAGATGTCAATACACGTAAGATGACATTGGTTCAGTCTAAAAAGGCTGGACAACTGGAGGTTGGTGGGTGGGGAGCTTCCAGGTCATAGGTGGATTGGTCATTGGTGGGTTCTGATTGGCAGTTGGTTGAGGTATTATCTAAAGACTTGGAATCAATCAAAAGGAATGTCTGGCTTATGATAAGGATTGTAGAGACCAAGGTTTTATTATGCAGATGAAGCCTCCAGGTTGCAGGCTGCAAAGAGAATAGATTGTAAGTGTTCCTTGTCCTATCAGTCTTACTCTGTTTTAATGTTAGTTAATTGAAACATTAATTAACTTTAATATTTGGGCCTGAATTCCAAAAGGGAGGAGGGTATAATGAGTCATGTTCAATTCTTCCTTCCCATCATAGCCTGAAGTCATTTTTCAGGTTAACTTTGGAACACCCTTGGCTGAGAAGTGGGGTCCATTCAGATGGTTGTGGAGCTTAGAATTCTATTTTGGGTTTACAGAAAATGGTCCAGCCTTAAAAAGGAAGGGAATTCTGACACATGACACAACATGGATGAACCTTGAGGGCATTATCTAAGTGAAATAAACCAGTCACAAAAAGACAAATATCATATGATTCCACTTAACATAAGGTAAAGGTACCTAAAAAAGTCAAAGACACAGAGAAACAAAAAATAGAATGGTGGTTGTTGGGTTTGCAGTGAGGGAGGAATGGGGAGATAGTGTTTAATGATAATAATAGTGTACAAAGTTTCAGTCTGGGAAGATGAAGGACTTCTGGAGAGAAGTAATTGTGGTGGTTGTATGACACTGTGAAAGTACTTAATGCCGCAGAACTGTACACTTGAATAAAACAGGCCAGGCACAGTGGCTCACGCCTGCAATCCCAACACTTTGGGAGGCCAAGGCGGGCAGATCACTTGAGGTCGGGAGTTCGAGACCAGCCTGGCCAACATGGTGAAACCAACATGGTGAATACAAGAATTAGCCGGGTGTGGTGGCAGATGCCTGTAATCTCAGCTACTCAGGAGGCTGAGGCAGGAGAATTGCTTGAAACCGGAAGGTGGAGGTTGCAGTGAGCCAAGATCGCACCACTGCACTCCAGCCTGGGGAGCAAGAGTGAAACCCTGTCTCAAAAAAAAAAAAGAATAAAATAGTAAATTTTTAGTTATTATATTTTACCACAATAAAAATAAATAAATAAAAACAAGTGGTGGTGCATGTCTGTAGTCCCAGCTACTCAGGAGGCTGAAGTGGTAGGATTGCTTGAGCCTGGGAGTTTGCGACCAGCCTGGGCGACATAGCAAGACCCTGTCTTTACAAAACTATTTTTTAAAAATAAGCTGGTCGGCTGGGTGCTGTGGCTCACGCCTGTAATCCCAGCACTTTGGGAGGCTGAGGCGGGCAGATCACGAGGTCAGGAGTTCGAGACCAGCCTGGCCAATATGGTGAAACCCCATCTCTACTGAAAATACAAAAATTAGCCAGACATGGTGGCGCACACCTGTAATACCAGCTACTCGGGAGGCTGAGGCAGGAGAATCGCTTGAACCCAGGAGGTGGAGGTTGCAGTGAGCTGAGACCGCGCCACTGCACTCCAGCCTGAGTGACAGAGTGAGACTCCAGCTCAAAAAAAAAAATAAATAAATAAATAAATAAATAAATAAAATAAGCTGGTCATGGTGGCAAGTGCCTGTAATCTCAGCATTTTGGGAAGTTGAGGCAGTAGGATCACTTGAGCACAGGAATTCAAGTCCAGCCTGGGCAACATAGTGAGACCCCATCTCTACAAAATGAATAAGAATTAAAAAATAAAAACAAACAAAATACAATTAAGCTTTTCACCGTGTCATACAAGGCCTTTACTGACTAGTGCCCCAACTGTATCCTTCACCTCATTCCTTCCCACCTTCTCCTGGCTACTCGAAGGCTCAGAAGAACTCAACATATTGTCAGTTAATGAACATGTCAAGCTTTTGCAACTCTGTGCCTTGGTACGGCTGCCCCCTACCCTACCTGGCCTTCTCCTCTTCCCTCCTTATCCTTTTCCCACCCTCCCCTCACTCACCTGGCAAAGTCAGCCTCTTTTTCCTTTAGGTCTTTGATAGTAGGCATGTTCTCCAGAAAGCCCCCTCTGACCCACCCTTCACCCCCAACCAGGTGGTGCCAAGACATCCTGGCTTCCCTCCCACAGCATGTACCACATTGAATTCAAATGACTCATTTGCTTGGTTTCAAGAACAGGATTTATGTCTTGTTCGCTTTTGTATTCCCGTCACAGTATCTGGCAGACTCATTCCCAATAACCATTTGTTGGATTAGTATATAAATCTTTTTGCACTACAGAATAGCCTCATTTAACAAATATTTGAACTATAAGAATAATTTATGGAGAACAAGTTTTCTTCACAGACTTCAATATGCTACTCATGGTCCTTGACTCCAGTAGTCCAAAAAAAAAAAAAAAAGTAAGTTTATAGAAAAAGATTATAAGGTTACGTAATGTAATTAATAAATATAAATATGGCCGGGTGCGGTGGCTCACACCTGTAATCCCAGCTCTTTGGGAGGCCAAGGCAGGTGGATTACAAGGTCAGGAGATCAAGACCATCCTGGCCAACATGGTGAAACCCCATCTCTACTAAAAATGCAAAAATTAGCTGGGCATGGTGGTGGGCGCCTGTAATCCCAGCTACTCGGGAGGCTGAGGCAGAAGAACCACTTGAACCTGGGAGGCAGAGATTGTAGTGAGCTGAGATCGCACCACTGCACTCCAGCCTGGGCGACAGAGCGAGACTCCATCTCAAAAAAATAAATAAATGAATAAACAAATAAATGTAAATATATTTGTATAACTAACCTTACAGAGATTCTACTATAGTGGAAAATTCCTTAGGTTTCCAAAAATTGCAGATGTATGGGCCACATTCTCTTCCCTATGATCCATTAACAACAGAAAAAGGTGACGAAAATCAACTAGAAGAGAGAAACCAATAAAAGTACAAAGGAGAACTGGGATGTAATAATGATTGGGAGGAATTTAAAATTGCAGGACTAGGGTCCATAGTTGCATACTAATAATAATGAAAATGTTCTCTCTGGTTTTCCAAAAAACTACAACATTCCAAAATTGACTGAAGAAAAACTGAAAAGTAAAATGGACCGACAATCACAGAAGAAAGGCTTGTTGGCATGGGGTACACATTGTTTTACAGTGATTTTTTTTCAAACTTTTGAAAGATAGATAATGACAATATAGGAGATATATGGAATGCTACGCAACTTATTTTGTTTAGATGTCCTAATACTAAATATATACCCTAATACTAAAACATGACCCAGATCTCCAAAACTATAGATTTTTTTTTTTTGGAGACAGAGTCTCGCTCTGTTGCCCAGGCTGGAGTGCAGTGGTGCAATCTCGGCTCACTGCAACCTCCACCTCCCGGGTTCAAGCGATTCTCCTGCCTCAGCCTCCTGAGTAGCTGGGATTACAGGAATGCGTCACCAAGCCTGGCTAATTTTTGTATTTTTAGTAGAGACAAGGTTTCACCATGTTGGTCAGGCTAGTCTCAAACTCCTGACCTCGTGATCGAACTCCTGACCTCATGATCTGCCCACCTCAGCCTCCCAAAGTGCTGGGATTACAGGCATAAGCCACCACACCTGGCCCAAAACTATAGATTTTGGAGTCTGTATCTTTCCTTCTCTTCTCATTGCTCCTGACCAATCTTTTGGCCTGATTTCTGAATGACAGCAACCTCTCAACAGGTTAGAGGTTTTCCAGGCACCACACTCTTCAAGTGTTAGGAAATGGTTACTCATTTTCTGAGTCTTGTTGACCTTGATCTTGCCACTCTTCATCTCTGATCATGGCAGGGGGTCTTGGTGTTCTCATCTGTAAATCATCCTCTTCATGCATTCTGCCAGGTTTTTCCCCAAAGCCAAATGAACAATACCTTGCTCCCTTACCCAATATAAAGAGACAGGGTCCCATGAGTTTTCTCTGAGTGTATGTCAAAATTCCTGTCTAGGATCGTTAAACTCTAATGCAGAAGAAAAGTTTGTTTTACACCTCCCCTTCAGTTGCTCTGAAGTGTATAAATGGCTTTGAACTTGAATCATTTAGATTTTACAGCAAGATTCAATATCCCAATTTAATTTTTTAGAACAGAGGTGCACAGTTAAAGCAAGGTACAAATTGTTTAACAAGCAAGCAAGGCAGGAGGATGGCTTGAGGCCAGGAGTTTGAGACCAGCTTGGGCAACATAGCAAGACTCTCTCTGTAAAGAAAAAAGAAAATTAAAAAAAAATTAGCCAGGTCTGGTGTCATGCACCTGTAGTTCCAGCTAGAAGATTGCTTGAGCCCAGGAGTTTGAGGCTGCAGTAAGCTATGATCGCACTACTGCACTCTAGCCTGGGTGACAAAGCAAGAAACAAGAAAGTAAGAGAGAGAGGAAGGAGGGAAGGAAGGGAGGAAGGAAAGAAGGAAGGAAGGAGGGAGGGAGGGAGGAAGAAAGGAAGGGAGGGCGGGAGGGTGGGAAGGGAGGAAAGGGGGAGGGGGAGAGAGGGAGGGAAAGAAGGAGGAAGGGAATGGAAGGAAGGAAGGAAGAAAGGAAGGATGGAAGGGAGGGAGGGAGAGAGAGAGGGAAAAAAGAGTCTAAAACTTCCTTCCTCATAGTGCAGAGTAACTGAAAACACTGAGTTTTGTGTTCACCCTT
Source organism: Pan paniscus (assembly GCF_029289425.2). Lineage (NCBI taxonomy): Eukaryota > Metazoa > Chordata > Mammalia > Primates > Hominidae > Pan > Pan paniscus. The sequence goes on from NC_073255.2 coordinate 92,749,368, forward strand.
GACTAAGTTACGCTGCAGAAACCACAGAGTCTTAGCAGTTAGCAGCAAGCATTTATTTCTCACTCAGATCTCGCGTCCTTTGTGGGATGGTTGAGGATCTGCTCAGGTTGAATTCCTAGGTCATTCCAGAACCTAGAATGAAGCAGCAGCCCCTCTTTTGTGTAAATGTTATGTGAAAGAAGAGAAAGGGAAATGGCAGAAAACACAATGGCTTTGAAGCTTCTCCTTGGACTTTCATACTTCTATCACTTTGGCTCTCAGTTGATTGGCCAAAGCTTGTGACATCAACAGGCAAGGAGATATCATCCTCTCCTACAAGGGGAAACAAATATAGTAGACCCTTAGGCAAAGCAAAGATGAGGGGCACTGACCCACGTGCAGTCAAAAATCCAAGTATAATTTTTGAATCCCCAAAAACTTAACTGCTAATAGCCTACTGTTGACTGGAAGCCTTACCAATAATATAAAAAGTTGATTAACTCAAGGCTGATTGTGTTGACTCACGCCTGTAATCCCAGCACTTTGGGAGGCCGAGGCGGGCAGATCACAGGGTCAGGAGATCCAGACCATCCTGGCTAACACGGTGAAACTCCGTCTCTACTAAAAATACAAAAAATCAGCTGGGCTTGGTGGCGGGCACCTGTAGTCCCAGCCACTCAGGAGGCTGAGGCAGGAGAATGGCGTGAACCCGGGAGGCGGAGATTACAGTGAGCCAAGATTGCGTCACTGCACTCCAGGGTGGGGGACAGAGCGAGACTTTGTCTCAAAAAAAAAAAAAAAAAAGTTGATTAACTCATATGTTGTATGTTATATGTATTGTACACTGCATTCTTACAATAAAGTAAGCTAGGGAGAAGAAAATGCTATTGTGAAAATCATAAAGAGGAGGAAGTAAGTTCATTAACTGGAAATGGATCATCATAAAGGTCTTCATCCTCATGGTCTTCACCTTGAGTAGGTGGAGGAGGAGGAAGAGGAGGGGTTGGTCTTGCTGTCTCAGGAATGGCAGAGGGAGAAGGAAATCCACGTATAAGTGGACCCACACAGTTCAAACCCATGTTTTTCAAGGCTCAATTATAGCTGGAAATAATAGACCCTGTTACAGTCCACACTCTTGCTCATCAATATTCATTTCCCTCTCTTCAGCTGCAAAATATACTCCTCCCCTCCCCAGGGGAGACTTCCCAACAGTCCCATCCAGTTATAACACCAGACTCAAGCTCTAGAATCTCATGATGCTCATCAAATCTGGATGTGGCTCTTCTTGGTATGGAAACATAAAAACTAAAAAGACAAATTACCCCTCACCCTTGCCCGACACAAACACACACTTGACATATGGTGGTGGACCAGGGTCAGGCCAACCACCAAAAACATTCCCCTCTGGAAAGCAAAACATGGGATACCCGTAGCGGTCAGAGGCTCAGAGCAGTTCTTAAACCCTGTTGGACAAAAACCTTGGGGTGAGGAATTTTCCCTCAATTAGCTGCTTCTGCTTCCTAGAAGTGACCCTGGATGACATTGTTCTCCAGGATTCCCAGGAAAGCTGTCCTTTTCCACTATTCTTGTACTTACTCTATGAGGGCATTGTGTAATACACCCTTCCTGGGACCCGTGTAGCTTATCCTCTTAATTGCTTGGGCCCATAGGTTGGGAAGTCCAAAGATTTTTTTTTTTTTTTTTTTTTTTGCGATGGAGTCTTGCTCTGTCACCCAGGCTGGAGTGCAGTGACACAATCTCAGCTCACTGCAGGCTACGCCTCCCATGTTCACACCATTCTCCTGCCTCAGCCTCCTGAGTAGCTGGGACTACAGGCGCCCGCCACCATGCCTGGCTAATTTTTTTGTATTTTTTAGTAGAGACGGGGTTTCACCATGTTAGCCAGGATGGTCTCAATCTCCTGACCTTGTGATCCGCCAGCCTCGGCCTCCCAAAGTGCTGGGATTACAGGCGTGAGCCACCGCGCCCGGCCCCAAAGATCTTTTAAAGTTTGGAACAGTTATAGTGTCTTTTAATCCAAGATTGTTGGCTCTTGGCCAGTATAGCTCTCAAGGACTTAGTTATATTTTTATCTGGCTCCAATCAGTTATGCTAATAAACACATCCACAATTATTTTTGAGACATACCTCTCTCTAAACTTAATAACAGGCTTCCTAGGAGAGTCACTTAACACATTCAGAGATTTTTTTAAAGAGGCATTGATTTGTTTTAATAGGGCTGTATTATTACTTAAAGCATTTCTTTATTTTCTCTCTTACTAGTTGGAGATGAGAAACAATTGCTCCTGGTGCAGTGCCTGTAATCTCAGCACTTTGGGAGGCTGAAGCCAGAGTATTGCTTGAGGCCAGGAGTTCGAAACCAGCCTGGCCAACATGGTGAAACCCTGTCTCCACTAAAAATACAAAAATTAGCCAGGTGTGGTGGCACATGCCTGTAATCCCAGCTTCTTGGGAGTCTGAGGCAGGCAACATAGCCAGACCCTGTCTCTACTAAAAATACAAAAATTAGCTGGGTGTGGTGGTGTGTGCCTGTAATCCCAGCTTCTTGGGAGGGTGAGACAGGAGGATCACTTGAACTCAGGAGGTGGAGGTTGCAGTGAGCCAAGATTGCGCCACTGTACTCCAGCCTGGGTGACAGAGCAAGACTCCATCTCAAATAATAATAATAATAATAATGATAAATAAAATAGCTGGACATGGTGGTGCATGTCTGTCATCCTAACTACTCAGGAGGATGAGGCAGGAGGATCACTTGAGCCCAGATGTTTGAAGTTGCAGTGAGCTGTGATCACACCACAGCATATCAGCCTGGACCACCGAGCAAGACCTTGTCTCTAAAAAAATAGAACTAGAAATCGAAAAGGGGGCTTTGAGAAATGTGGGGATAGGAAGATAACAAGATCATTACGAGAAAAAAAAAGAAACAATTGCTTCTTTCAATGCTGCAACGCCAGGAATTTCTGAGTGGTTTTTATTTTTGGCTTGCAAATCAACCAGTTCTTTCCTGAGCTCATCTCTTTCTTGTGGTGCTCTGTTAGATGCAACTAATTTCAATTGTGAATCACGGCATTCTGTTTCACAGACTTTTTACCTAAAGCCACTGGACTCGGATTCAATATCTACCTGTCCTCCAAGGTATCACAGGCAACAGTTTTACCAAACGTTTTGCTATCGTATTACAGGGATCTGTGTCTTTCCAGCCTCCAGTCACAGTTTTCTCATTTTTCACTGCCTGGCTCCGGAACCAGTACATTGTATTTTAGAATTTTGGTTATGGTAGCCTCTTAGTTTTATGTACCAATTTCTCTCTTTTTGACATAGACCAACAATGGTCTAAGTTATGCTGCTGTAGCAAACAAGCCCCAAATCTCAATGGTTCATAACAACACAGGGTATTCCTGACGTGAGCTGTCCATTGTGATTCAGCTGTAGGTGTTCCCCACTTTATCCTCATTCTGAGACCCAGCCCGAAGGAACAGCCTCTATCTGGGGCATGTAATTCTCATAGCAGAGGGAAAGAACAAATGTTAGAACCACACAATGATTCATAAAGCTGTGAATTAGATGTGGTAGATGTGACTTCTACTCACATTTTATTTTGGCCAAGAAAGTGACACTACTGGCCAGGCGCAGTGGCTCACACCTGTAATCCCAGCACTTTGGGAGGCCGAGGCGGGTGGATCACCTGAGGTCGGGAGTTCGAGACCAGCTTGACCAACATGGTGAAACCCCGTCTCTACTAAAAATACAAAAATTAGCTGGGCGTGGTGGTGCACACCTGTAATCCCAGCTACTCGGGAGGCTGAGGAAGGAGAATTGCTTGAACCCGGGAGGTGGAGTTTGCAGTCAGCCGAGATCGCGCCACTGCACTCCAGCCTGCGAGATGGAAGCGAGACTCCATTTCGGAAAAAAAAAAAAAAAAAAAGAAAGCGACACTATCAAACCTAATATAAATGGGGTGGAAAAGTACAATCCTCTCTCGGGGAGGGGCAGGATGTAATCAGGAACTCTGCACCTCTCCTTCAGCAGCTTTTCTTCATGAACGTGACTTTGAACTTGTGTTTTTATCTTGTTAGAACAAGATTCATGGCCAGGCACAGTGGCTTACACCTGTAATCCCAGCACTTTCAGGAGGCCAAGGCAGGAGGAGTACTTGAGGCCAGGAGTTCGAGACCAGCCTGGGAAACATAGCAAGACCTTGTCCCTACAAAAAATTGTAAATGTTAGACAGGCGCAGTGGCTCATGTCTGTAATCCCAGCTACTTGGGAGGCTGAGGCAGGAGGATGGCTTCAGCCCAGGAGTTCAAGGCTGCAGGGAGCTATGATCACACCACTGGACTCCAGCCTGGATGATAGGGCAAGACCCTGTCTCTAAATTTTTTTTTAAACGATACATAATTAGGCCGGGCGTGGTGGCTCAGGCCTGTAATCCTGGCACTTTGGGAGGCCGAGGCGGGCGGATCACTTGAGGTCAGGAGTTCAAAACCAGCATGGCCAACACGGTGAAACCCCGTCTCTACTAAGCATACAGAAAAATTAGCCGGGCGTGGTGGCGGGCACCTGTAATTCCAGCTACTACGGAGGCTGAGGCAGGAGAATCGCTTGAACTCGGGAGGCGAGGTTGCAGTGAGCCGAGATCTCGCCGCTGCACTCCAGCCTGGGCGAAAGAGCAAGGTTCCATCTCAAAAAAAAAAAAAAAAAAAAAGATACATACTTAAACCAATATGGGAATTGCCAGAGTGTTGGTAAATTATAAAATTTTTAGAGACGTATGCATTATATAAAGGGTTTCACCATTCTAAAGTACACAAAGTACGCAGGGTTGACAGCAGATGGCTGGATGAATAGGAAACCAGACTGGCGGGTGGCATTTTTTTTCTCCAAGAATCTAAAGCGAAGGGAATATGTTCCACTCTCTATCATTCCAATAAGTCCCTGCAAGTTCACGAGTATACTTGGAGCTGAACAGGATGGAAAACTGTTCACCTGATATCCTGAAACGCTGAGACAAGTTTCTGCAGAGCAGCTGTGGGTCTGGCCTGTCATGGCCCAAGCCGACTTCCCATCTCCGCATGCTTCTGACCATCTCACTACTCTTTATCTCCACAGTTTGACATGCAAAGGATAACTCTGGAAGAGTTGAAGCACATTCTCTATCATGCCTTCCGAGACCACCTAACGATGAAGGACATTGAGAACATCATTATCAATGAGGAAGAGAGCCTGAACGAGACCTCGGGGAACTGCCAAACAGAGTTTGAAGGAGGTAGGTGCCCCTGCTGCCATCCCCTCCCCAGTCCGGGACAGGCCAATGCACCACACTCTCTATATGAAAAATGCGTTCACACACAGGCTCCTGGGCTGATGTGGCCTTGTACTGAAGCCAAAAATCCAGGACTGAGGTTAAAGATCTTTTTTGCTAAGATGCGGTGGGTTTCATTTTCTCCATCTTTCTCCTCCAAATTCTGCATTTTTTGCAGAATCTCCACTGACCCTGTCCTTTCTCTCAAGGCTCTCTGAGGTCTGCGTGTGATTGGATGTGTGGTTTTGTGCTGTTTGCCTTCTCTTGGTTGTGGCTGCATGGGGCGGTGCAAAGAGCCTATTTTGGCTGTCCGGCAAACTTGGGTCGAGTCCGTTGTGTGACCTTGGGCAAAGGATGGACCTTCTCTGTGTTTCCTCATCTGTAAACATCAGGATAATTACACCTACTTCGCAGAATTCTTAGGAATGGATGACCTCTATGTTCCCAAATGCACTGGCCAAAAAAAAGAAAAAAAAAGGGACAGAGTCCTCTGATGAACTTAACCAAGTAGTTACAGAAGAAATAAGGTTCTCTGGAGGCCAAAAAAGAGACCCATGAAAGGTTATTTTTTTTTAATTCATGAAAGCAAATTTAAAGAAAAAAGAGAGCCTACTGAATCTCCTAATCAGTAGAGAATTCCTGAGAAGCTAAAGGATTTAATCCTTCTTTCCAACTTTGAAAATCAGAGTGGCTTTAATAGCCCTGTTGTATAGAAAAAAATTTTTTAATTACATTAAAACATCATATAGCAGGCTATCAGCAACTTTTCTGTTCAATGCTGACATTTCTTAAGGAGGTCAAATTTTTTTTCTTTTCTTTTTTTTTTTTTTTTTGAACATTTAAATAAGTCAGTATACATAGTTGGGAAGCTGTCACATAGACACTAGAAGGATATATTTGGTTGCCTGGTCTCGTAGCTGTCTCCCTTAGAGCCAGTGAGTGCTATGGAGGGAGGCTAGTGTGCTTGGAGCTGAGCTGGTCCCAGGCACCAGAACTGTCCATGCAAACCCAGGCTCCCATCAGCCCTGTCTTGGCTGAACTGCTGCATCATGGACCCAGCATTAAAGGCCACGACAGGAGGGAACAGGAGATGGCCTATACTCTGAGGTTGCAAACAGTGGGAGAGAGGGAGTAGTGGAGTCTGTTGCAAAGCAGAAAGCAATGATCTCTTCTGAAGTCACTCAAATTTAAACACTGCAAAACTGCCATGCGCATCAAACAAAACCCAGCTGTGGTCCTGAAGTTGCCTTGGTCTCCTTGCCGTGACAATGGGGTGATAGCATCAATGACTGTATTTGGAGTGGGAGTCACACTGATCTTATAAGGGCAGGATGGGGTGGTCACAGCCAAGGCCATTTCCAGCAGGACATGCGAGGGTGAGGAGGGGTGAGGAGCGAAGGGATTGAGAACTGAAACTTGGGAAAACAGCAGACCTGGCCTTCCCAATCCATCTCGCTCGGGGCTGACAGATGATGTGAGCCCCACGCAATGAAAGCATGTGGGGCTCAAGCGCTCTACTGCTAGTGAGCACTCTTGAGATGGGTGGAGAAGGGTATTTTTGGGTATCATCTCATTTTCCACAACAGCCTTTGTTGGTGGATCAGTGTTTTGTTCAGGGAAATGTCATAGATCTTAGTAATTTGGGAAAGGTCAGGCTATACTGGGAAATAATCTAAATTCGAAGTAAGGACTTTTTATTTCTCAAAACCTTATACATTAATAAAATAAATGCCTGACAAAGGGGCTACCAAACAGAAGCCTTGCTGGGTTTGCTTTAATGATTTGTCAATAGCTTATTTATAATTAATGTAATATGATTAATATATTAATGATCATTAATAGCAATTATATTTATTAATAACCATAATGCAAGTATTAATTATGTTTATTAAAAATTATTAATGCTTATTGTTATAAAATAATTATTAATGTTTATTAATAATTATTACCATAATGGCTTAATAATTTTAAGTCAGTGCAGTGCCTGGACTAATAATTGTTACCATTACTAATTGCCATTAATAACTATTAGCCCAGGCACTGCACTAAGTGGCTTAACATTAATTAACCATTATGGTAATAATTATCACCATATTTAATAAATATCATAATTAATAATTATGGTAATAATTATGGTATTATCTAACCATGGTTAGGTACCTAACCATTACCTAACCAATAACTATAGTAGTATTTTTGTTTTGTTTTGTTTTGTTTGTTTTTGAGACAGAGTCTCACTGTGTCACCCAGGCTGGAGTGCAGTGGTGCAATCTCGGCTCACTGCAACCTCTGCTTCCCGGGTTCAAGCAATCTTCCTGCCTCAGCCTCCCGAATAGCTGGGACTACAGGTGCCCACCCCCATGCCCGGCTAATTTTCCTATTTTTAGTAGAGACGGGGTTTCACTGTGTTAGTGAGGATGGTCTCAATCTCCTGACCTCGTAATCCGCCCGCCTCGGCCTCCCAAAATGCTGGGATTACAGGCGTGAGCCATCACACTCGGCCTAATTTTTGTATTTTTAGTAGAGATGGGGTTTTACCATGTTAGCCAGGCTGGTCTTGAACTCCTGACCTCAAGTGATTCCCCCTCCTCAGCCTCCCAAAGTGCTGGGATTACAGGTGTGAGCCTGTTAGTCCAGGCACTGCACTAAGTGGTTTAAAATTCATTATCTTATTTCATTTAAAAAAGCTGTTATTTTGTAATTTGCATGTTGCATTCTTGTATGACCTCTGGGACCATCATTACATAATCCCTTTTGCATATTTTTATCTCAGAGAAACTTTGCAAAAACATTATGTCAGGGTTGTTTGTCCCCCAGACACAAGCTCGTTGATTTGTGTTTAGGTTTAAGAATTTTTCAAGCGTGATCAAAGTGATGGGTGAATATATTTAATGCTCACAGGCCTTTCCACATGCAAGAAAGAGCCTCCCTGGTTGCATTTTGGGCAGAGGTGTCTAGGAAGAGAATACTGAGTTCCTGAGTCTACCTGCTTAGCATCCTAGGACTAGAGGAGTTTGTCTGAGACCCTGTGGCTCACCTTAGACCCTTTGCTTCCATATTGTTCCCATATCCACAAACGGGGGCCCGTTGGCATTTTGAACCTTTCCCTTCTTCTATCAAGACCTGATTGCACAGCTGCATTGCTTCCACCTCCTAAATCTCCCTCTCCTCCTCCCAGCCTTGAGCCCTTTGGGGCCTCCCCATCTCTCCCAAACTGTCAACTCCTCCCTATCCTCTTTTGCCCTTGGCCTAAGGGGCGTGCCTTGTCCAGCCACGTCAACCATGCCCTTGCTGATGTCCTGTTACAGGACCACCAGGTTCTTATGCCCACTGTTCAGTAATAGACCAATACACTGAGACAGCGGGGTTTGCAGCAGAGAAACAGTTTAATGACAGTAGGGTAGCTGAGCAAGGAGACAGGAGGAACCCTCAAATCCATTCCCTGAGGAGTGTTGAGCTAGGGTTTTTAAGGGGATTGTGGAGGGCAAGAGACTGAAAAATTGAGGTTGTTGATTTGATGAAACCATCAGGATGTGGAAACTGCATTCTTTGGTAAGTCAGCTCCCTGGGGGGGTCCTTCAGACCAGCTGACATCAGTAGTCTCATTGACATGCAGAACCTAAAGAATATCTCAAAGGGAAAACTTAATGTTTTATACTGTTCAAATTGTTATCAATAGGGCAATTAAGGGGAACTATAATGGCTCACGCCTGTAATCCCATCCCTTTGGGAGGGCAAGGCGGGTGGATAAACTAAGGTCAGGAGTTCGAGACCAGCCTGACCAATATGATGAAACCCCGTCTCTACTAAAAATACAAAAATTAGTCAGGTGTGGTGGCATGTGCGTGGAATCCCAGCTACTCGGGAGGCTGAGACAGGAGAATTGCTTGAGCCCAGGAGGTGGAGGTTGCAGTGAACCAAGATCGCGCCATTGCACTCCAGCCTGGGCAACAAGAGTTAAAACTCCATCTCAAAAAAAAAAAAGGAGGGGGAAACTATAATCGTGTGTGTGTGTGTGTGCGCGCGTGTGTGTGTGTGTGCATGCGTGCGCATGTGCACACCTGGCTTTCTTCTTCATTTTAATTTTTAAGTTTTGGGGTACATGTGCAGGACGTGCAGGTTTGTTACATTTAAATGTGTGCCGTGGTGGTTTGCAGCACCTATCAACCTATTACCTAGGCATTAAGCCAGCATGCATTAGCTATTTTTCCTGATGCTCTCCTCTCCATCCCCCACCCCCCAACATGTGTTCTCATTGTTCAGCTCCCGCTTATGAGTGAGAACATGCAGTGAGAACATGCAGTGTTTGGTTTTCTGCTCCTGTGTTAGTTTGGTGAGGATGATGGCTTCCAGCTCCATCTATGTCCCTGCAAGGACATAATCTCATTCCTTTTTATGGCTGCATAGTATTCCATTGTGTATATGTACACACTTTCTTTATCTAGTCTATCAGAAAACGGTGTGGCAATTCCTCAAAGATCTAGGACCAGCAATACCATTTGACCTAGAAATCACATTACTAGGTATATTCCCAAAGGAATATAAATCATTATATTATAAAGAACTATAATCTTATAATAGGGTCTATGTGATTCTGGGGCAATAGGCAGCAAACGCCTATGAGGCAGCAAGTTGGAAAACGAGCTGACCTCACGATCAACACTGAGTGTGTGTCAAATTTGGTTTATTTTTGTTTCTCTCCTGCCCTTCTTCCTTGATTAATTTTCTAAGGTGTATCGGGGCAGAACAGTTCAATCTCAGATCCCTGACTCACTCTGTCTGCTCCCTCCATCCCAAGTCTTGATCAATCTAGCACCTAACTGTAAAGGGCCAAGATGGTTTCCTTTATTTCTTCCAAGTGATGAAATTCTTTTCTCATTAAACTGAATCCTCCTCACAACCCCACATGACCAATGAGAGGGAAAGGAACGGGCTGGGCCTCTTCCCTCAGCCCCAGAGCCCCCACTCAGGTCTTCTCTACTCTTGCTAACCCACCCCTCATCCCTAGGAATTTCTTTCCTGCTGCTCTCATTAGAGCAAACAGGCAATCACACCAATTAGGAAGGTCTTTGCCATCAGAAGGTGGAAGAGCCCATCTGCCTCTTCACCAGAAACCAGGCAGGAACCCAGCACTTTGGGAGGCCGAGGTGGGAGGATCACCTGAGGTCAGGAGTTCGAGACCAGCCTGGCCAACATGGCGAAACCCTGTCTCTACTAAAAATACAAAAATTAGCTGGGTGTGGTGGCAGGAGCCTGTAATCCCAGCTACTCAGGAGGCTGAGGCAGGAGAATCACTTGAACCCGGGAGGCAGAGGTTGCGGTGAGCCGAGATTGTGCCACTGCACTCCAGCCTGGGCAACAGAGCAAGACTCTGCCAAAAAAAGAAAAAAGAAGGCAAGTCTTCCTGACTGCTCCAGGAAACCCTGTATCAGGGGCTCACATTGCATATGAATTCATTTTCCTACAGCACCAAAAGGAATTCCCTACAGAAATCCTTTTGAAGGCAGGGAGGAGGCTAGAAGACCCTAGCTCAGGGGTCTGCAGTCGACCTTTCCATCAATCACACCTGGCTTCCCGATGGAAAATCACTCAAACTGTGTCAGGTGCTGACCACATTCCACCCGCGGTGCTGGGTGCTTTGTGCATATGAATTCATTTCACCCCTCTGAATTCAGGAACTCTCTGGCATTACATAGTATTAGAACTTTATATGTCCCCAGTATCATGAGACTATTTGGTTAAAAGCATGACTTTCAGGCACTCCCAGTCTCTCAGATATCTCTGAATCCCATAATTATGATAAAATATGCTTGCTCTATATTTTTTTTTTCTTTTTCTTTTTCTTTTTTTTTTTTTTTTGAGACAGGGTCTTGTTCTGTCATCCAGGCTAGAGTGCAGTGGCGAGATCTCAGCTCACTGCAACCTCCACCTCCTGGGTTCAAGCAATTCTCCTGCCTCAGCCTCCTGAGCAACTGGAATTAACAGGCATGCGCCACCATGCCTGGCTAATTTTTGTATTTTTAGTACAGACAAGGTTTTACCATGTTGGCCAGGCTGGTCTTCAACTCCTGACCTCAAGTGATTCCCCATCCTCGGCCTCCCAAAGTGCTGGGATTACAGGCGTGAGCCCCCGTACGCAGCTTGATATACTTTTGTGTTACTTGTCAATCTTTGCGTCCTAATTTTTTGGAAAAATTACCATAGCCTGGCAACATAGCAAGACCTCTTCATTACAAAAAGAAAAATTTTTAAATTAGCCAGGCATGGTGGCACATGCCTGTAGTCTCAGCTATTCGGGAGGCTGAGGTGGAGGGATCACTTGAGCCCAGGGGTTCGAGGCTGCAGTGAGCTATGATTGCACCAGTGCACTTCAGCCTGGGCAACAGAGCAAGACCCCAACTCTGAATAAAAAACTTACCAAGCCCATATCCCCATAACAGGTTGGACATTTAAGTATGTGTCTATTGAAAGTACCCATTCACCATTCATACTGAATAAGGGAGTTTTTAAGGATGTTTTGCCTCAGTTCCACCCATTTTAGGCACCAGACATTCTTGGTTTTAGAGATCATAAGCTCAATGACACTGAGACGAATGTATATCTTATTATTTGGTTCCAGTTGCTGGCATCTATGGAATTCAGTGGTCTTTGTGGTTGAATCATCTATTTGCCGGTCACCAGATTCTTATTAAGTGCTCCCATGACACATTATACTATCTATTAAGGTTGATAGTGCTTGCTTCCAGGATGTTTACTGTTTAATCCATATGGATGCAGTCCAGAAGGAAGAGGGTGGAAGGGAACTGTCGCGCATGCCTGCCAAGTGCTGGTCATTTATTAGGTTGGTGCACAAGTAATTGCGGGTTTTGCCATTAAAAGGAATGGCAATTTTTTCTTTTTCTTTTTGGACACAGTCTTGCTCTGTTGCCCGGGCTGGAGTGAAGTGATATGATCTCAACTCCCTGCAACCTGCACCTCCTGGGTTCAAGCAATTCTCATGCCTCAGTCTCCTGAGTAGCTGGGATTACAGGCATGCACCACCACGCCCAGCTAATTTTTTGTATTTTTAGTAGAGACGGGGTTTCACCATGTTGGCCAGGCTGGTCTCGAACTCCTGACCTCAGGTGATCCACCCACCTCAGCCTCCCAAAGTGCTGGGATTACAGGCATGAGCCACTGTGCCCAGCAATGGCAAGTGTTTTAACGGCCAAAACCGCAATTACTTTTGCACCAACCTAATATGAACACATTGCATTGACCCCTCTGCGTGGCCCTGAGAGACAAGTTCTGTTACCATTTTCATGTAGATGAGGAAACTGAGGCTCCACAAAGTGAAGTCATTTTTCCCAAGTCAAATAGTGGCTAAGAATTTTAACCTGCAACCTGGGCAACATGGCAAAACCCTGTCTCAATCGATAGATAGATAGATAGATAGATAGATAGATAGATAGATAGATAGATAGATAGATAGATAGATAGATACATACATATATACATACATACATACATACATACATACATACATAACCAGGCCTGGTGGCAGGCACCTGTAGTCCCAGCTACTCAGGAGGCTGAGGTGGGAGGATCACTTGAGCCTGGGAGGTTGAGGCTGCAGTAAGCCACAGTCGCACCACTTCACTCCAGCCTGGGTGACAGAACGAAACCCTGTCTCAATGTTTTTATAAAAAGAATTTTAACTGGATGAAGAAAATGTGGTACATATACACCATGGAATACTATGCAGCCATAAAAAGGAATGAGATCATGTCTTTTGCAGGGGCATGGATGAAGCTGGAAGCCATTATCCTCAGCAAACTAACACAGGAACAGGAAACCAAACACTGCATGTTCTCACTCATAAGTGGGAGTTGAATAATGAGAACACATGGACACAGGGAGGGGAACATCACACACCGGGGCCTGTCAGGGGGCAATGGGAGGGAGAGCATCAGGATAAATAGCTAATGCATGCGGGACTGAATACCTACCTAATGGGTTGATAGGTGCAGCAAACTGCCATGGCACACGTTTACCTATGTAACAAACCTGCACATTCTGCACATGTATCATGGAACTTAAAATAAATTTTTTTTAAAAATTGCTGAGTCAAAACAAAAGAAAATAATTTTAACCTGGGTCTACCTGTCAATGCCCAGCCCTGGCCTCTTCATTGGTCACCCTGGGTCATTTACCTGGGCTTTGGAATTTCAAAGTCTTCATACAAAACGGTGCTTCATCACCCGTGCTCATTTTCCATTTCATTGCCGACGAAAGCATATTATATTTGGAAGTTGAGTAGAAGCACAGCAAGATCTGTGTGTGCGCCCTCTTAAGACACATCCCCCAAGTGTTGTCCCTAAATGGAATACCAGCTGTCAGATTTTTCTAGACATTCTGACAACCGGCACGGGAGAGGCAAGTAAAGCGAAATCACCAACTGGGGAATAAATAGTTTCTGTGAAAGACAAGACAGAGCTGCTCTGAATCACTCAGCGCTTCCATATGAGGGACAAAAGAAACAAGTGCCAAGGATGGTGACACAGGCCAGGCAGCCCCAGGAAGCCCCCTGGGGAAGAGGTGTGGATTCTGTGCCAACTAGCTGTGTGACCCTGGGAATGTTGGTTAACTTCTCTGAGCCTTATTTTCCTCATCCATCCCATGAAAAGGCTGGATGATGATGGTCATATTTAAATACAGAAACTTCTGGGCTCAGTGGAAGGTCAGAAGGAATTCTGCAGCCAAATCCAAGGTTCCCAGCTCAGTCCTCCCCGCTGAAGTCACAGCATTCCTGTCGGGCTGTCAGGTTCACACCTGGATGGGGAGACCTGCCCCATCACCTAGCCATGCACGATGGTTCTCTCATGCCCATCTAAATAAAAAGGGCACAATATGTCATCAACACCATCTGTTCTCAGTTCTCCTGTGCTGTGACTTTCCTGAAATAAAACCTTTCTCCTTGGGTAGACATAGGAGGTTAAGGAGCTGAGGTCAGTAGCCAGTGGTGAGACAGAGGACAGTTTTCAAAGAGATTTGGGACTTCAGACAAAAAGGAATTTTTCTTCTGTTTGGGGACCCTTCACAGCACACCTGTAGGAAGCAATGAGATTCTGAAACAGAAAATAGAGACCCAGCTGGGCGCGGCGGCTCATGCCTGTAGTCCCAGCACTTTGGGAGGTTGAGGCCGGTGGATCACTTGAGGTCAGGAGTTCGAGACCAGCCTGACCAACATGGTGAAACCCCATCTCTACTAAAAATACAAAAAAAAAAAAAATTAGCTGGGTATGGTGGCGGGCACCTGTAATCGCAGCTACTAGGGAGGCTGAGGCAGGAGAATCGCTTGAATCCAGGAGGTGGAGGTTGCAGTGAACTGAGATCACATCATTGCACTCCAGCCTGGGCAACAGAGTGAGACTCTGTCTCAAAAACTAACTAAATAAATAAATTAATTAAAAAGGCCCAGAGAGCTGTTTTGTATAAATAACACTGAAACAGAGCTGGTTAAGAGCTCCAGCTCTGCACCCAGGACAAGCCTGGCTTAAAATCCTTCCCCAGCATGCCCTCACTTGAGTGAGGCACTTGGGTAAATATTGAGAGCCTCATTTTCTCCATCTGTGAAAGGGGAATCATGATACAATCTTCCTCATGCAGTTGTTTTGAGGATTAAACAACATCATCCATGACAATATTCAGTACAAAACTCAATATATTAGTAAGCACTGGAAATGAATGAATGAAAGGCAAGGCTAACCAGTCCCTAGCCCCAGTTATCTTCTTCTAGTTATTTTTTTTACCTGGAGACATTGCTGAACATGTGCTGCTGCTGGAGCTCCACGTCTTCATGGGGCAGGAACCAAATGCAGGGGGTGGCAGCCTTGCTGTTGACACATTCATACCCGGAGTCAAATCACTACCCACATTGGGGGTATCAAGGATATTCATCAAGACTCTCAGCCGGGCGTGGTGGCTCATGCCTGTAATCCCAACACTTTGGGAGGCCAAGGCAGGTGGATCACGAGGTCAGGAGTTAGAGACCAGCCTGGCCAATATGGTGAAACCCTGTCTCTACTAAAAATACAAAAAAAAGCTAGTCTGTCATGGTGGTGCATGCCTGTAATCCCAGCTACTTGGGGGGCTGAGGCAGGAGAATTGCTTGAACCCCGGAGGCAGAGGTTGCAGTGAGCTGAGATCACACCACTGCACTCAAGCCTGGGTGACAGAGCAAAACTCCATCTGAGAAGAAAAAAAAAAAAAAAGACTCTTACCAGCCAGGCGTGGTGGCTCACACCTGTAATCCAAACACTTTGGGAGGCAAAGGTGGGAGGATCACTTGAGCCCAGGAGTTCGAGACCAGCCTGGGCAGCATAGTGAGACCCATTTTACAAAAAGTTTTTTAAAAAATTAGCCAAGCGTGGTGCAGTCCCAGCTACACAGGAGACTGAGACAGGGGGATTGCTCGAGCCTAAGAGATCGAGGCTGCAGTGAGCTGTGATCATACCACTGCTCTGCCCCCAGAAGACAGAGTGAAACCCAGTTTCTATAAATAAATAAATAAAATATAGTTTGGGTTGCAAATAAAGCCAACCAAGATTCTTTTAAACCAAAAAGCACTGGCTCAAATAATGGGGGAAGTCAAGTGCATGAACTTTGGGTGGCCTGGACTCAAAGAGCTCAAGCAACATCTCTCTCTCTCTCTCTCTCTCTCTCTGTCTCTCTCTCTCTGTCTCTCTCTCTCTGTCTCTCTCTCTTGCCTGCTCTCTGCCTCTCCCTCTCTCTGTCCTTTTTAACTCCCTGTTAGCTCCATTCCTGGGCAGACTCTCTCTTCACAAGGTATCAAGATTTTCTCTCTCAGTATCTGTCTTCATCCAAAAAGGAGCTCCAATCAAACCTGATTAACTCAGGTGCCTACTGCAGAACAATCTTTGGGTATGACACCTGGTCAACCTGGTTTGCGATGGTGGAAAAGGTGAAGTCAGGGACTAAGTTCCACCAGATGGAGTGGTGCAGGTCCCAAGCACAAAAGATGAATTTTGTTATTAGAACAAGGGGTAGGGCTTCCAGAGAGACAAAAACAATGCCTGGCTACTGCACCAGAGTTCATTGTAGGACCCTCAAAGCAAAACACAGCTGTCTGGGGTCTAGCAAACCTGAGATGCGGGGCATGAGATTTTGTAGAGAAGGGACCAGCTCCCAGCCCCACAAGTCAGCATGACTTATCTTCCTCTTAACAAAAGCATCATGAAACATACCAGTCTCACTCTTATTCCATAGAAGCCACATCCTCCAGCTCTTCCTTTGAGTTTTGGGTACCTGGGCATTTCTGATATCATTGGTGTATACAAAATTCTCTTTGAAAAGCTCTTAATTAGTTCCATTTTAGGGTGCATAAATAGCCAGTTTCATAGAATCATAAAATATCAGAACTGGAAGGATCACAGAGCAAAAATAGCTCCCAGACCTGGTGGCTCTGGTTATCCTAAGAATCACCTGAGTTGAGATTGCTACTGTCTTATTTTTTAACATCCCTGCACCCCCAGCTCCCTGCCAGAAATAATATGACTTTTTTTGGTCTGTCGCGGAGCAAGGAATCAGAATTTTCGTGGCTCTGATTTGCCTCATTTGGAAGCCGGTGTCTCTGAAAACATGCAGCCCAGCTCCCAAATGTGGAGATTGAAGGCAGAGGGATTATGAACCTGTTGTCTCCAGGGCCATGGGCTGATGAGTGGCAGAGTCTCTGCAGATGACTGTCTCCAGGAGAAAAGCCAAGAACCACTGCCTGTCATTTGCTGAGTAGAGCAGTGTGAATGGCTGTTAAAATAAGAGAGGGAAAGAAACAGTCAAACAGTCTGTCACTAGAGCTTGCACACCCAGGTCTCACTGAGGCAGCCACCAGTCTGTCGTGCATGGAGCCTGTGAACAAGCTTGCAGGAAAACAGGAAACTCTGCCTCTGTGTCCTCCCGCGGCAGCCTCCTCAACTCATGTTTCATTCCCAAATACTTTCTGAGCTTCCACTGTGCCAAGGACTGTGCTGAAAAAGAGCCCAAGGTTTAGTGGGAAGATAGAAAAGATCACCAGCAGCATGACATATTCAGTAAGACCCCAAAAGGTCAGTTCCTTGAAAAAACGAAACATAAGCTGGACGCGGTGGCTCACGCCTGTAATCTCAGCACTTTGGGAGGCCGAGGCAGGTGGATCATGAGGTCAGTAGTTCGAGATCAGCCTGGCCAACGTAGTGGAACCCATCTCTACTAAAAATACGAAAAATTAGCCGGGCGTGGTGGCAGGAGCCTATAATCTTAGCTACTCGGGAGGCTGAGACAGGAGAATCACTTGAATTTGGGAGGCAGAGGTTGCAGTGAGCCAAGAACATGCCACTGCACACCAGCCCGGGCGACAGTGTGAGACTCCGTCTCAAAAAAAAAAAAAAAAAAAAGAAACATAGAGTTACTATATAACTCAGTAATTCAACTTCTAGGTTTGCACCCAAGAGAATTTAAGACATATATTGACATGTAAACATGTGCATGGATGTTCATAGCGGCATGACTCATAGTACCCAAAAGGTGGAAGGGACCCAAACGTTTATAGCTTACGAATGGATAAACAAAGTGTGACATATTCATACAATAAAATATTATCCGGTCATAAAAAGGAATGAAATGGCCGGGCGCGGTGGCTCTTGCCTGTAATCCCAGCACTTTGGGAGGCCAAGGCGGGTGGATCACGAGGTCAGGAGATTGAGACCACCCTGGCTAACACAGTGAAATCTCATCTCTACTAAAAAAAAATGCAAAAAATTAGCCGGGTGTGGTGGCGGGTGCCTGTAGACCCAGCTACTCGGGAGGCTGAGGCAGGAGAATGGCGTGAACCCGGGAGGCGGAGCTTGCAGTGAGCCGAGATGGTGCCGCTGCACTCCAGCCTGGGTGACAGAGCAAGACTCTGTCTCAAAAAAAAAAAAAAAGAATGAAGTGCTGGTAAATGCTACATACAGCTGGAGGAACCTTGAAAAATTATGCTAAAAGAAGCCAGACACGAAAGGTCACCTACTGTATGATCATATTTATTTGAAAGATTCAGAGCAGGCAAATCCTTAGAGACAGACGGTAGATTAGTGTTTGCCTGGGGCTGCAGAGCGAGCGGAATGAGCAGCGACTGTTAATGTGCCTGGGATTTCTTTTTAGTGTGAAAAAATGCTCTGGAATTAGGTAGTGGTGATGGTTGCGCAATCTCGCGAATGTGTTAAACGCTGCTGAATTGGACATAATTTTAGAACAAGGGCCAATTTTATGGTATGTGAACTATATCTTAATTAAAAATAAATAAATATTGAAAGCTAGATCATTACAACAAATAAACACAAGGAGCAGGCCCTTTTATAGAGCAGGGTGTTCAGAAGAAACCTCAGAGGAAAGAATAGTTTGGGCTGGGCCCCAGAGAAAAAGAGGGAAGATGGCCTGGCACGCACGGTGGCTCATGTCTATAATCCCAGCACTTTGGGAGGCCGAGGCGGATGGATCACAGGGTCGAGAGATCGAGACCATCTTGGCCAACATGATGAAACCCCGTCTCTACTAAAAATACAAAAATTATCTGATTGTGGTGGTGTGTGCCTGTAATCTCCTCTCCGCTACTTGGGAGGCTGAGGCAGGAGAATTGCTAGGGAGTTGGAGGTTGCAGTGAGCCAATATCGTGCCATTGCACTCCAGCCTGGCAACAGAGTGAGACTCCATCTCAAAAAAGAAAAAAAGAAAAGAAAAAGAGGCAAGATCAGAAGGCACCACTGATCTACACTGAAGAAAATGAGGAGACCTGCTTGGCTGGAACAGAAGTGGCCAAGGCTGGAACAGAGCCAGGAAGCGGGGAAGAGTGAGCTATGGTCTTATGTGCTGAGCTTAGGGGCTGGAACAGGCTTCTCCCATCAGCGGGGGCCTTTGCAGGAAGCCTGCAGGGAAAGGTGAGTCTAGCTGCAGTTCTGAATGACTTGATGAAGGAAGAGATGAAAACAAAGATTTGGGAGCATCTGAGGTAGTCTCAGCCTCGTGCTGTAGGCTGCAGGGAATAGGATGAAAAACCAGCAGGGGTTTCCTCCTGTCCTCAGGGGATGCAAGAATGAAATTTTGTATTTCTCTGGCAATTTACAGTTGGATGTAGCTTTCACTTTGATTAGCTCATTGATCTTTGAAATAATTCTTGAGATGAGCAGAGCAATTATTAGCTCCTTTTACAGAGAGAGAAACTGACGCTCGCAGAAGTTCCTTCACTTGTCCGGGGCTTCTAAGTGGCAATTAGGAGAAGAAGTCAGATCTTGGACTCACAGTTTTTCCCAGACTGACCTATAGTCTTCTATTATAGACTTCTAAATAATAGACAGCAAGAGTAAATAAATGTGCAAAAATATAGTACAATGCAAATGTATGATAACCTTCAATAATTACCAAGAAATGCATAAATTAGTGCCAGGTCGCAGTTCTGTCCACCACACTCGGTGTTTGAAGTGCATTTTCTTTGGACCTGTTTATTGCTATGCAGGAGACCAAAAAGAATTTGTACACAAGTTTTGAACCTGGGCATAACAGTAAGCCCTCAGCTCAAATCCCACCTCTGCCATTTCCCAAATGACCTTGAACTTCACTTATTGGAATTCAGGCTCCTCACGCAATAAATGAAGACAACACACCCATCACACATGGTATGTGCCACTATGCAGCCTCTGCACATAAAAAAAAGCACTTAACGCAGTACCCAGCCCACTGAGGCTGGTGTTCAATAAGGAAATAGGAGCATTTAAAAGGTTTATGCAAGGGAGCTTGCATTCGTTGGGCACAAACAATTTTCCAGTTCCTTCCTATATGCATAATCTCCACAAGAAGATAGATCTTTTTTGTCTGTGTTTCTGTTTGTTTTTTTGGTTTTTTTAGACAGAGTCTTGCTCTGTCACCCAGGCTAGAGTGCAGTGGCGTGATCAACCTCTGCCTCCTGGGTTCAAGTGATCCTCCTGCATCAGCCTCCCGAGTAGCTGGGATTACAGGCACACAACACCGTGCTCAGTTAATTTTTTTGTGTATTTTTAGTAGAGATGGGGTTTTGCCATGTTGGCCAGGCTGGTCTCAAACTCCTAACCTCAGGTGATCCACCTACCTCAACCTCCCAAAGTGCTGGGATTACAGGTGTGAGCCACCACACCCAGCCCAACAAAGATAGATCTTATTATCCCATTTTATAGATGAGAAAATTGAGGCCTAGGGAAATTTGCTTGCTCAAGGTCACACAGAGAATCATGATCCAGATTTTGGTCTGGCTCCAAAGTCATTCCTCTTTGCTTAGCCACACTATTCGTGATGATGTCAGAATGTGGTGTAAAATGATTCTCTTCAAAGCACAGGGTACCGACTCAGACTAAGGTCTATTTCAGAGCTGCTATAATCCACTAATGATCTAGAAGCTCCTCTCTGCTTTTTTGTTTTGTTTTGTTTTGAGATGGAGTTTCGCTCTTGTTGCCCAGGCTGCAGTGCAATGGCGCAGTTTCGGCTCACTGCAACCTCTGCCTCTTGGGTTTAAGCAATTCTCCTGCCTCAGCCTCCCTAATAGCTGGTATTACAGGCGCCTGCCACCATGCCCAGCAAATTTTTTGTGTTTTTAGTAGAGACGGAGTTTCACTATGTTGGCCAAGCTGGTCTCGAACTCCTGACCTCAGGTGATCCACCCACCTCAGCCTCCCAAAGTGCTGGGATTACAGGCGTGAGCCACCGCACCCGGCTCTGCTCCTCTCCGCTTATAGGACATTGGTGTGAATTCTCCAGGCGATTGCTCAGTCCTTATCTCTCCCTTCCTACTGCTTGGACGGATTTTTAGATCAAACTTGCAGCCCCGCTCTCCTGGGGGATAATCCCTGTTGCTGGTAACCTTGTTTCCTGGTTGACCTTCACGAAGAAGGGCTTCAGCAAAAACTTTCTCCCTCAGCCCAGTCATGCAATGTTTCTCTTCCTAACGCTTTCGCGGGCCCTCAAGATGGAATGGAAGAGGGCTGCCTTCGGAAACATTTCCAGGAGAAGCAGCTACTCAGAATAAATTAGCCAGAAAGCGTTAGGATATGCTACTTCCACATTCTCATCTTATTTTCTTCTTTGGCCCTTTCCTTCTTAAATGCCACCTCCTTTTTCCTTCCTGGGACTTGGTATCTTTGTACGTTTGCCTACTGATGGGATAAAGCCCATCTCTACCCCAAGGATATTGTCTTCCTCCAGGTAAGAACTTGTAAGATTCTGAGACCCACACCTAAACAGCATTATTTGTAGTAGCCAAAAGGTGGAAGCTTGAATCGGCAAGAAGAAAGCCGAGCCACATATACTTTAAATTGCCCCAGGGAAGCAGAAATCAGTGGATTCAGAAGGAATAAAGATAACGAGATGAGACCTAAGAGACCATGGCGAAATAATTCACAAGTATCATACTGGTGAAGGGGCTGGGGGCTGTGGCTGGCTCACTGGGGTCACTGTAAGTTAGATCTTAGACTTACAGTTTATCCCAGGCTGACCTATAGTCTTCTATTACAGACTTCTAAATAATAGACAGCAAGAGGCAAGAGTAAATAAATATACAAAAATATAGTACAATGCAAATGCATGATAATCTTCAATAATTATCAGGAAACGCATGAATTAGTGCCGGGTCGCAGCTCTGTCCACCACACCCAGCATTTGAAGTGCATTTTCTTGAAGCCTGGCTTTCTGGAGAAACCTTCCTGCTCAATGCCATTTTTTTTTCTTTTTTTGAGACGGAGTCTCGCTGTCTCCCAGACTGGAGTGCAGTGGCGCGATCTCGGCTCACTGCAAGCTCCGCCTCCCGGGTTCACACCATTCTCCTGCCTCAGCCTCCCCAGTAGCTGGGACTGCAGGCACCCGCCAACATGCCCGGCTAATTTTTTTCTATTTTTTAGTAGAGACAGGGTTTCACCATGTTAGCCAGGATGGTCTCGATCTCCTGACCTCATGATCCGCCCGCCTCGGCCTCCCAGAGTGCTGGGATTACAGGCATGAGCCACCGTGCCCAGCCTCAATGCCATTTTTTTAACTTTTAGTTTAGGTTCAGGGATACATGTGCAGGTTTGTTCTGTAGGTAAACTCGTGTCACAGGCGTTTGTTGTACAGATTATTTCACCACCCAGGCACTAAGCCTAGAACCCAATGGTGATTTTTTTCTGCTCGTCTCCCTCCTCCCACCCTCCATCCTCAAGTGGGCCCCAGTGTCTGTGGTTCCCTTCTTTGCATCCATGTGTTCTGATCATTCAGCTCCCACTTGTAAGTGAGAACATGCGGTATTTGATTTTCTCTTCCTGCGTTAGTTTGCCAAGGATCATGGCCTCCAGCACCATTAATGTTCCTGTAAAGGATGTAGAA
Source organism: Pan paniscus (assembly GCF_029289425.2). Classification (NCBI taxonomy): domain Eukaryota; kingdom Metazoa; phylum Chordata; class Mammalia; order Primates; family Hominidae; genus Pan; species Pan paniscus. The sequence goes on from NC_073255.2 coordinate 92,772,064, forward strand.
AGCAGTGTGGCGATTCCTCGAAGAGCTAGAAACAGAACTACCATTCGATCCAGCAATCCCATTATTGGGTATATATCTAAAGGAACATAAATTGTTCTACCATAAAGACACATGCATGGAATCAACCTAAATGGCCATCAATGGTAGATTGGATAAAGGAAATGTGGTACGTAAACACCATGGAATACTACACAGCCATAAAAAAGATCAATGCCATTTTTAGAGATCCTTTGACAAGCCCTTGGGACCCTTTCTCTTGGAGAAAATTCTGTTTGCCTTTGGAAATATGGCCAGCTTCCTACTTCTTACCTGGTATTAATACCAGGAGTTTGGATGAGCCACTTCACATCAAGGGAGAGAGGTAGTTGAGCTTCAGTGATTTTTATATTCTCTAAAGGCATGTGAACACAACCTTGACCTTTTTCTTTTGCTACGCAGTCTTCTTTAACAGCTGAATGTAAAGAGCCATCTTCTTCAACACCCCTGATTTCATGTCCCCAACAACACACACACACACCCCTCCTGTCCCCGGCAGCTCCATCCTACTCCGGGCCTACTGAATCAGAAACTCCGGAGTGGGTGTCTAGCAATTGCTTAATTGCCTGGAGAGCTTATTAAAACACAAATTCCCAACCTCCACCCCAGAGGTCTGATTCAGTAATTCTGCAATAGGGCTGAGAATCTCATTTGTATCAAACTCTCAGCTGGCGCTGGTGCTGCTGTTTCAGCCAGTTGCTCTGGAGTAGGTGGCTTCCTGCCGACCTCAAGGGCACAGATGTCTCCTCTAAGCTTATCTGGGGAACCGTGCACAACTGCAGGACAGACAGCAAGGGAGAAAGTGTAGAGGAAAAGGAGGAGGAGATGGAAAAGACATTCTGACATCCACTCAGTTTCCCCTTAGGTAATGCAATGCCTGGGATCCTTGATGCACTTCATCAAAGCCCACTTGCTTGCTTGCTTCTTTCTTTCTTTCTTTCTTTTCTTTCTTTCTTTTCTTTCTTTCTTTCCTTCTTTCTTCTTTCTTTCTCCTTCCTTCCTTCGTTTCTTTCTTGCTTGCTTTCTTGCTTTCTTTCTTCTTCCTTCCTTTCTTTCATTCTTTCGCCTTTCTTTCTTTCTTTGTTTCTCTCTTTCTCTTTCTTTGATTGTTTCTTTTTCTTTCTCTTTCTTCTTTCTTTCTTCTTTCTTCTCTCTCTCTCTCTCTCCTGCAGGGTCTCACTCCTCTGTGGCTCAGGCTGGAATACAGTGGTGTGACCACAGCTCACCACAGCCCTGAGCTCTTGGGCTCAAGCGATCCTTCTGCCTCAGCCTCCCAACTAGCTGGGACTATAGGCATGCACCAACGACACCCAGCTAAATTTTTTTTTTAATTATTTTTTGTAGGGACGGGGTCTTTCTATGTTACCCAGGCTGGTCTCAAACTCCTGGCTTCAAGCAATCCTCCTGCCTTGACCTCCCAAAGTGCTGCAATTACAGGCTAATGCTTTTTCTTGTTATTTCCATTTATCTGTTTCTGGCCCATATTAATATCCGCTAATTCATGCCTTTTGATTGAGACCTATACATGGTTTCTCATGGGCGTTATAAAAATGAAAGTGCAAGACCTGGCACAACAGAAAGATTAAGAGAACGAAACCCCTAGACCCAAAGTAAACCCTGTGGGGCCGTGGTATCTGGAGGCAGGACACCCTGCCTCTGGCATGTCTAAGAGAGTTTGGTGCCCCCCCATCTTCACATTGGTGCTGCCCAGAGCAAGCAATCCCCACTTCCCCAACTTCAGCAGCATCCAAGATCTCACAGAGGGCTTGTTAAACACAGATGGGGACCCCCACTCCCAGAGCCTCTGATGCAGCAAATCTGGGGTGGGGGCTGGACAAGAATCTGCATGTTTTTTTTGAGACAGAGTCTCGCTCTGTCTCCCAGGCTGAAGCACAGTAGCCTGATCTCAGCTCACTGCAACCTCTGCCTCCCGGGTTCAAGCGATTCTCCTACCTCAGCCTCCCAAGTAGCTGAGATTACAGGCATGTGCCACCATACCCAGCTAATTTTTGTATTTTTAGTAGAGATGGGGTTTCACCATGTCGGCCAGGCTGGTCTCAAACTCCTGACCTCAGGTGATCTGCCCACCCCAGCCTCCCAAAATGCTGGGATTACAGGCGTGAGAGCCACCAAACCTGGCCAAGAATCTGCATTTTCAAAAACCTCCCAGTGGCCAAGCATGGTGGCTCATGCCTGTAATCCCAACACTTTGGGAGGCAGAGGCAGGAGGGTGGCTTGAGCTCAGGATTTCGAGATTATACTGGGCAACATAGCAAGACCCCATCTCTACAAAAATGAAAATTAAAAAAATTAGTCGGCCGGGCGCAGTGGCTCACGCCTGTAATCCCAGCACTTTGGGAGGCCAAGGCGGGTAGATCACAAGGTCAGGAGATCGAGATCATCCTGGCTAACGTGGTGAAACCCCATCTCTACTAAAGAATACAAAAAATTAGCCGGGCATGGTGGCGGGCACCTGTAGTCCCAGGTACTTGGGAGGCTGAGACAGGAGAATGGCATGAACCTGGGAGGCGGAGCTTGTAGTGAGCCAAGATCATGCCACTGAACTCCAGCCTGGGTGACAGAGAGAGACTCCAGTATCAAAAAAAAAAAAAAAAAAAATTAGGCACGGTGGCACACACTTGTAGTTCCAGCTACTCAGGAGGCTGAAGTGGGAGGACAGCTTGAGCCCAGGAGGTTAAGAAGGCTGCAGTGAGCTACAATAGTACCACTGCACTCCAGCCTGGGAGACAGAGCAAGACACTGTCTCTAAAAAACAAACAAACAAACAAACAAACAAAAAAAGCTCTTAGTAATGGGAATGCTGCTTGTCCAACGACCCCACTGTAGAACCACTATGTGTATGTCTGAAATAATGCAAGAAGTCACTTATGGTGATTAGCAAAACCCAAGAAAATGTCCAGGAAAGGTAAGTTGCACCCAGCTGATCACAGAGGTGTAGGGAAGCATCTGAACTTCCACTCTTTTTGTATCAGCTGCAGAAATGGATACAGCAGTCACTGGATGATGTCTTTTATGAAACTCACCCTGGAATGTCCCATATTTCCGGGCTCTGAAAGTCACTCTGGCTCTATTCTATCAGAAAATTTAGGCCTTACTCTGATCATCACATCCATCATGGTTCTTGTTATAGAAGTTTTCTCATTTCATACCTTTCACCAGAAGGCATTTTGTATTATGCAGTCTCCATGGCAGTGGTCCCATAAGTGCCTGTCAACTTGATTTGAACAGTCTCATCCTATAGGACTCACTGCTGGCCTATTGAGGAAGAGTTGCAACCTATCTCACTGTGTTATTTCTCTCTTCTCTCTTCTCCCAACCCCTCTTCCTTCTTCCCACACCTGCTTCTCCCACCACCAGTGCATTCCCAGAAGCAGAACAGACAGACCTGCGTCCGGAAGAGCCTCATATGCGCCTTTGCTATGGCCTTCATCATCAGTGTCATGCTGATTGCAGCCAACCAGATACTCCGGAGCGGCATGGAGTAGCAGCCTCCCGCCAGCCACACTGTGTTGCAGCTCACCGCGCATGTGCATGCCGTGCGGGCAGACTCTTCCTCCACACAGCAGACACGGACCTATGGACTATGGATGGATGCGGACGATGGAACCATTCAGTAAAGAACCCAAGGTTGAGTGCAACTGGGGTTGCACTTCAGCTTCATCTCCTTGGCAGGGACACTAAAGGGCTGTCTTCAGTGCTTTAATGGTTTTGTTTTCTAATGCAATAAATCGCCAGGATTTCCAAATTATTGCTTCAACCATCAGTCATAACTCTAGAGAAAAACTTCATCTTCATCTCGGAATTCCAGCGGCCATCCAGGTATAATGGTGAGAGAGCAAGAGAGAGGCACGAACACACAGTCACCTCCACTCCCCATTCTTTCAACCCAAGGGTCAACAGGAGACTCTCTGCTGAGGTCAACCCTCAGTTCCAAGAGGCTGACTTCAGGGTTGCCACAGAAGAGGGGGCTTTCCATCCCACCCTGGCTTCCTTCCTCCACCCAGTGGAGACCCCCCCAAGGCATGAGGGGAAAGCCATTAAGTGGGGTGCAGCCCCTGGCGGTCTTCAGCTGCACCCCTCACCGCTTCCGTTCTTACTGCCTTTTCTAGAGGACTGCCATTGGTAGAGCTGGGGTGCTCTCAGTTTCCGTCGGCACTTGGCTTTCTGTTCCTACAGCCCATCCCGCACCAGCATTTTGGAACCTGCAGAGAGCCTTTCTCCCAGCTTTGCCGCCTGTGCTGCCATTAGAGAAAAAAAGAAGCATAATCGTGGGCATATCTATAACATAGACAGATATATATATTTGGCTTCTTCGTGTGTGATGTCATTCTTCCCTAATCGCTTACACCTAATATAAGCGTGTCCTCCCTCCCACACTCATCCCTGCTTCTTTGGGGCAGGGGTGAGGCAGGTTGAGTGGGGAGGGGACTGGGACTGGCGGTGAGGTTTTGATACCCACACCCAGCCATCTGGAGTCATGGAGACCCACCACGTCTCTATGCCGGATGACCTTTGTAAGTTAAGGTCCTTGTGCATCTTACCTTTCCCTTACCTTGGAGTTTGCTTTGTTAGTCTTCCCCAGCTAAAAAGAGAAATGCAATCCAAAATGGAAAGATGGAGAGATCAAACGACTGTACTTTCACATAAGATCTTCTGGCCTTCAGATTCTGCAACTGACTCATTTTCAGGAGGTTGGGGGAAAAGATGTTTATGAGTTTAGCCAACAGAACAGGTAATTTACTCCTGCCTGCAGAATACTTTTCGTTGGGGAAGAGAACTGAATCCAAGGATCTGTTTTCAACACCATTCCAAGTCTGTAATTTCCTGACTTTTCCTAGATGTCAGCCACTACTATGAATTCAAGCTTGTGTAGTCAGATTAGCCAGTAATCTCTAGATGTAATAGTTCCCTTTGTACTTTTCCAAGCTCAGGTCTTTATTTTGTAATGGAATTACCTTGCTCCTACTTCTTTTGATTACATCCTAAAACTACATGCTTCCCCCCTTCCAGTAGCGAGCCACCAGAAGCTTTCTTGTCTCAATGCAGTGGGTAGGATTTTTTGGTGCGTTCTGTGTTCCTGATCTCCCTCCCTGTCTTCCTGCTCAGCTTTCTCCCTACTGCCTTTTCAGACTTGGAGCACCCGAGGTCTCCAATGAAAGTTTTCTCATTCACCTCTGCAAGTGCTACTGGCAACAGCCTGAGGGCAGCTGTAGAAACTTTCCCTCTGTGGGAGACTATGAATATTCCTGATGAGCACAAGTAAAACTAAGGCTTCAGCCATAATATGGAGGAGGGAGCAGATGTAAGCTCCCAAGAGCCTGGGGGATCGCAGGTCCCTCTGCAAAACTTCCTGGAGTTCAGCCCAGCAAGGACAGACCAATGAGGCAGCAACCTGCCTTTCCCCCTTACCTGCCCTGCTGCCTGCACACTGCATGCCTGCCCCTTCTGCTGCTCCCGTTGGCTGACTCACCACTGTCCCCTTAGGATTGGAATTCTCAACTAGAACAGGTCCAAATGCAGAATATTTAATACATCGAACAACTTCATCCTTAATCTCTGCCCTGGGCAGTTTGCCCTCTCCCATCTGGACTTGGATGAGAGGGCATAGCAGATCTTGAAGGGATATACTTTCCTGTTTTTCCCTGACCCCCGAACCACCAAACCACATCCATAGGGGTGCAGGACCCTAAGTAGACTGGGTAGAAACCCCAGGGATGATTCTTCAAAGCCCCCTCCTCCATGAGAGGGGACTGAAATGCTACAGCTGAGGCTGGTCTTCAGGGCAGAAAATGAGTACTTCTTTGAAGGTGACTTTTCTGCGAGTTCTTCTGCCTCCTGCTGGAGAACAGAGACCCTTCAAGAGGTGAGGGTTAGATTTCATTGGCAGAGAGATTAGCCACTGTGCAGGAGTAGGGAGGAAAAGGAGTTCTGGAGAGGCGCCGCCATCCTGTTTTCTGCAAAGGCTGCAGGATTCCTTTCCTAACGGTGACCTTCTTCTTGCTCCCAGTGACCTGGAAGCCAGCCCACCCTCCCCAGGGGAAAATCTAGGAGAATGCATTCCTCTGCAGACTGCTAGAGAGAGATGGCAAGAAGGAAGACACAGAATTCTTTCTGACAGCCTAGGAGTTATCTTCCCACTGTGGTAACCCCCCATGTGGCACCCAGGGACTGAAGGACACAGTGCGTGGAGACGGCCCTGAGCTAGCGGCATTCCTTAGACTTCAGGAGCTCAGAGTTTGTCCCGGTGACTTGCACCCTGGCTGCTTTGCTTGGACAGTTTGTCTTGGGTATAGGGAAGCCTTCCTTGTCAGGCAGCCAACTCCCAGCCCTGTTCACACAAATTTTATGCTAGGGCCCCATGCCAGTCAGTGTCCCCATCATGGTGGCTATGAAGCTCACGGCTGAAGGTTCCAGAAGGTCCTGGTCTCCCATGCCCAAGGGATGCCATGTAGCCCCAGCTGGAAGTGACTTCGCAGGAATTGAGAGGGAAGAGCTCACCCCTCACTCTGTCCTCCAGACTTAGGAACCAGTGACCTTGGCTGCCCAACTGTGTGGAGGCTGAGTGATTGACAAACACAGGTTGGCTCATTCTTGCTGCAAGAGCAGGTACCCCCCGCCGCCCCCCTGGAAAGCACAAGTGATGAGCAAGAAGGCATTTTCCTTGGGAGAGAAGGGGAAATGGACCCTGACCCCCTTGATCCCCAAAGAAGCTGCGCTCCACCTTTCCAGATACCCACAAACCCCCAGACAGAATCTAGCATCGGGACTATTAGCAGTGGCTTCCAGAATGTGCTTGGGTCCCACGTGACTGATCTGACAAAAAAAAAAGAGGGATATTACCATGGCAACCCTTGCATTCCACCCTGAGTTTGCCAAGGCACACAAAAATAGGGAACATTTTCTTAAAGAACACTCCAATTCAGCCTGAGTGCAACCTGACTCTCTGCATCTGTATCCTGCTGGGAGAGGCAATTACCCTTAAAGAATCTGGGTGGTATCTCTGCCTTTTTGTCTGGCATTTGAACTTGTCCTTCTATTTACTCAGGAGAGCAGGAGCTACCTGTAAGCCCTGGTATCTCCCCATCCCTACTCCCAGCCCCTTCTCCCAGGGTCCAGAGCCAGGACCCCTTAATCTAGGTAAATAGACAGAAATATCATCTTGGAAGGCAAACAAGATATTAAGCCTCCAATCTTTAAAAGTATTGGTTTGCCTGTTGAGCACACTCCTGCAAGCCAGACATGTGAACTTTGGTGAACTGAGGTTTAGGTGTGGTCTTAGGCAAACCCAGTGGTTTCAGAAATGTCTGGGTGTTTTATTTGCAGAGAACAAGATGTGTCTTATGAGTCTTCTTTCTCAATACCTGCCCTGTCTCAAATCTCACTTGACAAATGGTCTACGATCTTGCAGTTATCCAAAAGAGCCTATGAAAAATGGACAGCTGCTTTTGACAATAATGCCCCTCCCAACTTCCCATTCATAGAATCATAAAGTGATATGTTTCAGAACTGAGAGAGAAAAGTTTACCTTTTATTCCAAATGCCTCCTACTCGGTTTAAGTCCAGACTCAGGTCATAAATCAAAGACAGTTTTGCACGTTGCTCTTCACCTAAATCTAGCAGTTTCCCTGAGGCCCTATGAGGGCATGGACAGAAAATGAAGGATGCAACCACCCAGGACAGCTCCCTGGTTTGGGCTGGCCTGGCCACGTGTGGTCACATGTCCTGGGATCCGTGTTTACTGTGTCCTTGCTCTCCTTCCTTGCAGAAGCTGCTAAGCTCTGCTCCTCCTAACTGCAGGTCTCAAACCCTATTGGGTCATTTTGCCACACTATTTCTCCAAAGGCCCATAGTCATTACATTTTTTACCATTTCACCAAGATAACAGGGGGGGTCTGGAATTCCCCTGCTAGGAAGGGCCCCTTTTCCTATATCACCGTGATGGTACAGATGAACTGAGATTAAACTTTTAAACTTCAGCACGTCACACATCCTGGTTGTATAACCAGGAGGTCTGCAGAGCTGCAACCCCTGAAGAACATCTGTCTTAAAAGACCTCAAATCAGAACATTCTCATTGGCCTCTTCAGTGATCCCCATGGAGCTAAGAGTCCGTAACCTAAAGGCCTTACCATAGCCATCTTCCCTCCACACCTGATTGCTCAACTGCCCCAGAAGGGGAGAATCTATCTGAAATAGAAAAGAAGCATTAAGGACCAGGTGCGGTGGCTCACACCTATAATCCCAGCACTTTGGGAGGCCAAAGCAGGTGGATCACTTGAGATCAGGAGTTCAAGACCAGCCTGGCCAACGTGGTGAAACCCCATCTCTACTAAAAAAAAAAAATACAAAAATTAGCCGAGCATGGTGTCGGGCACCTGTAATCCTAGCTACTCTGGAGGCTGAGGAGGGAGAATCACTTGAACCCTGGAGGCGGAGGCTGCAGTGAGCTGAGATCGCGCCACTGCACTCCAGCCTGGGCAACAGAGCAAAACTTCATCTCAAAAAATAATTTTAAAAAAGAAACATCATTCACCAGCTAAGACTTTTCAATTTAAATTATTTAAAGTGACAGCAACATAGAGGAGAATTTGGGCTGCCTCTTACCGACCCAGTCTCCATGATAATTTGAGTGTCACAACTGTTCAGCTTCACTTCATACTTGCTTTGACTAAGTCACTCGGGATTGTCCTCAATTTTTTGGCCCTGCCATAAATAGGTGTATGTTAGTCCATTTTGCATTGCTATAAAGGAATACCTTAACACTGGGTAATTTATAAAGAAAAGAGGTTTATTTGGCTCGCAGTTCTGCAGGCTGTTTGAGCAAGGTATCAACATCTGCTTGGCTTCTGGTGAAACCTCAGAAAGCTTTGACCCATGGTGGAAGGTGAAGGGGGAGCAGGCACGTCACACAGCAAGAACAGGAGCAAGAGAGAGGAGAAGAGGTGCCAGTCTCCTTTTCTTAACAACCAGCAATTGCATGAACTAATAAAGTAAGAATTCACTCATTACTACAGGGAGGGCACCGAGTCATTCATGAGGAATCCGTCCCTATGACCCAAATATCTCCCAGCAGGCCCCACCTCCAGCACTGGAGATCAACATGAAATTTGGGGGGAACAAATATCCAACCTCTATGATTGGTTTGGAGCAATGAGATCAATTACACCAACAAGCCAAGCATTTCTCTTAGTATCCTATGGTCATTGCTAATGCATATGGTCATTTTGACAGCTGTGGTTTCTCCTTCATATTCATTTGGGACTCTTCATAGGGTCTCGAGAGACATGACAATACTGTTCAAAACGTCTCCAAGGCAAAATTAATTTTATTCCGTTGACTGGAAATATATCACAAAGAATGAGGTTTTTCCAGTCCCACCCACGAGACAGTCCTCTGAAAGTGGAAAAGCTTGCCCGGCCACCTGCCCCTACCCTGACCTTGGGGTAGTTCATCAGTTGAGCACAACCCCCATGCCGGGCATAGACTCACCCATCTCTTTTCCTCTGGTGTGATGGGTTGGCTTTCAAACTAGTGTTTCTCGCACTGTTAGAAGTTATTGTCCAAGTGGAAAGGATGCAGAGGCTGGAATTTTCCAGTGGGATAGAAGAGCAGGCTAATTAGGAAGAAATATTCCAGGGAATGCAAGGTGCAACTGCGATATTGCTCCATCCCTGGACCTGAGGGAGACAAAGAAAGTTCTTAAAGGGCTGCAGATGCTGTCCTCTGAAGGTCTTCTCCGGATCGCTGGCCTACTTTGGAAACATGCAGGCCATTGAGTGTCACGGGGCTGCCCATCAGTCTGATCCACATGAAAGGCTCTGTGAATTTCAAGAGCAGGCTGGTAGCTCGCCATTCCTGGGAGGATGCTGACATCTGTCAAGCCCAGAATGCCTCTCTCAGGGCTCTCAGACCTGTTAAACTGAGGCCAGGAGAGCAGAAGAAAGAACTCAAAGTGTGGTCGGTACTACCAGCTGGAGAAAGCCCAGGAGCCAGGACTCTTCCACCCACTATCTAGGTTATGTTGAGTGACATTCCTCCCTGGCTTCAGGTTTCTCTAAAGCCAGAGGAAAAGTAAACCAGACAAGCCCTCCCATCTGTTTTGTCTGAAACAAGATGGAGTGAATGCTCCCTACTGAGAGGGTCTGGATTTCACCCATGAATTGCACTAGGAACTGGGAGCTCCTTTTTGAACACAAGTCCCAAGAGGCAGTTGTGATAAAGTCTCTCTTTTGGTGTCCGCTGTCTGTAAATGAAACAATGCAAATTGGTGTATGTTAAATGTGTCACAGCTTGCAGGCAAGAGGTTTTGTTTATTCTCTAAGGACTTGCTGACTCGAGGGAGCATCAAAGATGAGCTTTCTGTCTTTGTCTTGGCAAGTGTGAAAATAAAGGGAGTCAGTCACCTCCCCAAAGGTCACGTGAATCAGAATTCAGGAGAAAGTTGGAGGAAACAATGGCAGATTCCACGAAGAGATGCTTGTTTCTCCATTTGAGAAAGCCTTACTGAAAGCTACTGAATAAAGAGCACAATTTCCAGTTATTTCTTTCTTTGCTTTTTTTTTTTTTTCTGGCCACTATAACAGCACTTCCAGTATATGTTGATAGTAGCTTGTAATTATTCCTAATACCGCAGAAAGAAGAGAGTCGTGATCTTTGGTGACTGTGAGGAATTAGATTAACAGTCGCGGGGGACCGGCTACCTGCGATAGCCCTTTAAATGGCTAATGAGGGATGCTGAGTGCTGAGCGGTGCCTGCTTTTGATGTGGCCCACCCATGACCAGGGAGAGAGGGCAGGAAGAGAGCAGCTGCAGGATCCACAAGTCTCTAGCCCTTCTGCCCCAGGAAACATAAAACCCTAGATTCTTGTTCTTTTTCCCTCTTCCTAAAGTAGACTGACGTCCCAGTAATTGTTTTTCTAACAAGCCCTGTTGTTCTCCCTGGGAAAGACCTAGATTGGCCAAGAAAGGATCCTGTCAGCTCCTGGTGGAGAGTTGCACAAGCCAGTGGCTCTCAACTCTCTCCAAGGAAAATTAAAGCATATTTTCTCTTTCTTAGCTCAAAATCAGCTTTCAGGGGTCCTTATTGGGGTCTGATTTTCTTCCCCAGTTCTGAATCCAGGAAGAAGCTTTTTCTCCAAGGACTAACCAAAAACAATGACTTTGGAGAAAAATTAGACTCAGAAAGTCTGTCCAGGCATTGGGTTGGTGAACTGTCAACTGTTGGGTGGGGAGGAGGGGTCGCTGTGATCGTAGCGGTCATTAGACTTGGGACATGAGTTGTCTCTCAAAGCACAGTAGTAAATGACTGTATTTTGTATATTGCCCCCAATATGTTGGGTGTAAATAGAAGCACAGCTGGGGATTGATCATGGCCAGGACGATTGGAGCTTGGCAGCTCTCATATCCAGAATAAGCCACTAAGACGGAACTCATCAATCACCATCTTCCCATTTACCTCATTAGCATCCCATTTTCTCTCATTCAGTATTAGTTGATGATTTCTGCTATTAAGTGATGAGAAAGTCAGCAGACTAGTCAAAAAAGAATCTTTATATAAAATGTACATATTAATATAAATTAACTTAGCATGCAACTTACCAATCAAATGAAGTATATATTATTAATATGTTATCTTAGTGTATAAAGGAAAACTGCCATATTTACCAGATGTTTTCTTTAACCGAACTTGTCTGTAAATATATAATCTGTATAAAAAGAGTCTAATTTACCATTATTTATGCAATAGAAAAAATAAAAGTTTTTTTTTCTTTTGACAAGAGATTCCATTCATTATGTATGGTTTGATTTACAAATGGGTCAGGAGACTCATTCCTGGGACCCCAAAGGGCAACCAGTTCTGTTCAATGACAGCCTGGCATCACCAAGAAGCCACAGGTGAGAAAGCGGCCTTGGGATCTCACTGTCTGCTGGGATGCTAAAGAGAGATGACTGGCGTTAGGGCAAGTAAGTGGACTGTGGAACATATGGTGAGAATTATGAAGTGTCTTCTGGCTAGGGAGCAGACATTATAATTTTTAAAACTTTGTAGACACCCAAGCTAATGGTGTCATCCTTTTGGGATTCTGTTTGCCAGATTCTTCTCAACATTACGTTAAGGCATTGCATAGCTTTTACTTAAGCTTTTGGAATTTTTAATGCTATCTGAGCTTCTTGGAAATAGAAGAAGACACCTATTTCCTTAAATAAGGAAACGCAGGGTATGACAAAGTTAAGTGACTTGATTAAGGGCACTAGCTGAGATCATGCCCAAAATTTCTTTTCTTTTCTTTTTTTAGAGTCAGGGTCTCCCTCTGTCACCCAGGCTGGAGTACAGTGGTATAATCATAGCTCACTGCAGCCTCGAACACCTGGGTTCAAGTGATCCTCCCACCTCGGCTTCCTGGGTAGCTGAAACTACAAGTGGGCACCATTATGAATGGTTAATTAAAAAATTTTTTTTAGAGATGGGGGTCTCAGTATGTTGCCCAGGCTGGTCTTGAACTCCTGAGCTCAAGTGATCCTCCTGCCTTGGCCTTCTGAATAGCTGAGACTGCAGGCTCATCCCATAGCACCCAGCTTATTTTTATTTTTAATTTTTGGCAGAGACAAGGTCTCACTCTATTGCCCAGACTGGTGTCAAACTCCTGGGCTCCAGTGATCTTCCCACCTCAGCCTCCCGACTAGCTGTGACTACGGGTTCACTGCCCAAATTTGGACCAGAACTCGGCCTCCTGTTTCCAAGAACCATGAAGCATCTCATATTTTCTTCACTTCTCAAAAATGTTATCTCACATTTTTCCAGATGCCTTGTTTTTAGCCAAAAAACTGAGTTTCCCATTGGGTTGGATCTTCCAGGGTCCTCTCGGGCACCCTGTTTTAAATATTCCATTTTATATACCTTCTCAGGGGTCGCTTATGAGGTGAGTTCACTAAGCATCTGTTATTGTTTTAAAAATCCTAAAAATAGAATGTTTCAGGCATAAAGCACACTTTTCTTTATGCTTTTCACTCCATTAAAGGCCTCTGGAAAATTCCAGGGAGATGATGACTTAGAGGTTATCCTCTCTGATCTGCCGTTTTTCATTTTTGTTATTACAATCTAGCACCTAGTTATGAATATTCTTTTTCCCCGGCAACTCACCCCAGGAGTTTCCTGTATAACAAACTGCTCACCAGAGCACTGACCACAGAACTCAGTGTCTCCGAGCCCTGACACACTGAGATGAGGACAATGAACCCCAAAGACTCATCGTCCAATGTGGGCCCAAACTGGATAACGTCCAAAGAAAAACAAAATTCTCCCTTAAGATGTGAACCTACCTTTCAGTCCCATTGAAATTTTTTTTTTTTTTTTTTGAGATGGAATTTCAGTCTTATTGCCCAGGCTGGAGTGCAATGGTGCGATCTGAGCTCACCGCAACCTCTGCCTCCTGGGTTCAAGCTATTCTCCTGCCTCGGCCTCCCGAGTAGCTGGGGTTACAGGCATACACCACCACGCCCGGCTAATTTTTGTATTTTTAGTAGAGACAGGGTTTCACCATGTTGGCCAGGATGGTCTTGATCTCTTGACCTCGTGATCCGCCTGCCTAGGCCTCCCAAAGTGCTGGGGTTACAGGCGTGAGCCACCGCGCCCAGCCGAAATTTTTCCATGATTTCGTAGCAAAATGAAATTCAAAGGCTTTTCTTTCACATAAAGGTTTGTGGTTCAGCCACATTCGCAGTTAGAAAGCTGTGCCCGTGGATTCTCTGCTGAATCCAGAAGGTCTACCTGTAGCAAGGAGCTTTGTTTTGAGTGACAAAAGGATCGGTGCAGTGGCTGCCACAGACCTGAGGCCAAGTTCTGTCTTGCACTCCCTGGTTTTAGGACACAGGACACCTGAGTTTCTTTTCCTTTTCTTTCTTTCTTTCTTTTTTTTTTTAAGACAGAGTCTTGCTCTGTCTCCCAGGCTGGAGTGCAGTGGCGTGATCTCAGCTCACTGCAACCTCCGCCTCCTGGGTTCAAGTGATTCTTGTGCCTCAGCCTCCCCAGTAGCTGGGATTACAGGCGCACACCACCACTACTGCCTAGCTAATTTTTTTGCATTTTTCATAGAGACGGGGTTTTCGCCATGTTGCCCAGGCTGGTCTCGAACTCCTGACCTCAGGTGATCCACCCACCTCGGCCTCCCAAAGTGCTGGGATTACAGGCATGAGCCGCAGTACCCGGCCCAGAACACCCAGGTTTCAATCACGAGGCCATGCCCTGTGCAGAGGAAACAGCTATGTTCTAGCCTCCCAGGTACACACCTGTAGCTCCTGGTTCTCTGCACCTGGGGCGATGCTCCACATCCCAAGCATAGGTCAGTGTGTGGCCAGAGGGCTCCTTTGGTTTCAGTGGTCTTTGGTAATCCGTGCTGCAGCTGTGCTCTGACCTGGCTGCCTGCACCAGGCAAGAACCCTGCTCTCATTTCTGAGTTTCCTAAGACCAAGAAGAAAGACGCAGGTACCAACCACCAGGAATCTCCGGAGCCGTATTAAGATGACATGCTGTCTCAGATTCTCTGCGGTTCATAGCCCCACTTTGGCTCTTGGGACCTCGGCTTCTCACTTTTTCCCCATCTTTCTTCTCTGCTCTCAGGGTAGCTCGAAGTTAGCTGAGCTTCAAAGACCTCTCCCAGGCAGTGGTCCTCAACCATGCTTACACATGACAGTTGCCTGGGGAGCTCTTAAAAAATATCACTGTTGACCAGGCACAGTGTCTCATGCCTGTAATCCTAGCACTCTGGGACGCTGAGGCGGGAAGATCACTTGAGCCCAGGAGTTCAAGATCAGCCTGGACAATACAGCAAGACCTCCTCCCTCCTCCAAAAATGTTTTAAAAATAGTAGGCTGGGCGCGGTGGCTCACGCCTGTAATCCCAGCACTTTGGGAGGCCCAGGCAGGCAGATCATGAGGTCAAGAGATCAAGACCATCCTGTCCAACATGGTGAAACCCTGTCTCTACTAAAAATACAAAAATTAGCCAGGCGTAGTGGCATGTGCCTGTAGTCCCAGTTACTCAGGAGGCTGAGGCAGGAGAATCGCTTGAACCCGGGAGGCAGAGGTTGCAGTGAGCTGAGATCATGCCACTGCACTCTAGCCTGGCAACAGAGCGAGACTCCATCTCAAAAAAAAAAAAAAAAAAAATTGTACAGGCGTGCACCTGTAGTCCCAGCTACTCTGTAGGCTGAGGCAGGAGGATCTCTGAGCCCAGGAGTTCCAGGCTGTAGTGAGCTATGATCGCAGCACCACGATCCAGCCTGGATAATGGAATGAGACTCTTTCTAAAATAAAATAAATAAAATAAAATAAAATCTGACACTGTCTTGGCCCCGCCCCCAGATATTCCATTGTTCTGGGTGACTTCATTGTTCTGGGATGCAGCCTGGACCTCAGGGATTTTAAAAGCTCACCCAGTGATTCTAGCTGCACAGAGTGAAGAACTAGGGCAGTGAGTTCCTCCTACTCTTTCTGACTCGTGTGCTTCCCAGGGAAGCAGAACCTGGAACGTGTTAGAAGTTAATCTTCTCAGGCCACATCACAGCCTATGCAATCAGAAATTCTGGCGATGCCCAAAACCACAAGCCCCTGGTAATTCTGATGCCCCCTCAAGTTTAAGGACCATTGTCTTAGTAACACTTTTGCACAGTGATGGACATTGAGATCAATACATAATTGCAATTGTTATAAGAATCATCAGGTACCTTATACATGTAAAGATGCATAGAGCTCACCTCAAACCTACTGAATTTGAATGTCAGAGGAAGGGCTGCCTGGTGGGGATCTTTTGAGGAAGCCGTGAAGGATCATCAGAAAGGAGGCATAGCCTGGCATGGTGGCTTATGCCTGTAATCCCAACATTTTAGGAGGCCGAGGTGGGACGATTGCTTGAGGTCAGGAGTTCCAGACCAGCCTGGCCAACATAGTGAGACCCTGTCTTCAAAAAATAAAAAATAGGCATAGTGGCTCACGCCTGTAGTCCCAGCTACTCAGGAGGTTGAGGCAGGAGAATCACTTGAACCTGGGAGGTGGAGGTTACAGTGAGCCAAGATTGTGCCACTGTACTCCACCCTGGGTGACAGAGCAAACTCCATCTAAATGAATAAATAAATAGAGTTGTAGTGGCACACCCCTATAGTCCCAGCTACTTGAGAGGCTGAGGCAAGAGAATTGCTTGAGCCCAGGAGTTTGAGGCTGCAATGAGCTATGATCACACCACTGCCCTCCAGCTTGGGTGACAGACCAAGGACCCATCAGAAAAAAAAAAAGTCCCAAACAGCAGCTTCAATAAGGAAAGGGAAAGCAGCAAGATTCCCCAAGAGGTGGAGGGATGGAGATGCTGAGCTTCCTGTGCATATGTGAACCTCGAGTTGTGATGGGGCAGCTGGCAGAGCCCTGCTATTCCCCGGGTATCTTGAGCAGAAAGTCCTGCATCCCAGAAGGCAGTGCCGGGCAAGGCATGAGTGCACCCTCCCAGAGAAGGGCTCAGTATGTGTCTCCTTCAGCCTCAACTCTTCCCAGCCTTCTGGAATAAAGAGAACCCAACCTGACCCTCCATGTATTTGAACCTCTGACATACAGGAACCACATGGAATGGTTTGCACATTTGATCCTCCGTCTGTACAAGCCTCTATGCGCCGATAACCCCATGGAATAGCTTCTTCTTGGTTGGTGTCTCTTCAGTGCCAGCCTCTGGTCCCTCCGCTAGCCTTCTCCTCGGAGGATGAAATGTCCAGTCCAGGAAACAGAATGTGGGGCCAGGTGTGATGGCTCACGCCTGTAATTCCAGCACTTTGGGAGGCCGAGGCAGGTGGATCACTGGGTCAGGAGTTTGAGACCAGCCTGGACAACATGGTGAAACCCTGTCTCTACTAAAAATACAAAAATTAGCCAGGCATGGTGGCGGGCACCTGTAATCCCAGCTACTCAGGAGGCTGAGGCAGGAGAATCACTTGAACCTAGGCAGCCGAGGTTGTAGTGAGCTGACATCACACTGTTGCACTCCAGGCTGGGCGACACAGTAAGACTCCATCTCAAAACAAAACAAAACAAAACAAAACAAAAACAGAATGTGAGGATTAGGGGGCACTGGAGGTGTCTACCGTGCTGTCACATAAGGGAGGACATGGGGTCATGCTGTGTGGGGCGGAGAGAGGTTGTGCACAGATTCCATTTCATCTGTGACCTTGGATGGACAAATGGCCTCAGCTCCGTGGCTGAAATAATCTTCCTTAGCCACACGACAGCTTATTTTGCACATCACTTTATTCCCAGCATCTAACACTGTGCCAAGCACAGTGCTCAGAAAATATTTGCTGAAGAAATAATTGAACAAACCAAATGACATCTCATGGCTCAGATATACAAATTGTCTGGGGGGTGCAGAATTCTCGTGCTTTCCCATCTCTTCTCTCTGGGACAGGTGCTTTATAAATATAAAAGTATATTTTATATTTTATTTTTAAAATATAAAATTTCCTCCACCTCCCATCCTCCTTCCCCTGGTTCTCATGCCTTTGGCAAAATCAGGGATGCTCTGTGTTTATGTGTTTATTTGTTTTTGTGTTAGTTTCTCTGGCCTGTCCAGGAATTCTTTATCCTCTCTGATAAGGTGGGATGGGAGGTGATCTACAGCCTCTTCATCTAGTCCCGGAGGGCACTTTTCAGCCAGCATCTGGTGCTATGGAGTTGGGCTCTCCTCTGGCCAAGAGACAAGCCAATCACCTTCCCTGAGAAACACAGCATCAGTCCCCCTGGCTGGATCCAAGGTCTTCACAGCCTCAACACATCACCCCCCTGGGCTGGAATAGACGGTGATAGGGTTTAACTGTGTCCCCAGCCAAATCTCATCTTGAATTGCAGCTCCCATAATTCCTTTGTGTTGTAGGAGGGACCCAGTGGGAGATAACTGAATCATAGGTTTCCCCCATACTGTTCTCATGGTAGTGAATAAGTCTCACAAGATCTGATGGATTTATAAAGGGTTTCCCTTTTTGCTTGGTTCTCATTCTCTCTTGTCTGCCGCCATATAAGACGTGCCTTTCACCTTCCGCCATGATTGTGAGGCCTCCCCAGCCACGTGGAACTATGATTCCATTAAACCTCTTTTTCTTTATAAATTACCCAGTCTCGAGTATGTCTCTATCACCAGTGTGAAAATGGACTGATCCAGATGGATTCTGCCAAATTCCCTACAGAACTTCCTCCTCTCTCCCCTCTGCAGGTTTCCACACACATCTGCTGACTGCCAACAACACCCAGTAGCCCCAGCCTTCACCACACAGCAGACACCTTAGAGATTCATTCGAGTCACCAGCAAGCGTCTGCCAGGCACTGATAGGATGTGGGAGGGATACAAACAACCCACAGGCAGTTTACATTTTCGTAGAAAGAACACTCAAGAAAACCTAAAGTAACAGCCCGGGTTCAGAAGTCCTATGGAAGGATTCATCACACAAGATTAGAGCAATAAAAGAGAGGGAGCATTGCTCATTTTAAAAGTTTTATTTTTAATTATGAAATATTTCAAACACACATAAAATAGCAGCATTCTTATCACCCACATTTAACAGAGATCTCTCTCTCTCATTCTCTCCTTCTGAATTTTCATCTCTATCTCTTTCTGTTCTTTTTTCTTTTCTTTTTTTTTAAGAGACAGGGACTTACTCTATTGTCCAGGCTGGAGTGCAATGGCATAATCATAGCTCACTGCAGCCCCTACCTCCCAGGCTCAAGCAATTCTCCCATCTCAGCTGCCCAAGTAGTTTGGACTACAGGCATGCTCCACCATGTTCAGCTAATATTTTATTATTTTTTTGTAGGAACAGAGTCTTGCTATATTGCCCAGGCATGTCCTCAACTCCTGGCCTCAAGCCATCTTCCCGCCTTAACCTCCCAAAGTGCTGGGATTACAAGCAGGAGCCACCGCACCCGGCTCTATTTCTTTTTCAAGAAATAAAACTTGAGAGGCCGGGCACAGTGGCTCATGCCTGTAATTCCAGCACTTTGGGAGGCTGAGGCGGGCAGATCACTTGAGGCCAGGAGTTGGAGACCTGCCTCGGAAAAATGGCGAAACCCTGTCTTTACCAAAAATACAAAATATTAGCTGGGCATGGTGGCATGCACCTGTAATCCTAGCTACTCCAGAGGCTGAGGCATGAGAATTGCTTGAACCTGGGAGGCAGAGGTTGCAGTGAGCCAAGATCGCGCCACTGCACTCCAGCCTAGGTGACAGAGTGAGACTCCATCAAAAAAAAAAAAAAAAAATAGAAAAGAAAGAAAACCTTAGAGAAGCTGCTAATGCCCCAGCCTAGTCTAGCTTTCTCACTTCCTCTCCCTCTCTGAATGTAACTCTATTCCTGAAATTGATGCTATAGTAGTCAGGGTTCTCCAGAGAAAGGAGGGTGATCATGAGAAATTGGCTCATGCAATTTAGGAAGCTGAGAAATCCCGTGATCTGCTCCCTGCAAGCTGGAGATCCAGGAAAGCCTGTGGTATCAATTCCATTCTGAGTCTGAAGGGCTGAGAACCAGGAGAGCTGATGGTGTAAATCTCAGTCCAAGGGCAGGGGAAGATGAGATGAGACATCCCCGCTCAGCAGGCAGGAAGAAAAAGGGCAAATTCCTCCTCTTCCACCTTTAGGTTCTGTTCAGACTCTCAGTGAATTGGATGATGCCCACTTACATTAGGAAGGGTAATCTGCCCTACTCAGTGCACCAATTGAAATGCTGGTGTCATCTGGAAGTACCCTCATATCCAGAAAACATGTTTAATCTGGGCATCCTGTGGTGTGGTCAAGTTGATGCATAAAATTCGCCTTCACAGACAGATCCCATCTGTACTTTTTGTATGAGAATTCTTGGAGAGGCAGGAAAGCTTCCAGGAAAAGAAGTTAATCAGGAGCCGGATGCGGTGGCTCAAGCCTGTAATCCCAGCACTTTGGGAGGCCGAGGCTGGTGGATCCCCTGAGGTCAGGAGTTTGAGACCAGCCTGGGCAACATGGCAAAACCGCATCTCTACTGAAAATACAAAATTATCCAGGCATGGTGGTGGGGGCCTCTAATCCCAGCTACTAGGGAGGGCAGGATAATTGCTCGAACCTGGGAGGCGGAGGTTGCAGTGAGCCGAGATTACACCACTGCACTCCAGCCTAGGCGACAAGAGCAAAACTGTGTCTCAAAAACAAAAACATTGAGGCCGGGCGTGGTGGCTCACGCCTGTAATCCCAGCACTTTGGGAGGCCAAGGCAGGTGGATCACGAGGTCAGGAGATCGAGACCATCTTGGCTAACACAGTGAAACTCCATCTCTACTAAAAATACAAAAAACTAGCCAGGCATGGGTGGGCGCCCGTAGTCCCAGCTACTCTACTCAGGAGGCTGAGGCAGGAGAATGGCGTAAACCCCGGAGGCAGAGCTTGCAGTGAGCCGAGATCCGGCCACTACACTCCAGCCTGGGCGAAAGAGCGAGACGCCATCTCAAAAAAAAAAAAGAAAAGAAAAAAAGAGTTAATCAGGAAGTGTGGGGACAGTGTATTCCAGACAGAGGGATCAGTGTGTGCAAAGGTCCAAAGGCTTGGCACACTTGCCTGAGACTAGGTATGAGGATTTTGCATTGATCCAGGGGGAAAATGTGGGTGGCCTAAACTCAGAAAGTGAGGGTGAGTTATAGAGAACAGGGCGGACCCAAGAGAAATTGAGGAAGGAGATCCCGTGGGCCCTGGTGATTCTCCTGTCTTGAAGGAGGCAGTGACTCAGGTATAACATCCAGGCTACTTGGTGCTATTGGCAGACTTCCAGGCTTCTGGTTTCAGGAGAGGTGGAGGATATTGCATTTGGTTTCAGTCATGCCTTTAAGGGCACGCTGGTAATATCAGATAGGCAACTAGAGAGATCTGGGCTGTATGGCTTTTGCTGCAGAAAAGCAAGCCACAAGTCTGTCTGCCCTTCTAGAAACTAGAGAATAAGGCACCCACCCAGAGAAGTCTGCATTCAAACCTCTCTTATCCACTTCTTCCTTCCCTCTCTACCTCCTGACCAGAGAGGGAACTGCAGCCTGTCTTGGGTATTTGCCACTGTTCAAACCTTAGACTCATCCAGTGTTCAAGAAAATTGCTCAGTTTCCTTCACGCTCTCTGGTATCATTTAGACCCAGCATCAGCCTGGCTGTACAGGAACTGGGCACGTGAGTGAGTTTCATGCCAATGGGAGGCTGGAAGGCGGGAATAAAATCAAAGCCGTCCCTGAGAGGGTAAACTGGTTAGTGTCATGGAGAAAAATCACAGCCGACTGGGCACAGTGGCTCATGCCTGTAATCCCAAGCACTTTGGGAGGCCAAAGCGGGCACATCACCTGAGGTCAGGAGTTCAAGACCAGCCTGGGTGACACAGCGAAACTCCATCTCTACTAAAAATACAAAAATTAGCCAGGTGTGGTGGTGTGCACCTGTAATCCCAGCTACTTGGGAAGCTGAGGTGGGAGAATCGCTTGAGCCCGGGAGGCGGAGGTTGCAGTGAGCAGAGATTGTAGCCACTGCACTCCAGCCTGGGCAACGGAGTGAAACTCTGTCTCAAAAAAAAAAAAAAGAAAGAAAGAAAGAAAAGAAAAGAAAGAAAAATCACGGTGCCTCAATTGCCCATATTAAAAGAAATCCTATTGCTGATTTTGCCATTGTTTCCTTTGTATCCACTGATTTCCCAAAGAATTTAAGGAGAAACTCTGTAGTGGTTTCCAAGGTTCAAATAAACAGCAGTAGTGGCTGTGGGATCAAAACTGCATTCCAAGAACATTGCTCCACTCAGTTCAGTATGATTCATTTCAAGGCCACTTTTTCTTTCTATACATTTATTTCATTTTCAGAGTTGGGGTCTCGCTCAGTCCCCCAGGCTGGAGTGCAGTGGCATAATCGCAGCTCACTGCAGCCTGGAACTCTTGGGCTCAAGTGATCTTCCTGCATCAGCCTCCCAAGTAGCTAAAAGTGGAGACTTTAAGACCCACCAGCATGCCTGGCTAATTTACGTTTATTTTATTTTTGTACAGATGAGGTCTCACTGTACTGCTCAGGCTGGCCTTCAACTCTTGACCTCAAGCGGTCCTCCTGCTTTACCCTCCCAAAGCTCTGGGAGTACAGACACATGCCATCACCCCTGGCTAATTAAAAAAAGAAAAACATCCCAGCACTTTGGGAGGCCGAAGCGGGCGGATCACGAGGTCAGGAGATTGAGACCATCTTGGCCAACATGGTGAAACCCCGTCTCTACTAAAAATACAAAAATTAGCTGGGCGTGGTGGCACACACCTGTAATCCCAGCTACTCGGGAGGCTGAGGCAGGAGAATCACTTGAACCCGGGAGTCGGAGGTTGCAGTACTCCAGCCTGGCAACAGTCTCAAAAAAAAAAAAAAAAAAGAAAGAAAGAAAAGAAAAGAAAAACAAAAATCATACTCTTTTTTTTTTTTTAGAGATAGGGTCTTGCTATGTTGCCCAGGCTGGCCTTGAACTCCTGTAAGGCCCTTTAACAATGTGCACACCCAAGCAATGTGGTCACTTGCACTCTCAGCCACAACCCCCTCTGCCCCACCACACACATTGCTCATCTTGACCTCAGCTCAATTATTTAACAGATTTATTGCCAAACCTGGGTTTTCATGCACGATTTCCAGGAAATGTGAGAGTTGAAATCAAGTTGAACTCACGTGGTTTTGCTCCTTAACTTGAGTTTTCTCTACGATTTCTGGGAGACTTTATAGCTCTGTCTTCAGCAATCTCTGCTAGTTGCTTATTTTGACTCTAGGAAGCTTTAAGGTAATCTATCCTATTAAACCCAAATAGAATGTTGGCAAGAGTTTTAGCATCAGCCCCCACCAAAGAATAGTTTATCTTGCCTGAGAAGTATAAGATCAAATATCCATGTCATTGGAGGGAATTTTCTTTGCTTGACTTTCAGAATAAAATATGCTTTGAACTCCTTTACTGGAGGAAATAAAAAAAATTAAAAATAAAAGCAAAAATGTCTTCAGTTGAATCACTTTGGCAACACCACTGCCCCTGCCTTCTCTCAGCAAGCTTGGAGGCTTCAGAATTTGTATGAAAGTGTCTTAGCATTGAGCCATATGTGTAACTACATATTAACACCTGTCACCATATTGAAAGACCTGAGAATCAGTTTATACTCACTTGTCAGGACAGAAACCTTTAGTGTAAAAACTGATGTGAAATATGAGAGACCCTCACAACACAACTTGATTAGTTTCCAAATATATTTTAGCAGAACCACAGAGAAGTATATAACCAAAGGGATTAGAACTGGCTCTTCCCGACAAGCCCGTTCTTGTCTGCCACTCCATGAAGCAAAGAGGGACAACTATTCTCAGGAACCATCTTCTATTTTTCCATCAGTAGTAACTTTCTCTACGCTTTTCCTTACTTTATCATGTATTTGTGGTGTAAAAGCCATTCAAGAAGACATAAGCAGGTTTGGCATGGTGGCTCATACCTGTAATACCAGTGCTATGGAAAGCCAAGGTGAGAAGATTGCTTGAGGCTAGGAATTCAAGACCAGCCTGCACAACATAGCAAGGCTCCATCTCTGCAAAACAAATTCTTTATAATTAGCTAGACATGGTGGTGTGCACCTGTAGTTCCATTTATTTGGGAAGCTGGGCAGGAGGTTTGCTTGAGCCCAGGTGTTAGGGCCTGTAATGAGCTGTGATTGTACCACTGCATGCCAGCCTGAGTGACACAGCAAAACCCTGTCTGTAAATAAATAAATGAAGTTAAAATATAATGCTTCAGGCCGGGCGTGGTGGCTCACGCCTGTAATCCCAGCACTTTGGGAGGCCGAGGCAGGTAGATCATGAAGTCAGGAGATCGAGACCATCCTGGTTAACATGGTGAAACCCCATGTCTACTAAAAATACAAAAAATTATCCGGGTGTGGTGGCGGGCACCTGTAGTCCCAGCTACTTGGGAGGCTGAGGCAGGAGAATGGCATGAACCTGGGAGGTGGAACTTGCAGTGAGCCGAGATGGCACCACTGCACTCCAGCCTGGGTGACAGAGCGAGACTCCAACTTACATATATGAAAATGCTTCATTATATTCTTATTATGTATTATTTTTCTTTCCTGTGTTTCCATTAAAATAATCATGAAGATGTACAAATAGAGGGACAAAATTTAACACTGGAAACCAAAGATAAAAGTTGAGAAGAAAATTTCTGATAACCACAGAACCTGAAAGACTGAAGAAGAAATTCAACAGATGATTAACTTACATGCTACCTTTTGAACCATAGTAATTCTGCCAAGCTACAACCAATGGGGAGTCTAGAGCCAGCTTAATATAGAACAGCCTACATCTTTCCTTTCTCACATAATAAGTGCCCTTTTATTTCCTTTACTACCCATGTCTGTGGTTTTGGGGGAATCGGAGGCCCTCTATCCTAGAGATATCCACTGTTCTCTCCATTACCTCATCTGAGGAACACAGGCTTGGGTCTAACAGCTAATTTCTCATCAGAAACCAAGAAGGTCAAAAGCTGTTAGGATGACATATTCAACATGCTGAAAGGAAATAAAACACTGTGAACCAAAATTTTATATGGAGCAAAACTAAAGTCAATATAAATGGATGTTTTGTTTGTAACTCTTTTTTCTGTCTGACCAAAAAGACAACTCATAAAGCAAGAATTATAAATCTGTGTTAATTGGGCACATAAAATATAAAGGTGTAATTTGTGAAAATAACAGCATAGACGAAATGGACAAGACTGAGATGGGTTTGTTTACTGGTTAGTTCTACCAATATTTAAGGTAAAAATTATAACAATTCTCTGCAATCTCTTTCAGAAGGCTGAAGCAGAGGGAATACTTCCTAACTCATTCTATGAGGCCAGCATCACCCTACTATCAAAACAAAAAAAGATATTACAAGAAAAAAATGACCAACTCATAACTTACATAAATATAGATGCAGAAATTCTCTAAAGAATTAGCCAATGTCATCCACCAATGTGTAAAAATAATTATGTACCACAATCAAGTAGAATTTATCCAGGTTATGCAAGGCTGGCTCAGTATTTGAAAAATCAACTAATGTAATCCATCACATCACTTTCTAAAGAAGCAAAAGTTAAAATATAACAGATGTTGGCAAGGTTGCAAAGAAAAGCTAATTTTTATTGGTGGGAAGGTAAATTGCTTCAGCCACTGTGGAAAGCACTTTGGAGATTTCTCAAATAACTTAAAATGAACTACCATTCAACCCAGCAATCCCATTACTGGGTGTATACCTAAAGGAAAATAAGTCATTCTACCAAAAAGACATCTGCATCCGTATGTTCATCGCAGCACTGTTCACAATAGCAAAGACATGGAATCAACCTAGGTGCCTGTCAGTGGTGGATTGTATAAAGAAAACGTGATATATATATATATCATGGAATACTGTGCTGCATTAAAGAATGAAATTATGTCCTTTGTAGCCACATGGATGCAGCTGGAGGCCATCATCCTAAGTGAATTAATGCAGAAACAGAAAACCAAATACCACATGTTCTCAATTGTAAGTAGGAGCCACACATTGGGTAGATACTGGGGACTACTGGAGGGGAACAGGGCTGAAAATCTACCTATTGGGTACTATGCTCACTACCTGAGTGATAGACTCATTCATACCCCAAACATTAGCTTCATGAAATATACCCATGTAACAAACCGGCACATGTACCTCCTGAACCTAAAATAAAAGTTTAAATTATAAAACAATAACGATAAACCAGAATAAATCAAACCAGGAGATTGAATTACCTTTCACCTATAGATGAAGACCTATTCCTGTACATGGCCAGCTATTAGGAGACCCAGTGTGGTCAAAGCATTTCTAATTTCTCAACATCCACCAGATCCTCAGCCTCACAACATGACATTTTTGAGAGAAAACTATGTGGGGTTTTTGGGTGGGGGAAGGAGGATTACAATAACTATTATTTCTAGTTTCATAGCAATAAAATCCATAATTAGTTTATTATTATTAAATAAAATATTTTTACTATAGGCTCTATTTACAGTGTTTAAATAAACTACATTCTAAATGTTAAAAAAAAAAAGAAAATTACAAGTTTATATCAGTAGATGCAGAGAAAGCATTTGACAAAATCCAATACCTATTCGTGATAAAAACTCTCAGTAAACTAGAAATAAAAAGTAATTTCCTCAATGTGATAAATACTACCTACCAAACACCTACATCTAACATCATACTTACTGGTGAGACACATGAGGCTTTCCCACTAAGATCAGGAACAAGGCAAGGATACCTCTTCCCACCACTGCTTTTCAACATCATACTACAAGTCCTACCTAATGTAATAAGACATAAAAAGGAAATAAAACGTACACTGATTGGTAAGAAAGAAATGAAACTGTCTTTATTCACAGATGACATGATAGTCTGAGAAGAAAATATGAAATAACTGACAAGAACAACTCTTGGAGCTAATAAATGATTATAGCAAGGTTGCAGGATACAAGATTAATATACAAAAATCAATCACTTTCCTATATACCAGCAAAAAACAAGTGGAAACTGGATTTAAAAACACATGCAACTTTCATTGTTACCCCCCAAAATAATATACTTAGGAATACATACAGTAAAGTGTGTACAGGATCAATGTGAGGAAAACTACAAAACTCTAATGAAAGAAATCAAATAATAGCTAAATAAATGGAGAGCCATTCCATGTTCATAGATATAAAGATTAAATACTGTCAAGATGTCAGTTCTTCCCAACTTTATCTATAACGTCAATGCAATTCCAATCAAAATCACAGCAAATTATGTTGTGATATTGACAAACTGGTTTTACAATTTATTATGAAGAAGCAAAAGACTCATAGTGGCCACCACATTATGAATTGAGAAAAAGAGGACTGGCAGTACCTCACTACAGTAATCAAGATTGTGTGGTATTAATAAAAAAAATAGACAAATAGATTCGTAGAACAGAATAGGGAGCTCATAAATAGACCCACATAAATATAGTCAACTTTTCTTTTAAAAAGGAGCACAAACAATAACATGGAGGAAAAAAATAGTCTTTCAGCAAGTGGTGCTAGAACAACAGGACACCTACATGCAAAAACAACAACAAAAAAGAATCTAGTCACAGACTTTGTGCCATTCACAAAAACTAACTCCAAATGGATCACAGGCCTAAATGTGAAAGACAAAACTATAAAATTCCTAGGAGATAACATATGAGAAAATCTAGATGACCTTGGGTTTAGCAGTGACTTTTTACATACAATATCAAAGGCACAATCCATAAAAGAAAGAAGTGATAAGCTGAACTTCATTAAAATTAAAATTTATACTCTGTGAAAGGCACTGTCAAAAGAATGAAAGAAGTCACAGACTGGAAGAAAATATTTGCAAAAGACATATTTAATAAAGGGCTATTATCCAAAGCATACAAATAATTCTTAAATGCAACAATAAGAAAACAGACAACCCAATTAAAAAAGAGACAAATACCTTAAAAGATACCTCCCAAAAGCAAATATACAGATGGAAAATAAGGATATGAAAAGATGTTCACATCATATGTCATCATGGAAATGCAAATTAAAATAATGAGATACCACTAACCTATAAGAACAACTCCAATCCAGAATATTGACAACATCAAGAATGTGAAGCAAAGAAATTTTCATTCATTGCTGGTAGGAATGTAAAATGGTACAACCACTTTGGAAGACAGTTAGGTAGTTTTTTACAAAACTAAACATACTCTTGCCATATGATTCAGGAATCTTGTTCCTTGGAATTTAACCAAACGAAGTGTAAACTTATGTCCACCCAAAAACCTGCATATGGGGGTTTATAGCAGCTTCATTCATAGTTGGAAAGACATGGAAGCAGCCAAGATCTTCTTCAATAGGTGAGCGAATAAACTGTGGTACATCTAGGCAATGGAATATTATTCAGTACTAAAAAGAATGAGTTAGCAAGCCATAAAAAGATATGAAGAAACCTCAAGTGCATATTACTCTAGTAAATGAAAGAAGCAAAGCTGGAAAGACTATATACTGTATTATTCCAATTATATGACATTCTAAAAAAGGCAAAACTATGGAAACCATAAAAAGATCAGTAGTTGCCAGGAGTTAAAGGGAAGATAACAATGAATAGGGAAGGCATAGAGGATTTTTAGGGCAAATATCCAAAACCATAGATTATACAACATAAAGAATGAAGCCTCATATACGCTATGGACTTTGGGTGATAACGATGTGTCCATGTAAGTTCACCAAGTGTAAGAAATATGTCACTCTGTTAGGGATGTTGATAATGGGAAAGTCTGTGCATGTGTGAGGGCAGGGGATAAATAGAAAATCTTTGTACCTTTCACTCAATTTTGCTGTGAACTTAAAACTGCTCTAAAGTAATAAATCTTTTAAAAAAAAAGGTGAGGGGGAGTGACACAAGCATGATGGCAGAATAGGAGTTTTCAGCACTCATTCACCCACAGGAACACTGATTTTGACAACCACCCACAGATGAGAGTCCATTTGTGAGAGCCTGGGAGTCCAGCAGAGAGGTCCCAGCACCTCACTGGAGCAAAAAATCTGAAAATAGATGCGCTGAAAAGGGTAAGAAGAACAATTTCACTTTACTCATGTCACCACACCCCCAAAGCAGCACAGCTCAGTGCCAAGAGAACTCCTTGGCCTGCAGTTTCTGCCACAGGGGAAAGTGAAAGCATAGTGAGTGCCTGTTTTCCCCAACCATGTGGGATGCTGTCCAAGAGGTCCACTTCTTTTTTGTCTCATCCAGAACACGAAGCAGATTGGCACAGCTGAATAGTCTGGGACCAGATAAAAAGCAACAATAAGAGACAGGGGCTCAAACCATCTGGGACACAGAACTCAACAAAAGGCTGTTGTTTCTACTAACTACCTCACATTCTTCTCCAGCAAGAGGCCTGCCCATGAACGTAG
This sequence comes from Pan paniscus, assembly GCF_029289425.2. Classification (NCBI taxonomy): domain Eukaryota; kingdom Metazoa; phylum Chordata; class Mammalia; order Primates; family Hominidae; genus Pan; species Pan paniscus. The sequence continues at coordinate 92,801,137 of NC_073255.2, forward strand.
TTAGGACATAGCACCTGGCGATTTCCCCAACTAATTCATGCACTCACCCAGTATTTCGTGTGCCCTTCTCCTCCCACAGCTGATACCCTGAATGCATTCCCACTGATAGCACACTCAAGCATCTGCAGGTCATGCACAAGCACAGATAGACAGCTGTCTCAGCCCTGCTAGATTGGGAAAAGGCATTTAACCTTGCATACTTTAAAGAACTGCCCTGGGAAAAATAAACGGGACACTCTCAGCACCCAGCTGCCTTTGCATAATTGAAAGAAGGCATACAATCCTAAGACCTTCTCCTCAAGACAGAACAAGAGGACTAGAGTGTATCAGTGAAAATGTCTGAGAGACACCGAATTACTAGTTGGGCTGACTGGTGAAGGTCTTTCTCTTCTAAAGCCAGTCAGTAAAGACTGGATGAGGTCACTGCTTCTTCACATGTGAATACAGCAATGCAAGACTTCAAGAAACATGAAAAATCAGTGAACAAAAACATCACCAAAGAAACTCAATAATATTCCATTAACTGACCCTATAGAAATGGATATCTCAAAACTGTCTGACAAAGAATTTAAAATAATTGTTTTAAAGGGCTCAGTGAGCTACAAAAGAACACAGATTAACAACTCAATGAAATCAGGAAATCAATACATAAACAAAATAAGAAGTTCAACAAAGAGATAGAAATTATTAAAGAGAACCAAACACAAAATCTAGAGGGGAAGAATACAATAGGAGAAATGAAAAATGCAATAGAGAGCTTCAGCAGCAGATTCCACCAAGTAGAAGAAAGAATCTATGAATTCAAAGCCAGATCATTTGAAATTATCCAGTCAGAGATGACAAAAGAAAAAAAGAATAAAAAAGAATGGGGAAAGCCTATGAGATTTATGAGACACCATCAAGCAAACCTATATTTTATATATATATAATTATATATTATTATATAAATATATTATATATATTTTATATATGGTTTATATATTAAATATATATATTATATATTATATATCAAATATATATTATATATATTATTTATATATAAATATATAAAATATATATAAAAATAAATATATAAATATATATAAATATTTAATATATAAATATATATAAATATAGTTATATATTTATATATATTTATTTATATATATTTATATTATATATATAATATATATTTTTATATAAAATATAAATATATTATAAAATATATCTATATATAAATATATATAATATATGTGTATATTTATAAATATATTAATATATATAATTATATAATATATTTTATATATTATATAATTATATATAATATATATTCTATATATATGTATTTTATATATATATATATATATAAAGGGTTATTCTACACAAATCATAACCAAAAGAGAGCAGGTTTGGCTGTTTTATATCAGACAAAATAGACTTTAAATCAAAAAGTGTTATAAGAGCTAATGAAGCTCATTGTGTAATAATAAAAGGATTAATCCATCAAGAGGTTATACTAATTTTAAATATATATGTACTCAACACTGGAACACAAAAATATATAAAGCAAATATTAATAGAACTGAAGAAATAGACAACAATACAATAATAGTAGGGAACCTCAACACCCAACTGTAAACAATGAATAGACCATCCAGACTGAAAATTCTGTAGGGAAACAACAGATTTGAATACACTACATACCAAGTGGACCAAACAGACATGTACAGAACATTTCATACAATAGCAGCAGACTACACATTTTATTAAGTGTACACAGACCATCTCTGGTATAGATCGTATGTTGAGCACGAAACAAATCTTAACAAATTTAAGAGGAGCGAAATTATATCAACTATCTTTTTTGCTATGAAACTAAAAGTCAATGTCAAGAGAAAAATTTGAATTTTCACAAATATGTGTAAACAACATGTTCCAGGACAACAAATAGGTTAAAGAAGAAAGCAAAGGGTAAATCAAAGAATACTTTCAGACAAATGAAAATTGAAACACAACATGCCAACTTATGGGATGTAGCAAAATAAGTTCGAAGAGGGGAGTTTATAGTGATAAACACCTAGGTGAAAAAAAGATAGCTCTAAAATACACAAATTTAAGTCTCAAGGAATTAGAAAAATAAGAACATAGTAAGCCCGAAGTCAGCAGAAGGAAGGAAATAAAAATTAAAGCAGCAATAAATGAAACAGAGACTACAAGAACAAAAGTTTAATAAAAGTAAAAAGTCAAGTTTTAAAAAAAAGATAAAACTGGCAAATTTTAATTAGAATTACCAAGGAAAAAGAGAGAAAACACAAATTTAACAATTAGAAATGAGGCCAGGCACAGTGGCTCACGCCTATAATCCTAGCACTTTGGGAGGCCAAGGTGGGCAGATCACTCGAGGTCAGGAGTTCGAAGCCAGCCTGGCCAACATGGTGAAATCCCGTCTCTATTAAAACAAAACAAAACAAAACAAAAAAATAGCTAAGTGTGGTGGCAGGCACTTGTAATCCCAGGTACTCAGGAGGCCGAGGCAGGAGGAGGATTGCTTGAACCCAGGAGGCAGAGGTTGCAGTGAGCCGAGATCACACCACTGCACTCCAGCCTGGGTGACAGAGCAAGACTCCAGCTCAAAAAAAAAGGAAAATTATAATTGAGAGAAGAGACACTACAACGTATGCCACAGTAATACAAAGGATTATAAGAGACTACTATAAATAATTATATACCAACAAATTGAATAACCTAGAAGAAACAGATAAACTCTTAGAAACATACAACCTACAAAGACTGAATCATAAAGAAATAGAAAACAGACCAATAATGAATAAGGAGATTGAATCAGTCATCAGAATAGCCCAAAAAAGAAAAGCACAGAGTCAGATGTATTCACTTGTGAATTCTACCAAACATTTAAAACAGAATTAATGTCAACCCTTTTCAAATTCTTTCAACAAATTGAAGACGAGGGGATACTTATAAATTCATTTTATAAGGCCAGTATTACCCTGATACCAAAACCAGAAAGAACACTGTAAGAAAAGAAAATTACAGTCAAAATCCTCAACAAAATACTAGCCATCTGAACTCAGTAACACATCAAAAAGATCATACACCACAATGAAATGGGATATATCCCTGGCATGCAAGGGTGATTCAACATATATAAATCAGTACTAAGATATGCCCATTAACAGAGTGAAGAATAAAAATCAGATCACCTCACGCCTGTAATCCCAGCACTTTGGGAGGCTGAAGTGGGCAGATCATGAGGTCAGGAGATCAAGACCATCCTGGCTAACACTGTGAAACCCCATCTTTACTAAAAATATGAAAAATTAGCCAGGCATGGTGGGTCATGCCTGTAGTCCCAGCTACTTGGGAGGCTGGGGCAGGAGAATTGCTTGAACCCGGGAGGCAGAGGCTGCAGTGAGCCGAGATCGCACCACTGCACTCCAGCCTGGGTGACAAAACGAGACTCTGTCAAAAAAAAAAAAAAAATTCAGATCATTATCTCAATACTGGCAAAAAAAAAAAAAATTGACAAAAATTGACAACATTTTTTAATGGTAAAAAAAAATTCTCTATAAATTAGGTACCGAAGGAATGTGCCTCGACATAGTAAAGCCCATGTATGATGAACCCACAGATAATATCATCCTCAATGGTGAATAGTTGAAGGCTTTCCCTCTAACATCGGTAACAAGACAAGGATTCCCACCCTTACCACTTTTGTTCAACATGGTATTGTAAGTTCTAGCCTGAGTAATTAAGTAAGAAAAGATATAAAAGGTATCTGAGTCATGGAGAAAGAAGTAAAATGGTATGTGTTTGCAGACGACATAATCTCATATATAGAAAACCTAGATACACCACCACAAACCTGTTAGAACAAATAAGCAAATTTAGTAAAGTTGCAGGATTCAAAATTTACATGCAAAAATCAGTTGTGTTTCCATACACTAGGAACAAACTACCTAGAAAAAGAAATTTTAAACTTTCTATTTACAATAGGATCAAAAACAATACAATATTTAGGAATAAATTTAACCAAGGAAGTGAAAGATCTGTGCACCAGAAACTATGTATGACATTTATGAAAGAAATTGAAGAAGGCACAAATAAATGGAAAGCCATCCTTTGTACATGCACTGGAAGAATTAATATTGTGAAAATGTCCATACTACCCAAAGTGATCTACAGATTCCATGTAATCCCCATCAAAATTCCAATGAAATATTTTGCAGAAATAAAAAAAAATTCTAAAATTTGTATAGAACTACAAAAGACCCAAATAAACTAAAACAATCTTGAGAAAAAAAGCTGAAGGCATCATACTGCCTGATTTCAAAATATATTACAAAGCTTTACTAACCAAAATAGCATGGCACTGGCATAAAAGTAGATGCAATAACCAATGAAACAGAACAGAGAGCCCAGAAATAAACCTACACATTTATAATCAATTAATTTTCAACAGAGGTGCCCAAAACACACAGTGAGTAAAGGACAGTTTTCAATACGTGGCGTTGAGAAAATGGAATTTTCACATGCAGAATGAAATTGGACCCTCATATCACAATACATACGAAAATCAACTCAAAATCAATTAAATCAATTAAAGACTTGAATATGAGACCTAAAACTTTAAAACTACTTGAAGAAAAACAGATAAATAGCTCCATGACACTGGCCTGGGCAATGATTTTTGGATATGACCCTCAAACCACAGGCAACGAAAGCAAAAATAGACAAATAGGACTGCATCAAACTAAAAAGCTTCTGCACAGCAAAGGAAACAATCAACAGAGGGAAGAGACAACCTGTGGATTGGGACAAAATATTTGCATAACATACAGTTGTTTATGGGTTCATATCCAAAATATATAAGGAACTCAAACAATTCAATAGCTAAAGACAGAAAACCTCCCCAAACCAAAGAAAAATCCAAAATAACCTCGTTTTTTAACAGACAAAGACCTAAATAAACATTTCTCCAAAGAAGACATACAAATGGCCAACAGGTATATGAAAATGTGCTCAATATCACTAATCATCAGATAAATGTAAATAAAAGCTACAATGAGATATGTATTAGTCCGTTTTCACGCTACTGATAAAGACATACCCAAGACTGCGTAATGTATAAAGAAAAAGAGGTTTAATGGACTTACAGTTCCACATGGCTGGGAAGGCCTCACAATCATGATGGAAGGTGAAAGACCCATCTTACATAGTAGCAGGCAAGAGAGAGAATGAGAGCCAAGCAAAAGGGGAAACTCTTTATAAAGTCGTCAGATCTCGTGAGACTTATTCACTACCTCGAGAACAGTATGGGGGAAACCACCCTCATGATTCAATTACCTCCCACTGGGTCCCTCCCACAACACGTGAGAATTGCGGGAGCTACAATTCAAGATGAGATTTGTGTGGGGACATGGCCAAACTGTATCAAGATATGACCTCATACCTGTTAGACTGGTTATTTTCAAAAGCAAAACAACAAGTATTGGCAAATATATGGGGAAAAAGGTACCCCTGCATAATGTTGGTGAGAATATAAATTAGTCCAGCCATTTTGGAAAACAGTATGGAGACTTCTCAAAAAATTAAAAATATAGTAACCATATGATCCAGCACTTCTGGGTATATATCCAGAGGAAATGAAATCAGTGTCTCACAGAGATATCTTCACTCCTATGTTCACTGCAGCATTATTCTCAATATCCAAAATATGGAAACAACATGAGTGTCCATTGATGGATGAATGGATAAAATGTGCAGTACATACACAATGAAATATTGTTCCGCCATACAAAAGAATGGAAGCCTGGCATTAGTGATAACATGAATGAACCCGGAAAACATTATATTAAGTGAAATAAGCCAGACACAGAAAGAAAAATACTATATGATCTCACTTATGTGTGGAATCTAAAATAGTCAAACTGATAAAAGCAGAGAGTAGAATGGTGGTTGCCAGGGGCTGTATGTCAGGGGAAATAGGGAGATATAGGTCAAAGGGTACAAAGTTTCAGCTATGCAGGATGAACAGATTCTGGAGAACTAGTGGTTAGCATGTTGACTCTAGTTAATAATACTGGATTGTACACTGGAAGTTTGCTGAAAGAGTAAATAAGTCTTAAGTGTTCTCACGCACACACACAAACTATATGAGGTGATGAATATGTCTATTAGCTTGATTGTGGTGATCATTTTACAATATCTACATATATCAAACATCACATTGTATACTTCAGTGTGTACAATTTTTATTTGTCAATTGTACCTGAGTAAATCTGGGGAGAAACAGTTGCTAAAACTTTTCCAAATTTGATGAAAACTATAAACCATAGATTCAAGAAGCTCAGTGAATCCCAAACACAAGAAACATGAAGGATTTTGCACTAAGTTGCTTAAATCAAGCAATAAAGATTAAAAAAATTCAACATCCAGGAGGAAAAAAGACATTATAGGCCAGGTGTGGTGGCTCACGCCTGTAATCTCAGCACTTTGGGAGGCCAAGGTGGGCAGATCACCTGAGGTCAGGAGTTCAAGACCAGCCTGGCCAATGTGGCAAAACCTCGTCTGTACTAAAAACACAAAAACTAGCTGGGCATGGTGGCATGCGCCTGTAGTCCCAGCTACTCAAGAGGCTGAGGCAGGAGAATTGCTTGAACCTAGGAGGTGGAGGCTGCAGTGAGCTGAGATCGCACCACTGCACTCCAGCCTGGGTGACAGAGCAAGACTCTATCTCAAAAAAATAAAATAAAATAAAAAGACATTATACACAAAGAACCAGAGAAAAGAATGACTAAAGACATCAGGAATCAGTCTAGAAAATAGTGGTGTAATTTCTTTAAAAGACTGAGAACAAAGTATCAACCTAGATTTTTACCCAGTAAAAAAATCACAATCATGGCAGGAGATGAAGGAGGAGCAAAGGCATGTCTTACATGGTGGCAGGCAAAAAGAGTGTGTGCAGGAGAACTCCCCTTTATGAAACCATCAGATCCTGTGAGACTTATTTACTATCACAAGAACAGCATGATTTAATTACCTCCCACCAGGTCCCTCCCACATCACATGGGGATTATGGGAGCTACAATTCAATATGAGATTTGGGTGGGGACATAGCCAAACCATACCACCCAGACAGAAGTACTGAGCTCAAGGTTATGCACCAAGCAGTTAATGGCAGAACTAGGACAGGAACCAGGTCCCCAAGCCCTGGCCTTGCCTCTTACCCACAGTGCACAACTTCCCCTCTCAGCCTCCAGACAGCCACAGAATCTCACAGTTCCCAGAATGAGTCTGAGTCCGGCTTCAGCCCAGGCAATGAAGATGCTGATGTGTTTGCTCCATGCATGGGCCCTGGAATGTCCTCGTGAGGGATTTTTCCCTTTGTGGGACTCATCACCCCACAGGGCTTAGCTGCGGGGTTCTGGTTGCCACTTCGGGCTGAGGACTGAGAGAGGGAGAAGGAACTTATCCTGGAGAAGGAAGGGTCTCAAAAGAACGTGGAAGTTGCTGGGCACAGTGGCTCATGCCTGTAATCCCAGCACTTTGGGAGGTCAAGACAGGCAGATCACTTGAGCTCAGGGGTTCAAGACCAGCCTTGGCAACATGGTGAAACCCGGTCTCTACTAAAAATACAAGAAATCATCTGGACGTGGTGGTGCATGCCTGTAGTTCCAGCTACTCGGGAGGCTGAAATGGGAGGATCGCTTGATCCCAGGAAGCAGAGGTTGCAGTGAGCCGAGACTGCACCACTGAACTTCAGCCTGGGTGACACAGTGAGACCCTGTCTCAGAGAGAGAGAGAGAGAGAGAGAGAGAGAGGAACAAAAGAGAACACAGAAGCTAGGGAGAAAGGCTGAGGCAGGAAAGCAATTCCAGATGGTGGAAGCTGCCAGACCGGGAGGAGGGGGAGGAGGGGAGGGGAGAAGCAGGCAGGAAGTGGTCGAAGTAAGGGGCATAGAGGCAGGGAGAGAGAGAGAAACCCCTCTCCTCTCCTTCTAATGCCCATTGTCTACCTAGGGCTGCAGAGGGTTTCAAGGGACCCATAAGCCTTTGAGGGGGCTGTCCGAAAATACCACCCCAAACCTTTGTCCCTGCCTGCTATTCCAACATCAGAGATAAGCTGAGTGGCGAAATTCACGGTTTCCAGGGGTCTCCTAGGAACATGCAAATCGTTCAGAGCAGGAATATGATGCCAGAGGTTCCTAACCCTGGCTGCACATTTGAATCATCTGGGGAACTTTTAAAAAATACTGCTGCAACGCTCCACCGCAGACTGATTACTTCTCAATGAGGAGGGGGAGGAAAGTGCCCAGGCCATAATATTTTAAGGCTCCCCAGGCAGTTTTAATGTTTGAGCCAGGGAAATTTGAGAGCCTGGACTGTTTGACTATTTGAAATGTCAGAGCAGAAAAGGACTTAGAAGTCACAGAAGGCTTTTTAGCAGATGGGGAAACTGAGGCCTGGGGACAGGTGCACCCTGGGGAATCTGTGGCAGAGGCCAAGCTGGAAGGCTGCTGCTTCTTCCATCAAGGCTTCCTCTAGAAGCTCCGAGAACAGTGTGGAGGAAAGAGAATAGAGAGGAATTAGGTAGAGGAGAGGGGCAGGCATGAGACATGTGGGGGCGAGACCATGCATTCAAAGGCCAGTGGTTGTCTGCTGTGGTGATGTGCGTCTGAATCTCAGCTACTCTGCTGGCTAAGGCAGGATGATTCCTTCAATCCAGGAGTTTGAATCCTGTCTGGGCGATGGGTAACATGGCAAGACCCCATCAAGAAAGAAAGAGAGAAAGGAAAGAAAATGAAAGAAAGAAGAAAGAAAGAAAGAAAACGAAAAAAAAAGAGAAAGAAAGAAAGGAAAGAGAAGAAATAAAAGAGAAGACAGAGACAGAGAGAGAGAAAGGAAAGGGGGAGAAAGAAAGGGAGAGAAAAAGAGAAAGGGAGAGAAAGAAAAAGAGAAAGGAAAGAAAGAAAAGAAAATGAAAATAAAGAAAGAATAGAAAAGAAGAGAAGGAAAGAAAAGACAAAGGAAGAAAAGAAAAAGAAAGAGAAGGAAAGGAAAGGAAGGAAGGAAGGAAAAAAAAGAGAAAGAAGCTGGGGATGGTGGTGTGCACCTGTAGTCCCAGCTACTAGGGAGGCTAAGGTAGGGGGATTGCTTGAGCCTAGGAGTTCAAGTCCAGCCTGGGCAACACGGCAAGACCCCATTTCTAATATAAACAAACAAAATTTAAAATGCCAGTGGTTGGCACTAAGGAGAGGGCCCAGGGATGATGATCTTGACAAAAGTTAGGTTTTTGACAGAGACAGAGACATCCTCCATTTCTGCCCCCTTCCTGCCCTCCCATTTCTCCCTTGCTTTTTTTATTTCTTCTTTCCCTTTTCTCCTTAGATCGGCTTTATTTTCATAGATATTTTTCCCTAGCAATCTAGAAAATCCTATCCTAAAATTAAGACTTTGCAGGTGAGGTCTGAACTGCAGAAAGATGGGTGACTTGCCCTGGCTACCACAGCTGCCCCTTCTCAGGACTGGCCGAGCTGGAGGTGCACCCCCCGGCCCCCCGAACGGTTCTTCTGCTGGCACTACCTCTCAGGCTTGCTGATTGGCAGTCAAGGAGGCCGCCGGGCTAATGGAGAGGCTCCCCATTGCTGGACACTTGCTTTCCCGGTCCTCGGAAGGGTGAGAGCAGCTTCCGGGGTGGCAGTGACCCTGGGTGTCTGTTGGCACAGACTCCTTTCCACACCAACAGCCTGGACACATCAGGCCCCGGGGATGAACTCCCAGTTCTCCCAGGTGTCTTACGCGTTGGCAGAGAGCTTGCAAGAAATGCCCGGGGTGTAGCAGGGAGGGCTGCAAGGAGGAGGAGGCGCTGCAGCCAGCCCAGCTCACCTTGCAGACGGAAGCCCTCCTGCAGAGCAGCAGGCGACCTCTCCCTCCTCCAGCAGGTGACCTAGGTTCGGAGAGGCCCAGGCACCGCCGCTCCTATTGCTGTGACCACAGTGTCCTGAGCTGGGGAGCAGACAGGGCAGGAGGCAGCGGAGAGCTGGGTGCAAGTGCAGAGGCGCGCGCTCCCCCGCCGGCCTGGGCCGCCTCCCTCGCCGGGCACCGAGCGCCCTCTAGCGTCAAAACGCCCTCCAACCCGCCGGCTCCCCACACCTGCCTGTCCCGAGCCGAGCCGGGGCCGCCGGGTCCCCGCCGCCAAGCTCAGCGCTTGGAGCCACAGGGGGGATGCCAGCATCTCCGCCACACCGGACGCGTCTCGGCCCATCACTGAGCTGCTGCGGCCATTGCATTTTGCTGTTGTATTGCACTTCCTTGGACCCTGTGCTGCGAAACGTTTTATCTTCTGCATTTAATAAAATAACATTGAACGTTTTTCCTTTTGGAAAAAAAAAATCAGAATTCCAGGTAGAGTGAGGTCGGCTGAGGCAACACGTATGACTACAGGGCTGCTTTAATAATTTTGCAGCCAAAAGCAAAGAAAGGTGACCTTTGCACCTCACTACGATACAATATATCCATGTAACGAACCTGCACATGCTGCCCCTGAGTCTAAAATAAAATAAAATAAAATTTAAAAAGAAAAAGGTGACCTTGGCTAGCCTCTGCTACAGCCAGCATCGTAGAATGTACCTTATCCCCTCACACCTGTGTGTACCAAGGACAGGGCCACGTCCTCCGCCATCCAACACTGCCCACTGTAACTGCCCTAGAAATACCATTCTGCCTATTCTTTTTTCTTTATTTTATTTTATTTTGCTTTAAATTCCAGGATACATGTGCAAAACGTGCAGGTTTGTTACATAGGTAAATGTACACCATGGTGGTTTGCTGCACCTATCAACCCATCACCTAGGTAATAAGCCCAGCATGCACTAGCTATTTATTCTGATGCTCTCCCCTCCCTCGCCCCCACCCCCAACAGGGCCCGGTGTGTGTTGTTCCTCTCCCTGTGTCCATGTGTTCTCATTATTCAGCTCCTACTTATGAGTAAGAACATGCGGAGTTTGGTTTTCTGTTTCTGCGTTAGTTTGCTGAGGATGATGGCATCCAGCTTCATCCATGTCCCTGCAAATGACATGATCTTGTTCCTTTTTATGGCTCCATAGTATTCCATGGTGTGTATATGTACCACATTTTCTTTATCCAGTCTATCATTGATGGGCATTTGGGTTGGTTCCATGTCTTTGCTATTGTGAATAGTGCTGCAATAAACATACGTGTGCATGTATCTTTATAATAGAATGATTTATATTCCTTTGGGTGCATACCCAGTAATGGGATTGCTGGATCAAATGGTATTTCTGGCTCTAGATCCTTGAGGAATTGCCACACTGCCTTCCACAATGGTTGAACTAAGTTACACTCCCACCAGCAGTGTAAAGTGTTCCTATTTCTCCACAGCCTCCCCAGCATCTGTTGTTTCTTGACTTTTGTTTTGTTTTGTTTTGTTTTTGAAATGGAGCCTGGTACTGTTGCCTGGGCTAGAGTAAAATGGCATGATCTCAGCTCACTGCAACCTCCTCCTCTCGGGTTCAAGCGATTCTCCTGCCTCAGCGTCCCAAGTAGCTGGTATTACAGGTGTGCGCCACCATGTCTGGCTAATTTTTGTATTTTCAGTAGAGACGGGGTTTCACCATATTGGCCAGGCTGGTCTCGAACTCCCGACCTCATGATGCGCCTGCCTCAGCCTCCCAAAGTGATGGGATTACAGGCATGAGCCACTGCGCCCGGCTTTGACTTTTTAACAATCGCCATTCTGACTGAATCCTGCCTGTTTCTTCTCCAAGCAAACCTCCGTGGCAGAGGTGAACCCAGGTTCTGCCTGTCCCCAGACCCTAGCCTTAGCCTGTCTTTCTCTCTGGTCTTAGTGTCCTTACCTGGTACAGGAAGCTCAAAGCTCCTGGCTTGCTTACATCATTCAAATGCCACATTATGAAGACTCAGTGAAAGCATGTGAATGAGTTTATTACCTGTTAGGGTATGTAAGAAACTGTGGTTGTTGCCTGCTTCCGGGCTCCCGGTATCACTCTCTCTCTTAATGAACCCTCAGTCCCCTACTGATTTGATCTCTGCCTTCATCTAAGGGATTTGGACACTCAAAGAAAGCCCTAGGAGGATGGTTCCTCGAGAAGGCTAAATTGCAACCTCAGTGGTTCTCAAAGCTGAGTGCATCCTAATCACCTGCAGGGCTTGTTAAAACAGATTGAGGCCAGGTGTGGTGGCTCACACCTGTAATCCCAGTGGTTTGGGAGGCCGAGGCAGGAGGACTGCTTAAGGTCTGGATTTGAGATCAGCCTGAGTAACACAGTGAAAGCTCAGCTCTACAAAAACAAAAAAATATTCAGGTGTGGTGATGTGTACCTGTATTCCCAGCTACTTGGGACGCTGAGGCGGGAGGATCACTTGAGCCCAGGATTTGGAGGCTGCAGTGAAGTATGATTGTACCACTGCACTCTAGCCTGGGTGACAGAATGAAACCTTGTCTCTAAAAAACAAAACAAAAAACAAGCAAAAACACAGATGGCTGAGCCCACTCCAGAGTCTCGGATTCAGTGGGTCTGAGGTGGAGCCTGAGAATTTGCATTTCTAACATGTTTCCAGGTTACTCTGAAACCCTCCCTATACACTTTATAAAATTAGTCAGGGAAGAAATGAAGATAAACCAAGCTTACAGCACATTCAGCGTTCATCATAAAGGCAGCTTGCTCTCTGACCTGCTTCTTCATAGCTGTTTCCTGTCATAAGATTATAGTTCCCCCTAACTGCTCTATAGATAACAACTTAAGCTTTGTGAAATGTTAAGTTTTCCCTCTGAGATACTCTTTCAGGTCCTGCATACCAGTGAAACTACTGACATCAGCTGGTCTGAAGGACTCCACAAGGAGCCGACTCACCAAAGAATGAATTTTCCACAGCCTGATGATATTATTCCCGCTTTCCTTGACCAATCAACAACCCCAATTCTCCAGCCCCTTGCCTTTCATGATTCCCTTAAAATCTCAAGCCCAGAACTCCTTGGGGAGATGGATTTGAGGGTTCTTCCTGTCTCCTCACTCGGCTTCTCTGCACTCATTAAACTCTTTCTCTGCTGCAAACTCTGCTGTCTCCGTGTAATTGGTCTGTTACTGTCCAGTGGGCCTATGACCCTAGTGGTCCTGTAGCAGTTCTGATGTTGCAGCTCCTGGGACCACACTTGGAAAACCTTCAAGTTATCTGTGGGATTTTGAGTACCAGCAGTACCTAAATGATAAGAAAAATTAGAACAATTTTCCTGAATCTTTTAAATAGCCTTGCACCAGCCACATTTCATTGTCCAGTAGCACAGGGAATCAAATGAGAACAATATAAGCCACTCAAAGCTAGATTCTGAAGAACCTTGAGAGGGTGGATCTCCCTAAAGCACTTTCCATACCACCCTCCCTCAACTTCAACGAAAGCACTCGTGAAGCCTACAGACCCTGGAAACCCTGATAGACAAGGACTAAGTGATTAAATCACATAAGGGAATAAACGTGAGTTGTGCAACACCAGGTGCCCTGGGGAGGCTGGCTGTGAGAGGCAGAGACTCTGTTGGCATCTCTGGGTCTTTGTTCCCAAGGAATGGATGCAGATCTGCCTGCAGGAAAGTGCCAGCACTAAGACACCAGGTACATTTTGTTTGTTTGTTTGTTTGTTTGTTTGTTTTGAGATGGAGTCTTGCCCTGTCACCCAGGCTGGAGTGCAGTGGCATGATCCTGGCTCACTGCAACCTCCGCCTCTCGGGTTCAAGCAATTCTCCTGTCTCAGCCTCCCCAGTAGCTGGGACTACAGGCGCCTGCCACCATGCCCGGCTAATTTTTGTATTTTTAGTAGAGATGGGGTTTCACCATATTGGTCAGGCTGGTCTCGAACTCCTGACCTCAGGTGATCCGCCCGCCTCAGCCTCCCAAAGTGCTGGGATTACAAGCATGAGCCACTGCGCCCGGCGACACCAGGTACATTTCTGAGCACAGCACCAAAAGCTCCAGCAAAGCACCCAAGGATGGAATATGATAGGTGAAGGTGGCTGGTGTGGGTGGTTGCCAACCAGAGGCTCTCAGCATAGATATGTTCCTTTAGCACTTTTCCTCACTTCAATGCTAGGGTCATGTTTTTCCTCGCAGAAGCACTTCAAGGCATATTGGCCAACAGTGCAGGGGGCTTTAGGACCTCTGCCAACCTCTGGGCCATGCAATTCCACCACCACACCTGGACCACTCTAGTAAATCTCCTCTTCCCATCCAGCCTTGCTGGGCAGCTGCCATAGGGGGAAGCCTCCCTGTGCCTTTGTTTTCCTAGAACTAGAAACCAAACCCTTAAGGTCATCTCAGCCTTACTTAAATGATGAAACTTCTAATGCCCATGAGCTTCCCAAGCTTAGGAGTCAAAGTCCCATTAACCAAATAAATAATCCTCTTTTCCCAGGCTGCAGGTTGGAGCTCTCTGTACCCTGGCTCTGCTAATCACCACCCAGGACAGCTCTAACAGCCAGGATGCTGCCTATTGCTCAATTCTTCTGCCAGCAAGACCCCCATGCCACCCCAGGGAGGGGGTTGAAACTGCTCATCTCACTCAATCCCTTCCTCACACACTTTTTCTGTCTTGAATTGTACCCCTCTGGCATGCAAGAGTATTGATCTGGCAGTAGGAAACCCCACTTCTTGTCTCATTTCTGCAATTGTCTTCCCTTGTGACAATGTGCATATTTCAATCTGTCTCCCTATGTGCTCGTTGTTGATAGTAATTCTTGCCCTGCCTGCCTGCCTGTCACCATGTTTGTGTTACCCCAGACCTTGAACTTTCCAAAGGTCTTCAGGACTGGCTTTTGACTGGTTCCTGGGTGATAACCTTTGAGTCTTTGGATCTCCTCTCTGATAAGAGTGTCTTTGTCGACCTGAGAACATGGGCCACGCTGTTTTGTTTATGCAAACAACATGATTTATGATGAATGCCAGTTTTTGTTTGCCTGGGGCCCTAGACCGTGCAGTATCCACTTGATTTCTGGTGGGTGGGGTGGTGGAAGCAGAACAGCTAAGGTCGGTCATGTGGGTGTTTTGTGCCTGTGTAATCTGCAATAGAAATTTGGGGTCTCAAGGTTCACGTGAGCTTCCCGGGTGGGCAATACTTCATACATGTCATCATACATCATTGCTGGGAAAATCAGCATTGTCCATGTGACTACATGGGGAGAAGAAAACTGGAAGTGTGTGCCTGGTTTCTCTTGGGCTCTGTCTTCTCCATCTTTTCCCTTTGCTGATTCTAGTCTGTAACATTTCATTGAATAAGCCATAACTGTGAGTGTAACCATTTTTCTGCATCCTAGGAGTCCATCATTGAACCCAAGGGTAATCTTGGGGACCACCAAAACACTGCCTTATGGGGTTAATAAAATTGCTGATCCTTCTCACTCTACAGTATGCCTGATAGTTTTACAAAGCATTTGAAAAGAGAAGGGCTTTCTCATTGTCATCAAAGAAGTATGGACCAGGTGGTAAGAACAGCATTGGAGTACTTGGCCTCCAATAAGCTGTAAATATAGGAATCTATACCTGATGTGATGGTTAATGATAGGTGACAACTTGACTGGGCCATGGGGTGCCCAGATAGTTGATTAAGCATTATTTCCAGGTATGTCTGTAAAGGTGTTTTTTGATAAGCTTAATGTATTGGTCCGTTTTCATGCTCTAATAAAGACATACTCTAGACTGGGTAATTGATAAAGGAAAGACATTGAATGGGCTCACAGTTCCACATGGTTGGGGAGGCCTCACAATCAAGGCAGAAGGCAAAGGAGGAACAAATGCATGTCTTACATGGTGGCGGGCAAGAGGGCCTGTACAGGGGAACTCCCCTTTATAAAACCATCAGATCTCATGAGACTTATTCACTATTGTGAGAACAGCATGAAGGTAACCACTCCCATGATTCAATTACCTCCCACGGGGCCCCTCCCATGACACGTGAGGATTATAGGAACTACAGTTCAAGATGAGATTTGGGTGGGGACACAGCCAAACCATATCACTTAGCATTTGAATCAGTAGACTGAGAAAAATAGATGGCTCTCCCCAGTGGGGGCGGACATTATCCAATCCATTGAAGGGATGAATAGAATGAAAGGATAAGTAAGAAATGATTCTCTCTTTCTTCCTGACTGCCTTTGAGTTGGGACATCAGTCTTCTCTTGCCTCCAGAGTCAGATCTGGACTGGAAGTTACATCATTGACCCTCCTGATTCTCAGGCCTTTGAATTTGGACTGAGGCTACATCATTGGCTCTCCTGGGTCTCCAGCTTGCTGATGGCAGATCTTGGACTTCTCAGCCTCCATACTCACACGAGCCTCCAATTTATTATAGTAAGTCTATGTATTTATCTATCCATTGGGACAAGAATCACTTTCTCTTAAATGTTAGTCTGTCATGTAACTTCTGACTAACCCCAAGTTTGGAAATGCCTCCAAAATGTCTAAGTAATGTATAGCTCTTTATTTAGGAACACCTATTCATTGCAAGTTTCCTCCAAGGCAACCCTTGTTGTTGCAGAAATTATAGGCTGTGATGCCCATAGCCATTTGAACATTCCTTCTGGAGCACATATGCTTTTTTTCCCAAAATATAAGTCCTGGGTCTAGGAGATTGCAGTACAGAGACCTACCTGTCTTGCAGCCACTCAAGGCTGTGCTTCTGTTTGTAAGCTCGCTCTCTCTCTCTTTTTTTTTTTTTTTTTTTGAGACAGAGTCTCGCTTTGTCACCCAGGCTGGAGTGCAGTGGCACAATCTTGGCTCACTGCAACCTCTGTCTCCCAAGTTCAAGCAATTCTCCTGCCTCAGCCTCCTGAGTAGCCGGGATTACAGGCTTGCGTCACCATGCCCAGCTAATTTTGCATTTTTAGTAGAGATGGGTTTCACCATGTTGGTCAGGCTGGTCTCAAACTCCTGACCTCAGATGATCTGCCCACCTTGGCCTCCCAAAGTGCTGGGATTACAGGTGTGACCCACTGCGCCCCGCCTGTTTGTAAGCTCTCTTAATAAATCACCGAATACCAACAGACTGAATTTGTCTGCCTCATTTTTTGGTTTCCTTGCTTTTTTGGCATTTGTGGGCTGCTTTGTATATACATTCCTTTCGCAGACATATCTATCCATCCATCCATCCATCCATTTCATTTGTTCTGTTTCACTGGAAAGCTAGACTAATACATCTGCTGTCAGGATGCTGTGCTTCACGCTGACTGGAGATTAAGGCTTCGAGGGTCAAGGACATGCCCTGTTGTGTATGCCACCAAAGCCAGACCAAAATCATTGCAAGCAGGGAGATTGCCTAAGTAGCCAAGTTGGAGGACAAAGGAAATTGCACTTGCTCTTGTCCCACCCCTACCTTGCACAGCACTCATGCCCACACAATTTATACACTCCTAGAACTATCTCCACCCAAAATGGTATTATCTCTCACTGGTTCTTTTTTTTTTTCCTGTTGCCCAGGCTGGAGTGCCTGGTGCCATCTCAGCTTACTGCAACCTCTGCCTCCCAGGTTCAAGCTATTCTCCCACTTCAGCCTCCTGAGTAGCTGGAATTACAGGCGTGTGCTTCCATGCCTGGCTAATTTTTGTATTTTTATTAGGGACAGGGTTTCTCCATGTTGGCCAGGCTAACCCCAAACTCTTTATCTCAGGTCCACCTGCCTCAGCCTCCCAAAGTGCTGGGATTACAGGTGTGAGCCACCACATCAGGCCTGGTTCTTACTAGCTTATGCTAGGTTAGTTGCATAGGCATTACCAGCAGAACTTGAAGAAAGCAAAGGTGCCCAGGCTTGGAAGGTTCTGGTTTAATAGGGCTGGAGTGAGGCTCCAGGAATCTAAATTTTTAAGAGCTCCCCAGGTTCAACAACGAAATCTGCTGGTGACTCCATGAGCCTGTAACTGATTCAGATTCAGCTACTAACTGCTTCAAAGCCAAAACTTGAGAGGCAAGGGTTGGTGGGAGGAAAAGCAGGTTTATTCAGGAGCTGATAACCTAAGGGGATGGCAGACTTGCATTGCAAAGGCCATCTCCCCTTTCTTGGGCTGGCTGAAGAGGTTTTAAAGGGAGGCAGTTAGGCAAACTTTGTATAGAAGTTGCCTACATGCAAGTCAGCATGTCTTTTTCCAGTGATTATCTTGAGTAATGGGCCATCTGGTGGCCCAGCTGGTATCAGCTAGACTGCAGCAAGATTGAAGATGAACTCCTCAGAATTTTTCTAGGGGTGGACCTTTCACAGCCTTGGTTTTATTTCAAGGCTATTTCTCGGAGTTTTAAAAACCCTAAGTAAGCACGCAGTTAGGCATTACGTACTTGTCTGTTTTCACGATGCTGATAAAGACATATCCGAGGCTGGGTAATTTATAAGGAAGCAGAGATTTAATGGTCTCACAGTTCCACATGGCTGGAGAGGCCTCATAATCATGGCAGAAGACGAAGGGCATGTCTTACATGGCAGCAGGCAGGAGAGAGAATGAGAGCGCCAAGGAAAAGGGGAAACCCCTTTATATATAAAACCATCGGATCTCATGAGACTTACTCACTACCAGGAGAACAGTATGGGGGAAACTACCCCCATGATTCAGTTATCTCCCACCGGGTCCCTCCCACAACACGTGGGAATTATGGGAGCTACAATTCAAGGTGAGATTTGGGTGGGGACACAGCCAAACCATACCACATTATAAAGGAAAAAATGACTATTTACTTCTAGCAAGGGAATGACTGCCTAGGTTACAAGCCAAGTAAGAGGCACTGGCAAGCCTTCCCCATCTGGAGCTCCCCCCACCTCCACACCACACCACTGTTAAATTTTATTCTTTTTCTTCTGTTTTTAATCCTTACTTTTTGTGGGTACATAGTATGTGTATCAATTCCCACCCGGAGTTTTGAAACAACTTGGTTTTATGCTCAAACTAATTTTGTTATTATTATTTTTTTGTTTCTGCAAGTCCTAGCCAGAGCGATCAGGCAAGAGAAAGAAATAAAAGTCATCCACATAGGAAAAGAAGTCAAGTTATCTCTCTTTGCTGATAATATGATTCTATACCTAGAAAACCCTAAAGACTCTTTGAAAGCCAAAAGGCTCCTAGAACTAATAAACAACTTCAGTAAAGTTTCAGGATATAAAATCAATGTGCAAAATTCAGTAGTATTTTTATACCCCAGTAGCATTCTAGCTGAGAGCCAAATGGAGAACAGAATCTCATTTACAATAGCCACACTCACGCACACAAATACCTAAGAGTACATCTAACCAAGGAGGTGAAAGGTGAATTATAAACACTGCTGAAATAGATCATAGATGACACAAACAAAGGAAAAATATTCCATGCTCATGGATTGGGAGAATCAAAATCATTAAAATAGTCATACTGTTCAAAGCATTTTATAGATTCAACACTATTCTTATCAAAGTACCAACATCATTTTTCACAGAACTAGAAAAAACAATTCTAAAATAATTCATATGGAACCAAAAAAAGAGCCCTAATAGCCAAAGCAATCCTGAGCAAAAAGAAGAAAGCCAGAAAAATCACATTACCTGACTTCAAACTTTAGTATGGGGCTACAGTAACCAAAACAGCATGGTACTAGTACAGAAAGACACACAGGCCAATGGAACAGAATAGAGAACTCAGAAATAAAGCCACACACCTACAGCCGTCTGATTTTCGACAAAGTCATCAGGAATAAGCAATAGGAAAAGGACTCCCTGTTCAATAAATTGTGCTGGATAGCTGGATAGCCATATACAGAAGAATGAAACTGGACCCCTACCTTTATATATAAAATATATATATATTTATACATATATATTTATATACATATATAAAAATTAACTCAAGATGGATCAAAGATATAAATGTAGCAGGGCATGGTGGCTCACGCCTGTAATCCCAGCACTTTGGGAGGCCGAGGCAGGCAGATGATTTGAGGTCAGGAGTTTGAGACCAGCCTGACCAACATGGTAAAACCCTGTCTCTACTAAAAATGCAAAAAAAATTAGTCGGGTGTGGTGGCACGTGCGTTTAGTCCCAGCTACTCGGGAGGCCGAGGCAGGAGAATTGCTTGAACCTGGGAGACAGAGGTTGCAGTGAGCCGAGATCGTGCCACTGCACTCCAGCCTGGGAGACAGAGCGAGACTCTGTAAAAAAAAAAAAAAAAAAAAAAAAAAAAGATGTAAATGTAAAACCTAAAACTATAAGAATCCTAGAAGAAAACTTAGAAAACACCATTTCACGTCAGCCTTGGGAAAGAATTCATGACTAAGTCCTCAAAAGCAATTGCAAGAGAAACAAAAAAAATGACAAGTGTGACCTAATTAAACTAAAGAGCTTCTGTACAGCATGTTCTCTGCACAGCAAAAGAAACTACCAACAGAGTAAACACAGAACCTACAGAATGGGAGAAAATATTCACAAGTAGGCACCCAACAAAGGTATAATATCCCGAATCTATAAAGAACTTAAACAGATTAAACACTTGAACAAGCAAAAAACAAACAGCCCATTAAAAAATGGTAAAGGCCGGCCAGATGCGGTGGCTCACGCCTGTAATCCCTGTACTTTGGGAGGCCGAGGCGGGCAGATGACTTGAGGTCGAGAGTTCGAGATCAGCCTGTCCAACATGGAGAAACCCCATCTCTACTAAAAAAAAAAAAAAATTAGCCAGACGTGGTGGTGCAAGCCTGTAATCCCAGATACTCAGGAGGCTGAGGCAGGAGAATCGCTTGAACCCGGGAGGTGGAGGTTGCAGTGAGCCGAGATCACGCCATTGCACTCCAGCCTGGGCAAGAAGAGCAAAACTCCATCTAAAAAAAAAAAAAAAAGGCTGAGCGTGGTGGCTCACGCCTGTAATCCCAGCACTTTGGGAGGCCGAGGCGGGTGGATCACGAGGTCAGGAGATGGAGACCATCCTGGCTAACATGGTGAAACCCCGTCTATACTAAAAATACAAAAAATTAGCCGGGCATGGTGGCGGCGCCTGTAGTCCCAGCTACTTAGGAGGCTGAGGCAGGAGAATGGCGTGAACCCGGGAGGCGGAGCTTGCAGTGACCCCAGATTACGCCACTGCACTCCAGCCTGGCGACAGAGAGAGACTCCATCTCAAAAAAAAAAAAGGTAAAATACATGAACAGATACTTCCCAAAAGAAGACATACAAGTGGCCAAAAAACACATGAAAAGATGCTCAACATCACTAATCATCAGAGAAATGCAAATCAAAACTACCATGAAATAGCATCTCACACTGGTCAAAATGGCCATTATTAAAAAGTCAGAAAATCACAGATGCTAGCAAGGCTTCAAAGAAAAACGTATGCTTCTACACTACTGGTGGGAATGTAAATTAGTTCAGCTACGGTGGAAAGCAGTTTGGGCATTTCTCAAAGAACTTAAAACTGAACTACCATTTGACTCAGCAATCCCATTACTGTGTATATAGTCAGAAGAAAATAAATCATTCTACCAAAAAGACACCTGCACTGGTATGTTTATCACAGCACTATTCACAATGGCAAAGACACGGAATCTACCTAGTTGCTCATCAGTGATGAATTGGATAAAGAAAATGTGGTACATATACACCATAATGGAATACTACACAGCCATAAAGAAGAACAAATTAATATCTTTTGTAGTCACGTGGATGCAGCTGGAGGCCATTATCCTAAGTGAATTAATGCAGGAAGAGAAAACCAAATACTGCATGTTCCCTTATAAGTGGGAGCTAAACTGTATGTTCTCTTGTAAGTGGGAGTTAAACATTGGGTACTTACAGGCATAACAATGGCAAAAATAGACACTGGGGACTACTAGATGGGGAGGGAGGGAGGGAAACAAGGGTTGAAAAACCAATTATTGGGTACTATGCTCAATATCTGGGTGATGATATCATTTGTATCCCAAACCTCAGCATCATGTAATATGCCTAGTAACAAACCTGCACATGTACCCCCTGAATCTAAAATAAAAGCTAAAAATTATTTTTTTAATTTTGATTTTTAAAAAAACCTGTAGACAGTTCAGTTGAGTGCCCATAAAGAAAAACATTCAAGAAAAGAGCTTTCTGGAAAGATTAGGAATTGGCACCGAGAGAGCTTTACTCTATGACAATCTCTGAATCTGTGGTTACAAGACCAAACCCAGCGATATGAATTTACATACTGCAGTGAATGATAAATAGGCCACATTTTCATTCATAGCATTTAGCAGAGACTCATGGGGAAGAAGAGAAAGGAGGTGCGGAAAAGAAGGAAGGAAGGAAGGAAGGAAGGAAGGAAGGAAGGAAGGAAGGGAGGGAGGGAGGGAGGGAGGGAGGGAGGAAGGAAGGAAGGAAGGAAGGAAGGGAGGAAGGAAGGGAGGGAGCGAGGGAGGGAGGAGAGGGAGGGAAAAAAGGAGAATGTAATTGAAAAGATATTAACTTTCAAGCTGTCAGGGACTGTTACAAATATTTAAAGACAAACAAACAAGAAAACACTGTGTTTTACTCTGCCTTAACCAAACATGGAGAATCATGATGCCTGTTGGCATTTTCTGAACAATTTAAGATAGTGATTCAGGAAAATCATTATCTACAAGGGGAAGTTTTTGTTACTGAAGAATTTGAAATGTTTTGAGAAGAGATGCTTTATAGAATTTTTATTAGCTGTGTTTTAAGATATATACTTAATGTTACTTTTAACCACCTCCAGCTCCCAATCTGATGTTTCCTCTCAAGCCCTGATCTTGACAGCTATGGTTTTGCTGACAATAACAGTTTCAGATGAAGGAACTGGCAAGAGGTTTTTCAGTTTCTAAGATGGGACATCATTGATTTCTCTGTCCCCATCTTCAAAATTGTTGCTGTTCCACTTCCTCGACTAACAGACCATTTAGTTTTGTTTGTGTACCAATACTGATGGGGTATGGAGGAGATGAGACCTTTCTTGGTTTTTGTTGTTGTTTTAGCTTAATTTCCTCCCCTGAAAACCAACAGGCTTGGCCAAGATAGATAATCTCCAAGGCCCTTTTGCTGTCTAAATTGTGAGGGCTTTTTTTTTTTTCTTTTTTTCTCTTTAGACAGAGTTTCACTCTTGTTACCAAGCTGGAGCTCGATGGTGCGATCTCGGCTCACTGCAATCTGCCTCCCAGGTTCAAGCAAGTCTCCTGCCTCAGCCTCCAGAGTAGCTGGGATTACAGGTGTACACCACCACACCTGGCTAATTTTGTATTTTTAGTAGAGATGGGGTTTCGCCATGTTGGCCAGGCTGGTCTTGAACTCCTAACCTCCAGTAGTCCACCCACCTCGGCCTCCCAAAGTGCTTGGATTACAGGCGTGAGCCACCACACCCTGCCTAGGGCATCTTTAAAGTTGGCCAACAGCACTAGCTGCTGGATCAAAATGAGAAAATTTGCGTTTTGACTTTCTCTTCTGTACAATCCAGGCCATAATACAGCCCTGTCTGTCACAGAAAGATGCTGGGAGACGCCAACATGCAACAAAGTAATCACAATTAATTTTTATGTATTGAAACAGTAATGTGCTTCCTAAAAGCATAAGGCAAATTATACTGTCCAAGACTAGCCAGATAGAGGTTTACAAACAGCTTGTCTTAACATTTCCATAACGTGATATTCTGCAAATTTGATGAAAGCTATGAACTTTCTCTTTCCCTAAAATGGACATA
This sequence comes from Pan paniscus, assembly GCF_029289425.2. Taxonomy (NCBI): domain Eukaryota; kingdom Metazoa; phylum Chordata; class Mammalia; order Primates; family Hominidae; genus Pan; species Pan paniscus. The sequence continues at coordinate 92,824,841 of NC_073255.2, forward strand.
CGTGCAAAATTTTAACAAAGGATCACATTTTCTTAGATAATAAACCAACGTATTTTCATTCCCAGTGTTAAAAGAAAACTCCAGACAAATTAAATTTAAGAAAGTTTAATTGAGCAAAAAAAAAAAAAAAAGAAAGAAAGAAAATGATTTGTGAATCAGGCAGCCCCCAGAATCACAGCAGAGTCAGAAAGACCCCAGGGGTGCCTCATGGTCACAAGAAATTTATAGACTAAAAAAGAAAAGTGACATACAGAAATCGGAAGCGAGGTTCAGAAACAGCTGAATTGGTTACATCCAGCTTGGCATTTGCCTTATTTGAACAGAGTTTGGACACTCAGCAGCGCATGACTGGTTGAAGCATGGCCACTGGAATTGGCCAAGACTCAACTATTGTTACAGGCACATATTCCTGTTAGGTTTTCAATCTTGTCTACCTATTAAGTTAGGTTATGGTTCATCCACAAGGACTCAAATATAGAAACACGGAGTCCTTCTCAGGCCATATTTAGTTCACTTTAACATCAGTTATCCCTAATTCTCAGCTGGGCCAAGTCTCTCCCTCACCTATTCAACGAGAGGACTCACTGCTTCCAAGAGGGGGTGTATGTAGCCCAGGATAAAGCATTCTCATTTAGTTCTGTGTTTCAAACAATACTTTTCTGAGCCAATAGGAAACTCGCTGTTGTAGGCTTTTGTTGGCATAGCAAAGGGTTTCTGAATTCCAATTGCCTCTCTTTACAACAGCAAGAGCCATGCTGGGTGGTCTGAATATAGACATTCACTGTGGCTGCTGGTGTTGGGAGGCTTTGATATCAAAGAGGTCTTGTTCCCCCCAGAGAAATGACAGCTGCCTTTCACCTTTCAACTAGGGAATTGTGGAGGACAGATTTGGAGAAGGCGGGAAAGAAGAAAGGTGGAAAGATAGAAGTAGAAGCTGAAACAGAGAGGGCTTTGGAATTTAGTGGGAAAATAGGTTCCTTGCAGAATGTCCTATGCCAACGTGTGGCAGCCAGAGGACTGTGGAAATAGAGGCCCGGCCCCTGGGGGCAGGTGAGGCTTTCAGCTATTCACGGCCTGTGCAGGGCCTGGAAGTTTCTGCCAGCACCACTGTAAGGACCTGGAATCAGCGAAGGGAACAATGACATAGAAAAAGCCTGGGGACAGGACAAGGTGGCCATCCACTATGGGTGCCCCTGGTTAACAGAGGTTGATGCCAGCACGACTCACAGTTGCTCTCTGAGACCATCCACCGGGTACAGGATGACGGACATCTTAAGAGAGGCCAGCAGTGACCCCCAGGATAACATATATGCCAGAGACACCGCCTCCTGCTGTCAGACTATATATGGTTATGTTTGAAAAGTTGAGAGAAAAGTTATAACTTTGAATTAACTAACCAAATTTGCTTTTTTTTTTTTTGAGATGGAGTCTCGCTCTGTCACCCAGGCTGGAGTGCAGTGGCACGATCTTGGCTCACTGCAAGCTCCGTCTCTCCTGGGTTCATGCCATTCTCCTGCCTCAGCCTCCCGACTAGCTGGGACTACAAGCGCCCACCACCATGCCCGGCTAATTTTTTTTGTATTTTTAGTAGAGACGGGGTTTCACTGTGTTAGCCAGGATGGTCTCAATCTCCTGACCTCATGATCCACCCCCCTCGGCCTCCCAAAGTGCTGGGATTACAGGAGTGAACCACTGTGCCTGGCCCCAAATTTGCTTTTGGAAAAATTTATTTTATGTTTAAACATTTTAAATTCTTTTCTAGAGACAGGGTTTCCCTCTGTTGCCCAAGCTGGAGTGCAGTGGTGCAATCATAGCTCACTGCAGCCTCAAACTCCTGGGCTCAAGCGATCCTCCTGCCTTGGCCTCCCAAAGCACTGGGATTACAGGCATGAGCCACTGTACTTGGCCTCTAGAGGTGACTCTTAATACAACTTCCAGCTACCTAAACTTTAGAAGTTTCAGGATTGACAAGTGAGACCGGGGACCATGAAACCTGATGTTGCTTAGATGTTTTTTAAGTGAGCTGGTGGGTGGTGTTCCAGGAAGAGAAAGTCTTTGGCCCTACTGAGAGGTGACAGCGTGCTGGCAGTCCTCAGAGCCCTCGCTTGCTCTCGGCACCTCCTCTGCCTGGGCTCCCACTTTGGCGGCACTTGAGGAGCCCTTCAGCCCACCACTGCACGGTGGGAGCCCCTTTCTGGGCTGGCCAAGGCCAGAGCCGACTCCCTCAGCTTGCAGGGAGGTGTGGAGGGAGAAGGCGCGAGCGGGAACCCGGGCTGCGCGCGCTTGCGGGCCAGCTGGAGTTCTGGGTGGGCGTGGGCTTGGCGGGCCCCGCACTCGGTGCAGCCGGCCGGCCCTGCCGGCCCCAGGCAATGAGGGACTTAGCACCCGGGCCAGCGGCTGCGGAGGGTGTACTGAGTCCCCCAGCAGTGCCAGCCCACCGGCGCTGCGCTCGATTTCTCGCCGGGCCTTAGCTGCCTTCCCACGGGGCAGGCCTCGGGACTGCAGCCCGCCATGCCTGAGCCTTCCCCTGCCTCCGTTGGTTCCTGTGCAGCCCGAGCCTCCCAGACAAGCGCCGCCCCCTGCTCCAGGGCGCCCAGTCCCATCTACCGCCCAAGGGCTGAGGAGTGCGGGCGCACGACACCGGGACTGGCAGGCAGCTCTACCTGCAGCCCTGGTGTGAGATCCACTAGGTGAAGCCAGCTGGGCTCCTGAGTCTGGTGGGGACGTGGAGAACTTTTATGTCTAGCTCAGGGATTGTAAACACACCAATCAGCACCCTGTGTTTAGCTCAAGGTTTGTGAGTGCACCAATCAACACTCTGTATCTAGCTGCTCTGGTGGGGCCTTGGAGAACCTTTATGTCTAGCTCAGGGATTGTAAATACACCAATTGGCACTCTGTATCTAGCTCCGGGATTGTAAACGCACCAATCAGCGCCCTGTCAAAACAGGCCACTCGGCTCTACCAATCAGCAGGATGTGGGTGGGGCCAGATAAGAGAATAAAAGCTGGCAGCCCGAGCCAGTATTGGCAACCAACTCGGGTCCTCTTCCATAGTGGGGAGTGTTTGTTCTTTTGCTCTTTGCAATAAATTTTGCTACTGTTCACTCTTTGGGTCCACGCTGCTTTTATGAGCTGTTACACTCACCGCTGCTTTTATGAGCTGTTACACTCACCGCGAAGATCTGCAGTTTCCCTCCTGAGTCCAGCGAGACCACGAGCACGTCAGGAAGAACGAACAACTCCAGACGCGCCACCTTAAGAGTTGTAACACTCACCGCGAAGGTCTGCGGCTTCACTCCTGAGCCAGCGAGACCACGAACCCACCAAGGAAGAAACTCCGAACACATCTGAACATCAAAAGGAACAAACTCCAGACGCGCCACCTTAAGAGCTGTAACACTCATCGCGAGGGTCCGCGGCTTCATTCTTGAAGTCAGTGAGACCAAGAACCCACCAATTGCGGACACACTACCGCCTGCATTTCAGAATAGCAACCTCTGTGTGTACTGAGAAACCTTTACAGTCATTGATGCGGGAATGGCCTCAACACTTGACTACTCTCCTTTTACCGGGAATCCCATGAATAACAGAGAAGATAGGTTTTTTTGTTTTTGTTTTTGTTTTTTTGAGATTGAGTTTAACTCCTGTCATCAACGCTAGAGTGCAATGGCGCCATCTCGGCTCACTGCAACCTCTGCCTTTTGGGTTCAAGCAATTCTCCTGCCTCAGCCTCCTAGCTAGCTGGGATTACAGGTGCCCACCACCACACCCAGCCAATTTTTGTATTTTTAGTAGAGATGGAGTTTCACTGTGTTGGTCAGGCTGATCTCAAACTCCTGACCCCAGGTGATCCACCCGCCTCAGCCTCCCAAAGTGCTGGGATTACAGGCATGAACCAACACGCTTGGCCAGAAGAAAGCTTTAAAAAGAAAAGGGGAAAAAAAATCAGTGAGAACCTAGGCAATGAAACCTTCTCCCAGGGCAGCTGTGTTCCTGACTTTGTAAACTTCTGACTTCTGTACCATGGGCCTGAGTTGGGGCAGTAGGGGAGTGGGGGGAGTTGGGGGAGGCGGGGGTAGCCTGGGAGAGCAGGGGCTATAGGCAGAATGTCTATCTTATGAATAGGAGAAGGGGAGCTCTGTTGCTTCTGAAGCATCCTGAGGGTGTGGGAGTGGACCTCACTCTAGGGTGGGTGCTCAGAAAAGCTATGTCGAAGAGAATTTGCATGAGTCAGAGTTACGCCAGTAAGGAAGATGTTATTCAAGATGATAGGGGAAGCTAACCCCGACTCTGCTGACACCATGGGCTGGAGAGTTTCTAAGCATAAGCACTGGGGTGCCCTAGTGCAAAAGTCCTGGAGGATGTTGGGGTAAGGTTGCTTGGTGGGATGTGCCAAGTACATTGAGTTGTTCCAGAGTTTGCAAATGTTTTTTTCTGTGATTGGGTCATCTGTGGTTGCTGGGCTCAAGCGATCCTCCTGCCTCATCGCCTCAGCCTCCTGAATAGCTGGGACTACAGGTACGCACCCCCCATGCCTGGCAGTGTTTTTTCAAGTTAATGGTAGAAGAGAAGGGAGGTCGGGGTGAGAGTCAAGAAGCCCATCTAAAGTCCAGTCAAGCTGAGTCTAGGTCAACCGTGTCCTCGCCCCTGAATTCCACAACTTCTGTTTCCTCTTGGAGGATCCTCTCAGTTGTGACACTTTGCCTTTTGCCCACTAGATGGCACTGCTGCAGTGCTTGCTTCAGAAACCTAGGCGATGGGAAACCGTCAGAGACCCAGGCAGGACTTTGGTGGCAAGAAGATTTTAATGCACAGATCTCTTCTACTCAGTGGCTTGTCTCTGGATTTCTCTCTATGGTGTCCATGGGGCCCTGAATGCCATATTTAAACTTAGAGTTTTGCTGAAGCACACAGCCCTGTCGTAAAAGCGATTGTATGCAGATTAGGGTTTCCCTGCTGATGCTTGTCTTTGGGATGTGGGCCACCAGGATTGGCCTTTGCTTGAGTGTCCTGATGGGCAGAGTTAACCAGCTCCTGGATGGCTCACGACCTCAGCGCTCTTGTGATAGCCACGAGAGTTGATCCTTGCTCTGCAACCCAAAGACTTGATCTGTTGTATCTGAAGGATATGACCACAGAGGTGGGCATTTATTTTATTTTATTTATTTACTTACTGAGACAGAGTCTCACTCTGTTGCCCAGGTTACAGTGCATTGGTGCAATCCTAGCTCGCTGCAGCCTCGAACTCCTGGGCTCAAGCCATCCTCCCACCTCAGCCTCCAGAGTAGCTGGGACTGCAAGTGTACGCCACTATGCCCGGCTAATTTTTTTATTTTTGTAAAGATGGAATCTTGCTATGTTGACCAAGCTGGTCTTGAATGCCTGGCCTCAAGTGATCCTCCCACCTCAGCCTCCCAAAGTGTTGGGATTACAGGCACGAGGCACTGTGCCTGGCCCAGGCAGGTACCTTTGACCCAGTATATGGCAAAATTTGAAGCTTAGAATCAAGAAAGCTGAAAGCAAAGACAAAATGGGAGGGTTCTGTTGTCAGGACAGAGTCTAGAAAACCCCCTGCAGAGATTTCGCCAGGGCATGGCTGAATCACTCTGGAGCACATCCTAGGTGACAAACAGGCTCTCATTACCCTCTTCTGACCTGAGCCCCCCTCCAGGGACCCAGGTATGAAAGCTGGCTGTGATAACCCAGGAAATGAGCCTGGGATATCGTCAGGTTACCTGGGATGGTTAAGAGGTCTGGGGTGGACAGATGGAATGAGATAAAAAGTCCCTTGCATGGTATCCAGCATGTAAGGCATTTTGGTTGCTATTCTTTAAAAATGCATTACTGTTACTATTCTTAGTGACCAGGGGATCCATACTTTGAATTGCTACCTGCCTTTAATACTTTTGGGGATTTCACCTCTGAGGATGGTGTCTGACATCTTGCTGTGCCCTAGCAATGTAAGATGTGAGCAAAAACGCTACCTCGGCGGCTTCTTTTTTATTTTTAAAATTTTATTTATTTTTTAAAAATAAAGGCCAGGCACGGTGGCTCACACCTATAATCCCAGCACTTTGGGAGGCCGAGGCGGGTGGATCACAAGGTCAGGAGTTTGAGACCAGCCTGACCAACGTGGTGAAACCCCATCTCTACTAAAAATTCAAAAGTTAGCCAGGCATGGTGGCGCACACCTGTAATCCCAGCTACTCAGGAGGCTGAGGTAGGCGAATCACTTGCACCCGGGAGGCGGAGGCTGCAGTGAGCCGAGGTCGCACTACTGCACTCCAGCCTGGGAGACAGAGTGAGATTCCGTCTCAAAAAATAAAAATAAAAATAAAAATAGAGATGAGGTCTCGCTATGTTGCCCAGGCTGGTCTCGAACTCCTGGCCTCATGTGATCCTCTCACCTTGGTCTCCCAAAGCTCTGGGATTATAGGCATGAGCCATGGTGCCCAGCCCTCTGCAGCTTAACAAGTTCATGGGACTCATCAGGGCTTCATGTGTAGGATTCAGGGAATCTATGAGCTTGGATGGGAAAATTATTCCCTTTGTTTCGCTTACCTCTAAATGAAAGATAACATTTCCTTTAATTATGAATGTAAACAACAAACCACTGTAGACAAAAAAGAACCTGATCTTTTGTCACCAACAGAAATCACAGATTTTTTTGTCAAATTATAGGTGCTGCAGAAATCTTGTAATAACATTGATGCTCATACAACTTTGAAATTATAGCGAGTAGCCCCATCACTTATAGTCTATTTAATGCATTAATCAAAAGTACATATAGTTCTAATAAAGTATACATTATTTATTTTCTTTCTTTCTTTCTTTTTTTTTGAAAAGATACAAGTTCTCACTTTGTCTCACAGGCTGGAGTGCAGTGGTGCCATCATAGCTCACAGCAACCTCGAACTCCTGGGCTCAAGTGATCCTCCCACCTCTTGGGTAATATCTTCATAGCAGTGTGAGAAAGGACTAATAAAATTTCACAGTCTTAAACTCTAGATTTTTTTTTTTACAGTGATGCATTTTTTCACTTCAGCCTCCTAGGTAGCTGGGACCACAGGTGGGCCAACATGTCCAGATAATTCTTTTTTTTTTTTTTTTTTAAGAGATGGGGTCTCGCTATGTTGCCCAGGCTCATCTGGAACTCCTGGTTTCAAGCCGTCCTCCTGCCTCTGGAAGGCCCCCAAATGCCTGGAGGTACAAGGCCAACCCAGGGCTGGTACCATGCGTCGCAGCACAGGCCAGGTCATAGAAGGGAACGTGTTCGCTAGTTCTGGTCTCCTCTGACCACTCCTCATCCCCATCCGCATCGCTGCTCCGCCGGGGAGAAATCAATGAAGCTTCACAACCCTCCTGCTTTCCTTCATTTCAGGGGAAAGGAAGCAGCGGAATCAAGGCCAGGCGCCAGCAGGGGGCGCCAGAGCATCGGTCTTCAGAGCCTGGCTTCCCAGCTGAGCTCCCGCGCGGGACGTCCAAGGGCAGACGCCTGCTCAGGGCGCCTCCCTCCTCGGGGGGCCTGCGGGTGCTCCAAACACCCGGCCAGACCTAGCCTTGGGCAGCCTAGGCCGCTTCACAGCTTGCTGTCGCTGTATACCTTAAAATGTGCATTCCCTTCAACAGGTTAGGTAGGACATCAGGGGGAAGCCACGACCAGAATGCAGTTCAGATTTCCAACGGGGGCGCTGCGCCTGCAGGTGCAGGGAGAGCCAGCCCGCACGCCTCCCTTGCAAGACTGGCACTCCCTGTGTCTCCCTCTCCCTCCCTCCCTCCCTTTCTTGCTTCCTTCCTTCCCTCCCTCCCTCCTTCCCTCCTTCATTTTTCTTCCCTCTTTCCTTCCTACTTTCCTCTCTCCTTCCTTCCTTTTCTTTCTCCTCCCTTTTCTTCCTTTTTATCCTTCTTTCCCTCTTTTATCTTTCCTTCCTTCCTCCCTTCCACTCTCTTTGGCTGTCTCTGTAAATATTTCTCTCTTGTCTCTATTTTTCTAATTCCTTGTTTATTTCTCCCTGTCACTCTGTACTTGTTTCTCTGTATCTCTTTATCTCTTTTCATCTCTCCTGTCCCTTTCTGCCTCTTTCTACTTTTCCCTCTCCCTGTCTCTGTTACACACACACACACACACACACACACACACACACTCATGATTTTTCTCCTAGGCCTGCAGCTCTTTGAGGCTGGAGGCCAGCCCTGCAGCTCATGAAACCCGGGAATCCGCAGGGATTGCAGTGGGTGGGCAGCCTCTTTAATCATTGCTTCCATAGTCAAATACTGCAGGCCCTTTTGTGACTCCTCCTCCAGGCAGACTCACCACAGGGCACAGTGCAGCCTGCATTGTAGGTGGTGGTGTGCAAATCCACAGGTGCTAGCATCTCACAGAACGTTCTCCTTCTACCACCAATGACCCGAGTCACCTGGGATAAGGTACTGAACCTCTCTGGGTCTGTTTCCTTGTTTAAATGGGCCTCTCCAAATTAGATTAAATCTTGTATCTAAACAGGGGTCTTGTGAGACTACTATGTGTGGAAGACAGTGTGGGGTTTTTGATTTGTTTTAGTTTGTTTTTTGAGATGGTCTTGCTCTGTCACACAGGCTGGACTGCAGTGGTGCTATCATGGTTCGCTGCAGCCTGGATTCCCTGGACTCAAGCGGTCCTCCAACCTCAGCCTCCCGAGTAGCTGGGACCACAGGCATACGCCACCACACCTGGCTAATTTTTTGTATTTTTTGTAGAGACGAGGTCTCACTATGTTGTCCAGGCTGGTCTCAAACTCCTAAATTCAAGCAATCTGCCCACCTTGGCCTCCCAGAGTGCTGGGATTACAGGCGTGAGTCATCCTGCCCTGCCTGTAGACAGCTTTTGAAATGGCTCCCAGTGACTGCTGCCTTTTGTTATTCACACCCCTCTATAATCCCCTCCCTTTGTGATGGGCCAAACTGAGAGACTCACTTCTAGCAAAAAGATTATGGCAAAAGTATGGGATTTCACTTCTGAGATTTGGCTACACAAAATTGATTTCCGTCGGGCCAGCTCTTCTCAAAGGTGCTCCTTGCTCGCGTGCTTTGATGAAACTGTACTGTCATGAGCTGCCCTACAAAGAGGCCCACATGGTGAGGAACTCAGGCCTCTGGCCTCTGGCCAACAGCCAGTAAAGAACAGAGGGTCTCAGGCCAACTGAATCATCCCAACAATTGTGAATCTTGGAAAGGAATCTTCCCCCAGTTGAGCTTTGAAATGTCTCCAGCTGTACCCGACATCTTAATTGCAGCCTGGGAGAGCCCCTGAAGCAAAGGACTCCCCAAAGCTGCCTTCAGGAGATGACCCCCAGAGACTATGAGGTGATAAATGCTGTTGTTTTAAGTCACTGGATTTTGGGAGAATTTATTATGCAGAAATAGATAACTAACACAATATGTAAAAGATGTTGTGTTATAGCTAGAGCAGGCTAAAGTGCAGTAACAAATAACCCCAGACATGAAATGGCTCAACAAAACAATCCTGGTTTGGTGTTCAGGTCAATGAGGAGGGTCTCTTTCATGCAGATATTTAGGGACTTAGATTCCTTCCCCCTTATGGCTCTACCATCCCCTAAGGCCCCGTTGTTTTCTGCATCCAGCCCAGAAGGAGAAAGGGAGCGTGGTCAAGGCAAAGTCACTCCCACAAAAGCGCAGCCCCAAAGAGCTACCTGTGATATCTACTCACATTCTTTTGGGGAAAGTTATTATTATTATTATATATTTTTTTGAGTTGGAGTCTTGCTGTGTCATCCAGGCTGGAGTGCAGTGGTGAGATCTCGGCTCACTGCAACCTTCACCTCCCAGGTTCAAGTGATTCTCCTGCCTCAGTCTCCCAAGTAGCTGAGATAATAGGTGCACATCACCACACCCAGCTAATTTTTTTGTATTTTTAGTAGAGGTAAGGTTTCACCATGTTGGCCAGGCTGGTCTCAAACTCCTGACCTCAAGTGATCTGCCCACCTAGGCCTCCCAAAGTGCTGGGATTACAGGCATGAGCCACTGTGCCTGGCCTCTCTTGGGGAAAATTATATCGCATGTTTCCACTTACTTTCTAAGGAGATTGAGAGCTATATCTACTGATGGTGGCTCCAATCTTAGAATGCATAGTATAGGCCTAGCCTCAAACTACTCAATATATATTGGCCCTAGGGAGTCTGGCCCTACCTAGGCTCTTCGTCTCCATGTCACCTCTCCTGACACTGAAATTGTCAGGGACTTGTCTACTGAGAAGTTCTTTCCTTTTTCTTTTTCTTTTCTTTTTCTTTTTCTTTTTCTTTCTTTCTTTTTTTTTTTTTTTTTTTTTTGAGATGGAGTCTCGCACTGTTGCCTGGGCTGGAGTGCGATGGTGCGATCTTGGCTCACTGCAACCTCCGCCTCCTGGATTCAAGCAATTCTCCTGCCTCAGCCTCCCAAGTAGCTGGGATTACAGGCACCTGCCACCATGTCCGGCTAATTTTTTATATTTTTTTTAGTAGAGACGGGGTTTCACCATGTTGCCCAGGCTGTTCTCAAACTCCTGACCTTGTGATCCACCTACCTCAGCCTCCCAATCCTTTTTTCATCTCGTACGTGGCCCATGTGTCCTCATGCTGCCTAACCACAGCCTGGGAGAATCTTCTCTCCTCTGGCCTGCTTCTACTCAGGCTGTAGATTTGACAGAGTGTTTGATCTGCTTCAGTGAGTGGCTTTTGTGTGGGGCAGTGGTTGATTTATTTCTAACTCACCTACAAAATTATGAGCTCCGGAATGTTTCCACCCAACACTACATCTTCATCTTCAGGTCAAACCATTGTACCCGAATTTTAGACTACACTGTTTCTGAATCAGCAAGAAATCTGCTCCTGGAGCAGTAAAGATGAAGTTCAATGGCATATGAAGAAATCCAGATGACTGGCATAAACCAAAGGTTCATTTTCCACTTTATTTTTCTCTCTTGTAAAGAAACTCTTAAGTAGGCAAGCCAGAGTTAGTATGGTAGCTTCATCAGGAGCCTTGATATTTCTTTCTTTTTTTTTTTTTCTTTTTGTTGAGACGGAGTCTCACTCTGTCGCCCAGGCTGGAGTGCAGTGGCATGATCTTGGCTCACTGCAAGCTCCACCTCCCGGGTTCACGCCATTCTCCTGCCTCAGCCTCCCAAGTAGCTGGGACTATAGGTGCCCGCCACCACGCCCGGCTAATTTTTTGTATTTTTAGTAGAGACGGGGTTTCACTGTGTTAGCCAGGATGGTCTCGATCTCCTGACCTCGTGATCCTCCCACCTCGGCCTCCCAAAGTGCTGGGATTACAGGCGTGAGCCACTGTGCCAGGCTGAGCCTTGATATTTCTACTGCACCATTTCAAAGCCACTTTTATCTTTGCAAAATAGTCTGCAAGATGGTTGCTGCAGCTCCAGCCATTATGTCTGTATTCCAGGCAGCAGTAAAAAGAGAAGGCAAGGGCCAAAGGGTGTATCACCCAGCTGAATTATCCTCTTTAAAGAGCATTCCCATAATTCAACCCAATGACATCCACTTACCTCTCATTGGCCACCCCTGTCTGCAAGGGAGGCCAGGAACTGTGGTTTTCCAGCTGCATGCATTGCAGAACACAGCAATATGGGGTAGAACTATCCAACTCAAGAAGAAGGGGAACTTGGGCAGGCAGCCAGCAGTCTCTGACACATCCTCTTACTCTGTAAGGGAGCAGAAAGATGGATTCCCACAGATCCAAGTCCCAATTGGCTTTTCTGTAATAGCTATTAATGGTATTGACTAAAGTGTCTGTATCACTGCACTTTTATGGCTCTGCTGAGAAGAACACCCCAAGGCCACTGGCTCCTTTGTTATAGCTAATAATAGCCCAGTGTTAGAAAATGGCAGTGATATCTCTTGGGCAAATGGATGACCACTTCTCAGACCCAGGCATCCAGAATTGGCCAGGGCTGCCTGAGATGATTGCATGAGACAATGCCCATGGAACGTTTTTTAAAATTAGTATTAGACTTTATTTTAGAACAGTTTTAGATTTACAGAAAAATTGACTGAGATCGTACAAAGAGTTCTCATAATTTACCCCCCGCCACCACACACACAAACTTCCCCTATCATAAAAATCTTACACGGGTTAGATATGTTTGTTAGAATTAATAAACCAATATTGATAAATCTTTTTTTTTTTTTTTAAGACAGAGTCTGACTCTGTCATCCAGGCTAGAGCGCAGTGGTGCAATCTCAGCTCACTGCAACCTCCACCTCCCGGGTTCAAGTGATTCTCCTGCCTCAGCCTCCCAAGTAGCTAGGATTACAGGCACACGCCACCACGCCCAGCTAATTTTTGCATTTTTAGTAGAGACAGGGTTTCACCATGTTTGCCAGGCTGAATGATACATCGTTATTAACTGAAGCCTATTGTTTGTTCAGATTTTCGTGAATCCTCATATCCTTTTTTTCAGTTCCAAATCCCATTCAGGATACTATATGACATTTATTTGTCATGTCTCCGTAGGTGCCTCTTGGTTAAGAGGTGACATTTTCTCAAGCTTTTCTTGTTTTTAATGACCTTGATGTTTTAAGGAGTCCTGGTCGGATATTTTGTAGGGTGCCCCTGTATTGTAATTTGTCTGATGTTTCTTTCATGATTGAACTGTAGTTATGGATTTTGGGGAGGAAGATTGCAGAGGGGAACTACAATTTTCATCGCATCGCATCAATGGGACATGTTATGGACAAGATTTTTGACAGCTGATGCTGACTTTGATCACCCGGCTAACACAGCGTTTGTCAGCTTTCTCCGCGGTAAACCTTTTTTTCTACCTTTTCATAGGGCATTCTTAGGAAGAAAGTCACTATGTACAGCCCACACTTAAGGAGTGAAGAGCTGTGTTTCCCCTCCTTTACATAAAGTAACTACATAATTTATTTGGAAATCTTCTATATATGAGATTTGCTTCTTCTCAAGAAGAAATTTTGAAAGAGCCAAGAGTCTATGATCATTTCTTCTCCGTCTGCTAGACCTAAAATACGCCTGTTGCATTTTCTTGAAACAAAAGACTTAGGAAGGCACATTTGACTTTGCCCATGATTAAATATTAAGTATTTTTTTATATAAATAGTGTGTTTTCTTTTCCCCTTTGAGAGTCATCCAGTTAAATAAACTTTGAACTGTCAAGTCTGGTTCTCCTCTCTACAAGTGACATGTAACAAATACAGCTTTCATCTCCCAGTTGCTGTGCACATCTCCATGAAAAGAAGGCTCTTGGACACTCATTTCTGTCACCTGAGCACACAGCTCACATTCTTATCAGCACTTGGATGCTGGGACAGGGAGCTGTCAGAAGGGTCACCTAAGAACAGTGGGGTCACGTAGGCATGGGACTAGCAGTAGCAGTCAAGGCTTGAACCTCTCCAGGCACACAGGGCTCTCTCCCTCCTGAAACCTCCATCCCAGCTTTGGGAGCATGGCTCTGTTAGAAAACAGGTTCTTTCATTGAGTCAAAACCATCGCCTGGCTTCCATCCATTTGGTCCCACTCCCATTCTCTAGGTCATAAAGAACAAATTCATATCTCCCAATGATGTTCTCGTCTGCACACACACCCCCACCATGGCCCACTGATTGTTCAAGGCACTGATGATGATCTGCCCAAGTCAGATTCCCCCTAGCCCAACGCACTTGGTTCTTGATTTCTTCATTGTTAAGATGTGACTTCCAGGCTCATTAACACCCCAGCTGTTCTCCTTTGAGTGGACTTCAAGGTGCCTCCTGGGTTTTCTTTTCTTCTTATTTTTGAGGCAGAGTGGTATGGTTTGGCTCTGTGTCCCCACCCAAATCCCATGTTGAATTGTAATTCTCAATGTTGGGGGAAGAAGCAGGTGGGAGGTGATTGGATCATGGGGGCGGATTTCCCCCTTGCTGTTCTCATGATACTGAGTGAGTTCTGACGAGATCTGGTTGTTTAAAAGTGTGTGGCACTTCCCCCTTCACTGTCTCTCTCTCTTTCCTGCTCCAGTCATGGAAAGATGTGCCTGCTTTTCCTTCACCTTCCACCGTGATTGTAAGTTTCCTGAGGCCTCCCAACCAAGCTTCCTGTAGGTGCATCTGTGAGTCAATATATTTTCTTCATAAATTACCCAGTCTCGAGTAGTTCTTTACAGCAGTGTGAGAACGGACTAACACACAGGGTCTTGCTCTGTTGCCCAGGCTGGAGTGCAGTAGTGTGATCATAGCTCATTGTAGCCTTGAACTCCTGGGCTCAAGCAATCCTCCTGCCTCAGTCTCTGCAGTACCTGGGACTATATGGCATTCGCCACCATGCCTGGGTAATTTTTAAATTTTTTGTAGAGAAAGGGTCTTGCTATGTTGCCTCAAACTCCTGGTCTCAAACTCCTGGCCTCAAGTGGTCCTCCCACCCTGGCCTCTAAAGGTGCTAGAACTACATGCATGAGCCACACACCAGGACTTTATCCTGGATTTTCTACCCTAAGACCCCATAGGCTTCTTATGGAAACTGCTGACTCATTGATGCAACTTAAATAAAGCCCATCTCATTTTATATCAGATGCTCGCTCAGCCCTAGCTCCTCTAGTTTGCATTAGTACAGCTGGTTTTTTTATTTATTATTATTATTATTTTTTGAGACGGAGTCTTGCTCTGTCGCCCAGGCTGGAGTGCAGTGGCACGATCTCTGCCCACTGCAAGCTCCACCTCCTGGGTTCACACCATTCTCCTGCCTCAGCCTCCCGAGTTGCTGGGACTACAGGCCCCCGCCACCACGCCTGGCTGATTTTTTGTATTTTTAGTAGAGATGGGTTTCACCGTGTTAGCCAGGGTAGTCTCCATCTCCTGAACTCGTGATCCGCCCACCTCAGCCTCCCAAAGTACTGGGATTACAGGCATGAGCCACCATGCCTGGCCTAGTACAGCTGGTTTTGATGACGAAAATGCAGGAACTCAAAGCTATTCCATTAAAGGTAATTGTGTCCTGACCCTGTTGCGTATCATGTATGAGGTTGTATGCATCTACACACAAGTCTTATTGGGAAAGGAGGTTCAGAATGACGTGAAACCGTAGTTTAAATCTCTCCGGGTGGTAGGATTATTGATGCTATTTTATTTCCATTATTACTTACCTGGACTATCATTTTTTCTTGAATGAACTTCTTAATTATTTTGCAATTTACCAAAAAACTTTTTAATCTCACGTGAGTCAGACTATTTTCTCAGCCTGCGGAGGACTCTCTGAGCTATTTCAGGGAGAACTCGTCACTCTTTGAGAATCCTTAAAGTGCACATTTGTTGGCACTTTAAGGTGAAAGACAGACGCAGAAGTGTGACAGGAGGTTGGAGGTTGAGGCAGCACTTGGCTGTTGTAAAGCAGTTGTTTTTTCCTTTGGAATGAAGCTCCTCCCAGGGCCTGAGTGCATGTGCGTGTGTGTGTGCGCACACACACACACACACCCCCCAATGAATCTCTGCTCCTTTAGCATTTAAGGGTCCACAGCAATGTATCTAGACATATTCCTGCAGATCCTCACTTCCCTCCTCCTCTCTCATCTAAGGTTTTCATGTTAGAACAGGGACAGCAGAGCAAAGCCACATGGCAGGCAGTATAGCCTAGTGGTACCGAACAAGAGATTTTTCTTTAAGGTAAAGACAGGGTCTTGCTATGTTGCCCAGGCTGGTCTTGAACTCCTGGCCTCAACTGACCTTTTTGCCTTGGCCTCCCAAAGTGCTGGGATGACAGGCATGAGCCACCATGCCCAGCCCAGAACAAGAGATCTGAGTGAGATAGACTGAGGTCTGAAACCCAAACCTGCCAGGTACAGACTATGTGATATTGAGACAGGTTATTAATCTCCCTGAGTTTCAGTGTTCCCATCTATAAAGAGAAAATGATAGCACCTGCCCATAAGCTTGCTGGGAGGATGAAAAGAGAAGGTGCTTATAAAAAACTATGCAGGCCGGGCGTGGTGGCTCACGCCTGTAATCCCAGAAGTTTGGGAGGCTGAGGCAGGTGGATCACAAGGTCAAGGGATGGAGACCATCCCGGCCAACATGGTGAAACCCCGTCTCTACTAAAAATACAAAAAAAAAAAAAAATTAGCCAGGTGTGGTGGCACACGCCTGTTAGTCCCAGGTACTCGGGAGGCTGAGGCAGGAGAATCGCTTGAACCTGGGAGGCAGAGGTTGCAGTGAGCCGAGATCACACCACTGCACTCCAGCCTGGGTGACAGAGCAAAACTCCGTTTAAAAAAAACAAAAACAAAAACAAAAAACCCTTTGCATAGTGCCTGGCACATAGGAAGTGCTCAAATCATGGTGGTACTTATGGTTAACAGTGACAATTATCCTTTTCTGCCCTCCTCACTGGGCACCATGCTTGAATCTACCCTATCAGAAAATATCCCCAGGCAATGCAGTTAACAGCAGCCTGATAAACCAGCATACCCACAAGATAAATCCAGGGAAAGCAATAAAAACAAAACAAAACAAACAAAACAATCCC
Source organism: Pan paniscus (assembly GCF_029289425.2). Classification (NCBI taxonomy): domain Eukaryota; kingdom Metazoa; phylum Chordata; class Mammalia; order Primates; family Hominidae; genus Pan; species Pan paniscus. Next base: position 92,841,345 of record NC_073255.2, read on the forward strand.
AAACAAAACCAAAAGCCTTCCCTGTATTTGAGAGAAATAGTCACCTTCCCCATCTGGCCTCTGGTGCTCAACTTCTTCACCCCTCTGGGAAATTCTTTTAAAAAGCAGATATCTTAAAACAAAGCAAAACAATAACACAACAGCAAGTTCTTCCCAAGACACCAATGGAAAGCAGTGGCTATGTCCTCCGTAAAGATCGAGGGGCTTTCTTCCAGGAAGCTGTCATCACTCATACTTATCTCACAGCAGTCAAGAGTGAGGCACGAGTTTGGATGACACCTCTGGGATATTGTCACATGCACTGGGGGAGCTCGGAAGAGCACGGAGGGTCATCATGGATGGTTGCATACAGGTTCTTCATAACAGTGTCAGAACAGACTAATCCACAGGGTGTTGCTCTGGGGCCCAGGCTGGAGTACAGTGGCGTGATCATAGCTTACTGCAGCCTTGACCTCCTGGGCTCAGGCGATCCTCCTGCCTCAGTCTCTGGAGGCTGGCAGGGTGGATGGGAATCAGGAGTCTCTGGTTTTCTTTCTTCCCAACCTCTTGCAGGTTTCCTTTGCTTTGTCACTGTGCCTTCGGCTGGTTACCGATTAGAACCTCACGCAAACTCTCCAGAAAGAAAAACAGCTTCTTTCCAGGGGCCAGTGCCAGATTCTACCCTCTAAATGAATTGTGAGGTTGGGCGTGGCGGCTCATGCCTGTAATCCCAACACTTTGGGAGGCTGAGGCAGGAGGATCGCTTGAAGCCAGGAGTTCAAGACCAATCTGGACAGCACAGTAAGACCCTGTCTCTACGAAAAATTTAAAAATTATTCAGGCATGGTGGTGTGTGTCTGTAGTCCCAGCTGCTCCAAAGGCTAAGGCAGGAGGATTGCTTGATCCCAGCAGTTCAAGGCTGCAGTGAGCTATGATTGTGCCATTGCATTCTAGCCTGGGCAACAGAGCAAGACCCCATCTCTGAAAAATAAAATAAAATAAAATAATTATGGTAATGGCTTTGATAAGTACTTAGAACCCCATTAATTTGGGCACGTTTATAGTAGGTTGGGTCTGAGCTTTTGGGGGCAAAGGGAATTTGAATTATAAAACAGTGGTGATATCAGCGCAGTCTCAGGGTACACCTGAACCAGAACTTTCCTCTAGTTCCCACATGAGCCCCAGGCGGAGAACACTCTTCAATGAAGTGGGTACAAATAGCAGACAGATAGGATCCATCCCAAGGGAGGCCTCTGAAGCACTGAGAAAACACACAGGTAAATAGCTTTTTAAAAAAATTTTTCATTTTCTGAGCCTTATTTATATGAGCAAACGTTTAGGCATATGTTAAACTCAAGTATCACAAATTCCGAATCAAAGAGGTTGCATCTTGTATCGAGGCAGAGAAATCAAGAGGTGTAGCCTCTGGCACCAGAAGTTTGGTTTGGTGCCTTGGGCTAGGACTGGAGATTTCATTCTTTGTGTATTTTCAAGGGCAAAATGCCTGGGGAATAACTGAAAAACTGAGAAGCCTATATCTTCCTTTTTTTATCTTCATGGTGGGATTACAAGTGCTCCGCTTCATAACTAACCAGTGGCTGTGCCGCAGGCCTCTGTAGAAATCTCAATACCCAAAGCTCATGCTGTTGCCCAGGGCCTATTGCAACCATCCCACCAAAAGCTTTACCTTTTTCTGCCTTTCCAAGTGGCACAGTGAAGGACAGCCCACACTCTCAGGACTGGAGGAGCAGATATAATATTAGCTACCAATGAACTATGTATTCAGGAAAAAGATTAGTACAATCGATATAGATGAAGTCCACCAAGTATCCCTATACCTCACTCTGACCAAGCTTTCCAATGTCCTACCCAACAAACTGTGAGATTTTGTTCTTGATACAGTCTGGATATTTGCCTCCTCCAAATCTCATGTTGAAATGTGATCCCCAGAGTTGGAGGTGGAGCCTGGTTGGGAGGTGTTTTGGTCCTGGCTTGGGTAATGAGTGAGTTCTTGCTGTATTTATTCCTGTGAGAGCTGGTGGTTTAAAAGAGCCTAGAACCTCCTCCTCTGTCTCTTGCCTTCTCTCTCTCTCACAAGGTGATCTCTGCACACATCAGCTCCCCTTCACCTTCCCCCATGAGTGGAAGCAGCCCACAGCCTTAACCAGACCAGATGCTGGCACCATGCTTCTTATGCAGCCAGCAGAACCGTAAGCCAAATAAACCTCACTTCTTTATAAAAGCACCCAGCCTCAGGTTTTCCATAACAGCAACTCAAATGGACTAAGACAGTTCTTTTCCCCACAAGGTAAGATAGGAAGAAAAGCAAGAGTTAGAAACACCCACTCTGTGGGTAATTTTTTCTCTTAGAGATAAGAGCTGCAGTTGGTTTGTTGGTAGCACCTCCTTATCAAACTTCTCAACAAGATAAAAGGACGTGTGTGTAATGGAAAGTGACTCAAGCTGTGCTTCTCCAACTAGGGATTTGCAGGCATCTAGGCAGCCTCTGACTTTTGCATGTACAAGATGTCTGTAAGATTTTCAAAGTTTTTTTGTCTTTATTTTGGTGATTATCGGAAAATTAGGTCAGGTGCAGTAGCTCACTCCTGTAATCCCAGCACTTTGGGAGGCCGAGATGGGCCATTCACTTGCAGTCAGGAGTTTAAGACCAGCCTGGCCAACATGGTGAAACCCCATCTCTATTAAAAATACAAAAATTAGCCAGGTGTGGTGGCACACGCCTGTAGCCCCAGCTACTCAGGAGGCTGAGGCAGGAGAATCGCTTGAACCCGGGAGGCAGAGGTTGCAGTGAGCTTAGATCATGCCACTGCCCTCCAGCCTGGAAGACAGAGTGAGACCCTGTCTCGAAAAAAAAAAAATAATATGAGCATCTTCTGCATTACCTGGATGGCCCAGATGAGTACTGAACGTGGCTTTAGTTCATGTGTTTGTGTGCCAACAGCCCTGGGGCTAAGTTGTTCTACGGGAATTGTCATAAAAAGAAGAAGAGAGTGGTGTAAAAGCAAGAAGAGAGTGGTGGTTTTTTTGTTGTTGTTGTTGTTTTTGTCAAGACGGAGTTTCCTTCTTGTTGCCCAGGCTGGAGTGCAGTGGCACAGTCTCGGTTCATTGCAACCTCCACCTCAGCCTTCCAAGTAGCTGGGATTACAGGTCCTCACCATCACGCCCAGCTAACTTTTGTATTTTTAGTAGAAATGGGGTTTCACCATGTTGGCCATGCTGGTCTTGAACTCCTGACCTCAGGTGATCCACTCACCTTGGCCTCCCAAAGTGCTAGGATTACAAGCGTGAGCCACTGCACCTGGCTGAGGGTGGAGATTTTAATAGAAATGTGTTTGTTGCTCAGGAAAGCTGCTAGAATATAAATTCCCAGAGAGCAGGATTTCTATCCTCTTTGCTTACTAATTTACTACACCCTAGAGAGACGGTAGGTGCTCAATAAATATGGGGTAAATGAATGGTGAGTAAACATTTCCAAAATACTCCAGAGTACAGGAAACTAGAGGGAGAATCAGGTTATCATGAGACACAGAAGAACCTCTGCTGGTTCAGTTGGTTCCACATTCACATCAGAAGCAGCAACGATTCCATTTCGGTGAGTGACAGTGCCACCAGGTTAAATGAATACTGTTAACTGAAATTTTATCTACTTTGTTGGTTTGTTCATATCGACTTGTAAATTTATTCTTATATTATAGCTGCAATAGACCTATGAGTAGAAGCCATTTTATGTTTACACATATTTGAGAAACACTATAGTAAAAAATAAATTAGGTCAGCCCTGAGGGTCTGTGAGAGTTTTTTTTTTTTTTTTCTTTAGAAGGATGCCACTTATTACTTTATTTAAGAAATACTACCAGCCTGGGTGACATAGTGAGATCTCATCTTTACAAAAGAAAAAAAAAATAGCCGGGTAAGGTGGTATTGAAGCAGTGTCGTTGTCTGGGGTAAATACCCAGGGTTCATTGTCTCACACCAAGAAGATTAAGGACACGGACCAGACACACAGGAGGAGTGAGTTTAGGAGCGGAGGGTTAATAGGCAAAAGAAAGAGAAAGGAGAACAGGTCTCTCCCTTGTGAGAGAGAGGGATTCCTGAAAAAGAAAATCCAGCCCTTGGACTACACCAGATTTTATAGGCAGGCTTGAGGAGATGGTGTCTGATTTCCATAAGGCCCACAGATTGGTTCAGCCAGGTGTGACGTTTACATAGTGTGCCAGGGGAGGCTGGTCACCCCATTCTAACCTTATTATGCAAATGGGGTCTTTGCCTGGCTGGTGCCATATTGTCTTCTCCTTACTGTCCACATGATTTGGCAAAGAGAAGGGAAGATGGAGCTGCTGTGTTGGACATGCCGATTCCCAGGTAGCCTTATCCTGTCAGCACAGCTGCCGGCATTCACCAGTGCAAGCTTCCAGCTTGCTTGTCTCTGTCTGAAGCTTGATTTCACAGGCTGCTCTTTGTTAGAAAAGAAAATCATTTGGGGGTTGCTTTTTATTAAAAGGAAAATGTTACCGAGGACTTCTTTGCCCTTACTATCTACCTAAGTAATTTCTTCTTAACTCCTGTATCAGTATGTGCACCTGTAGCCTCAGCTACTTGGGAGGCTGAGGTAGGAGGATCGTTTGAGCCTTGGAGTTCAAGTCTGCAGTGAGCTATGATTGTACCACTGCACTCCAGTCTGGGTGACAGAACAAGACACTGCCTCTTAAAAAAAAAAAAAAGAAAAAAGGACACACTAGATTAAAATTGTCAACAATATACACCCCATCCTGCAGGAAATGGCATATGGCTTCTCTAGCCAAGAAAGTTAACCATTTCTCCAGGTGGCAGAAATGAATTCTATCCACTGATCAAGGTGCTGCCCACGGAATAGAGGTTGTTCCCCTTATAGTTATGGCAGCTGTGTTCAAGCTTAAAGGGGCCCACTGACTTTCAGGCATCCTATAGCTTAAATTTTTTTTGTGTTTTAGAGACAGGGGTCTCATTCTGATGCCCAGGCTGGAGTGTGGTGATGTAATCACAGCTCACTGCAACCGGGGTAGTTTTTAAATTTTTTGTTTTGTAGAGACAAGTTCTCACTATTTGGGTTTTGTTGTTGTTGTTGTTTGTATTGTATCATTTTGTTTTTTTGAGACAGTCTTGCTCTGTCTCCCATTGTCACCCAGGCTGGAGTGCAGTGGTGCAATCTCGGCACACTGCAACACTCCACCTCCCAGGTTCAAGCGATTCTCCTGCCTCAGCCTCTGAGTAACTGGAATTACAGGCGTGTGCCACCATGCCCAGCTAATTTTTTTGTATTTTTAGTAGAGACGGGGTTTCACTATGTTGCCCAGACTGATCTCGAACTCCTGACCTCAGGTGATCAAGCCTCCTTGGCCTCCCAAGGAGCTGGGATTATAGGCATGACCACCACACCCGGCCAGAGGTCTCACTATTTTGCCCAGTCTGGTCTCAAACTCATGGCCTCAAGCATCCTCCTGCCTTGTACTCCGGAAGCACTGGGATTACAGGTGTGAGGTGCCTTGCCCAGCCTTCACTGTAGGTTTAAATCTCATCAGGTGACAGAAAGCTTAGTCTTGTCTTCAGCCTCCAGAGGGAGGGACAGTGGGAAGACATTCTTGAGATTCAGATCATGCTTGGCTCACTGTCAGAAAGAGTTTTCCTGCCTTAGAACAACCTGTCTCTAGAGTTTATCAAGCAGATACTGACTGATTACTTGGACAGGTAGGTGGGCGTCCACTAGGGGAGTGGGTAAGATGCAGTTGTGTTCCTGGAGGAATATGAGCCCATCAACCATGTATTAAGGATGATAATAATCTCTGGTGAGGCTGGACAGTATCCTGTCTTCTGGAACCATCCACAGCATTATCGATTGATCCCTGTCTGGCTCTCCTTGTTTCCATTCTTGGTTCCTTGTTTTTGGCTAATCAGTATTGGGAGGCTGTATCAATACCCAGCAGAGGAGGTCAAGCTGGAAGCCACATGTGTGAGGTCCATCCATCGGCTGGGGCCTCTTTGGGGGAAAGAACACTGGAATTTTCTAATATGCCTGGAGCCCTATTCATGCCAATAGGCATAGACCCCATTTCATGACTGCTTGGGCTACAGGGCGGAAGCCCAATATATTGTGTTGGAATGAGACCACCACTTCTCCTGTTGTCCTTCCCAGCTTTTCCCCAACCCTCCCTTTTCCCTAGTTTATAAGACAGGAGAAAAGGGAGAAAGCAAAAAGTTGGAAAGAAACAGAAGTAAGATAAATAGCTAGATGACCTTGGCACCACCACCTGGCCCTGGTGGTTAAAATAATAATAATAATAATATTAACCCCCGACCAAAACTACTGGTGTTATTTGTAAATTCCAGACATTGTATGAGAAAGCACTGTAAAACTTTTTGTTCTGTTAGCTGATGTATGTAGCCCCCAGTCATGTTCCTCACGCTTACTTGATCTATTATGACCCTTTCATGTGGACCCCTTAGAGTTGTAAGCCCTTAAAAGGGCTAGGAATTTCTTTTTCAGGGAGCTCGGCTCTTAAGATGCGAAGTCTGCCGACGCTCCCGGCCGAATAAAAACCTCTTCCTTCTTTCATCTGGTGTCTGAGGAGTTTTATCTGTGACTCGTCCTGCTACAGTGTCTGTTTTCTTCTCTTAAATAGGAGCTTCCAAGGGCAAAAACCATGCTGCTTCTCTCTTCATCACAGTGCCTCACACTTAACACATTTTAGCTCAATCTCCTCTCTCCCTCCTTTCCTCTCTCTCTCTCTCCTTTCCCTTCCCAAGAAATCATAAGGGCCAGGCGCAGTGGCGCACGCCTGGAATCCCAGTATTTGGGAGGCTGAGTTGGGCGGATCACTTGAGGTCAGGAGTTTGAGACCAGCCAACATGGTGAAACCCCATCTCTACTAAAAATACAAAAATTAGACTGGCGTGGTGGCAGGTGCCTGTAATCCCAGCTACTCGGGAGGCTGAGGCAGGAGAATCGCTTGAGCCCGGGAGGTAGAGGTCTCAGTGTGCCAAGATTGTGCCACTGCACTCCAGCCTGGGCTGGACAGAGCAAGACTTCGTCTCAAAAAAAAAGAAAAAAAAAAAAGAAAGAAAGAAAAGAAAAAAGAAATCATAAGAAGCAAACCACAGAGGTGTCCAAATATATTTGTTGAACAGAACTGAAATGCACCTCTGCACTTTGGGGTTGAGCAGTGATCCCCAAACTTGGGTCTAAGGAGACTTATCTGAGAAGTGAAAAAACAGGGAAGCCAAGACACTCAGAGATTCATGATTGTGGGACATCAGGAACTGATCATTGGCAGGCACAGGGAGCTCAGATGGAAACGTGAGGCTGACATCCTGACACTCAGCAGGGACTGGGCTCCTGGCTTCAGCTGCTGGGCTTACTGAAGCCTGGGAAGGCTTCATGAAATGCCTAGTTCCCTACACAGGCGCCAAGCCCCTTGCAAGCCTTTTCCTGGCTGGCTGTGACCCTACCCTTCCCAGAAAAGCATTGGCAAAGAGGAAGGAGGAGAAATAGCACGTCAATCAATGATAACTCACTCACTGCAGCCCTGGGCGAGTGACCTGCTCTGCTCAGGGGCCTCCCTCACTTTAGGAAACTGGGTTGTTTTTCAAGGATGGTAGAAAAAATATCAGATGAAAAAAATGGCTTCAGAAACTCACATAAAAAGGCTTGGAGTGGCTTATAAGGGCAGTGTCTGGCCCCCAGTGTGCTGATTCTATCTTTTCCGATTCTTCTCTTTCCTTAGCCCCCAGCACCCATCTAACCAGAAAGAAAACATGTGAGATGTCTGAAATAACAGAGATTCAAAGGCATTGGCTTGACAGCTTGAGCATTTACCAGGACTACCATCTGCAACATTTTTTGTTTTTTGTTTTTTGTGTTTTTTTTGCCATATACATTGAGTGGAAAAGAAATTAGAGGAAAGAGAAAGAAATGGTCACAGCTAGGGGAGGGCAGGAGTTCTGGTGTGAGGGGAAGGGGCTGGGCAGGGCAGGAGGGTGACATAGCCAGAGCCCAGCCTCCTGTCCTGGCCTGCATTCTCCCCCACGGCAGAGGGGACCATGGAGGGTGCTCAGGTCAGGAAATGGATCTGTCACTTCTCAAACTATAGATGATGCCAATGACTGACATAATGAAGGAGTGTGAGATTTCCCTTCAGCTCAAGGCTTGGAGTTTGCTGCCCTGGCCATCCTTGTGCAGAGACATGGGGTCTCCAGAACTTTTTGTTTTCTTCTTTTTTTTTTTGAGACAGAGCCTCACTCTGTCACCCAGGCTGGAGCGCAGTGGTGTGACCTCAGCTCACTGCAACATCTGCCTCCCTGGTTCAAGCGATTCTCCTGCCTCAGCCTCCCATGTAGCTGGGACAACAGGCGCACGCCACCATGCCCAGCTAATTTTCCTATTTTTTTTTTAGTACAGATGGGGTTTCACCATGTTGGCCAGGATGGTCTCTATCTCTTGACCTCATGATCCGCCTTGGCCTCCCAAAATGCTGGGATTACAGGCATGAGCCATGGTGCCTGGCCTTGTTTTTGTTTTTGAGACAGAGTCTCGCTCTGTCATCCAGGCTGGAGTGCAGTGGTGCAGTCTCGGCTCACTGCAACCTCCGCCTCCTGGGCTCAAGAGATTCTCCTGCCTCAGCCTCCTGAGTAGCTGGGATTATAGGTGCCTGCCACCATGCCCAGCTAATTTTTGTATATTTTAGCAGAGATGGGGTTTCTCCATGTTGTCCAGGCTGGTCTCGAACTCCTACGATCTCCAGAACTTTTATTTTATTTATTTTTTTCAAGACGGAGTCTTGCCCCGTCGCCCAGGCTGGAGTGCAGTGGCGCCATCTCGGCTCACTGCAACCTTCGCCTCCTGGGTTCAAGCAATTCTCCTGCCTCAGCCTCCCGAGTAGCTGGGATTACAGGGTCACGCAACCACGCCTGGCTAATTTTTGTATTTTTAGTAGAGATGGGGTTTCACCATGTTGGCCAGGCTGGTCTTGAACTCCTGACCTCAAGTGATTCACCCGCCTCAGCCTCCCAAAGTGCTAGGATTACAGGCGTGAGCCACCACGCCCGGCCATCCAGAGCTTTTAAATTCTCCCGAAGGACTTAGGACCGATCCTTTCCTCCCCACCAGGGTCCTGCTTCTCTTTTCTCTTCCTCCCTTTCTCTTGCTTTGTTAATTCTTCTTCACTCCCTTGGTCCATGGCCACTCCCAGTGCCATCAAGCCCAGATGGGACCCCATGGGGTCAAGAGGGTGTTGCCCTGGGATGCTGACCTCATGCTTTGAGCAGTCTCCCCAGGTATCCTGATCCCATGGCGGGAAGCTGCTGACAGATGGTTCTGATGTGAACAGCACCTCCAGGCTACTGGACCTTATAACCAAGGTTCAGAGCTCAGAGCACATGTGCTGGTACCAGAGAGTCTCAGGGGTCCTGAGCCAGCATCCCCCACGCCACATAAACAAGCAAAGCGGGCCATCTTGTCCTGCCACTGTGTGGCCCTAAAAAAGAGGGGGTGCCAGATGCAGTAGCTCATACCTGTAACTTCAGCACTTTGGGAGGCCGAGGTGGAGGATCACTTGAGTTCAGGAGTTCCAGACCAGCCTGGCCAACATGGTGAAACCCCGTCTCTTACTAAAAAAAAAAAAAAAAAAAAAAAAAAAAAAAAATAGGTGTGGTGGCAGACGCCTGTAATCCCAGCTACTCAGGAGGCTGGGGCAGGAGAATCACTTGAACCTGGGAGGCAGAGTTTGCAGTGAGCCAAGATTGCGCCACTGTACTCCAGCCTGGGTGAGAAGAGTGAAAAAAAAAAAAAAAAGGTGGAATTTTCTGGATAGTGGCAGGAAGCGGCTGGATCAGGCCAAGTCCCATGGTAAGTCGCCCCTTCCTTACAGCTTTCTGTGCCAACCTGACGTTCCTAACCTGGGACACACAAGGGTTAGTAAGCGAGGGTCAGGTGTCCAGTTCTGTCCTGCTTTGAGGGGGAAAAGGCGAGTGCGAGGGTAGACCGGCATTGCCTTAGTCAGCCCCAGTGTGCGGGGGCCTTTTGCCTTTACTAAGAGCAAACCCAGACCTGGTGCACTGACTCACACCTGTAATCTCTGCACTTTGAGGGGCTGAGGTGGGAGGATCACTTGAGGCCAGGAATTCAAGACCAGAGTGGGGAACATAGCAAGAACCTGTTTCTCAAAAATCAGCCAGGTCTAGTGGCCTGTGCCTGTGGTTCCAGTTACTCAGAAGGCTGAGGTGAAAGGACTGCCTGAGGCCAGGAGTTTGAAATGAATCTGGGCAATATAGCAAGACCCCTCTCTACAATTTTTTTTTTAATTAGCTGGATGCAGTGGCTCACACCTGAAATCCCAGCAGTTTGAGATGTGAAGGTGGGAAGATCTCTTGAGGCTAGGAGTTCAGGCCCAGCCTGGGCAACATAGCAAGATTCCATCTCTAAAAAATCTTTTTTAAAAAATTAGCCAGGCACGGTGATGTGTACCTGTAGTCTCAGTTACTCAGGAGGCTGAGGTGGGAGGATCATTTGAGCCCAGGAGTTTGAGGCTGCAGTGGGTCATGATTGCACCACTGCACTCCAGCCTGGGCCACAGAGCAAGACCCCATCTCAAATAAATAGATAAATAAGTAACACTAAACCCTCAAAGCCAAAGAAGCTCTCCTCCTACATCTCCATCACTCCCCTCCCCACCTCCAGTTCTGGAGAAATCAAGACACAAAGGAGGCCGCTCTGGGAAGTGCTAACATGTATTTATTCCACAAGGTGGGAGATGGGGTGAGGAGATGATCACCAGTAAGATGTCACCAAATGAGACACTGCGAATCCCACACAGGGCAAGGGGGCAGCTACAGGGTTCAGCTCTGGGCAGGGCTTGGCCAGGGACAGTGTGGGGAAAAAGAGATGGGGACTGGGAGATGGGACAGCCTCCCAGCGGGGGCACCCCACAGGGCAGGGCTGAGACACATCCTTCCGGCCAGTGACATGGAGCCAAACCCACACCCTTCTCATCCCTCGTCCCCATCCAGGTGAGTAATGAAGCAGCAAGCCCAAGGCCACACAGCTAGGTCAGCATCGTCACACACTCTGGAACGCACAGCCAGACACACACACACACACCCTGCCACGCACAGCACGCAGGCACACACAGGCTTGTGCATGCACACGCGTTCATATATTAACTCTGATTTATATGTGCACCCTAACCAGAGGGCAATCGAAAAAAAATACTCTTCAGAGAGGAAACGACTGCCTTCTCCTCTGCCAGCCAGCAGAGCGTGGGGTGAAATGAGGTGAGCCAAAAGCATCTTCAAGGGTCCTGGCAGCCTTTGCTTCAGCCCTTAGGTTCTGGATGGAGGACCGCTGCTTCTCCCCGGTGGCAGCCTCTGGGAGTCAGGGCTCCCTGGTCCTGGACCCAGCTCCATCCTGCGGGGCCCTTGTGGCTGAGATCCGACTGCAGGCTTAGCCTATTTCTGTCTCTGGCTTCCTCTAGACACAGGCAGGAGAGCTGGCCCAAGCACACTGATAAGAGCCTAGTGCCCAGGTGATTAGGAGAGAAAGCATCAGCTCCATCAGGTCATCTCAGGAGGGGCCAGAAAAGTCCAGAGCTGCAGTGCCCAAAGCTACCCTGGTGGGAAGGGTTAGGGGCAGTAGCTGCCTTGGGGCGTGAACAGGCAGGTGTCATCTGGATAGAAGTAACCTCGGAGGAAATAGTGCCCGGTCCTCACTGCCTCCTTTTAGGGTGGGGAGCTAGGACATGGCTGAAGCCCCCGCTGCCTCCCACCGTGTTGATGGCTGGAGTTCAGCAGCTGCTGCTGCAAGAGATGAGACACAGGAGGGGACCCTGCCAGTCCCAGATCCTGATTCTGGGATGGGAGATGTGGAGGAGAACTGGACAGTCTTGCTCCTCAGTACCAGCTCCACATCAGAGGCTGTGGAAGACAGCTCTCAGTTTCCCAGAGGAAGGGTGGGGGGCTTTTCCAGGGTGCAGGAAACTTGTGGGCAGCTGAATGCCTGAGGGGGGACAGAGTCTTCATCCGGGGTCCCTGTGCTGCCCTGGAGAAGCCCTGGGGGGCCCATTGAGCACCTGCCGGCCCCTTGCTGTCTCTCTGCCAGGGCAGCTGGTCCAGATGTTGGGGGGAGCAGCCATGTCCTGGGGGCCAGGCTCCAGTGCTCCAGCTCCCTCCCTCTACTTGATGGAGTTCTTAATGGTCCACCTCTGACCTGTGCAGCTGCGGAGGATGAGGTGGATGCCAGCCAGGCCGCGGTTCTCCACCTCCAGGCAGCGTCCCGTGCCCTTGTTCATGATGGCTCCATTCTGGGAGGGGGCAAAATTGAGGAGAGAGGAGAAGAGAGAGAGGAGAGAGAGACAGCGAGAGATACAGAGAGAGGAGAAAGAGAAAAAGAAAAAGAAGAGAAAGAGAGAAAGAGGCAAAGAGAAGACAGAAAGAGGAGAGAGAGACAGAGAAAGAGGCAAAGAGAAGACAGAAAGAGGAGAGAGAGAAAAAGAGGGAAGAGAGGAGAAAGAGAGAAGATAGAGACAGAAGAGAAAGAGACAGGAGAGAGAATGAGACAAAGAAAGAGACAAAGAGAAGACAAAGGGAGGAGGGGTAGAAAAAGGGAAGAGAGAGAAGAGAGAAGATAGAGGAGAGAGAAAAAGAGATAAAGGGGAGAGAGACAGAAAAAAGAGAAGAGAGGAACAGAGAGAAGACAGGAGATAGAGGAGAGACAAGACAGAGAAGAGAAAGAGAGAAAGGGAGAGAGAGGCAGAGAGAGGGAGATAGAGGGAGAGAGGGAGAGAGAGGGAGAGAGGGAGAGAGAGGGAGAGAGAAAGAGTGCAATAGGAGAGAGAAAGAAAGAGAGAGGCTTAACTATCATGGCGCCTGGCACATAGCTTCTTGCAGAGAATCAATTCCACCAAAATTCTTTGCATGAGACTGGGGCAGGGAAGCATAAGGACCTCCTCTGAGGACTCTGAAGTCAGAACCTAAATAAGCTTCACCCAGTTGGAGTATCTGAATCAGGTGAGGAGCATTGGTGGGGGATGGGGTCAGGATGGGGTCAGGATGTTGAGTTTCCTGGGATATTCTTGGTCTGATGGTCTCAACCCCACTGGCTGTGGGTACTTAGTGTATTTCAAGGAAGTCCCCCCTCACTCCTATCTCAGGATTGATCAGAGCTCAACCAGCCTAGCACTGACGTAGGAATCAGAAATGCTACTCCATGCAGAAACTCCACAGCTGCCCCCAGGAAGTGCTTTGGGTCCACAAGCCCAGCCCGGGGCAGGGAGACCTGGGTTCAGGGTCGCTCTTTGCTGGGGACCCCTGGGGAAGCAGGATTCCCCTCTGTGGTCTGCAGCCTCTTGCAGCTACTCTGGGTGCTGGCTCTGTCCATACAGCACTCACCTGGATGAAGTTCCAGCGCTTGTACAGGCTGTTCTTGACCTTGTCGCAGTCCAGGAGCTGGGGCAGCCGACTCTTGGAGTTGTCCACCAGGCAGCGGGTATCAGGGAGGAGTGTGGTGGTCCCCAGGGCACCCAAGTGCAGGAAGCCTTCCTTGGTGTAGCTGGCAAGCTGTCGAGAGACCAGAGCAGCAGGGGAATGGAAGTGGGAGGCAGGAGTGAGACATGGGAGGAAGCAGGGCTCAGGTCTCTCGGCTTTACTCCTGCTGTTTGTCAATACCACGGTCCTGGCCACCATCCCAGCCTGTCACTCAGGCCATATGCTCACCTCACAGGACAGCCCTGTTCCAGAAAGCCACCCAGGCTTCTGAGCCTGGATACAGAGTCCCCAGGGCAACTCTCTGATCTTTTTTCCTTTTTTCTTTGAGATAGAGTCTCACTCTGTTGCCCTGTCTGGAGTGCAATGGCACAATCTCAGCTCACTGCAACCTCCGCTTCCCAGGTTCAAGCAATTCTCCTGCCTCAGCCTCCTGAGTACGTGGGATTACAGGCGTGCACCACCACACTCGGTTAATTTTTTATTTTTAGTAGAGATGGAGTTTCACCATGTTGGTCAGGCTGGTCTTGAACTCCTGACCTCGTGATCTGCCCGCCTCAGCTTCTCAAAGTGCTGGGATTACAGGCATGAGCCACCGCGCCCGGCCCTGATCTTTTATCTAAGCATATCCTCAGTCAGTGTTTTAGGACCTAGTCTTCTGTTCAGCAACGTCGGGGAGAAGAAATAGATGAAGAAGCTGGATGTCTAATTTCTAAATGGCTCTACTTTCAGCTGGCTGGGCCACCTTGAACAAGTAACCTGAGTCTCCATTTCCTCTCCACTTACAAAGGGGGATTGACTAAATCTACCCTGCTGCAAAAGGCTCAAAGAAGCCATTCACTGAAGAAGAAACAGACATTAAACAGTACTCAACCTCATAGGTATGAAAAGAAACAAAAATCTAAAATAATGAGATACCACGTTTTACAAAAGAGATTAGGCCAGGCTCAGTGGCTCATGCCCGTGATCCCAGCACTTTGGGAGGCTGACGCAGGCAGATCACTTGAAGCCAGGAGTTCGAGACCAGCCTGACCAACATGGCCAAACTCTGTCTCTTCTAAAACTACAAAAATCAGCTGGGTGTGGTGGTGAGCAACTATAATCCAAGCTATTCAGGAGGCTGAGGCAGGAGAATTGCTTGAACCTGGGGGTGCGGAGGTTGCAGTGAGCGGAGATTGTGCGACTGCACTCCAGCCTGGGCAACAGAGTGAGGCTCTGTCTCAAAAAACAAACCAAAACCAAAAAAAAAAAAAAAAAAAACCCAAAAACTGAAACTAAAATCAGAGATTATTCACCACATTTTGGTGACTGAAGTCTAAGATGGGCCCTCTCACTATTGGGCTGGAGGGAGGGTAGATTACTACAACCTTTCAAAAAGGAGATTTCTAAATATATACTTTGTTCTTTTAAAATGTTCATGGTCTTTGATTCAATTAATCCACTTTTATGCACAAAGGACATGAACAGACACTCTCACTAGAAGACATACAAGTGGCCAACAAACATGTGAAAAAATGCTCATCATCACTAATCATCAGACACATGCAAATCAAAACCACAATGAGATACCATCTCACACCAGCAAGAATGGCTATTATTAAAAAGTCAAAAAATAACAGAGGTTGATGAGGCTGCAGAGAAGAAGGCATGCTTATACACTGTTGGTGGGAATGTAAATTAGTTCATCCACTGTGGAAAGAAGTTTGGAGACTTATCAAAGAACTAAAAGTAGAACTACTGTTTGACCTGCAATCCTATTACTGGGTATCTACCCAAAGGAAAAGACATCATTCTACCAAAAAGACACATGCACTTACACATTCATTGCAGCACTATTCACAATAGCAAAGGTATGCAATCAACCCACGTGCCCATAAATGGTGAATTTGATGAAGAAAATGTGGTACCTATACACCATGGAATACAATACAGCCATGAAAAAGAACAGCATCATGTCTTTTGTAGTAACATGGATGCAGCTGGAGGCCATTATCCTAAGAGAATTAATGCAGAATCAGAAGACCAAATACTGTATGATGTTCTCACTTGTGAGTGGGAGCTAAATATTGGGTATTCATGGACATAAAGATGGAAATTACAGACACTGGGAATGCCAAAAGGAGGGAGGGAGAAAGAAAGGCAAGAGTTGAAAAACTACCTATTGGGTATTATGCTTACTCCCTGGGTGACGATTTCAAGCATACCCCAAACCTCAGCATCATGCAATACACCCTTGTTAAAAACCTATATATGTACTCCCCTGAATCAAAATAGAAATTAAAAAGAATCCATTTGTAGAACTCCATGATATGTTTTGGCTGTGTCCCCACCCAAATCTCATCTTGAATTGTAGCTCCCATAATCCTCATGTGTTGTGGGAGGGACCCGGTGGGAGGTAATTGATTCATGAAGGGAGGTTTTTCCCATGCTGTTCTCATGATAATGAATAAGTCTTATGAGATCTGCTGGTTTTATAAAGGACAGTTCCCCTGCACATGCTCTCTTCCCTGCCGCCCCATAAGGCATCCCTTTGCTCCTCCCTCGCCTTCCAACATGATTGCGAGGCCTCCTCAGCCATGTAGAACTATGAGTCCATTAAAACCTCTTTTTCTTTATAAATTACCCAGTCTTGGGTATGTCTTTTTTAACAGCATGAGACTGGACTAATACACTCTATCAGAAGGAAATAATCAGAATTGCAAACAAAAAATTCATGGGTAGGGTATTTATTGCAACAGAATTTATAATAATGAAAGAGCAGAGCAAAAATATCGTAAGTGGGCAACATAATCCTAGTACTTGCTTTATGCTCTATATACAACAACAAATGCTGGATGATTGTGGTAGGTTGCAAAACTGACCACATCCTCTGCTATTCCTTCTATACACCCATGGCAAGATGGCTTTGAAGCAATTTCCATCAAGAAATGGAGTCTGTTCCCCCATCCCTTGAATGTTGGTTGGCCCTGTGACTTGCTTTGGCCAATGGAATGGAGCAGAAGTGAGGCGCCTGTTCCTAGACTAGACTTTTAGCCTTGTATGAATCCTTTCAGTCTCTTGGAACAATAAGCCCAGGCTGGCCTGTTTGAGGATGAGAGTCATGTGGCCCAACCAATTGCTAGTTAACCACCAGTTAACCAAATGGATGAGGCCAACCTGGATCAGGGAGCCCTCAGCCAACCTGCCAGCTGCTGATAGGAGATGCACGAATGAATCCAGCCTAGATCAGCCAAGCCTAGTCCAGATCAGAGAACCATCCAGCTGACCTGTAGACTCGTGAGCAATAAAAAATGCATATTGTTTTAAGCCACTACGTTTTGGGGTAGTTGTTATGCAGCAATTCCTGACTGATACAGGGAAGGTGTTGCCTGGCAACCTTCCCACAACAGGGCCTGTACTATGCTAGTAGCCTCACCTCTGCTGCCTTTACTTTCCTGGGGAAGGAAAATTATATTGTTTAAGAATCATATTCCAAAATAAAAAAAAATGCATCCATTCACCCATCTTTCACACTCCTGAGAGGGAGGGGCTGTGCCTAATTGATTTCCTTCCTTACTAGGAGCAAATCACAGACCAAGTGCTCAAAACGTGTTTGGGGTTGAGCACATAACTGTGGTGAATGGCATCATTTGAAAAGGCAGCCACATCTACACAGCTGTTGCCTAATAAATTAAAAAAAAAACACTCTGCATCATTTCTAACCATTGTAAAGAGAATAATGCAATTTTCCCAACAACTCTGCAAGATATGTTTTATTATTCTTTACATTTTATAGATGAGGAAACTGAGGCATGAAGACATCTGGTCACCTGGCTGGGTGCTGGCCGCTTTCTTTTGGTCACCGAATACCTGATGGTTGGCTGCCATGGCCCAGCAGCTGAGCAGCAAAAGAGCCCCCTCCCAGATTGCCAGGAGAACCCCACCTCCTCCAGAAAGCTTGAGCATATTCTGCCCAGGAATGAAATAAGTAGCTCTGCTCAGGGACAGGAGTGGCTCTTTTCTGGCAGATAAGATTCTCTGCATAGGGTTCTCATTTCTTGGTGAAAGGCACTCAGAAGCTCTTGGCTCTTATCCCAAAAGGAGGGCCTGGCTGGTCTCCTTGAACAAGGGACAGGGAGTTTATTAAGTGCCCTTGAGAGAGATGTGGTTAACGTGTGCTTTAAACCCCAATTAGTTCCAAATCAAAGTCATTAGAAGCAAAATGGTAAGAAAATCAGAAGCCCTCCCTCCCCCTCCCTAAACAATGTCTGCCTGAATATATTTAAATTCTCCAAATGCAAAGTGATGAATGACAGCAAGCTGCCTTTATGTTCAGGGAAAGATATACACAGCTGCTTACTGAAATTATGAATCAATCTATTATCCAGCAGGCAGATGAGCAGCACTAAGAACATTAATTAACTGAGCATATCTGTGACCCAGATGTTTAAAGAGGGAAGCTAAATGTCACTGGGAGTTAGAGGTTCTCCTTTCTGAGGTCTGTTAGGGAGTGAAACAATGAGACCTAGAATGCCAGGACCTGCAGAGGCCACATGGCAGTCCTAAGCCATGCAGCCATGCAGGGTAGGCTGGGGCAGGTGAGGAGGGCCCCTGAGTGGGATTTCCTTTCCAGGGGAAGGTGTTTATCTCACTGAAAATACTGGGTCATGTGCATAGGTTCTGCTGGTCTGGCCAAGGGACCAATACTTGCCTCCTTTTCTGAGAAAGTTAGAAGCCAGTACTGTGGTCTGAAGAATGATGGGGCTAAAGTTAGGCAAACAGATCTCACATCTGCTTTTCTACCATGAGGCAGGTGGGTAGTGAACCCTTGGATCTGCTGTCAACCAAATGTCCAAAGTTTGCCCCAGTCCTGAACCAGGAGCCTTTGGGGTGTTGTCCACCTACCATGACTCCTCATCCCTCATGCTCCTTCCTTGAGGGTCTCTTCTTCCTGTCCTCTGCACATTGAATAGGCTTTCCTGCCTCTAAGTCTTTGTCTAGGTGTGTTTCTCTGCCTGGAGATGCTACTGATTGGCCTTCCTCTAGAATGTTCTGGCTTCAACTTTCCTAGGCTTCAGTGTGATTCTCTCTCCTGCACAATGTCTTCCAGCCCCCAGACCTCTCCTTTCAGGTCTTTGGAGCAACTGGATGTATGTGCTGCTTTAATGTGTCTCTTCAAGGTGTGGTCTCCTCATTTTGACCATTTTGTTTATTCCTTTTCAAGCTGATGGACATTGGGGTTGTTTCCATTTTTTGGCTATTATGAATGATGCTGCTGTGGATATTCATGTACAATTTTCATATGAACATATGTTTTCAATTCTCTGAGGTATACACCTAGGAGTAGAATTACTCATCCTTGGGCCATATGGTAACTCTATGTTTAACTTTCTAAGGAACTGCCAAACTATTTTCCAAAGCAGCTGTACCATTTTACACTCCCACCAGCAATGAACCGGGGTTTCAATTTCTCCACATCCTGGCCAACTCATGTTATTGTCTGCTTTTTTTGATTCTAGTCATCCTAGTAGGAGTGTGAAGTGGCCACTGTGGTTTTAATTTGCATTTCTCTAATGACTAAAGATGTTGAGCATCTTTTCATTTGCTTATTGACCGTTTTATATCTTCTTTGAAAAAAAAAGTCTATTCGACCCTTTTGACCATTAAAAAAAGGGTTATTTGTCTTCTTATTTTTGAGTTATAAGAGTTCTTTACATATTCTGGATACTAAGACATTTTTCTGACATATGATGTACAAATATTTTCTCCCATTCTGTGGGTTGTTTTTCACTTGCTTGATAATGTCCTTTGAAGCATCAAAGTTTTTCTTTTTGGTAAAATACAAAGTAGCTATTTTTTCTTTGGTTATTTGTGGTTTTGAAGTCATATCTAAGAAACCATTGCAAAATCCAAGGTCATGAAGATTTACCCCTGTGTTTTCTAAGAATTTTATAGTTTCATCTCTTATATTTAGGTCTTTGATGCCCTTTGAATTTTTTTTCTGTATAGTATAAGGTTGAGGTCCAAATTCACTCTTCTTCATGTGGATATCTGTGTCCCGGCACCATTGCTGAAAAGACTATTCTTTCCTTATTGAATTGTCTTGTCACTCTTGTCAAAAATCAATGGACTATAAATGTGAGGGTTTGTTTCTAGACTCTAAATGTGATTCCTTTGATCTCCACGTCTATCTTTGTGCCACACTATACTGCTTTGATTATTATAGCTTTGTAGTAAGTCTTAGAACTGGGAAGTGTGAGTCTTGCAACTTTGTTCTTTTTCAATACTGTTCTGGCTATTTTGTGTCCCTTGAATTTCATATGTATTTTAGGATTAGCTTTTCCATTTCTGCAAAAAAAAAAAAAAAAAAAAAAAAGGCAGTTGGCATTTTGATAGGGATTGCATTGAATCTCTAGATCAATTTAGGAAGAAATGCCATCTTAACACTCTTAAGTCCTCTAATCCATGAACACAGGATATCTTTTTTACTTAGATCTTTAATTTCTTTCAATAATGTTTTCTCATTTTCAGTGTACATGTCTTGCATTTTTTTGGCTAAATTTATTCCTAAGCATTTAATCCTTTTTGATGCTATTGTAAATGGTTTTGTTCTCTTAATTCCCTTTTCAGAATGTTCATTGCCAGTGCAAGTAGTGTGTTTAATACACCTCTGTGATCACACCAACCACCCAGGGACCTCATGGTCACTCTGAACTGCAGGTTTTACGAGTCTCCTTGGTCTTTGCTTTCACACAGCCAGGGACAGGTGCCAACTGACCACACCCACTGGAGACCTGTGTTCCAACTGTGCCTGGGCCCTTCTCACCTTTTCATTTGCCTCATGTGACTCTCTGTCAGCCAACACTGCCTTCCATCCCTGCCACAGTCTAGATTTTTAAAAATGTGTTCTTCCTCCTCAATCTCCTATCCTGGTGTCCTGGGCCCTTACTGCCTTCAGAGAATATTACTTTCCATTTTGTTGAAAAGTTGTCTCCCTTACTTCTCAAAAACCTGTCTTCCTTCACTCTCATTTCCTTCGGTCTCTGACCCTCTTCCCACACTGTAGGTACCCTAAGCCATTATTCACTCCTTTCTTTCATTTCTTCAATCAAGCTACAAATATAACCAGATCGTTATGACTCTAGCCACAGCTCTACTTATCTCTTAATTTGAATTTCCTCTCTCTTATACCTTTAATGCCTTGAAACCTAACTTCTGCCATTGTTACTTTATTGAAATTGCTCTTTTAAAGGTTATCAGGTGATGCGGTTTGAGTGTTTGTCTCCTCCAAATATCATGTTGAAATGTGATTGATGGTGTTGGAGATGGGGTCTGAGGGAGGTAACTGTATCATGGGGCCATATCCCTTATGAATGGTTTAAGCACCATCCCCTTGGTGATAAATGAGTTCTTGCTTAGTTAGTTAATGCAAGATCTGGTTGTTTAGAAGTCTAGGACCTTCTCACCTCACTCTCTTTTTCCCACTCTTGCCCACTGATGTGCCTGCTCCTGCTTCACCTTCCGTCATGGGCAAAAGCTCCCTGAGGCCTCACCAGAAGCTGAGCAGATATTGTACAGCCAAAAGCCAATTAAACCTCTTTTCTTTATAAATTACCCAGTCTCCAGTATTTCTTTAAAACAAGGCAAGAACAGCCTAATAAACCAGGATCTATAAATTATAAACTTCAATTGCCCCCAGGCACTGTGCTGAGTACAGTTGATATAACTTCTCCTATATGTAGTCACTTTCTTGGAGAGTTTTCCATCCTCAGCGCTTTCAATAGCATTTACATGCTAATTTGGCTGTTTGAAACTTCTATCTCCAAACCAAAAATTTCCCTCAATTCCAACTTTGTATATCCAGCTCCCTACTTGACATACCACTTGGATGTCTAATAAGCATTTTAAATTTAGATGACCCAACTGAACTGATCCTCTTGTGTAACCACCATCACCCATACACTCATCCAGCATCTATTCCTTCTTGGTAATGATAACTCCATCCTTACAGTTGCTTAGGCCAAACACCTTACTTACCCCTTTCTCTGATCCACCATATTCAATCCATTAGCAAATCATATCCAGATTCCACCTCCACAGCTACCTCCCTGTTCTAAGCCAACTTCCTTTCTTGATAAGGTTAGTGCAATGGCCTCCTAACTGGTTCCCCAGTTCCCCCTCCTTGCCTCCCTCAGCTTTTTATCAACACACCATCCAGAGTGACTGCTTTTAAAATACTAAATTATTTAAAATCATGTTACTTTAAATTGGAGTCAGGGTGTGCCATCTCTCTGCTGAAAATCTTCTGGAAGCTTCCAATCTCACCCAAAATAATAGTCCAAGATCCTTGCGATGGGTCTTGCAATCCAATAATAGCTTTCTGAGCTTCCAGAACTTCCAGCCACATGTCATATTGTTTGCTGAGACTTTTCCTTGATCATCTTATTTAATCCAGCCACATGCGCCTCGCTGCTGATCTGTGAACCGTCCATGCCTGCTCCTGCTCAGAGCCTTTGCACTGGCTGTTCCTTCTCTCTTGAATACTCTTCCTTTAGGTATCTTTCTCTTTTTATATTTTTAAAAATTTTAGATTCAGGGGGTAGTGTACATATTTGTAACATGGATATATTGCATAATGCTGAGGTTTGGGCTTCTACTGAACCCATCACCCAAATAGTAAACATAGTACCCAGTAGGCACTTTTCAACCCTTACCCTCCTCCCTCTCTCTCTACTCTGGTAGTCCACAGTGTCTATTGTTTCCATTTCTATGTCCAATGTTTAGCTCCCACTTATAAGTGAGAACATGTGGTATTAGGTTTTCTGTTCCTTTGTTAATTCACTTAGGATAATGGCCTCCAGCTACATCTATGTTGCTGCAAAGGATATGATTTCATTCTTTTTTATGGTTGCATAGTGTTCCATGACATGTATGTATATATATATATATATATATACACACAAACACACACACACACATATATATATATACACTTACACCACGTTTTCTTTATCCCATCCACTCTTGATGCGCACTTAGGTTAATTCCATGAATTTGTTATTGTGGATAGTGCTGTGATGAACATACAAGTGCAGGCATCTTTTTGATAGGATGACTACTTTTTCTTTGGGTAGATACCCAGGAGTGCCTCCTCCAGATGTTTGAATGGCTCACTCTCTCACCTCTTTCAAGTTTCTGCTTAAATGTCATATTCTTTTTTTTTTCTTTTTTGAGATAGAGTCTCACTCTGTCGTCCAGGCTGGAGTACAATGGCGCGATCTTGGCTCACTGCAACCTCCACCTCCTGAGTTCAAGCGATTCTCCTGCCTTAGCCTCCAGAGTAGCCGGGATTACAGGCACCTGCCACCATGCCCAGCTAATTTTTATATTTTTAGTAGAGACAAGGTTTCACCAGGTTGGCCAGGCTGGTCTTGAACTTCTGACCTCAGGTGATCTGCCCACCTTGGCATCCCAAAGTGCTGGGATTACAGGTGTGAGCCATCGTGACCGGCCAAATGTCATATTCTTGCTGAGACTTTCCCTTGATCATCTTATTTAAAATTTCACATCCACCCCTTACTCCCTATCTTTCTCCTTGCTTTACTTCTCTGCAAACACCTATTATCTTCTATTAAACCATCTATTTTCCTTACCTACCCAGTTTGTTGTTTGGCTCCCTTGGCTAGAATGAGAGTGGCATGAAGGCAGGGGTGTGTTTGCTTAACTTTTTTGTTCACTGCTCTATCTCTAGCTCTTAGAAGAATGCCTGGCATATAGTAGGTGCTTGATAAATATTTGTTGACATCATGAATGAATGACACAGTGCTTGCTTTCGAGGTGTTCACAGCTTACTCACTGGAGTCAGGCAAGTAAAAAGGCAATGATAAAATGTGAAATATTGCTAGGAAATACACGGTGGGTTCATAAAAGCAGAATAGGATGAGTCCCCATCCAAAAGAGGAAGGTCAAAGAAGGATTCCCAGAGGAGAAGGCATTGAAGTCAAGCCCTGATGGAGTCAGCCAACTAGGCAAGTAAGAGAAAAACAGATCAGACCAGGAATATGGAGCAGCTGTTTAAAGGCCTGGAGACCAGAGGAAATGTGGTGTTTTGGAGAACCCAAGCATAGCTTTCACCATGATGGAGTATAGAGGTGGGGGAGCTGGGTCTAGTGAAGGTGAGACTCCACTAGATGGAGTCCATCAAGCTCAGGAATCGGGGCTTTCTCATCAAGAGCCATCTGAATTTTAGGCTGACCACACTGTCAGTTGAGTGGAGAATGAACTGCAATGAGGATGGAAGTAGAGGGGCGGATGAAGGTCTGAACTCAAGTGTGACAGTGAAGGTTAGAAGAAGACAGATTTGAGAATGCATACAAGTTAAGTAGTTAAGAATTCTTTTTTTTTTTTTTTTTTGAGAAAGAGTCTCACTATGTCACCCAAACTGTAGTGCAGTGGTGTGATCTCGGCTCACTGCAACCTCCGCCACCTGGGCTCAAGTGATTCTTGGGCCTTAGACTCCTGAGTATCTGGGACTACAGGTGTGCACCACTGTGCCTGGCTAGTTTTTTGTTGTTGTTGTATTTTTAGTAGACATGGGCTTTCGCTATGTTGGCCAGGCTGGTCTTGAACTCCTAGCCTCAAGTGATCTGCCCGCCTTGGCCTCCCAAACTGCTGGGATTACAGGCGTGAGCCACTGTGCCTGGCCAATAATTATTCTATCTTACTGGAAAATGGAATATTTTATCATCATACACTGACACACTTCACCTTATTTTTTTTCTGAGACAGGGGTCTCACTGTCACTCAGGCTGCAGTGCAGTAAAGTGATCATAGTTCATTGCAGCCTCCAACTCCTGCGCATACGTGATCCTCCTGCCTCAGCCTCCCAAGTAGCTGGGACTACAGGTGCATGCCATAACACCTGGTTATTTAAAAAAAAAAAAAATCATAGAGACAGGGTCTCACTATTTTGCCCAGGCTGGCCTCAAACTCCTAGGCTCAAATGATTCTCCCATTTCAGCCTCTCGAAGTGTTGGGATTACAGGCATGAGCCACTGTGTCCAGGCCGCATTCATCTTTAATAACGCATTTTGATCTACAGGCTAGTTTGTTTGATATTAACGAGGTTACCCCAGCTTTCTGCTCTTTAGAATTTGCCTGACATAACCCTTTCCATCTTTTTAATTCAACATTTCACTCTCCTGAGGGTTTTTTTTTTGGTTTTTGGGTTTTGTTTTTTTTTTTTGAGACAGAGTCTCACTCTGTCACCCAGGCTGGAGTGCAGTGGTGCAATCTCGGCTCACTGCAACCTCTGCCTCCCAGGTTCAAGCGATTCTCCTGCCTCAGACTCCGGAGTAGCTGGGACTACAGGTGCGCCACCATGCCAGGCTAATTTTTGTACTTGTAGTAGAGACGGGGTTTCACCATGTTGGCCAGAATGGTACCAATATCTTGACCTCGTGATCCACTGGCCTCAGCCTCAAGAAGTGCTGGGATTACAGGTGTGAGCCACTGCGCCTGGTCATTTTTTTTTTTTTTTGAGATGGAGTCTTGCTCTGTTGCCTAGGCTGGCGTGCAGTGGCATGATCTTGGCTCACTACAACCTCCACCTCCCTGGTTCAAGCAATTCTCCTGCCTCAGCCTCCCGAGTAGCTGGGATTACAGGCACACGCTGCCATGCCCAGCTAATTTTTTGTATTTTAGTAGAGACGGGGTTTCACCGTGTTGCCCAGGCTGGTCTCGAACTCCTGAGTTCTGGCAATCTGCCCCCCTCGGCCTCCCAAGGTGCTGGGATTACAGGCGTGAGCCACTGGGCCTGGCGCTCTCCTGACGTTTTTTATGTGTCTCTTGAAAATGGAATACAGCTGGAGTTTTAAAAATTTAAGGTGGCAATCTCTGTCTTTTAACTGAAGAGTTAAATCCATTCATATTCATTGTAATTAATGATATATTTGTACTTATTTCTACCATCTCTCTTTGTGCTTTCTGTTTGTCCAGGCTCCTCTGTTTCCTTCTTTCTCCTCTACTTGCCTTTGCTTGGATTAGTTGCGTTTGGTTGATTTGTTGACATGTTATCAGATTTCATTGTTCCCCTCTACAGATTTAAAAATCACACTCCATTTCTATTATTTTATTGTTTACTCTTCAAATTTAACCAGTGACAACTTTGCAAAATCTAATTTTATAAAATATCTTAACATCTGCTTCCCCTCAATAAAATTCAAAGACATTAGGATACCAAATCTGATCACTTCCTTCTAATAGTTCAGTATTTTGGTTATATCTCCCTTGTTCCCCAAATTAGACATTATTCTTATGATTTTATGCAATAAATGTTTGCATAGATTTATGTGTTTATAAATTTCTTTGCTTATAATTCATTCTTGCCTCAAGACATCCTTCTGCAGTCATTTTCCTTTTTCCT
This sequence comes from Pan paniscus, assembly GCF_029289425.2. Lineage (NCBI taxonomy): Eukaryota > Metazoa > Chordata > Mammalia > Primates > Hominidae > Pan > Pan paniscus. Next base: position 92,867,254 of record NC_073255.2, read on the forward strand.
ACAGTACATTCTTTAGAAGTTCCTTTGGTGACTGTCTGTCATAGGACAGACACACTGTCAGATTTAGTTTATCTGAAAATGTCTTGGGATAATTTGTTATGCAGCAAAAGCTCACTGATACAACCACTTTCTTTCTTTTCTTTTTTTTTTTTTTTTGAGACAGAGTCTCGCTCTTGTTGTGCAGGCTGGAGTGCAGTGGCGTGATCATGGCTCGCTGTAACCTCTGCCTCCCAGATTCAAGCAATTCTCCTGCCTCAGCCTCCTGAGTAGCTGGGATTACAGGCACCCACCACCACGCCTGGCTAATGTTTATACTTTTAGTAGAGACAGGGTTTTGCCATGTTGGCCAGGCTGGTCTTGAACTCCTGACCTCAGGTGATCTGCCTGAGTAGGCCTCCCAAAGTGCTGGGATTATAGGCATGAGCCACCACTCCCGGCTGATACAACCACTTTCTTATGAGCCTAGAAGAAAAATCTAAATAATATTTGTTATAGTTTATCTAAAATCTGTCTATATGAGAGCAGGGAGACCCTTCAAAGTATCTAATGTACTCTACTACTGAAAGCTATTTCATTACTGTGATGCTCATTCACCAAATTATGGCCAAGCCACTATCTGTGAAATCTATCATCTTGGTATGATGATGCTCACTGTTGCCAAGGTAATCCTGCTAGTGGGAGAAGGATGGGTAATGCATTATTCTCTGAGTTTACGACTGCCTGAAACTTGTGACTCTCATTCCTGCAGTGTGGAGCCAATAGACAATTAGCTCCCTGTTACGCACCCAGAGTCCCCTAGTTCTAGACTTGTGCACTTGAATCAACTTTGCGCCCTTCCCCTCCCTCATCCTTTCATCCACAAATTTGCATGTCCTCCGATTCCTGCCTCTAAATATTTCCTCCCAAAATTCCAGACTATTCTGATACCCGAATATTCTTACTATTCTGAGACAGATGCAGATAAAGACAGATCTTTATCACTGGTTCTCTTGCCTCCAGACCCTCACAGTTCCCATCTACCCTACCCAGTCCTGCAGGTTATAACCATACCATTCCTTGCCTCAATCTTCCATTGCTCTCATGGTCCACCAATTTAAGAATAAACTTTCTACCATGACTTTTTACTCTATGGTCCCACTTACCTTTTCAGGTGTAACTCTTGCTTTTCTGGCTTAGTCTGATAGATGATATGAGGTTTCTCAACAACAGCTGACCGTCCAGCCTGCCTTCCCTGTATATGCAGGATATTCTCTCCCTAGCCCCACCCTGTCTCCACTGGCTCCATATAGCCCCCACCCAGATATGATTGTTCCAACTTACATAATCTCGTATTTTATAAATGTGTCTTTCTTTGCTATAGGATTTTCTTATTGTTATTTTTAGCAGCATTATACCCATTTTTATCCAGCATTAAGGACCAACAAAAGTATCTTGCAAAAATCAAATGCTCTATAAATGTCTTTGGAAGTGAATGGGATTACTCTATTTGGCTCCTGGGCTCATGAGGAGAAATGAACGTCATTATCCACACCCTAATGCATTAGGAAAAAACCCTCTGAGCTCAAATACAATTAATTCTCATTTAGGGGAAAAGAATTTTCCATTTGAGGTGATCTAAGAGACACATACAACTATTAACCCAAATTTAACAGCCTTGAAGGAAAACTAGAATATGCAGGTTACAGCCAAATAAACAAAAACCAGATAAATAATTGCAGAATGACTCCAGAACACGGCAAAATCCATCAGATTATCAATAAAAACATGGCTTGCAATTGCTTTCCTATTAGAGGCCTTTCTCTTGATTTTAAAATCCAGCAGTCAGTGTAGAAAACAATGGCTAAATGCAAAATGTAGGTTTCTTGGCTGGGCACAGGGGCTCACACCTGTAATCCCAGCACTTTGGGAGGGTGAGGCAGGAGGATCACTTGAGGCTAGGAGTTCAAGACCAGCCTGGGTAACATAGTGAAACACCGTCTCTATAAAAATAAAATAAAATAAACTAGCTGGGCATGGTGGCACATGCTTGTAGTCCCAGCTACTAGGGAGGCTGAGGCAGGAGGATCACTTGAGCCCAGGAACTTAAGGCTGCAGTGAACTATGACTGCACCACTGCATTCCAGCCTAGGTGACAGAGCAAGATCCTATCTCTAAAACAAACACCAAAAAAGAAAAGTTCAGGTTTCCCAGCTTCTACTCAAGAGACAGAGAGATATATTCCATTAATTCAGATCTGCTTTGGAGTAAATTTATTTATTGCTTGGTTAAAGCCCAGAAGAATGGTTTCTTATGACTGCAAGTACATGTGCATATTATTGAAATTGACAGAGTTTCTCCTTTATTATCCTGGGTGTTTGGGAAGCTGGGCCAAGCAAAGAAAGAGGCAGCCCAGCAGTGGACAGGAGCCCCTCTAGGCTGTCCTGAGAGCAAGGACCCAGTCCCAGGCATGGAGGATACAGGCCTGAGAAGATGCTCTGTCTCCAGGGGCCTGTAGACATCTACAGAGGATGCTGCCTTTGGAAAAATTCCAAATGCCCAATCCCAAACTGAATATAGAAAATAAATGTCTCACAGTGGGCAAGTGGTGGCTGCCTGAGAGCTGGGGTTAGAAAAGGAGCATGAGAAATCCTTGAGGGAGATGGAAATGTTCTGAATCTTGATTTCAAGAGCAGCTTCACAGGTGCACACACCTGGCAAAACTCATCAGATTGCACACTCTAAATAGATGCAGTGTATTTATTTACCTTACGCTTCCATATAGTTGATTTAAAAATATATATGGGAGCTTAGAAAGCATGCTATGGAACCAGATGGTTCCTGCAGAGAGGGCCAGCTCCTGGGGGCTGGGATGGTCCCAAGGGCCCTTCCTCTGCTGGCTTCTCCCTTCTGCCATATGACTCATCATGCTGGATTCAAGCACTATGTTTCCAGAAAATGCATTTGCTACTTGGAATGAATGGGGATACATCTTTGTGCCACAAAAACCTCAGGCTGATTTTCTTGCAGAGACAGTTCTAGGAGTGGATAGATTGGGGCAGTTCTGATGGAGGCAGGGTCTGGCCCACATGACCTGTGGAGAGACCTGGGCCCTCTCTTGGTGTGGGGCACCAGGATGAGAGCTGGAAGAGCTGGGTGAGAGAGGGAATGCGTAGTCCACTCCGACTTCTAGGGAATCAGGAGAATATTCCTAAGCACATCTTCAAAGCACACCTTTGACTGCTGAATTGGTTAAGGAAGCAAAGACTTTATTTCTCAGTAGGACAGACCGCTGATAACATGAATTTTCTTTTTTGTCTCTATATGTGAAATGGGAAGGGAGGGCTGTATCCTGGTTCAGTGTGGACATGCTAGCAAGCACTGGCTTTCTGTACCACAGCTCAACCAGCTCACTTTCTTCGCTTGCCAACTAGAGCAGCATTTCTGACCTTGCTGTGTCATTAGAGAGACAGGAGTATAATGGTTAAGGACTTGGACTCTGGGGCCTGCTTAAGAAATCCAGGCTCTGCTACTTAATGATTTTATGGCCCTGGGCCAATTACTTTAGCCCTATGGGACTCCGCTTCCTCATTTTTTAAAATGGGGATAATGGCTGGGTGGGCACCATGGCTCACGCCTGTAATCCCAGCACTTTAGGAGGCCGAGGCGGGCGAATCACTTGAGGTCAGAAGTTTGAGACCAGCCTGGCCAACATGGTGAAACCCCGTCTCTACTAAAAATACGAACATTAACTGAACGTGGTGGTGCACATCTGTAATCACAGCTACTTGGGAGGCTGAGGCAGGAGAACTGCTTGAATCTGGGTGGCAGAGGCTGCAGCAGGAGAATTGCTTAAACCTGAGTGGCAGAGGTTGCAGTGAGTGGAGATTGTGCAACTGCACTTCAGCCTGAGTGACAGAGTGAGACTCCATCTCAAAAAAAAAAAAACAAAAAAAAATTGGGATAATTATAGATTACATCATAGGGCATTTATGGAGACTGATACGGTTTGACTCTGTCCCCACCCAAATCTCATCTGGAATTGTAGCTCCCATAATTCTAATGTTTTGTGGGAGGGACCAAGTGGGAGGTAATTGAAACATGGAGGTGGGTCTTTCCTGTGCTATTCTCGAGATAGTGAATAAGTCTCACAAGATCTGATGGTTTTATAAAGGGGAGTTTCCCTGCACAAGTTCTCTTCTCTTGTCTGCCACCATGTAAGACGTCACTTTCACCTTCCACCGTGATTGTGAGGCCTCCCCAGCCACGTGGAACTGTGAGTCCATTAAACCTCTTTTTCTTTATAAATTACCCAGTCTCAGGTATGTCTTTATCAGCAGCGTGAAAATGGACAAATACTGGAGCGTGACACACCTGGGCAGCTGCAGGAAGGCCACAGTGGCTGGAGCTGAAGGATGATGTGGAAAGTGAAGGAAAGAGCCAGGCCACACGGGGACACCAGGGACACATAATGGGTGATGACTCAGGGAGACAGAGGCCAGAACTCTCCCCAGAGCAATTATGCAAAGGAACAACATTAGATTTGCATTTTAATGAAATCATTTTAGCTGTGGGTTGGAATATGGCTTGGAGAGGCCAAAAGGGAAGGAGATGAGTTGGTATTTTCATGGAACAGGTGAGAGGTAATGGCTTGGGTGGTGACCTTTCTGCAGTATGCAACCATCTGTGCCAGCCCTGGTGACACTCTCCTGGATGGAGAACAGTGGATGGATTTGAGAGACCTAGAAGATAACACTTCATGCATTTGGCACCAAATTGATTATGTTACAGGAAAGGGGTCCCGATCCAGAATCCAAGAGAGGGTTCTTGGATCTTGCACAAGAGAGAATTCAGGGCGAGTCCATAGAGTAAAGTGAAAGCAAGTTTATTAAGAGAGTAAAGGAACAAAAGAATGACTACTCCATAGACAGAGCATCCCTGAGGGCTGCTGGTTGCCTATTTTTATGGTTATTTCTTGATAATATGCTAAACAAGGGGTAGATTATTCATGCCTCCCCTTTTTAGACCCTGTAGGGTAACTTTCTGACATTGCCATGGCATTTGTAAACTGTCATGGTGCTGGTGGGAGGGTAGCAGTGAGGACGACCAGAGGTCACTCTCGTTGCCATCTTGGTTTTAGTGGGTTTTGGCTGGCTTCTTTACTGCAAATTGTTTTATCAGCAAGGTCTTTATGACCTGTGTCTTGTACCAACTGCCTATCTTATCCTGTGGCTAATGCCTTGGCTGTCTGGGAATGCAGCCCAGCAGGTCTCAGCCTCATTTTACCCATCCCCTACTCAAGATGGAGTTGCTCTGGTTCAGATGCCTCTGACAATTAGATGGGGCTAAGGTTGACTCCTGGGTGGCAGGCCTGAGAACAGGGTGGATGACAGTGCCATCTTCCAGGCTGGCTGATCCTGGAAGAGGACCAGGCTTCAGGGAGAGCTTGAGTTCATTTCTGGTCAGTAAGCTTGTAGCTGCCTCAAGACTCCAAAGGGAAAAGTCAACACAGCAGGCAGATGGACATGTCTGGAGGGGCCTGTGGTGGAAACTGAAATGTGTGAATCACAATCCTGTAAGTTATAATCGAAGCCTGGAGGAGGGCTGAGATCACCTAAGGAGAGAGAATAAAATGAGAACAGGAGAGACCCAGCCTTGATGAGCTCCAACAGAGGAGGCGAGTCTACAGCAGGTAGAGATGAGACTGTAACCGTGTGCAATGAGTTCATTTTGCTGGCTGTCCAGAGAGAGCTGACTTACCAAGACAGGGCAATTGCAATAGAGAAAGAGCTTACTTCACATACAGCTAGCTGAATGAGAGACTGGAGTTTTATTATTACTCAACTTGATCTCCCTGAAAATTCAGAGGTAATGATAATTTGGTGGGCAGGGGGCTAGGGTAGGGGTGCTGCTAATTGGTTGGGGATGCAATCATAGGGGTGTGAAAAATGGTCCTTGTCTGCCGAGTTCACTTCTGGGTGGGGCCAGAGGGAGTTTGGTGGGTCCAAGTGGAGCCGTTGGTTGTCGGAAATGCACAAACCTGAAACCTTATCTCAAAAGGCCAATCTTAGTTTCTGTAATAGTGACGTTATCTGTAGGAGTTATTGGGGGGTTGCAAATCTTGTGACCTCTGGAATAATGGCTGGTAATTGTTTAGTCTGCATCTCAGCAGAATTCAGACTCTTCTCATCCTCCTCGCCTGGTGGTCTCTCATTAGCTTTACGAAGGCGGTTGAGTTTTGGAGAAGGGATATTATCATTTAAACTATAAACTAAATGTCTCCCAAAGTTTGCTTGGCCCAAGCCCAGATATGATTAAAGGCAGTTTGGATGTTGAAGGCAAGATGGGGATTGGTGAGATCCAATCTTTCACTGTCGTCATTTCCTTACTGTTATAATTTTTTGCAAAGGCAGTTTTAGGAGAGACACCAGGCCGTGGAGTCACAGAAATCCAGTGGGAAGAGTGGATCAAGAAAAGACTAATCAGCCAGGCACGGTGGCTCATATCTGTTATCCCAGCACATTGAGAGGCCGAGGCAGGCAGATCACTTGAGGCAGGAGTTTGAGCCTGGCCTAGCTAACATGGTGAAACCTTGTCTCTGCTAAGAATACAAAAAATTAGCTGGAGGTGGTGGCACACACCTGTAGTCCCAGCTACTTGGGAGGCTGAGGAAGGAGAATCGCTTAAGCCTGGGAGGCGGAGGTTGCAGTGAGGTGAGATCGCACCACTGCACTCCAAGCCTGGGTGACAGAGCAAGACTCTATCTCAAAAAAAAAAAAAAAGAAGAATTGACAGGACCAGATGCCAATGAGAAGTGAATTCTGGGAGGATGACAGAAAAATATCCTTTGATGGGGTCATTGATGACACTTTTAGTGGAACGCCAGCAGCCAGTGAAAGTTTTTGGAGAAGTTTTAGTCACAGAAGATGTTTATGAAGTATAATTCTAAGTTCGAAACAGAATACAGAACACAGAATAGCATCATCTTCATGATGTAAAAATCATTTGTAATATGAAGGAGCATATAGGAATGAATATGTATTATTTTAATCAAAAGAACATAATAAAAGTTATGAGGACATGCGTTTCTTAATTCTTTGTGGAGTACACGTCTAAGCTTTTCCTTAAATAATATCCTGAAATTGGAATTAAGCTTATCGTTGAAGTTAAAATAAACTCAAAATATTCAAAACAACATATTTTTCCCAGCTAAAAGATTATTTAATCTTTTTCGTTGTTCTTCCAGTATGCTGGATTCTTCTCTCATGTTTTGTTTCAGTGCAAACTGATGAACTCCTCTTGGTTACTATTGATTTCATGCAAGTTAGCAGTGACTAATCATGTTGGCCATTAGCCTCCTTAGTGCATTTGTCCTCTACTGATTTAATTTCATTTAATGTAATAAAGCATGTTACTTTCATGACTAGGTTTTGAAGATGTTTGGTACAATGTTTTAAATTCATTGCATTTTCTGGAGAACAAAAAGCCCACCTGTTTGTAAGGCATCCTGGTATGTTTAGAATTTCTCATTGATTTCAGGAACTCTGGCCTTGATGTTAAAGAAAGTGATCACAGACCTTTGTTTGTTTAAGGCAGGCAGGGATGCATCTGACTGTCAGGGAAACAACACATTTCTGGGGGAACAAAGACAGCGCATCTTTGTAAAAAAAAAAAAAATTGCAGGCCAGGCGCGGTGGCTCATGCCTGTAATCCCAGCACTTTGGGTGGCCGAGGTGGGCGGATCACGAGGTCAGGAGATCGAGACCATCCTGGCTAACACAGTGAAACCCCGTCTCTACTAAAAATACAAAAAATTAGCCGGGCGTGGTGGCAGGCCCTGTAGTCCCAGCTACTCGGGAGGCTGAGGCAGGAGAATGGCGTGAACTTGGGAGGCGGAGCTTGCAGTGAGCTGAGATCGCGCCACTGCACTCCAGCCTGGGTGACAGAGCGAGACTCTGTCTGAAAAAAAAAAAAAAAAAAGAAAAAAAAATCGCAGCAGGCAAACGTTCTGCAATTCTCTGGGCTTCTTCTACTTGCAAACACTTATCAAACACACTGAAGCCTCCGTTAATGTCTTTGCCTCCCCCCTTATTGAGGAAGCTAATTAACTGGGTAGCTAATTGTCTCTTACTGAGAACTACTAGAAATTTATACTCTGATTATTTGCTTAGGAGAAGTTGGATGAAATAACTTGGACTGTTGAAAAGTCAAAATAGTTTTTTCAATCAACTGGGGCCTCCCTTCCCCTGCAAGATTTGTGTGCATGCTGATGGGAGAGAGAGGGTCCCTCTACACACCTGCAGGGAGGAGCCTGCAGTTCCTTTGTGCCTGTGACTCAGTAAATCAGAGGGCTTGGGCTGTCTGCCAACACATTAACCCTTGCTCAGGTAGTGTATTAGTCTGTTCTCACATTGCTATAAAGAAATACCTGAGACTGGGTAATTTTTAAAGGGAAGATGTTTAATTGGCTTCTGGTTCTGCAGACTGTATAGGAAGCATGGCTGAGGAGGCCTTGGGAAACTTACAATCGTGGCAGAAGGTGAAGAGAAAGGAGAGGCACGTCTTACATGGCAGGAGCAGGAGGAAGAGAGACAGGGGAGGTGCCTCACACTTTTAAACAACCATGTTTTATGAGAACTAACTTACTGTATAGTACCAAGGGGGGGATGGTACTAAACCATGAGAAACTACCCCCATGGTCCAATCACCTCCCACCAGGACCCACCTTCAGCATCAGGGATTACATTTCAACATGAGATTTGGGTGGAGACACATATTCAAACCATATCAGGTGGGGATTAGGAAACGCCATTCTCACCACTACGAAGCATCTTCCTCCTTTAAGGAGGGGATAGAGACGAGGGCCCAGGAATGTCAGCATAATCTAATTCACTCCAGAGCAGTAGAGGGGGAAAACATGAGCATAGGGGATAAGAGCCCTTCTATGGTTTGAAAGTATCCCCTAGGCCGGGCATGGCAGTTCATGCCTGGAATCCAAGCACTGTGGGAGGCTGAGGCAGGCGGATCACCTGAACTCAGGAGTTCGAGACCAGCCTGGCCAACATGGTGAAACCCCATCTCTATTAAAAATACAAAAATTAGCTGGGCTTGGTGGTGCATGTCTATAGTTCCAGCTACTCAGGAGGCTGAGGCAGGAGAATCACTTGAAAACAGAAGGCAGAGTTTGCAGTGATCCGAGGTTGTGCCATTGCACTCCAGCCTGGATGTCACAGCAAGACTCCATCTCAAAAAAAAAAAAAAAGTATCCCCCAAAGAGCATGTGATGGGAACTTAATCCCCAATGCAACAGTATTGGTAGGTGGGCCTAATGAGACGTGATTATGAGATAGGAGTTCACCAGGACTGGTTTCACAAGACACAGATCACAAAGACTGCTGATAAAACAGGGTGCAGTAAAGAAGCTTGCCAAGACCAGGTACGGTGGCTCATGCCTGTAATCCCAGCACTTTGGGAGGCCAAACTTGGAGGATTGCTTGAGCTCAGAAGTTCAAGCCCAGCCTGGGCAACATAGCAAGACCTCACCTCTATTAAAAATACAAAAAAATAGCTGGGTGTGGTGGCATGTGCCTGTAGTCCCAGCTACTTGGGAGGCCGAGGCAGGAGGATTGCTTGAGCCCAGGTGGTCTAGGCTGCAGTGATATATAGTTACGTCACTACACTCCAGCCTGGGCGACAGAGCAAGCAAGAGCTCGTCTCAGAAAAAAAAAAAAAAAAAGCCAACCAAAACCAAGATGGCGATTATAGCAACTTCTGGTCATCCTCGCTGCTCTTTACACCCTGATTATAATACATTAGCATACCAAAGGAAAGCCCCACCAGCACCATGACAATTTACAAATGCCATGAGAGCATCCAAAAGTTATCTTATATGGTCTGAAAGTGAGAGGAACTCTCAGTTCTGGGAATTCCCTGCCTCTTTTCCTGGAAAACTCATGAATAGTCCACCCCTTGTTTAGCATATGATCAAGAAATAACCATAAAAATAGCCAACCAGAAGCCCTCAGGGCTGCTCTGCCTATGGAGTAGCCACCCTTTTCTTCCTTTATTTTCTTAATAAACTTGCTTTCACTTCACTCTGTCGGCTTGCTCTTGAATTCCTTCCTGCACAAAGCCAAAAATCTGTGTGGCCTTCCAAGATGAACCCCAATTTTGGAGTCTGTCCTGTGACAATTAGGCCATGAGGGTGCAGTGAATGATTAATGTTGTTATTGCTAGAGTGGATTTGTTATAAAAGGGCGAGTTCAGCTCTCTTTTTCTTTCTCACCCTCTCTCCTTTTTTTTTTTTTTTTTTTTTTTTTGAGATGGGGTCACACTCTGTTGCCCAGGCTGGAGTGCAGTGGTGCAATGTTGTCTCACTGCAGCCTCCTCCTCTTGGGCTCAAGTAATCCTCCCACCTCAGCCTCCTGAGTAGCTGGGACTACAGTTGCACACCACCATGCCTGGCTAATTTTTTTTTGTATTTTTGGTGGAGACAGGGTTTCACCATATTGTCCAGGCTGGTCTTGAACTCCTGAGCTCAAGTAATCCACCCACCTTGGCCTCCCAAAGTGCTGGGATTACAGGCGTGAACCAAAGTGCTGGGATTACAGGCGTGAACCACCGTGCCCAGCTTCTCACTCTCTCTTGACCCTTCTACCTTCAGCCATGGATGTGGTGACACAGCAAGAAGGCCCTGGCAAAATGCCAGCACCTTGATCTTGGACTTCCCAGCCTGTAGAATGAGAAAATAAATTTCTCTTCATTATAAATCACTCAGTCTCAAGTATCCTGTTATGGCAGCATAAACAGACTAAGGCCCCTAGTGAAGCATGTGCTCGCTTAGACCTGTTACTAATGATTGCCTGGGCACCATGTTGAGGAGGACATTCAGGCACATCTGGTTTAGCAGGAAAGAGTGCAGTGATCGATTTGTGATGTCTGCAGGGGCACAAGATGGTCTGGGAACTCTCACCATTTGTTTGCCACACACAGAATGGTAATTCCTGGTGAAAGGCTCCCATGGTCCCTGAAACATTTCTTCCTAGGGACTTGGGATCCTGTGACTTATCTCTGACCTAGACCCTACCCAACGGACAAGAAGACAGCACTTCCTCTATAACACAGCCAGCTTCTGACTGCCAGTGTTAGGATGGGGAGAGCTGGGGTTCAGTATGAAAAGTGAGGCCCTAGTGAATCAGGTAGAATGTGGAGTGGTGAAAGACAGGGGCCTACATGGAGCATGAAGGTACAGTTGAAAGGCTGCCATAGCAGGTCGTCAGCAAGTGTGTGTGGCATGTCACTGGGGTTGGTGGTGTTAGGTGTTGCTGATAGAAACAGTATCAGCCAGTGGTGCAGTGGCTCACGCCTGTAATCCCAGTACTTTGGGAGGCTGAGGTGGGTGGATTACTTGTCAGGAGTTCGAGACCAACTTGGCCAACATGGTGAAACCCTGTCTCTACAAAAATACAAAAAATTTAACTGGGCATCGTGACAGGTGCCTGTAATCCCAGCTACTCAGGAGGCTGAGGCAGGAGAATCACTTGAACCCAGGAGGTGGAGGTTGCAGTATCAGCTGAGTTACTCCTCTAGCTGATATGTTTTATCTAGCCATCATTCTGCAGATGGTGGTGGTGGACACATAATCATAGAAATAATAATGGTGGCTACTTATTGAGCCCTTCCTCCTTCCTATATGTCAGGCACTGTGAATGACCCACACCCTTTAGATTCAGGGTTTAAATGGCAGACACTGGCAAGAACTATTAACTTAGCCAGGCGCAGTGGCTCATGCCTGTAATCCAAGCACTTTGGGAGGCCAAGGCAGGAGGATTGCTAGAGGCCAGGAGTTTGAGACCACCCTGGGCAACATGGCAAAACCCTGTCTCTACAAAAAGTTAAAAAGTTAGCAAGGCATGGTGGCACATGCCTGCAGTCCTAGACACTCAGGAGGCAGAGGTGGGAGGATCACTTGAGCCCAGGAGTTTGAGGCTACAGTGAGCTGTGATTGTGTCACTGCACTCCAGCCTGGGTGACAGAGCAAGATCCTGTTTCAAAAAACACACAACAACAAAAAAATCCCAGAACAAATTATAACTCTATGACTAAACCTAAATTCCATTTCCCTCTTTTCTGTCCAGCCACCAGATAGCTTCCAGAGTAATGATACTAGAATGCATAAATGTGTGTGTTGTTTTTGTTTTGCTTTGTTTTTTAAGAAACTGGGTCTGCCACCCAGTCTGGAGTTCAGAAGCATGATCATAGCTCACTGTAGCCTCAAACTTGTGACCTCAAGTGATCCTCCCACCTCAGCCTCCAGAATAACAAGGACTACAGGCACATGCCACCACGCTTTACTAATATTTTGTTTGTTTTGAGACGGAGTCTTGCTTTGTTGCCCAGGCTGGAGTGCAGTGGGGCGATCTCAGCTCACTGCAACCTCCACCTCCCAGGTTCAAGCGATTCTCCTGCCTCAGCCTCCCGAGTAGCTGGAATTACAGGCATGTGCCACCACGCCTGGCTAATTTTTGTATTTTTAGTAGAAACAGGGTTCACCATGTTGGTCAGGCTGGTCTCAAACTCCTGACCTCATGATCCGCCCACCTTGGCCTCCCAGAGTGCTGGGATTACAGACATGAGCCAAATTTTTTTGTAGAAATGGGGTCTCTCTGTGTTGTCCAGGCTGGTCTTGAAGTCCTGCCTCAAGCGGTCCTCCTGCCTTGGCCTCCCACAGTGCTAGTATTAAAGATGTGCACCACTGCACCTGGCTTTTAGAATGTGTACTTGACCATGTCTCTTCCACCTAAACCCTCCAATGTCTCCTTCAAGCCCATGGGCAAGTGCAAACTCCTCAGCATGTCGGCTGGCTCCACATGCTCCGACCTCTTGCTCTGACACATTTCACTCCTGAGTCCTGTGGAATAGCTTATCAGCCTGAGGACATTTGGCTGTTCCCCACCGCTCACTGTTTCAGTCTATAATACCCATCCCTACCTCCATCCACCTGACCAGCTCCTGCTTAGCTTCTGAACTCAAACTTTTGAGTTGTGATTTGCAAGTAACATTCAGATTATTGCATTGGCTTGATGGTTAAAGTACATATTTGCCTGATTTTCTTTTTTTTCACCTAAGGCAACTCAGCACATAGCTTTTCAGCATATTTGCATAATTCATAGCCTTTGAGTAAATTACTGAGTGAAATATTACCCTTGTGGCACAGCATCCTTATTCATGGTGCCATCTTCAGGGTCAGAGGGTTGGGGAGGGAAATGATGCTTCACAAACATGAGGGGAGGTTGTGTGGCTCATGCCTGTAATCCCAGCACTTTGGGAGGCCGAGGCGGGCGGATCACTTGAGCTCAGGGGTTCGAGACCAGCCTGGCCAACATGGCGAAACCCCATCTCTACTAAAAATACAAAAATTAGCTAGGCATGGTGGCAGGCACCTGTAATCCCAGCTACTCGGGAGGCTGAGGCAGGAGAAATCACTTGAACCTGGGAGGTGGAGGTTGCAGTGAGCTGAGATCATGCCACTGCACTCCAGCCTGGGCAACAGAGCGAGACCCCATCTCAAAAACAAAACAAAACAAAGCAAAACAAAAACATGAGGGGAAAGACTGAATAGATAGGTGACTTAGACATGTACTCAGGTGACCAACCAGGAGGTCCGATCTTTGAGTTTATGCTGAAGCCACAGAACATTATTATTCACTTAGTGTTTAACTTCAAATAAATTGATAGTTGGAAACAAAACAAGGACAATACCTTCATAATTTTAATTTTTTAAATTATTAAATATTTTTTGGTAGAGATAGGGTCTTATGTTGCCCAGGCTTGTCTCAAAACTCCTAGCCTCAAGCAATCTTCCTGCCTTAACATCCAAAAGCATTGGGATTACAGGTATGAGCCATAATACATGACCCATAATTTTAATATATATATATACGTTTTTTGAGACATGATCATGGCTCACTTTGTTGCCCAGGCTGGAGTGCAATGGTGTGATCTCAGCTCACTGCAATCTCCATCTCCTGGGTTCAAGGAATTCTTCTACCTCAACCTCCTGAGTAGCTGGGATTACAGACGTACACCACTGTGCCTGGCTAATTTTTGTATTTTTAGTAAAGAAAAGGTTTCACCATGTTGGCCAGGCTGGTCTTGAACTCCTGATCAGAAGTTATCCACCTGACTCGGCCTCCCAAAGTACTGGCATTACAGGAATGAGCCACTGCTCGCGGCCATAATTTTAATTTTTGAGGTAGTTTTTGGCCCTCCTTTTTCTAAACTGGTGCTAGATGGGAAAAGATGTTTGTACTGTGGAGTCCCTAACTGCTGCCATGGGTGAGAAAGCATATGTCAGTGAGTATGCTCTCTGGTTCCAGTAATGGAATCGCTAACTAAAAATGCCTTTAAACAATAGAGGTTTCTGTTTTCTCTTTGAAGTGATATGGAAGTATGTTACCCACCTTGAATCTAAGGATGAATAATCAAAGACCCACTTCCAACATTTCTACTGCATCATTTTGAACATGTTGGCTTTTGTCTCCAGGCTGTTGCCTCATGGTCTCAAGATGGCTGCCACAGCTGTTGCCTCACGGTCTCAAGATGACCACCACAGCTATTGCCTCATCATCTGAAGATCACTGCTGCAGCTCCAGGCATCACAGTCTCTCACAGTTGTGTTCAGCGACAGGAAGGAAGAGGACAGGCAAGAGAGTTTCTCTCTCTTGAGGTGCTCTTTATATCAAGGAGGGGGAAAAGCCCCTTGGAGATTTCTTAAGTCTTATTCACCATAAATGAGTCCCCTGTCAACCTCCATTTGTAAGGGAGGCTGGGAGCAGAAGTTGGTGGAATTTACAGCCTCTATTATGGGAGGTGGGTTCTATTAGGAGAAAACCACGTGGTAAATAACACCATCTCTCACAGGAAATATACATCTTGCTGTGTAGTTTAACCACCCACCAAACTGGTCAGGAACACCTGCTGAGGGTTAGGTTTATGCTTGGGATGCTGGAAGAAAAACTTCACATAGCGAAGTACCCAGGAGAGAGGCAGTACCCATGAGCCAGAGATTAAAAACCAGTGAAGAGGCCAGGCATGGCGGCTCTGCCTGTAATCCCAGCACTGTGGGAGGCTGAGATGGGCAGATCACTTGAAGTCAGGTGTTCGAGACCAGCCTGGCCAACATGGCGAAACTCCATCTCTACTAAAAATACAAAAATTACTCAGGTGTGGTGGTGTGTGCCTGTAACCCCAGCTACTCAGGAGGCTGAGGCATGAGGATTACTTGAATCCAGGAGGTGGAGGTTTCAGTGAGCTGAGATGGTGCCACTGCACTCCAGCCTCACTCACAGAGTGAGACCCTGTCTCAAACAAACAAACAAACAAACAAAAAACAAACACCAGTGAAGTAAATGCAAACTACTCTTGGAATCTGGAGCAGCAATGAGATGCTAACTTTGTCTTGGAGAACCAAGGCAGGCTTCACGGAGGAGGCGATGGTTGAGCAATGTCTTTTTTTTTTTTTTTTTTTTTTTTTTTTTTTGAGATGGAGTCTTGCTCTATCACCCATGCTGGAGTGCAGTGGTGTGATCTTGGCTCACTGCAACCTTGACATTCCAGGCTCAAGTGATTCTCCTGCCTCAGCCTCCCAAGTAGCTGGGATTACAGGTGCCCACCACCACACCCAGCTAATTTTTGTATATTTTTAGTAGAGATGGGGTTTCACCATGTTGGCCAGGCTGGTCTTGAACTCCTGACCTCAGGTGATCTGCCCACCTTGGCCTCCCAGAGTGCTGGGATTACAGGTGTGAGCCACTGCACCAGGCCTTGAGCAGTGTCTTAACAGATGCATAGGAGATTCCCAGATGAAGACAGGAAAGGCCATTTAAGGCCTAGGGGTAGAAAGAGCATATCCAGAGTTTTTAAAATGCCTTTTGTTTTTGACAATAACCACCACCCCCTTTTGAGTTTTCTCCCGTCTCCATCAGCACACCCACTCTGAATGAAAGCAACGCTTCCTGAAAGCTGAGCTTCACTGCCTATTTTGGCTGTTCTTAGAGTAGTGGAGATGTGCTCATTCCACTTGCGGATTCTTCATTTGGAGGGCAGTCATGTCCTTCAGAATTACAGTGGGAGGGATGGGGTGCTGTGCGGGGCATTTGTTTTGTTCAGCCTACAATGGCATCCCCTTTTGTGGGATACACTCACTCACTGAAGCTGGGGGGCTCAGCCTCCCTAACCTGTCATGGCCCTGAGACTGGCCACATCACTGTGACTTGGGTCAGCTGCTATAGCTGCCCCCTGGAGATGGCGATGGTCTGGATGTGTGCAGGACCCACGCTGCACCAACTGGAGGACCTACCTGGATTTTGGCAAATCACGCTGAAAAAAGGGGCTTTATTTCCTCTTTGGACACACAACGTAAGGATGAAAGGTCAGAACTGCCCATTCCCTTATCCCTGGTATAAACCAAAAATAAAATTCTAAGCCCCCCAACTGACTGATGGACCACCCTCCCCCCACCAGCCCTTGGCAAAAGGCTTTCCAAAGTAAACCTGAAAATCTAGTTCAGATCTTGATGGAAGTGGGCATACCTCATTATACTCTCAGCCCTTTGAAATTCCGACGCAGCTGACCTGCATTAACCATTAAAACAGATCTTAAGACTGACAAAACAGACTTTTTGGAGCAGTAAGGTATCACATTCCAATGTGACTCTAGCATAGCGTCACATGACAGATAGCAGGCCCCAAAAGAAATTGAATTGTTTTACCATAAAATATATTTCTTTGACATATTTTGAAACGGCCCTGCAAAGCTGTCTCTTGTGGGGAAAATCTACATTCTGTAGAGAATCCCCTTCCCTTTCCAGGTCTTTTCCCTGATCCAGGAGAGAATTAACTAAGAGTCTGGCACCTTTTTTTTTTTTTTTGAGATGGAGTCTGGCTCTGTCGCCAGGCTGGAGTGCAGTGGTGCGATCTTGGCTCACTGCAACCTCCACCTCCTGGGTTCAAGCGATTCTCCTGCCTCAGCCTCCTGAGTAGCTGGGACTACAGGTGCATGCCATCATGCCCAGCTCAGTTTTGTATTCTTAGTAGAGATGGGTTTTCAACATGTTGGCCAGGATGGCCTCAATCTCTTGACCTCGTGATCGGCCCGCCTCGTCCTCCCAAAGTGCTGGGATTACAGGCACAAGCCACTGCACCTGGCCTCTGGCACCTTATTAAGTCTGATAAGAAACAGTTACAATCCATTCTCTCTGAGGCCTGCTACCGGGAGGCTTCATGTACAAATAAGATTCTTGGTCTCTATAGTCCCTTGTCTGGGTTCAATATTGGGAAAAATCAAAGATCTTCCTTCTATTGATTCCAGGTCTTTAGATAATAACTTCACTCTTTTTTTTTTTTTTTTTGAGATGGAGTCTCACTCTTTTGCCCAGGCTGGAGTGCAGTGGCACTATCTCGGCTCACTGCAAGCTCCGCCTGCCAGGCTCACACCATTCTCCTGCCTCAGCCTCCCGAGTAGCTGGGACTACAGGCACCTCCCACTACGCCCGGCTAATTTTTTGTATTTTTAGTAGAGACGGGGTTTCACCGTGTTAGCCAGGATGGTCTCGATCTCCTGACCTCATGATCCGCCCGCCTCGGCCTCCCAAAGTGCTGGGATTACAGGCTTGAGCCACCGTGCCCGGCCTGATAACTTAACTCTTTCAACCAATTGCCCATCAGAAAATCTCTGAATCCACCTATGACCTCAGATCACCCCAACCCCCCTCCCCGGCTTCCCCTGCTTCAGGCTGTCCCATGTTTCCAGGTTGAACCAATGTACACCTTGCATGTACTGACTGATGTCTTGTGTCTCCCTAACATGTATAAAACCAAGCTGTTGCCTAACACCTTGGGCACTTGTCTCAGAATCTCCTGAGGCTGTATCATGGGCCATGGTCACTCATATTTGGCTCATAATAAATCTCTTCAAATATTTTACAGTGTGACTCTTTTTGTCCACACTGACTGTGTGCAGAAGCTGATCTGGAGATGGATCCCATATCCCGTCAGGTCCCAATCATTCCAGAGCACAGCTCTGCCCCTATACAACCCAGTCATGGGAAACACAAATCATCTTCTTTTTCACTTGGGTGTATTGGAAGTGGGTTTTATCACCTGCAGTAAAGTCTTGACTAATGTAATAGCTCATCATCAGCAAAAGCTGTCTGCTGCCTGGCTGCCACGTCATCTGACTGTGTCCCTGTCTGCAGTGAGACTTTCCCTCCATCCTGCTGAGTCTGGAAGGAGGAAGAAAATAATTCCTTGTGAATTCTGCTTTAGTGAGTCTCTTCTCATCTCCCCAAAGACATCCCTCTGGCTCTCTTTCACTTCAAGCCATCACATGGCTCTTCTCGTCCCAGCAGCCTGGCTGTGAGTTTCCTGCCCACAGCTAAGTGGGGGTGTGAATGCCGCCCAGGCCATTACCCCTGGGAGCAGCTGGAGCCTGCAACAGGTGACAAAACTCCCTCCACCTTTTCACTGTTTTGGGAGGGAGTGTTCACACCTTCCTGCTGTGCTCAGGGTCAGCTCCAGGGAGCTCATTAAGTAGCTGACTCAGAGCCAGAGCACTGAGGCCGGGCAAAATCAGCGCCTCTCCCACCTCTGTGGGATTGATGAGTTTCCTTCCCCAGGCAGCCAACCCCAGCTGGGGCTTTTCAGAGCTTTTAGCAGTGAAGGAAATAAACATATTTTACCCCAAAATATATATTTTTCACATATTTTGAAATGGCTGCTGTTTCGCCAGTAAACAGAAGTAGCCTTGGGCTGGGCATAGTGGCTGTCAGTTGTAATCCCAGCACTTTGGGAGGCCAAGGTGGGAGGATCATTTGAGGCCAGGAGTTCAACACCAGCCTGGGCAAAAAGTGAGATCCTATCTCTATTAAAAAAGAAAATTAAAAAATTAGCTGGGTGTGGAATCACATGCCTGTGGTCCCAGCTACTTGGAAGGCTGAGGTGGGAGGATCGCTTGAGCCCGGGAGTTTGAGGCTGCAGCGAATGATCGTCGTGCCACAGCACTGGAGCCTGGGCAACACAGCAAGACCCTGTCTCTAAAAAAGGTTGTCAGGGGGAGATGTGGGGACCCTGCAAAGTTGTCTTTTGGGGGAAATTTGCATGTGTTTTTTTTTTTTTTTGAGATAGAATCTTGCTCTGTCGCCGAGGCTGGAGTGCAATGGTGCTATCTTGGCTCACTGCAACCTCTGCCTCCCGGGTTCAAGCAATTCTCCTGCCTCAGCCTCCGGAGTAGCTGGGATTACAGGCACCTGCTGGGATTACCACGCCCAGCTGATTTTTGTATTTTTAGTAGAGATGGGGTTTCACCATGTTGGCCAGGGTGGTCTTGAACTCTGGACCTCAGGTGATCCACCTGCCTTGGCCTCCCAAAGTGCTGGGATTACAGGCGTGAGCCACCGAGCCTGGCTGAGTCTGCATTTTCTACTGTGGCATCAGGATGGTATTTAAGTTTCTGTAACTCCTTGGGAGATTGGGTCTTCCTTTTGAAGGGTCCCCTGTATATACGTTAAATAAATTTGTGTGTCTTTTCTCCTGTTAATCAAACTGCCTCAAGTCAGTGATTTTTAGTGAAACTTTAGGAAGCCAAGAGTCTATGCCCCCCATAATAAGATTATCCTATTATCACTCACGCCTGTAATCCCAGCACTTTGGGAGGCCGAGGTGGGTAGATCATGAGCTCAGGAGATCGAGACATCCTGTCCAACATGGTGAAACCTCATCTCTACTAAAATACAAAAAATTAGCCGGGTGTGGTGACGTGCACCTATAGTCCCAGCTACTTGGGAGGCTGAGGCAGGGGAATCACTTGAATCTGGGAGGCAGATGTTGCAGTGAGCCGAGATCATGCCACTGTACTCCAGCCTGGCAACAGAGCAAGACTCCATCTCAAAAATAAATAAATAAATAAATAAAATATTATCCTAGTATTAGATAAATGATCATTCCGCTCCACATTTCTTTCTCCCTTCCTTCCTTCCCTCCCTCCCTCCCTTCCTTTTCTTCCTTCCTTCCTTTCTATCTTCTTCTTCTTTTTTTTTAATCGAGACAGGGTCTTATTCCATTAGCCAGGCTGGAGTGCAGTGGCGCAATCATAGCTCACTGAAGCTTTGACCTCCTGGGCTCAAGCAATCCTCCTGCCTCAGCCTCCCAAGTATCTGGGACCACAGGCACAGGTCATCATGCCCAGCTAATTTTAATTGTTAAATTTTTTTCTACAGATAAGAAATCGCTGTGTTGCCAAGGCTTGTCTTAAACTCCTGGTCTCAAGTGATCCTCCTACCTCAGCCTTTCAAAGTGTTGGGATTACAGGCATGTTTCTATCCTAGGGATTGGAAAATTATCACCTATGATTCAGATTCATCCTGCAACATTTTTCCTTGTGACTGTGAGCTAAGGATTGCTTTTACATGTTTAAATGGTTGGAAAAAAATTAGAAACATAGTATTTCCTGACATGTGAAAATCACGTGAAATTGATTTCAGTGTCTGTAACTGAAGACTTGTTGTAACACTGCCACACTCATTTATTTGTGAATTGTCTGTGGTTGTTTTCATGCTGGGATGGCAGAGAGTGAATAGTGGGCCAGAGACCACACAACCCTTTCCAGAAAAGGTTTGGGGACCTTGCCCTATCTTTTCCCTTCAGCTTTCTGGTGACTTCTCTTCCACACAAATCTTCTAAGGGAACGGAACACTCATTATGCTGTTCCTTTGTGGGGACTTAGAGTTTAAAGGGGACACAGAAAGAGACCATTGTCTAAAATCAAATAATTTGTTAGTGCTGGAATTTCAGGTTAGGGACTCCCCCCCATTTTTTTCCTTCTCCCTTCCCTATCCCCTCCCCTCCCTCCCCTCCCCTCCCCAGGTTTTGGTCTGTCTCCTAGGCTGGAGAGCAGTGGTATGTGTGATCTTAAGTTATTGCAGCCTCAAACTCCTGGGCTCAAGCAATTCTCCCACCCTGGCCTCCTGAGTAGCTGAGACTACACGTGTGTGCTACCATGCCAGGCTAATTTTAAAATTTTTTCATAAAGATGAAGTCTTGCTATGCTGTCCAGGCTGGTCTTGATCTCCTGACCTCCAGTGATCCTCTTGCCTCAGCCTCCCAAAGTGTTGGGACTACAGGCATGAGCCACTGCACTGTCCTATGTGGGGCACTTCTTAGGGGTGGAGTGGGCTCCTGAGACCCTTCAAGTCACAACATGCATCACTGTGTGCCTCAGATACAGAGGCTGACCCCATGCCAGCCACGGGGCGGCTGCCACTTCCACAACATTCTTATCACCTGTGCACCTGCTGAGGGCTGCCTTGGGGGCTGTCCCATTGGTCCCTGGCTAGCTCCATAGAAAAGGGCCCGAGTTAGCCGGAAGTGGTGGCTCACGCCTGTAATCCCAGCACTTTGGGAGGCCAAGGCGGGCAGATCACGAGGTCAGGAGATTGAGACCATCCTGGTTATGGTGAAACCCCATCTCTACTAAAAATACAAAAAATTAGCCAGGCACGACAGCACGCGCCTGTAGTCCCAGCTACTCGGGAGGCTGAGGCAGGAGAATTGCTTGAACCTGGGAGGCGGAGGTTGCAGTGAGCCGAGATCACGCCATTGCACTCCAGCCTTGGTGACAGAGCGAGCCACTATCTCAAAAGGAAAAAAAAAAAAAAAGAAAAGGGCCTGAGTCTCCCCACTTCCCCGGGTCAGCGGATGTTTCTACCTTGCTATGGGGATTCAGGAAACTAATTGAGACTTCGGGCCAGGATGTCTTTGGGCCACCGTGGCAACCTCTCACTAACGTTCTATTTGGAACCTGAAGTCCTAGGGTGCTGTCCCTGCCAGCAGACTCAGCTAGCCTTGCCACGATGTCCTGTTCCTCCCAGTGCCATTCCAGAGTCTGAGTCCTGTTGCAACCGAGCCTGTGTTATAAAAATCATAAGGTGGCCGGGCGCAGTGGCTCATACCTCTAATCCCAGCACTTTGGGAGGCTGAGGCGGGCTGATCACCTGAGGCCAGGAGTTCGAGACCAGCCTGGCCAACATGGTGAAACCCGGTCTCTACTAAAAATACAAAAATTAACTGGGCCTGGTGGTGGATGCCTGTAATCCCAGCTACTCAGGAGGCTGAGACAGGAGAATTGCTTGAACCCACAAGGCGGAGGTTGCAGTGACCCAAGATCATGCCATTGCATTCTAGCCTGGGCAACAAGAGAGAAACTCCGTGTCAAAAAAACAAAAACAAAAACATTGTTCAATTCCCACTTGGACACAGGGTGGGGAACACCACACACCAGGGCCTGTCAGGGGTTGGGGGGAAGGGGGAGAGAGATAGCATTAGGAGATATACCTAATGTAAATGACGAGTTAACGGGTGCAGCACACCAACATGGCACATGTACATATACGTAACAAACCTGCATGTTGTGCACATGTACCCTAGAACTGAAAACCAACCAACAAACAAAAAATAAGGTGTTTGTTTCACTTATTTTCCTTTTTCTTTGTCCTTTTGTTTCTTTGTGCATGATTCATTTCATAGTCATTTCAGTAGGGGGGAGTCACTCATCATTGATAAATTTTATATCCTGACCCCAGGGGCTGCATGCATGATTAATGAACTTGTCTTTCTTCTAAAGAACAATGATCTTTAGGTCATGGAGACCTCCCTGATGGCATCCAGAAGTTTCACCGAGGGGTGCAGACAGTGTTGATCATTGGGGATGTCACCTCCCGGATACCCACCTCACTCATGAAAGCCCCCAGTTATGTGAGAGTTCAAGTCAGTCGGTTGTGACAGTTCAGGTCTCCCGCCTTCTTGCTTTGGCCAAATTGAATGTATCTTTCTCTGCTCCTAAGCGCTGATGTGTCAATGTTTGCCTTACTGTGAATCGGGTACACGGACCTAAATACTGGGGTTCTACAACGCTGAGACCTGCCGCCACCTGCTTCTTAAAGCAGGTTGATCCAGCACTGTATTAGGGGTTATGGCAACATTACTGAATTTTTTATGTACATAAAGCCACATGTTTAGGGTGGTTTCTGTCTTGTTTTTGACTTATATAACACTGTGAACTTCTAAAGAGAGAGAATAAAAGAAGCATGAATGAAAAGAATGGCACTTCAAAAAAGATGGTTCAGTGAAAAACTATAGCTAAAATACGTAAACCTTTCTAAGTAAACCGCTTGCCTTCATCTTGAGTTGGAATATATTTAAATAAATTGTGTTATCTCTTGGCAAAAAAAAAAAAAAAAAAAAAAAAGGAGGCTGATCCAGGAGGCATAGGTGGAACCATCAGGCTGGGGACTCAGTGAGTGCACCCCCTCACTGACAAGTCGACACCGATGGAGACCACAAAGGTCTTGGTGTGTGCATTTGGCTACAAGTAACAACCCCATGTCAACAGTGGCTTAAGCACAAAAGACACTGAACCCTCTCACACGGTAACCAGTCTGAGGTGGTTGTTCTGCATTTGTTTTGCCGTTTAGAAATGTCAGCAATGGGCCGGGCGCGGTGGCTCACGCCTGTAATCCCAGCACTTTGGGAGGCCGAGGCCGGCGGATCATGAAGTCAGGAAATCAAGACCATCCTGGCCAACATGGTGAAACCCCATCTCTACTAAAACACAAAAAATTAGCTGGGTGTGGTGGTGCGTGCCTGTAGTCCCAGATACTTGGGAGGCTGAGGCAGGGGAATCACTTGAACCTGGGAGGCAGAGATTGCAGTGAGCCGAGATCAGGCCACTGCACTCCAGCCTGGGAGACAGAGCAAGACTCCATCTCAAAATAAATAAGTAAATAAATAGATTATTCTGTTAACCTACAATATTCTCTCCACAAATTCAGAAAATAAAGAAAACAATTTTATTATTGAATAAGCATTAAACCAGACTGTGATGCCCATCACAGATCATCCATTAATGAGATGCAAAGAGAAATAAACCCTCCTTTTTTTTTTTTTTTTTTTTTTTTGAGACAAAATCTTGCTCTGTCGCCCAGGCTGGAGTGCAGTGGTGCGATCTCGGCTCACTGCAACCTCTGCCTCCCCAGTTTAAGCGATTCTCCTGCCTCAGCCTCCCAAGTAACTGAGACAACAGGTGCGTGCCACCACACCTGGCTAATTTTTTGTATTTTTAGTAGAGATGGGGTTTCGTTATGTTAGCTAGGATGGTCTCGAAATCCTGACCTCGTAATTCGCCCGCCTAGGCCTCCCAAAGTGCTGGGATTATAGGCGTGAGCTATGGCGCCCGGCCAAAGCGTCCTTTTTATATAGCCTGGCAGATACAATCCATTGCATACACGCTCTCAAGATAAATAGTAACTCATCCTCATGCAAAAGGACTTGCTATGCAGTTTTTTTTTGTTTTGTTTTGTTTGAGACAGGGTCTCATTCTGTCATCCAGGCTGGAGTGTAGTGGTGTGATCTTCTTGGCTCACTGTAACCTCCACCTCCTGGGTTCAAGTGATTCTCGTGCCTAAGCCTCCCAAGTAGCTGGAATTACAGACATGTGCCATCATGCCCAGCTAATATTTGTATTTTAGTAGAGACAGAGTTTCGCCATACTGCCCAGGCTGGACTCAAACTCCTTCTTTCGATTTCTGTGTGGCTTCAAGTGATCCGCCCGTCTCGGCCTCCCCCAGAATGCTGGGATTATAGGTGTGAGCCACCGCACCTGGCCTGCTATGCATTCTTAAACACTCATCCTAAATTCACTTGGAAATCAACGTGGCCATCCATGCTAGTTAATTACCTGTATCCAATGAAAAAATAAAACTTCTCACATCTCCTTGACAAGCAGGTAGTAACAGCTCAAGGTGCCTAGGCTAAACTCCCTAGGCAACAGGAAGATAGGGACACTATTTTCCTCCAGGTTTACATTTCAAAGACAAGACTCTTAGGCTCTTAAGAAAAAAATTCCTGGATTGTGACCAGGCACGGTGGCTCACGCCCATAATCCCAGCACATTGGGAGGCCGAGGCTGGTGGATCACCTGAGGTCAGGAGTTCAAGACCAGCCAGACCAACAAGGTGAAACCCTGTCTCTACTAAAAATACAAAAATTAGCCAGGCGTGGTGGCAGACGCCTGTAGTCTCAGCTACTCAGGAGGTTGAGATGGGAGAATTGCTTGAACCCGGGAAGTGGAGTTTGCAGTGAGCCGAGATTATACCCCTGCACTCCAGCCTGGGTGACAGCGAGATTCTGTCTCAAAAAAAAAAAAAAAAAAAAAAAAAAAATCCTGGGTTGTAATGTTGGCAAGAAGTTCATTTACCTTTTTAAAAGATTTAGGTACATATCAAAGGCACAAAAGAAGTTATTTATATTACAAGGTTTATCAATGAAATACTCTTTAAAAAGGAGAGGAGATAAGGTTAATTTCCCTTTTGGCAAGTAAGACAAATGTAATCTTTTTTTTTTTTTTTTAGAAAATCCATGCAGTGAGGGCTGGGCACGATGGCCCACATCTGTAGTCCCAGCACTTTGGGAGGCCAAGGCAGGTGGATTACTTGAGGCCAGGAGTTCGAGACCAGCCTGGGCAACATGGCGAAACCCCATCTCTACTACAAATACAAAAATTAGCTGGGTGTGGTGGTGTGTGCCTATTGTCCCAGCTACTCTGGAGGCGGAGGCATGAGAAGTGCTTGAACATGGGAGGCAGAGGTTGCAGTGAGCCGAGATTGAGCCATTACAATCCAGTCTGGGCAACAAGAGTGAAGCTCTGTCTCAAAAAATAAAAAAAATAAAAAATAAAAAACAAAAACAAGAGCCTCTTTTCCCTCTCCCTGCCACAGAGTTGTCTTCAGTAATTTCATTCCCTTTTTTCCTGAGGGTTCACTGGGTTTCTGGGTCCCAGAAGGGGAAGTTCTCTTCAAGGTACAGAAACCACAACTCCACAGAGAACTGCAGAGATGGCAGCATGACCAGACCCTGGCCAGGTTTGGGGAGGCTGCTGGGCTGAGACTTGGGCTGAACTTCCGCTGCAGGTCGACTTATTCCCATCAGCACCAAAGCTGCTGGAGGGGGTCATCCAAAAGCAAAGGAAGCAGGGGCGCAGCTTGGAGGCTGTTTCAGAAGGTCCCACTGAGCCAAGGACTCAAGGCCTGGCCACAGCCCTCCCAAGCGAGGCCCAGATCATATTTCACCATGCTCAGAAAACCTTGTCTGCTCATTTCAGTCCATAGTGATTTTGCTTTCTTTAGGATCTCTCTTGCACTGTCCAACCCAGAGAGTTTCAAATGGGAATGGATTCCAATGATGGAGCTAAATCAGGCCCCACCTCAGTTTTTGAATTACAATCAATAGGGCTGGGTCCCAGCATCTGTATCTTAATGTTCCTCCATGTGATCCTCATGCTGAAAGGCTGGTATTTGCAAATCCCTTTTTTTGGGGAGTGAAGGGTTTTTTTTTTTTTAGAGAGAGGCCTCACTCATGCCCAGCCTGGAATGCAGTGGTGGATCACAGCTCACTGCAGCCTTGAACCCCTGGCTGCAAGAAATCCTCCCACCTTAGCCAACCAAAGTGTTGGGATTGCAGGAGTGACCACTGTGTCTGGCCAGGAAAGCCCTTCTGTTTCACTTGAATGATATTTCTGCCGCATACCTACAGCCATTGTTGTATTCAACTGCATCACTGCGGGAAAAGAAAAGGTGAGAGGTGACTGTTTTGCTTTTTTCTGAACATATCAGACCAAACCTCGGCTGTTTAGCCATTTTTTTTTTTTTTCTTGCGATGGTGTCTCGCTCTGTCACCCAGGCTGGAGTGCAGTGATGCAATCTCGGCTCACTGCAACCTCTGCCTTCCAGGTTCAAGCGATTCTCCTGCCTCAGCCTCCCAAGTAGCTGGGATTACAGATGTGCACCCCCACGCCCAGCTCATTTTTTCTGTATTTTTAGTAGAGACGGATTTAAACATGTTGGACAGGCTGGTCTCGAACTTCTGACCTCTGGTGATCTGTCTGCCTCTGCTTCTTAAAGTGGCAGGATTACAGGCATGAGCCACCGCGCCTGGTTTGCCAATTTTTTGACAACGTATCAACATCATTTACGATGGGCACGGCCTCAGTGTAGTGTGACTAGACAAGGTGGCCGGAAGAGAGAGGAATATGCAAACCAGGCTTGAAGATGGGTTAAATCAGAGCTTTTCATTCCACAAAAGAGAAATTTTAATGGGGTCAGAACATTGATCTTCTAATATTTGAAAGCCTGTTAACTAGGAGAGAGAGAGCAAACTATTTTGTTGTAGGAGGACCCACCCAGCTCTGACGGTTTAAAGCGTCATGAATGCAAATTTGAACTCCAGAAAAGCAGAGCTTCCTAACAATGGGACTTCCACAGCAATGGGATCTGCTTCCTCTTTCAGTGTGTGCCTTTTCTATGAGCGAGAGACTCCTAGGAAAGCAGCAGCCCATTAGGAAAATGTGTGGGAACTCACTCGCAGGTTCTTTATTTTTTTTGAGATGGAGTTTTGCTCTTGTTGCCCAGGCTGGAGCACAATGGTGCGATCTTGGCTCCCTGCAACCTGCGCACCATGAGTTCAAGTGATTCTCCAGCGCCCTCTCCTGAGTAGCTGCGATTACAGGCATCCACCACCATGCCTGGCTAATTTTTTGTATTTTTAGTAGAGATGGGGTTTCACCATGTTGTCCAGGCTGGTCTCAAACTCCTGACCTCAAGTGATCCACCCACTTTGGCCTCCCAAAGTGCTGGGATTACAGGCATGAGCCACCGAGCCCACCGGGAACCCACGGGTTTTTTGGATGGTCTCTGAATGTCATGTAACTTTTATTTTTTATTAAAAAATTTTTTTTTGACACAATATCTTGCTGTGTTGCCCAGACTGGAGTGCAGGGGCAAGATCATGGCTCACTGCAGCTTCTAACTCCTGGGCTCAAGTGATCTTCCTGTCACATGAGTCTCCCAAGTAGTTGGAACACAGGTGCCAGCCACCACACCTGGCTAATTTGGTTTGGTTTTGTTTTTTTAGAGATGGGCTCTTGCTATGTTGCCTATACTGGTCTTGAACTGCTGGCCTCAGGCAATCTTCCTCCCTTGGCCACCCAAAGTGCTGGGATTACAAGCATGAGCCACTGTGCACAGCTGAAATTTTCAACTTAGTCTTTTTGTACATGTGACATTTTATTCATAGAATCCATACATGGAAGGGAAATTTCTGAGTTCAGAGCAATACATATGATACAAGACTTGATATATAGACTAGAGTTTCTTAGCCTAACTGGAGGGGCTGGCTTAGGTAATCCATGGATTCCCTGAAATTGGGGACACCATTGGAAATATGTGTGAGCTAAGGGGCAGTTTCCTATGATTTTTAGGCCTCAAAATGTCTCTTGGACTCAAAATTGCCTTAGGGCAGAGGACGTGTGTACCCCCAGTATAGAATCTCGGACAGTGAATGTGAGTAAACATTCGGCAGAAAAGCTCTGCCAAACTGAGTGCTCTCATGTGACTTTTTCATCAAGTCAGTATTCCTGGGATCTCTTGTACATGATAATCTCGCTCTTGTACATGATAATCTCACTCTTGTACATGATAATCTCACTCTTATAAGGTTTCATCATTTCTGCTTACCCTAGTTTTCTTTCCCACTCTGTTCCCTCTCCCACCAGACTGGACTCTGAAATGGGCATGTACAGAGACGAAGAGACCCCAACATGCTTCAGGCTTTGAGTGGAGAGGACAAAGCCTCTGCTGGGACACGGAACAGAGGGATGTGGAGTCCCTGAAGATGCTTTTGGACAATGGTCTGAGGTTGGGACAGTGGCAGGAGATACCATTCACCCAGGATCTCCAGGACAAGAGATCAGAATGGCAGTTACAAGTGTTTTTTTTCAAACTGGTTGCCAGGTTGGCATGAGCCATGACATCAGAGATTCCGACCTTCCTGATTGGAGGGACCGGACTCCGTGGTGCCTGGAGGTCAGTTGGACAACAGTATCTTCTCAGAGCTGTTCTCCACTCCTGACTTCTCCTAGGCTTGAGAATTGATAACATACTCCTCTGGATCCTAGCAGTGTCCAGAAGAAGGCCATGGACAGAACGGAGACTAGGTTCCATAAGAGGGGACAGATTACGGGAAAGATCATGACCAGCCGTCAACCGCACCCCCAGAATGAGCAGAGTCCCCAGCGGAGCACCTCGGGGTACCCCCTCCAGGAGGTGGTGGATGATGAAGTGTTGGGACCATCAGGTGAGGGGACTGGTGGAAGAAGAGGTGGCATAGGATTGACTAAGACGAAGGAAGGGGGCCGGGTGTGGTGGCTCACGCCTGTAACCCCAGCACTTTGGGAGGCCGAGGCGGGCGGATCACCTGAGGTCAGGAGTTGAAGGCCAGCCTGGCCAATATGGTGAAACCCCATCTCTACTAAAAGTATAAAAATTAGCCAAGTGGTAGTGGTGCACACCTGTAATCCCAGCTACTCAGGAGGCTGAGACAGGAGAATCACTTGAGACTGGGAGGAAGAGGTTGCAGTGAGCTGAGATCACACTACTGCACTCCAAAAGAAAAAAAAAAAAAAAGAAAAGAAGGGTCAGCGGTCAGGAAGGAGAACCTGAGGAGGGTGTGTGGGAAGAATGGAGAAATTCAGGCTGGGTGCGGTGGCTCACACCTGTAACCCCAGAACTTTGGGAGGCCAAGGCAGGTGGATCACTTGAGGTCAGGAGTTTGAGACCAGCCTGGCCAACATGGTGAAACCCTGTCTCTACTAAAAGTACAAAATTGAGCTGGGCATTATGGCAGGCACCTGTAATCCCAGCTACCTGAGAGGCTGAGGCAGAAGAATAAATGGAATCCAGGAGATGGATGTTGCAGTGAGCTGAGATTGCACCACTACACTCCAGCCTGGGTGACAAAGCAAGACTCTGTGTCAAAACAAAACAAAACAAAACAAAAAAGGAGGGACTCAGAGAGCCAGGGACCAGGGAAGGACATGAAGCAGTGTTCGGAGGACAGAGAGAGAGAAGAATGGGGAGGGGAAGGAGCGGCACATGGGGTTGAGCAGAGGACAAAATCAGAAAGATGGCTTAGAGAAGCCAGCAGTCTGCGAGTCTGGGGAGGATGGAGAGTGGTTTGGGGTTTGGGGTCGGGGTCTAAGGTGATCAGATGCAGAAGCATTACACGGCGGCCTGGTTTCTTTACTCAGCCCCTGGGGTAGATCCCAGCCCCCCATGTAGGTCCCTTGGCTGGAAAAGGAAGAGGGAGTGGTCAGATGAATCTGCGGAGGAGCTGGAGAAGGAGCTCGCCCCTGAGCCTGAGGAGACCTGGGTAGTGGAGATGCCATGCGGGCTCACGATGAAGCTGAAGCAACAGCGAGTGTCACCCATCCTCCCTGAGCACCACAAGGACTTCAACAGTCAGCTTGGTAGGAGGACACCCCAGAGAGCAGCTCCAATCCTGTTCTTTCTAAAAAGAGGAAACTTCCAATAACCACACTTTTCCAATGGGAAAGATACGCCCCCAGTGGGTGAGCTCTCCACGCAGGAGGACTCAGAAGTGATCACTCATGAGGGACACTTAGGAGACGATAGAGGACTAGGCTAGACTTGATAAAGGTTGGCGCTTGGGATGAGAAAGCTTGGTTTCGGGCCAGGTGCAGTTCCTCACGCCTGAGATCCTAGCACGTTGGGAGGCTGAGGCAAGAGGATTGCTTGAACTCAGGACTTTGAGGCTGCAGTGAGCTATGACTGCACCACTGCACTCCAGCCTGGGTGACAGAGCAAAACCCTGTGTCAAAAGAAAAACGAAGGCCGGGTGTGGTAGCTCATGCCTGTAATCCCATTACTTTGGGAGGCTGAGATGGGTGGATCACTTGAGGTCGAGACCAACCAGAGCGATATAGCGAAACCTCATTTATACTAACAATACAAAAATTAGCCAGGCATGCCTGTTATCCCAGCTACTCGGGAGGCTGAGACAGGATAATCGCTTGAACCCAGGTGGAAGAGGCTGCTTTGAGCCAAGATAGCACCACTGCATTCCATTCTGGGTGAGAGAGTGAGACGCTGTCTCAAAAAAAAAAAAAAAAAAAAAAAGGAAGGAAGGGCCCAGAAGTCAGGAAGGAGCACGTGAGGAGGGTGTGTGGGAAGAATGGAGGTACTCAGGCAGGGTGCAGTGGCTCACACCTGTAATCCCAGCACTTTGGGAGGCCAGGCAGGCAGATCACTTGAGGCCAGGAGTTGGAGACCAGCCTGGCCAACATGGTGAAACCCTGTCTCTTCTAGAAGCACAAAAATGAGCTGGGCGTTCTGGTGGGCACCTGTAATCCCAGCTACTTGGGAGGCTTAGGCAGGAGAATCACTGGAACCCAGGAGGCAGAGGTTGCAGTGAGCCAAGATCGCACCACTACACTCCAGCCTAGGCCACAAAGGAAGACTGTTTCTCAACAACAACAACAACAACAACAACAACAACAACAAAAAAAAAAAAAGGGACTCAGACAGCCAGGGACCAGGGAAGGATATGAGGAAGTGTTCTGAGGACAGAGAAACGGGAGAATGGGGAGGAGAAGGAGCGGCACATGGAGCTCAGCAGAGGAGACAGACAGAAGGAAAGATGGCTTGGAGAAGCCAGCAGTCTGCGAGGCTGGGGAGGATGGAGAGTGGTTTGGGGTTTTGGGTCGGGCTCTAGTGTGATCAACTGCAGAAGCATTACACCGTGGCCTGGTTTCTTTACTCAGCCCCTGGGGTAGATCCCAGCCCCCCGCATAGGTCCTTTTGCTGGAAAAGGAAGATGGAGTGGTGGGACGAATCTGAGGAGTCGGAGGAGGAGCTACGGAAGGTGCTCGCCCCTGAGCCTGAGGAGATCTGGGTGGCGGAGATGCTGTGTGGCCTCAAGATGAAGCTGAAGCGACGGCGAGTGTCGCTCGTGCTCCCTGAGCACCACGAGGCCTTCAACAGGCTGCTTGGTAGGAAGACACCCCAGAGAGCACCTCCAATCCTGTTCTTTCCAAAAACAGGAAACTTCCAATAACCACACTTTTCCAATGGGAAAAATATGCTCCAGTGGGTGAGCTCTCCATGTGGGAGGAATGTGAAGTGATCACTCATGAGGGACACTTAGGAGATGATAAAGGATTAGGTCAACTTGATAAAGGTCAGCGCTTGGGATAAGAAAGCTTGGTTTTGGGCCAGGCGCGGTGGCTCCCGCCTGAGATCCCAGCACGTTGGGAGGCTGAGGCAAGACGATTGCTTGAACTCAGGACTTTGAGGCTGCAGTGAGCTATGACTACACCACTGCACTCCAGCCTGGGTGACAGAGCAAAACCCTGTCTCAAAAGAAAAACCAAGGCTGGGCACAGTAGCTCATGCATGTAATCCCAGCTACTCGGGAGGCTGAGACAGGAGAATCGCTTAAACCTGGGAGGCAGAGGTTGCAGTGAGCCAAGATCAGGCCACTGCATTCCAGCCTGGCCCACAGAGCAAGACTCTGTCTCAAAATAAATTAATAAATAAATAAAAATAAAAATCAAATAAAGAAAAACAAAATCAATAAACAAAGAAAGTGGTTTCAGCTGTGCCCTCTGAAACTTAATGTCTCTTACTGACTTTTCTAAACCTAAGTGTCTCCATCCATAGTGGGGGATACCAAGGCCATGGTCACACCCTGATGTGACTGTCTCATGAGGAAATGATGGGAATTCCTTTATGACTCTGCAGTGGTCCCTCCGTGTCTGCTGGAGGGGGTCCTGGCTGATTCCCAGCTCTACATCCTGTAGATTCTCACACCCAGGGCCTCCGGCCTCTTCTCAGGGGAGTCTCAGAGCAGGAGCCTCTCTCCCTTGCCCAGTGAAAGTCATTCTCCCCTCTCCCATCCACCTCACCCGCGGCCACAATCCTGAGACCTCCCCCCGGGAGGCACACTTCTCCTCGCTGCCCTGCTGCTCCCACGGAAACCCTGTCCTGCTTCTCACACTGACATCTGCTCTCTAATCACAGAGGATCCTGTCATTAAAAGATTCCTGGCCTGGGACAAAGATCTGAGGGTGTCGGACAAGGTAAGGTTGTTCTCCATGTAACTGTTCCTGTTCCAACGCATGGCTGGGCGGAGGGCGCAGCTTCCAAACCCACAGTTCTCCCTCCACCACCTCCCACCAGATGCTCCTACAGTCTTTTTTTTTTTTTTTTTTTTTTGTGAGACAGAGTCTTGCTCTGTTGCCCAGGCTGGAGGGCAGTGTCTCGATCTTGACTCACTGCAGCCGATGCCTCCCGGGTTCAAGCGATTCTCCTGCCTCAGCCTCCAAGCAGCTGGGATTACAGACATGAACCACCACGCCTGGCTAATTTTTGTGTTTTTAGTAGAAACGGGGTTTTGCCATGTTGGCCAGGTTGGTCCTGAACACCTGACCTCAGGCGATCCACCCGCCTTGGCCTCCCAAAGTGCTGAGATTACAGACGTCAGCCACTGTGCCCGACCAGCTCCCATGGTCTTGAGTCTTGGCACCCACAAATTTTTTTTTTTGTGAGACAGAGTCTAGCTCTGCTCCCCAGGATGGAGTGCAGTGGCATGATCATAGCTCATTGCAGCCTCTAATTCCTGGGCTGAAGCAATCTTCTTTCCTCAGCCTCCTGAGGAGCTGGGACTAGGCACATGCCACCATGCTCAACTAATTTTTGAAATGTTTGTAGAAACAGGGTCTCACTATGTTGCCCAGGTTGTTCTCCAACTGTTGGGCTCACATGATCCTCCTGTCTCCACCTCTCAAAAAGTACTGGGATCACAGGCTTGAGCCGCCACTCCCGGCTATTCTTGGTCTTTTTATGATTTGTCAGCATCTCCCTCAGGATTCTGCTGGTCTCTTGCAGAGTGAATGAGTGGCCCCTGCCTCTCCTATGGGTCCTTTGGGATCTGAGCTCTGGGCCACAGTCTGGCCGCAGCCCTGAAGCTCCTGGCCCCTCTACTCTCAGCTCTTCGGGACAGTTCTCTGCCTGGCACACAAAAGACCCTCCTGACACCAGCCGACCTAGACACACTCCCTCCAAAGATCCCATCGGAGCCCACCATCCTGGGAGCATCACCCAAAACCCTTCCTCTGGCTTCTCGGATTTGCATCCGACCTTCGAATACCCCTCCATCCCGCAATTTCCAAATGAGTACAGTCACCCCAACACTGAGGTCCCTTCTCTGATGGGCAGCCCCTCCCCAGACCCTCATTCCCCCTCTCCACAATCTTCCTCTTCCAAGATGTGACCTCTCCCTCTCTGTGTTCCTTTCTCTCCATCAGTATCTCCTGGCTATGGTCATAGCGTATTTCAGCCGGGCCGGCTTCCCCTCCTGGCTATACCAACGCATTCATTTCTTCCTGGCTCTGTGAGTGGTTTCCTGCCTCCTATCCGTCAATATCCAATGCCCTGGGACAGCGGGGGAAGTGGGATTCCAGCCTTTCATTTATTCTTTCACCTATTTGTCCTCTTTACTCTGTGTACAAAAAAGAGAGGATTATACTATCATAGACTGTTGTTTCTAAACAGAAACTCAGGCTGGGCACAGTGGCATACGCCTGTAATCCCAGCACTTTGGGAGGCCGAGGCAGGCGGATCACCTGAGGTCAGCAGTTCGAGACCAGCCTGGCCAACATGGCCAAACCCCGTCTCTACTAAAAATAGAAAAATTAGCTGGGCGTGGTGGTGTGCATCTGTAATCCCAGCTACTCGGGAGGCTGAGGCAAGAGAACCCTTTGAACCCAGGAGGTGGAGGTTGCAGTAAGCTAAGGTTGAGCCACTGCACTCCAGCCTGGGTGACAGAGTGAGAATTTTTCTCAAAAAAAAAAAAAAAGCCAAAAAAACAAACTCCAATGCCAGTGTACAAATAAAAGAATAAAACAAAAGGAATCATAAACCGCTCATAAGGGGAAAAGAAAAGGAGTGGAGGAGTGGACATGCCGCTTCCTCCAGCAAGCAGACGTTTCTGGTTCTTCTCTCTCTCTCCTTCCCACACCAACCACAAATGCCATCGACCTCCTCTGGGTTCCCATGACAGAGGCCACAGTTCAGGTCCCCCTCGCATCACTCGAATCCACTGTCAAATGCTCCCTGCTGGGGTCTCCTGGAGTCTCTCCCCAAGCCAGGGGGCTTCCTAGTGCAGCCTGAACATCTTTCCAAAGCACGACAACCTCACTGCCCACCTGAACAACTTCCTTAGCTGATGCCTTTCTCTATCGAGGCCAGGGTCCACAGTGTCAATTCTACCCTCTCTACAATCTCTACAAGCACACTGGCTCGCCATCTTGTTATTTCCTAGCTCGGCTTCACTGCTCCTTCCAAATGCCCTCCACTCGACTTTGTGTTTGTGTTTTCTGTCTGGGTGTCCCGCACACATGTGGCTCTGAAGGGAAGGACCCATTCCTTGAAGTCAGTTCACCCCACAGCCTCTGTGATGCCTTCCCTCATCTTCCAACTTCTGCATGCCCATAGCTCTCTAGTTACATCCTGGACACTGGGATTAGGTCATCTGCCTTGATTACTCCCAGTCCCATTAGACTAGATGCCTGTAGAAGGCAGGGTCCTGGCAAAATATCAATGTATTCAATTTCTTTTATTTTTTTGAGACAGACTTGCCCTGTCCCCCAAGCTGGAGTGCAGTGGTGAGATCATAGCTCACCGCAGCCTCCATATCCTGGGCTCAAGCGACCCTCCCACCTCAGCCTCTTTATTAGCTCTGACTACAGGGCTGTGCCACCACACCTGGACAGTTTGTTTGTTTGTTTATTGAGACAGAGTCTTGCTCTGCCTCTCAGGCTGGAATGGAGTGGCCCAATCTCAACTCACTGCAACCTCCGCCTCCTGGCTTCACACAATTCTTATGCTTCAGCCTCCTGAGTAGCTACGCCTAACGGGTGTGCCACCGCACCAGGCTGATTTTTGTATTTTTAGTAGAGATGGGGTTTCTCCATGTTGACCAGGCTGGTCTCCAACTCCTGGTCTCAAGCGATCCACCTGCTTCAGCCTTCTAAAGTGCTGGGATTACAGGCATGAGCCACCGCGTCTGGCATATTTCTTCTATTTTTAATAGAGACGAGGGTCTTGCTATGTTGCCCAGGCCCGTCTCAAACTCCTGGCCTCAAGTGATCCTCCTGCTTTGGCCTCCCAATGTGCTGGGATTCCAGGCGTAAGCCACCACTCTCGGCCACCAGTTGGGTTTTTGTCTCCATCCTGAAGGAGTGGGAGACGCCCTTGATCAGGTCTCTGTCCAGCAGAGCCCTCCTGAGGAAGGCATGGCTCTCTGCAGAGTGGGTGCCAGTCCTGAGCTAGGGATGGTCCCTTACCTTCCTCTCTGGGAAGCTGACCTCAGCCGGAGGCCTCTCCTGGTGGTGCCCCTGAGCAGCAACCTGATTTCTGTCCTCAGCTACCTGGCCAATGACATGGAGGAGGACGACGAGGACTCCAAACAAAACATCTTCCACTTCCTGTATGGGAAGAACCGCTCTCGCATACCCTTGCTCCGTAAGCGTTGGTTCCAGTTAGGCCGTTCCATGAACCCGAGGGCCAGGAAGAACCGCTCTCGCATACCCTTGCTCCGTAAGCGTCGGTTCCAGTTACGCCGTTGCATGAACCCGAGGGCCAGGAAGAACCGCTCTCAGATAGTCCTGTTCCAGAAACGTCGGTTCCACTTCTTCTGTTCCATGAGTGGCAGGGCTTGGGTTTCCCCGGAGGAGTTGGAGGAGGTGAGTGGGGCCTGGGGAGGTGGAGGAGGTGGGGAGGAATTGGGTGGGCTGGAGGCTGGATGAGGGGAGAGAGGGATATCCTGGCGAGTCCCCATCTTCTCAAAGGGCGTTTGTTTTTCCAGATCCAGGCTTATGACCCAGAGCACTGGGTGTGGGCGCGAGATCGCGCTCGCCTTGCCTAGAGCTCCAGGGACCGTGGAGGCCTGAGGTCATCGGCCTGAGAGAAGGTACATCTGCATCCTCCGGGGTAAAGGCAGAATATTGGGGTCTATTTCGGAAATCCGAAGAACCCAATTGCTTGATCCGGCTTCAACCCTGGGCAACGTGGCAAGATCCCCTCTCCACAAAAATACAAAAATTAGCCAGGCGATGTGGGATGCATCTCTACTCCCAACTACTCAGGAGGCTGAGGCGGGAGGATCGCTGGAGCCTGGAAGGTCGGGGCTGCACGGAGCCCTGATCCTGCCACTGCACTCCAGTCTGGGCGACAGAGTGAGACCCTGCCTCAAAAATAATCATAAATACTGAGTTTGGGGAAGTTCATTATGATTGACACACTTGAGTTACCGATTTGGGTCGAGGGTTCAGTGAAGCTTTGGTTTACATCTTGTGCAGCTAACCACCGTGAGCACAGAGCATGAGACTTCATCATGAGGAGGTAGGATTAAGGATTAGGCTTCTGGACTCGTGGTTCGTGATGTTGTCACATTAGAAATACATCTAGCATGGTTACAAGTCTGGATCTTAAGTGACACAAAAGGCCCCAGCTGTGATGAAGTCCAAAGCCACATTCTCTGAGGGTGCCCTACTCCCTGGGCAGACCCACCCAAAGTCCTTGCTATGAAGCAGATCACTGGGGCTGACCTTGGGTGTATTAAGTGAGTTTTGGAGTCGTGGTCACCAAAGTGTGAGTTTCACAGTTGAACACGATGGTTCAGAAGCAGGGTATAGAATGAAAGGCAGCAGATAAAATTGCATTTCTCAATTGCTCTGAACTCTAGACTTGACATGGGACATGAATAACCTTCCTGTCTAGAGAGCTGCCTCCTTGAAGTGTGACATTGTCTCTCTCACTTCCAGAACACCGGACCCAGGGGAGATGTGGATTTTCAGCAGGAACTTTATTCCAATGCTAATGGCAGACACCAGGAAGGAGGAGATGAACCATTTGTGCACATCATCTAGAAGAACCTGGACCATTCTTGATGGAGCTGAATACAGTCATCACGTTGTCCTCCTAGGAGCAGGGGTGGGGGGAGGGGGGTGGGGTCCTTCTAGGAGTCCTTGGAGAAAACCAAGAAACCAGGAGTGTTTCCAGTTCCACCCTTTCCTGCGGCACCACCACCCTTTTTATATTGCTGAATTCCAACCTCCCTGGGGCGGAACTTGGAGGTCCTGTTTCTTACGGACTTGGTTGCCACAGTCCAGGAGCATTTGAAGGCACAATGCAGGGGCTCAGATTGGCACAGAATTCTTTTGTGAAATATCAGTGCCACAGATTGTAACAGATAGCTTCATGCACACTCTGCATTTTATTGGTTTGTTTGGAAAATGTTGGCCATTGAATTATTCATAGATTTATTTCAAATAGTTTGGAAATTGTTGTACTTTTGAAAACATGCTGTTCCTGTAGTTTTTTGATGAGAGTTATAGTTGTTATATATACATAAAGATAATTTTCATTTTTAAGAGACGATTGTTTTTATCCTAAATATTTTATTATCTTTAAATTTGTTTCTGTATTATTATATGTGCTCCTGAAGCGAGCACTCTTTTTATCTATGATACTTCCATAATAATCTCTTCTATTTATAGCTATTGGTAGTTCCCCACCAGAAAAAAACATAATTCTGGTGATAGAAATTTTTATTTGCTGTTTAGGTTTGTGACTGAATTGTGAGAATTCAGTTGTGATTTTTAACATGTCTCAGATATATATAATAACACGTCTAATATGTACCATCTATTTTATTGGTTTATTTTGAAAAACATGGGTATATAATTATTTAAATATTATTTTATTTATTGAAATATTTATTAAATATATTTATTTATTTAAATATTATTACTTTAAATATTATTTTAAATATTTTGGAAATACTGATATTTTTGAATAGATGCTGTTTCTATAAAGCTGTGTGATGGGTGTTATAACTGTTATATACACATACATATAATTTTGTTTTCCTTTTTAAGAGCGGATTCTTTTCATCCTAAATCTTTTACCTTTCAATCTTTGTATCTATTATTACACGTGCTGCTGAAGGGAGCATGGTTTTTATCTATGATACTTAGTTAACATATATATTACATTTATAGCTATGTAGTAGTTCCCCTAAATTCTTGTAAAAATAAATTTTTATTTGATATTTCATATATGTTTGAAATGTGAGAATTCAGATGTAATTTTTTTACCTTGTTTTGGCATGTTTGTATGTTACTTTAAAGAGGATGTGCGTTCTAAAGGAGGACATGAGCTGTGTGTTTTCAAGAGAACAATAAGAGTGCGTCTCTTGGGGAAACATAATAAAAATGAACTTTTCTCACCTTCACAGCAATTGTGATCATATTGGTCTGGATTGATTATTTGCTGCCCAGTGATATTTTTCCTTAATGGGGTTGTGGTTATTTGAACATATTTATTAGCTCTGGAAGATAATCCTGTGCTGTTTTTTATGTAGAAAAAAACATAAGGCTGGGTGCAGTGCTCACACCTACAATCCCTGCAGTTTTGCAGGTCATGGCGGGAGGATCACCTGAGGCCAGGAGTTTGAGGCCAGCCTCAGCAACATAGCATCTACATCTATTTTTAATTTTTATTTTTTAAAGAAAAACAATAGAAGAGAAGGCTGATCCCAAGCTACAGGGTTTTTTTGTTTGTTTGTTTGTTTTGGAGACAGAGTCTTGCTCTGTCTCCCAGGCTGGAGTGCAGTGGCACAACCTCGGCTCCCTGCAACTTTCACCTCTGGGTTCAAACAAATTCTCCTGCCTCAGCCTCCCAAGTAGCTGGGACTACAGGCACCCGTCTGTATGTCCGACTAACTTTGGTAAAAATAGTAGAGACAAGGTTTCACCATGTTGGCCAGGCTGGTCTCGAACTCCTGACTTCAAGTGATCCACCCACCTCGGCCTCCCAAAGTGCTGGGATTACAGGCATGAGCTACTGCACCCAGATGCCAAGCTAGAGTTTTAAGGTAGGAAATGAGAGAAAGATATTGAGAGAGGAAAACCAGGTGGTAAGAAAACTCTAAAGGTGGCCGGGCCTGGTGGCTCACGCCCATGATCCCAGCAGGAGTTTGAGACCAGCCTGGCCAACATGGTGAAACCCTGTCTCTACTAAAAATACAAAAATTAGGCAGGCGTGGTGGTGCACACCTATAATCCCAGCTATTTGGGAGGCTGAGGCAAGAGAATCACTAGCAGAGATTGTGTCTCCTCACCCCCTCTCAAAAAAAAAAAAAAAAAAAAAGTTCCTTCAACAGTTAAAGCTGTGAAAGACAGGCACTCTGCCATGCAATTCTTTGTGATTTTTCTTTTTTCTTTTTGGAGTTGGGGTCTTACGCTGTCACCCAGACTGGGGTGCAGTGGTGTGGTCATAGCTCTCTGCAGCCTCAAA
Organism: Pan paniscus; assembly: GCF_029289425.2. Taxonomy (NCBI): domain Eukaryota; kingdom Metazoa; phylum Chordata; class Mammalia; order Primates; family Hominidae; genus Pan; species Pan paniscus. Next base: position 92,907,554 of record NC_073255.2, read on the forward strand.
CTCAAGCTCAAGCAATCCTCTTACCTTGCCTTTCAAATTGCTGGGATTATAAGCATGAGCCACTGCATCTGGCCTGTGTGACACAATTCTGTTTTTTGTCTTTTTTTTTTGGTGGGGGGGGGGGATGGAGTCTCCCTCTGTCACCCAGGCTGGAGTGCCATGGTGTGATCTTGGCTCAATGCAAGCTCCGCCTCCTGGGTTCACGCCATTCTCCTGCCTCAGCCTCCCGAGTAGCTGGGACTACAGGCGCCCGCCACCATGCCTGGCTAATTTTTTGTATTTTTAGTAGAGACGGGGTTTCACTGTGTTAGCCAGGATGGTCTCGATCTCCTGACCTCGTGATCTGCCCGCCTTGGCCTCCCAAAGTGCTAGGATTACAGGCGTGAGCCACCGCGCCCAGCCTATGTGATGCAATTCTGATGTCAACTCCCTGATGTTACCTCAAATGCCACAGGTTAAGGCCACCAGCCCCCACTAGGCTGCCCTCGCTTTAGACACACCTGCAGGCTTGGGTGTCCTCAGACCACATGTACTTCTCACCAACTGGCTGCAAATTTGGAGGTTCCCACCATGCCCTCAAGTTCGATAACTCACTAAAAACAATTCACAGAATGCAGAAAAGCATGATACTTTCTCTTTTTTTTTTTTTTTTTTTTTTGAGACGGAGTCTTGCCCTGTTGCCCAGGCTGGAGTACAGTGGCCACCATGCTTGGCTAATTTTTGTATTTGTATTAGAGACGGGGTTTCGCCATGATGGCCAGGCTGGTCTTGAACTCCTGACCTCAGGTGATCCACCCGCCTTGGCATCCCAAAATGCTGGGATTATAGGCATAGCCACCATGCCCGGTCGACTTCTAGAGTTTCAATAACAGAGATGTGATTCAAGAAGGGAGACATGTTTTGTAGATGGCAGGAGCTTCATGAAAAGAAGCCAATGAAGGGCAGGACGTGTAGCTGTCTACCTACAGGAAACCAGCCAGGAGCCTCCCCACAGGGACTTCACCACAGATGGCCGGGAAAATCTGCATTAACCTGACCTCTGGACCTAAGACAGGACAAGGCCTTGACCATTTCTACAGACTCACAAGATGTAATCTCTGTGGTCCATGCCCGTGGTGTGATCTGGGAAACGGGGGGCCTTCTAAATGCCAACAACAAGGAAATCAAATGTGCAACAGACAGAAATACCGGCATTGACGTGGGCCATGGAGAGGCCTAAACAGATGACTGCAGTTCACTGATAAGGTCATCAAAGGGGTGACTCTGAAATAATAAATTTCAGATGCCACGGCCCAAATAGCTGCATGAGGTGGGGAAGTCCTCCACAAGCCTCTGCTTCCTTCAGTACCTGTTTATGAAATAAGCCGAGGTACTTCCCTGGGGAATTTCCTTTCTCTTTCTTTCTTTCAAGACGGAGTCTTGCTCTGTCGCCCAGGCTAGAGTGCAGTGGTGCAATCTCGGCTCAATGTAACCTCTCCCTCCTGGGTTTTAGCAATTCTCCTGCATCAGACTTCTGAGTAGCTGAGATTACAGGTGCATGCCACCATGCCCAGCTAATATTTGCATTTTTAGTAGAGACAGGGTTTCACCATCTAGGCCAGGCTGGTCTTGAACTCCTGACCTCGTGATCCACCTGTCTTGGCCTCCCAAAGTACTGGGATTACAGGTTTGAGCCATCACGCCCGGACTTTTTTTTTATTTTTTGAGACGACGTTTCACTCTTGTTGCCCACGCTGGAGTGCAATGGCACGATCTCAGCTCACTGCCACCTCCTCCTCCCAGGTTCAAGCGATTATCCTGCCTCAGCCTCTTGAGTAGCTGGGATTACAGGCACCCAACACCAAACCCAGCTAACTTATTGTATTTTTAGTAGAGATGGGATGTCACCATGTTGGCCAGGATGGTCTTGAACCCCTGACCTCTAATGATCCACCTGAATTGGTTTCCCAAAATGTTGGGATTACAGGCACAAGCCACTGCGCCCAGCCCCACCCATATCTCTTTTGGTCAAGGGAGCACAATTCAGAAGAATCTTGCCAGGGAAGACTGGTAAATGGACGTCAACGTGATGCCTATGGCTCCTGGTGGATTTAGATACCTCCTGGTGCTTATTGATATCTTTACCAGTTGCACGGGGGCTTTTCCATGCCAGACTGAAAACGCAGGAGATCAATGATCAACCTTCAACTATTTACTAGCAGAACACTGAGGGGACTGTGCGGTCACCAATACCTCCTATTGCACTTGGATAAACACCTCCCAGGAAATACAGATGAATAGAAAGGACATAGTCAAACAAGCAGAATGGCTGCATTCCTTCAACCAGAAGGGCCATTAGTCTGTTTTCACACTGCTATAAAGAACTACTGGAAACTGGGGAATTTATGAAGAAAAGAGGTTGAATTGACTCACAGTTCTGCAGGCTGTACAGGAAGCATGGCTGGGGAGGCCTCAGGAAACTGACAATCACGGCAGAAGGTGAAGGGGAAGCAGGCACGTCTGGCCATGTTGGAGCAGGAGAGACAGAGAGAGTGAAGTGGGAGGGCTGCACGCTTTTAAACAACCAGATCCCACAAGCGCTCACTCAATATCACGAGAACAGCAAGGGGGAAGTCGGCCCCCATGAGCCAATCACCTCCCACCAGGTCCCTCCCACAACACTGGGAATTACAATTTGACATGAGATTTGGGTGTGGATACAGAGCTCAACCATGTCAAGGGTAGTTCAACTGCTGAGATTGATTGATTGATTGATTGATTGATTGACTGAGATGGAGTCCTGCTCTGTTACCTAGGCTGGAGTGCAGTGGCACAATCTCGGCTCACAGCAACCTCCGCCTCCCAGGTTCAAGCGATTCTCCTGCCTCAGCCTCCTGAGTAGCTGGGACTACAGCACATGCCACCATGCCTAGCTAATTTTTGTATTTTTAGTAGAGACAGGGCTTCACCATGTTTGCCAGGCTGGTCTTGAACTCCTGACCTCGTGATCACCCTGCCTCGGCTTTTCTTTTGCTGGAATTACAGGCGTGAGCCACTGCACCCGGCCAACAACTGAGATTTAGAAGGCAGTCGAGTCCACTATACCGCACCTCACCTGGTTTCTTCCTCTGTTGGGGCCCCTCGTGGCCACTGTTCTGTTACTTTTTGGTCCTATTTATTTAAATGGATGGTGAGCTGTTTGTCCTCCAGGCTCCAACACTTCCACCTTCAGCTTGTATTACAACAATACCAGCCTTTCAAGCTACTCCAGGTGACCCCAGAACTCATTTGAACTCAGAAGCCCAAGAGTTTCATTCCTTTCACTTTAGGGGACTCAGTGCCCTGCTCAGCATGAAGTCGAAGCAGAAGCATGACCTCCATCCCTAATCCCTCAACAATGAGGAGTGGAAGGTGTTGGCAGGAGGGTGGGGGTGAGGTTTGTAGATATGTAACTGCATCAGACCAAATCTGGTTCAACTTTTTTTTTTTTTTTTTTTGATGGAGTTTCACTCTTGTCACCCAGGCTGGAGTGCAATGGTATGAACTCAGCTCACTGCAACCTCCACCTCCTAGGTTCAAGTGACTCTGCTGCCTCAGCCTCCAGATAGCTGGGATTATGAGGGTGCACCACCACACCTGGCTAATATTTTTATTTTTAGTGGAGACGGGGTTTTACCATTTTGGCCAGGCTGGTCTTGAAGTCCTGACCTCCACCTGCCTTGGCCTCCCAAAGTGCTGGGATTACAGGTGTGAGTCACTGCACCTGGCTCAGTTCAACTTTTATGTAATGAGGTTGTCAGTTGTTTTTCAATTGCCATGGACCCACAGGTTGAAGGGCATGTACCCTGTGCATGCCCAGGTTAACCAAGCATGCAACCACGGAGTGGAAACTAAAAGCTCGGCCTGAAGAGCTGAGACTGATTTAAGAACTGGACACTCCATGGCAGGAGCCAGGATCCAATCAGATTGAGTTTTGGTGTCACCCCATGGCAGGATCCAGTCAGATCACACCTCCCAGCATTACTTTATTGCAAGATCCAATCAAATCACAACTCATTACCCTATGCTTATAAAACCTGACATAGCCCCCAGCTGGGTAAGGGAGATTTGAGTATTTCTTCCTGTGTTCTTGCTAGCTGACTTACAAAAAAAGCTTCAAAAAAAAAAAGGCCATGCGTGGTGGCTCATGCCTGTAATCCCAGCACTTTGGGAGGCCGAGGCAGGCAGATCACTTGAGGTCAGGGGTGCAAGACCAGCCTGGCCAACATGGTGAAACCCTATCTCTACTAAAAATACAAAAATTAGCTGGTCATGGTGACACATACCTATAATCCCAGCTACTTGGGAGACTGAGGCAGGAGAATCACTTGAACCCAGGAGGTAGAGGTTGCAGTGAGCCAAGATCACACCACTGCACTCCAGCCTGGGCGACAGAGTGAGAAGACTCTGTCTAAAAAAAGAACAGTTAAAATTAGCACCAAATGCTTTACGAGTAAAAAAAGTTTTTAGCTGCATATGTTTAAGTAACTTTTTAGAATGTAAAAAATACACATACAAAATGGAAAGGCACAAAGAAGAGAGCAAAAAAGTGCATGAGATCTCACATCCAAGGATAACCGCTGAGAACATGAAAGTGCTGACTCTTCCAGCCTTTATACTATACACATTTAGGCCGTTGTTTTGTTTTTATAAAACCGTAATCATATAATACAGATAGTTTGATAATCTGGTTTTTAAACACAACAATTACATAACATTTAGCTGTTTCTTTTGCATTCAGATTCATAAGGGTTCCAGTAACTCATTTATCAGAAAACCAAGAGAAACAGTCTCATTAAAATATAAGTACATAAGGCAGGCATGGTGGCTCACACCTATAATCCCAGCACTTTGAGAGGCCGAGGTGGGTGGATCACCTGAGGTCCGGAATTTGAGACCAGCCTGGCCAGCCTGGACAACATGGTGAAACCCTGTCTCTGCTAAAAATACAAAAATGAGCCAGGTGTGGTGGTGCGCGCCTGTAATCCCAGCTATTCAGAAGGCTGAGGCAGGTGAATCGCTTAAACTCGCAAGGTGGAGGTTGCAGTGAATCGAGATCGTGCCACTGCACTCCAGCCAGGGCGCCAAAGTGAGACTCCATCTCAAAAAAAGATAAAAATAAAAAATAAAAATAAAATATATATATGTTTATATATTTTTCCAGACAGGGTCTTACTCTGTCTCCCAGTCTGAAATACAGTGGCGTAATCATAGCTCACTGCAGCCTCAAGTTTCTGGGCTCAAGTGAATCTCCCACTTCAGCTTCCCAAGTAGCTGGAACTACAAGTGGATGCCACCATGCCCAGTCAATTTTTTTTTTAATTTTTCATAGAAACAGAGTCTCACTATGTTGCCCAGTCCTAATAAACACTATGTGATGAAAAGAAAAAAGTAAATCACCCTAAAGTTAAGTCTTTAATGTTAAGTCTTTAACGAGAAATGCAAATAAAGCATTTCTCAATAGATTATGGCAAGAGAATCAACTGAAGAATAAACATCTTTAGTAAATCTTTTGCTCATGTGCATTAACCAATACTCTTGAAAACCAGGATTAATTTACTGTACCTTCTTAATATTCCTTTGAAATTCCTTATGGCGCACAGGTAGTGTAGAAAATAACTGCTTCACGCTGACTGTGGTCCCTCTGGGGTGGGGGTAGGGGGTTTTCTGGATGATTTTCCCATCGTGATCAAACACCAGTCGAGTCCCAACCTTCGCCGATGCGTGGCAGGTAGAAATGGTGACATCGCTGTGAGAGAATACCAGGTGTGGTGTGTTCAGTGAGAGACCCGTGATGTTGAGCATTGACTACGCTTTTCTTCACTTGCTTTTCTCTCAAAACTTTCTTAAAAAGCTGATGATCCCTCTGAGATAACCAAGATCTAAACGGTTGAGGAGTCATCATAAAATCTAAGGTTTGGCACCTAAAAGACAGCGAGACACAGAGCACTTAACATGCTTTGTTTTGATAAAAGCTTTGATTTCATTTTTCAGGTTGAATTGCAAAACCATAAATGATCTCAAGGTTTATTTATTCACAAATAGAGATTTGTTTTGTTATTACTCTTCAAATAAAATTGTTTTAAAGAATTTTTTAAAGAATTAAAAAAATTTTTTTAAATTTTTAAAGAATCCAAAAGATATTATAATTAAAATGTATATGTAGGGCAGGGTGCGGTGGCTCATGCCTGTAATTCCAGCACTTTGGGAGGCCGAGGAGCGCAGATCACTTGAGGCCTGGAGTTCCAGACCAGCCTGGGCAACACGGCAAAACCCCATCTCTACTAAAAATACAAAAATTAGCCAGGAGTGGTGATGCACGCTATAGTCCCAGCTCTTCAGGAGGCTGAGGCACGAGAATCACTTGAACCTGGGAGGCAGAGATTGCAGTGAGCTGAGACTGTGCCACTGCACTCCAGCCTGGGTGACAGAGTGAGACTCTGTCTAAAAAAAAAAAAAAAAATATATATATATATATATATATATATATATATATACACACACACACACATATATACACACACACATATATGTGTATATATATACACACACACATATATGTGTATATATATACACACACACACATATATATATATTTAAATATAATTATAAAAATTTAGTATCTGTGCTATAATTAAATAGTGCTTTGGTGAAATGTTTCCCTAAAATTTGATGATGAAAAGCAGTGGTAACTATCATTTATTACCTACATGTTATGTTAAAATTGAGAAGTTACTGTTCTAACAAGGGTAACCATTTTTTTTTAACAATACTATTTGCTTCATTTCATTCATTTATTTCCCACATTTCAGAAGTACTAGGACTTAGATTGGCAGTGAGACAAAACAGAATTCAGAAGCTAGAAGCTGAGATACCGAGATAGAAAATTGTAAATAATAACGATTCCAATTAACTTTCTGAGAGGTTTTTCTAAGGGGTCAAGTGAATGGATAAAAACATTGTATCACCTCAGTGCACACAGTGAGCTCAGAGCTTCCCCCTGAAAGCCGAAAGTTTCAACCTCAGTTAGGTCGGCAAACTCTTGAATCTTACATGTTTGATGTTTCAGAGCTGAAAGAGACTCTAAAGTAAGGACTAAGATACCTCAAGTGCTAAAACAACGGATATACATGATATCTAGTAACTGGCTTAAAAAACTGTTTTTGCGTTTCCCAAGACAGTGTTACTCAAAATTCTGAGACATGTGGCCCAATTATTTTATAATAGGATTAGAAAAAGTCAACTTACTTAAGCCTTCAAAGTTTTCTTCTTCTACCCCACATCCATTGTCTGAAACTTCAATGAGATCCACTCCATAGTCCTTAAGCTTTAGATCTAGAAAGTTTAAATATTTATGTATTTATTAAAAATGGACCCATGCTAGAATGGCATGAACCCGGGGGGCGCAGCTTGCAGTGAGCCGAGATCGCGCCACTGCACTCCAGCCTGGGAGACAGTGAGACTCCGTCTCAAAAAGAAAAAAAAAAAATGGACCCATGCTATAAGCTTTTATATTGATATTATTTATAACATATGCAAATTGAAGAGTCATAACTATACCTTTAGTTAAACGTACGAGTATCATTTTGTGTATTTCATTTTTATAAAGCCCTTTCTGGCCATTTACTAGCCCAGATTAAATAGTTTAGCTTTTTCTTTCCTCTTTTTTTTTTTTTTTTGTCCATAGGCTAGTCAAATGAAGCAGTTGGAGTGGAGAAGGAACAAAAAAATCTGTAACTGGTTGTGATCAATTAGTGGTTAACACCGTTGCACTTTGACCGGCCTTTTCTTTTGAAAGAAATAATTTTAACATACCCAGTAAGGAGAAAGGGGGGCAGGCGCGGTTGTTCATGCCTGTAATCCCAGCACTTTGGGAGGCCAAAGTGAGCAGATCACCTGAGGTCAGGAGTTCCAGACTAGCCTGACCAACGTGGAGAAACCCTGTCTCTACTAAAAATACAAAATTAGCCAGGTGTGGTGGTGCATGCCTGTAATCCCAGCTGCTCGTAAGGCTGAGGCAGAATTGCTTGAACCCGGGCGGCGGAGGTTGCGGTGAGCCGAGATCGTGCTGTTGCACTATAGCCTGGGCAACAAGAGTGAAACTCCATCTCAAAAAAAAAAAAAAAAAAAAAAAGACAACTGGTTCTGGAATCAGACTTCCTGGATCCTATTTTATTAGCTTTATAATCCCAAAAAAAGGAAATTTCCTGTTCCTTAATTTCCTCATCTGTAAAACGAAGATAATAAGTTCTATCTCATAAAGTTACTCAGTGGATTAATAATTTTTTATGTTTATTTTATTTTGTTTTTTTCTTTTTTTTTTCTTTTTTTTTTTTTGAGATGGAGTTTTGCTCTTGTCACCGAGGCTGGAATGCAGTGGCATGATCTGATCTTGGCTCACTGCAACCTCCACCTCCGAGGTTCAAGCAATTCTCCTCCCTCAGCCTCCCGAGGAGCTGAGACTACAGCCATGCACCATCACATCTGGCTAATTTTTGTATTTTTAGTAGAGGCAGGGTTTTACCATGTTGGTTAGGCTGGTCTTGAACTCCTGACCTCAAATGATCAGCCCTGCTCTGCCTCCCAAAGTGCTGGGATTATAGATGTGAGCCACTACTCCACGCCTATTTTATTTTATTTTATTTTATTGAGACGGAGTCTTGCTCTGTCCCAGGCTGGTGTGCAGTGGCATGATCTCGGCTCACTGCAACCTCTGCCTCCCAGGTTCAAGCAATTCTCATGCCTCAGCCTCCCAAGTAGCTGGGATTACAGGCTTCTGCCACCAGGTCCAGCTAATTTTTATATTTTTAGTAGAGACAGAGTTTCACCATTTTGGACAGGCTGGTCTCAAACTGCTGACCTCAGGTATCCACCCACCTTGGCCTCCCAAAGTGCTGGGATTACAGGTGTGAGCCACCACACCCGGCCTGCTTTATTTTTTTAATAGAGATGAAGTCTCACCATGTTGGCCAGGTTGGCCTGGTGGGGTGGCTCATGCCTGTAATCGGCTAATTTTTGTATTTTTTTTTAGTAGAGATGGGGTTTCACCACGTCGGGCAGGCTGGTCTTGAACTCCTGACCTCAAGTGATCCACCCGCCTTGGCCTCCCAAAGTGCTGGGATTACAGGCATGAGCCACTGCACCCGGCCCACCTGGATAACTTCTAAAAATATTTTATAGAGATTAGATGTTGGTATGTTTTATTTTGCTTTTTTTGAGACAGAGCCTCACTCTGTCGTCCAGGCTGGAGTGCAGTGGTGTGATCTCAGCTCACTGCAACCTCTGCCTCCCGGGTTCAAGCAATTCTCCTGCCTCAGCCTCCCAAGTAGCTGAAATTACAGGCACCCATCACCATGCCTGGCTAATTTTTGTATTTTTAGTAGAGATGGCATTTCACCATGCTGGCCAGGCTGGTCTCGAACTCCTGACCTCAAGTGATCCGCCTGCCTTGGCCTCCCAAAGTGCTGGGATTACAGACGTGAGCCGCCACACCTGTCTGAACCTAGATTCTGTTCTTGCAGTGTGAAGTTCCTGAATGTTGGGAGCAGAGGTGCGATGTGATCAGGTTTAGAACCTGGTCCTGGCTGGGTGCAGTGGCTCACAGCTGTAATCCCAGCACTTTGGGAGGCCGAGGTGGGTGGATCACCCGAGGTCAGGAGTTTGACACCAGCCTGGTCAACATGGTGAAACCCCGTCTACTAAAAATACAAAAAAATTAGCCAGGCACGGTGGCGCACGTTTATAGTCTCAGCTACCTGGGAGGCTGAGGCAGGAGAATCGTTTGAACCTGAAGCTGGAGGTTGCAGTGAGCCGAGATCACACCACTGCACTCCAGCCTAGGCAACAGAGTGAGACTCTATCTTAAAAAAAAAACAAAGAACAAAGAACCTGGTCCCTCTGGATACTGAGAGGGGAATGGGCAACGGGCAGGAGTGGACATGGAGAGTTCAGCTAGAGAGGAGCCAGGGACATCCCAGCAGGAGACCAAGGTGGCTCTTGCTTGGGGATTGCAGGGATGATGGAGAGAAATGGGTGGCTTAGACACTCCAGGGAGGTAAAGCGATCGCTGGAAGTGAGAGCGAGGGAGGGGTGCTTCCTGGCTGCCTGTGCCCACCTGCTGCCATCTGAATTCCTTTGATGTTTGGCCTGCTGAGTCAACTGCAAGTCATTACCCCGCAACAGTTGCTGTTTTTCCTTTTTAACAATGCATTTGTTTCGAACCATTGAGCCATTATGTTCCGGGCCAATGGATTTTGTGGTGTTTCCCCAACTACACAGTCCTGGGGAATATTTTAAATGCCATTTAATAAAAAGTTCTGCACAATGCCGTTCCCGTGACATGTTCTGCTCAAAGCCATCACGAGCTGGTATTCAAGGGGATGGGGTTCAGCTGAGGACCCTTTTAGGTGTGACTGTGCTGGGCAGAACGCCCTGGCATGGCTCCCCAGGGCCTGATGGGACTGTGCCTGTGCTGGGCAGTGCCCCCTCCCTTGGGTTCTTCTTCTTTTTTTTTTTTTTCTTCAGATGGAGTCTTGCTGTGTTGCCCAGGCTGGAGTGCAGTGGTGTGATCTCGGCTCACTACAACCTCTGCCTCCCAGATTCAAGCGATTCTCCTGCCTCAGCCTCCCGAGTAGCTGGGACTACAGGCACGAGCCACCGCATCTGGCTATTTTTTGTATTTTTAGTAGACACGGGGTTTTGCCATGGTGCCCAGGCTGGTCTCAAACTCCTGAGCTCAAGTGATCCACTTGCCTCAGCCACCCAAAGTGCTGGGATTACAGGTGTGAGCCACCATGCCCAGTCTTGTCTTTCAAAAATATTAACAATGTATTAATGTTCTTGTGGAACACACCTGCCGTTGAGATGACATCCCCAGAACCCCTTTTCCTGGGGCCTTGCCGTAAAGCAAACTGTGGTGGTGCACTCACTTGCAAAGCACAGAAGACCCCAATTTTTGCATTCACGCCCAGGCCACATCAGAAACTGGGCATGGCCTCTTCCCTCTGCCTTATCTCCCAATTCCTGCGGCCACCTCCTGCATATTTCTGGAATCCAACTCTTCCTCTCCAATCCCCTTTGTCTGCCCTGGTTCAGATCTGGTTCTTCCCAGCCCACAATCCCTGCTACCACCCCTTGGCCACCATGGGTGCCACTGCAGAACAGGACCGCATACACCCCTGGTCTCTCTGAGTAGCTCTCTCTCCTCCTCTCTCCTTCTTCCCTCTTTTTAAAAAAAACTTTTTAGAGATGGGGTCTTGCTGTGTTGCCCAGGCTGGTCTTGAACTCTTAGGCTCAAGAGATCCTCCTGCCTCGGCCTCCTTCTTCCATTTGCCCTTCAAAATTCAGCTCAAGGCCGGGCATGGTGGCTGTCACCTGTAACCCCAGCACTTTGGGAGGCTGAGGTGGGAGGATCTGTTGAACTCAGGAATTTAAGACCAGCCTGGCCAACATGGTGAAATCCTGTCTCTACTAAAAATACAAAAAAATTAGCCAGGCATGATGGCAGGCACCTGTAATCCCAGCTACTTGGGAGGCTCAGGCAGGAGAATCACTTGAACCCAGGAGGTGGAGGTTGCAGTGAGCCAAGATCATGCCACTGTACTCCAGCCTGGGCAACAGAGCAAGATTCCATCTCAAAAGAAAAGAAAAGAAAAAAAGAGTCAGCTCAGAAATAACCCCAGGGACCAGGCGTGGTGGCTCATACCTGTAATCCCAGCACTTTGGGAGGCCAAGGCAGATGGATCACCTGAGGTCAGGAGTTCGAGACCAGCCTGGCTAACATGGTGAAATTTCATCTCTACTAAAAATACAAAAATTAGCTGGGTGTAGTGGCAGGCGCCTGTAATCCCAGCTACTCCAGAGGCTGAGGCAGTAGAATTGCTTGAACCCAGGAGGCAGAGGTTGCAGTGACCTGAGATCGCACTGTTGCACTCCAGCCTGGGCAACAAGAGCAAAACTCGGTCTCAAAAAAAAAAAAGAAAAAGAAAAGAAAGAAAGAACCCCTAGGAAGCCCCCTTGGCTCTCAGTGGGGGCCAGTAGCCTCCCCTCGGCTCCTGGACTATGATTCAGTCTTTACACCCTAGGTTCCAAGATCTGTTTAGAGGGTGTTTCCAAAGTCAAGTTCCAGGCGGCTCCTGAGGGTGACAGCAGCTCCTCAGTGGGCTCAGAGAGGCTGTGCAGAAGGGAGGGGCAGCTGCAGGCTCGCATGGGAAGTCCCTGGCGCTGCGCCTGGCATCAGCACGGATTGTGACAGTAAGAACAAACACAGAAGGGCCCCAGGACATGCAAAAGCCTGTGGCCAACATGGCGAAACCCCATCTCTATTGAAAGTACAAAAATTAGCTGGGTGTGGTGGCAGGCACCTGTGATCCCAGCGACTCAGGAGACCAAGGCTCGAGAATCACTTTAACCTGGGAAGTGGAGGTTGCGGTGAGCAGAGATCGCGCCACAGCACTCCAGCCTGGGCAACAGAGTGAGACTCCACGTTTAAAAAAAAAAAAAAAAGCCGTGGCAATCCTGCTCCTAGCTGGTCCTTGAACCCTGGGAGGATTAATTCATCTTTTCACACAGCAAACACCAACGGCCCCCTCCTTCTCCCTGTCATACCTCTCCGGGGTCGGGCCCCTAGCCAACTGTCTTGGGTCTGGATAGGACAGCGTGAGACAGTCTCTGCTGAAGGGTCACTGACAGGGAGGTGGTCTTTTAACTGTGTCTTTTTTTTTTTTTTTTTTTGAGTTGGAGTCTCGCTCTGTCGTCCAAGCTGGAGTGCAGTGGCACGATCTCGGCTCACTGCAACCTCCGTTTCCCAGGTTCAAGTGATTCTCCTGCCTCAGCCTGCCAAGTAGCTGGGATTACAGGCACCCACCACCACACCAGGCTAATTTTTGTATTTTTAGCAGAGACAGGGTTTCACCATGTTGGCCAGGCTGCTCTCAAACCCCTGACCTCAAGTGATCCGCCTGCCCTGGCCTCCCAAAGTTGGGATTACAGGCATGAGACACCAAGGCTGTCTGTTAACTCTCTCTCAGTTCCAGGCAGAGGGACCTGGGCTCCACCGTGGTGGGGTTTTTTTGTTTGTGTGTGTGTTTTGTTTTGTTTTGGAGACGGAGTCTTGCTCTGTCACCCAAACTGGAGGGCAGTGGCAAGATCTCGGCTCACTGCAACCTCCACCTTCTGGGTTCAAGTGATTCTCCTGCTTCAGCCTCCCGAGTAGCTGGGATTACAGGCCCCCACCACCATGCCCTGCTGATTTTTGTATTTTTGGTAGAGACAGGGTTTTGCCACATTGGCCAGGCTGGTCTCTAACTCCTGACCTTAAGTGATCTGCCCACCTCAGCCTCCCAAAGTCCTGGGATTACAGGTGTGAGCCACTGCGCCTGGCCTGTTCGTTCAAGACAGGGTCTCACTCTATTGTCCAGGCTGGAGTGCGGTGGCATGGTCACGGCTCACTGCAGCCTTAAACTCCTGGGCTCGGGTGATCCTCCTGCCTCAGCCTCCCGAGTAGCTGGGACTAGAGGTGCACACCACCACCCCTGGCTAATCTTTTTTTTCATTTTTAGTAGAGATAGAGTCTCACTATGTTGTTGCCCCAGCTGGTCTGGAACTCTTGGGGTCAAGTAATCCTTCTGCCTGAGCCTCTCAAAGTGCTAGGATTCCGGGTGTGAGCCATGCAATAGTGTAACTTAAAGGGGCTGGCTCCCCTGGCCAGACGTCACCTGGGACACCAAGGAATTTGACTGAATCTGTTTCTGTCTATACCTGAAGGGGTTCTGGTGGCTGGTGGGGGTGCAGCCAGCATGGAGGAGAAGCCTCCAGAGATGAGGGGCTCAAGGGCTTGCTTGGGAGGGAGCACTACCTAAACCACATACCTGGCCCTGAAACGCATGTGTGGATTTTCCTAGGAGATGGGGGCACCTCAAAGTACAAGCCGGGACAGCAATCAAGGGACAGGCTCGGGGTAACCCCATGGGGCAGAAGCTGAGCAGGGCCCTGGGCTCCCGGTATAAATTTCCTGTCCCAGCAGGGGCACCATTCAGGCCAGGGTGGGCTCCAGACCGCATTTACTCACCTCCAAAGAGGGCTGCAGACCAAGGGTCACCACCGGGCTCCCTCCGCTGGCAGGGCCTGCATGCCGGGAGCCGTGGTCACATTAGAAGGTCCGGGAGCGCAGCCCAAGGGGGCGTGTGCAGCGGCCGTGGACAGAGTGCAGCGGGCAAGTCACTGAGCCTCAGTTTCTCCATCTAGAAAATCGCTGCGGCTGTGCGGACTGCATGGCACGCAGTGGGCTCTCAGGCGTGACTGCTCATCACTCTGGCTTGGCGGAGGGAGGCCTAGAGTCCTGACCTTCACCGACCCCGCCAACGTGGCATCTGCTACCGCCTCGGAGGCAGAAGGGGCAGCGAATAGGAGCGCGCACGCGCACTGGCCATGAGGCGGCCTGGCTGCGGCTCACCGGCAACCCCCGAGTGGCGACGACGGGAACCACTGGCCTTGTGCACAGATGGACACTTGAGGTTTTGCACAGAGGGTCCTTCCAGGTGATGGAGGCTCCTGGGTCCTGGAGAGCCTACTGGGGTGACGGTCTAAGGGCCTGACAGACCCCCGACAGCAACAGGTCACATCTGGACACGTGGTCGTCTCAGGTCTAGAGAAGGCAGCTCCCCAAGGTCAGGACCGGCTATGCCTGAAGCCCCAAGTCTAACACTGTATGTCGCATACAGCAGATGCTTAATAAATGCTTGAGGGGGTGGATAAGGGCTAGAGCCATCCATATGCGCAAGAGGGTTGGAGGTGGTGGCCAGAATTGGTAGTCAGATGACCATGGAGAGTCCCACTCTCAGAAAGGTGCTGTGCCCAGGGGCAGTAGAGATGCCTCTGAATCCTCACCTCGCCCAGCCACTGATGTGTGGGATGGGGGACGGAGGGTGGCTCAGGTCTCATAGGCCCCAGGATGGGCCCAGCTCCCTGCATCAGGCAAAGCACAGTCCTCTGCAGGCCTCCTCCCAGGGTCTGGAAGCTTGCGGTCAGGGCGGCCTGTCCACACAGTCTCCAGCCTCCCTCGCAGGAGGTCAGGTGAGACAGAGGTGGGGATGGAGGTGGGGACTGGCCAGCCTACCCATGGCCCTCCCCTAAACCCTCCTGAGTGCAACTTACAGATGCTTGGAGAGGGAGAGAAACCAGAAAGGCAGAGGAGAGGCAGGGGGGCTGGTGCTGGGATTCCAGGCAGGGTACGGGGTGTGCTGGTAGGGGGGGAAAGGCAAGGAGCCCTGAGGGGGCCTGTGGGTGCAGGAGCTGGGACAAAGCACCATGCACTCACTCCCGGCGCCCCATCTCCCCCAGCCCCATGCAAAGAGGCCAGGCTAGGGGCTGAGGCTGGGGAGGGGGTCCGGGCCAGGCTCGCAGCCCACCGGCAGTGTGGCGGCCTCGCTGGGTGGGATGTGGTGGGTCATGTAGCGCTTGCCCATGAAGGAGCCGATCCGCAGCTGCTCCGGGGCCTCCTCCGGCCACCACAGGCTGGAGCTGGGCGGGGAGAGGAGGAGGAAGAGACATATGTCCCTGCCACATGGGGCACGTGCTGGGTCAAGGCCTGCTCTCCTCCCTCCCAGCTCCCTCATGTGCAGTCTCTCTCTCTCTCTTTTCTTTTTTCATTTTTTTTTTTTTGAGATGGAGTCTGGCTCTGTCACCCAGGCTGGAGTGTGGTGGTGTGATCTAAGCTCACTGCAACCTCCGCCACCCGGGTTCAAACGATTCTCCTGCCTCAGCCTCCCGAGTAGCTGGGATTACAGATGCCTGCCACCACACCCGGACAATTTTTGCATTTTTAGTGGAGATAGGGTTTCACCATGTTGCTCAGGCTGGTCTTGAACTTTTGGCCTCCAGTGATCCTCCCACCTCGGCCTCCCAAAGTGCTAGGATTACAGGCATGTGCCACTGCACCTGGCCTCACCTGCAGTCTCTGATCCCTCCTTCCTCCCTTCTAGAACCAATTGGAGGACCACCTCTCCAGGTGACCACCCTGACTACCCTGGCGTCAGCTTACTAAACCACCAGAGGATCCACAGACAGCAGGTGAGGCCCGGGAGGAGAAGGGCCTTGGCTGAGGACACACTGAAAAGACAGGGCCCGAGTGAGGCGGGACCTCCCGAACCTGTCCTCAGAGGGGCTGCTGGCCCCATCACTGACCCCTGAGGTGCGAGATACTCAGGGTGGGAGTTCCCTGCACAGGCCCAGGGAGGGGCGCTGCCCAGCTCGAAACCACGGGGCTCAGCAAGGTGGCTCACGCCTGTAATCCTAATACTTTGGGAGGCCGAGACGGGAGGATTGCTTGAGCCCAGCAGTTCCAGACCAGCCTGGGCAACATAGCAAGTCCCTGTCTCTACCAAAAATAAACCCCATGGCATGCCTGGAGGGCTTCCAGACACTGGGACCAATTCAACAGAGGGGTTCTGGGTGGGAGAGGGGCCCGAGGGGGTGTCCCCACTCACAAGCGCATGGTAGAGGCTGCCAAGAAGGCCAAGAGTAGGAGGCCGGCCAGAGAAGAGAGGATGGAGGTAATGACGATCATGCTGCCACTTCACCGCCCTGGCCAGGTGTCGATGGATCCGGGGGTCTTCCCTGCACACACACCAACTGCTCAGAGGGGCTGCCCCTCGACCCCAGGGCTGGCTGTCATCTCCTCCCTCGCTCCCTCCCCACCCACGCTGGCCTAGCTTCAAGGCCTGGCTGTCTCATATCCCCAGGCGCCCCCCTGATCCCACCCCCCGTCCCTCTTCCTCGGGACGGCACAGCATCTGTTCTCTGCCAGCCTGGACCACAGCCTCCGCCCTGCTCCTACCTTCTAGGCTGCTCCCACCCACGTGCTCATCCACTGCCCTGCTCCCTGGAGCCCAGCAGTCAAGGCCTTCAGATGACAAGACTTCCACCCCATACCCCCTGACCTCTGAAGCTGTCTCCCAGGAGACCCCCACCCCCGACACCTGGGCCGTGGCACTCGAAACTTCTGGGCCTGGTACATTCACGCTTGCCCCTTGGGGTCTGCTCAGAACTCAAGCTGGCTGCCTCCCCAGCCAGCCCCGACCCTGACCCTGACCTCCTCCACACCCTCTTCCTCCCTCCCAGCAGGGGCTGACACAGGCTGACTCCCTACAGGAGGGGGGAGGCTGTCTGTGCCCACAATGTGGCAAACGCTTGCGGATGGGCCAAGATGGTGCCCCTGCCGAGGGGGCTGGCTGGGTGCCCCACTCCCCCAGCATGAGGTTCTGTTGGGGGCTGGGCCCGACTTGGACATGGCCTCCAGGACCCCAGCCCTGTGGGAGCAGGGGTGTGGCCAGCTCAGCAGAGGTGGCCCAGAGAGATCGTGAGTCCACTGGGGGCAGCGCCCCTCCTGCCCAGCGTTACCTTGGTGGAGAGTGATGGGGTCTGACCACTTGGTCTCAGCCCTGGGTGAGCCCCTGGTGTCCATCAGGAGGAACTTCACCCTGGGGATGGGAGGTGGTGGGGGAGGAGGGGAGAGCTTCAGAGGCCGGGACCACCCTGGGCAGGGCCAAGCCCCAGGCAGCTCCTCTGGGGCCCTCCCATGGATGTGGAGTTGGGGTGCCTGTCAAGAGCAGCAGCCCATGGCCTGGCCCTGCTCTGAGAATCCCCTGAGATGTCTCCAGCCACTTGGCCTGTGCCACCACCCCTCATCCCCCCGAGCAATTGCTCTCCAGACACCAGACCTGGGCCGGGGATGCTGGTTTAGGGGCCCTGGTTCCTAAATGTCACAAGCCAAAAGAGCAGGTGAAGGTGGCTTAGCAGGGCACATGGGGCAGAGGTCACAGGCCTCCCGGAGGGGCAGCAGTAGCCAGGGGGCAGGGGGCTCAATCACCAGCAGCCTGAGGACCCAGGGCACCAGGAGCCCCGCAGACGGGCTTGGTTTGTGTCTTTGCAGGGCTGGGAGCTCTGCAAGGCCTGGGAAGTGGGGAAGGACCTGGCAGGTTGGCATTGAAAAGAGTGGCTGAGGGGGATGGGGCGGGGCATGGAGCTGGAAGGCTGAGCCAGGGTGAGGCAGCGGGGAGGGCAGAGGGTGGACCTGGAGAGTGGGTGAGAGGGCAGAAGGGGGCTGGGCAGAGCGGGGTGCTGTTCCAGCCTCATCACGCCCTGCCTTCCCGGCTTCCCCTGGGCCTGGTCTTCCTGAGGTCACCCCGCCTCCTCCTGTGTCCGGACAGTCCTGACCTGGACACACTGCCTGCTTCCCCATCCCGGCTCCACCCCGATGTTGGCAGGCCACTTGACCTCCTGTGCCTCAGTTTCCTCATCTGTAAGAGTGGGTGGGAGCCACCTCTCCTGCTCCCTGCCTAATACCGACGAGACTGGGTCTGAACTCGGCCCCCGAGTTTCCTGCCAGATCTGCCCGTGGTGGGGGACAGGGGCCTAGACTTTGGGGAAGCTGCCCCCTCCCACCTTGACTAAGATCCCGCCTCCCCAAGGTGCCCACCCGCTCCTCCTGGGCCTTGCCCGGCCCCAGCGGGGGTGAGCACTGTTGCTGACTCTACAGTGGAAGGAGCCCAGGCTTGCAAAGGGGAGGACCGGGGCCGGGGGACCCCTCCCTGGAAAGATGCTAGAGAGAGCATCCCTGGTCTCAGCAATGCCTCCACCCCAAGCACAGCCCCAGTCCCAGGGCTCTGGTGGGGACCACCCACCGATAGGGTCCAGGGCCAGGGAGGGGCGCGTTGCAGAAGGGCTGCTGGTGGCAGCCGTGGTCATGGCCCACCTGCAGCACGGGGGCGCCTCCGCTGCCCGCCATGGAGTTGTCACAGGGCAGCTGGTCCAGAGACAGGGGCAGCGTCATGTAGTGGCCATCGGTCAGCAGCTGTGGGGAGGCCGGAATGTCAGCCAGTGTCTCCGGGTTCTGGAAGCCCCTGGAGGCTGCAGGATGAGAGAACAGATGGAGGTGGGAGGGGAGAAAGCAGCTTTGTCCTTATGAGTGGGGGTTCTGTGTTCGCCCAGTCTCCAGCCCTGACCCCCCATGCCACCTCCTCCCTCAGGGCCCCCAGAGATAGTCCAGACCCAGTCGACTTTGTTACCCCTGAAGGGGAGCTTCCCTCTGGCCTTTTGTCCCCACCCAGAGCCAGGAGTGGGGAGCAGCGGGCAGTCCCAACCTGCCCAGCCCCAGCCCCAGCCCCATCGCAGTGCACCAGCCCTGCCCCACAGGAGGCCACATCCTCCCAGGTCGCAGCCTCGGTTCCCTGTCCAAAGGAAGAACTACTTGGATTCAGAGAAAGGATTGCAGAGCCCTTGACAGCTGACAAACCCACGACTTGCACTACTCCTGGGATTTGGTGTTCACTACGTGTGTATTTTTCAATACACATATTACCCCTTTAGATAAAGCCCAATTCATCCACACCTACTCTCCCAAAGGCCCCCACAGGGGCTCAATCATTGAAGGCGCTTGCTGGTGAGGGGCTCCTAGGGCCCACCACTCTCCTCAGCCGTCACCCTCACCCAGGCCCCACAGCAGTCCCTGCACCATTGCTGAAGGCCACCACGAGCCAGACGGTATCGCTGGTGCTGGCAAGCCCATCGAAGACACAGCGCGGCTGCTCCAGGGAGAAGGTGGTGGCTGTGACCTTCCCTTCCAGGTCCCAAGCTGTTATCTGTGGTGTGTAGGGCACCAGCTCTGTGGCCACGGGGGACAAAAGGTGAGCCACGGATATGGGCGTGGGGGTCCCTGGGGCTGCCTCTCCCAATCGGAGGGGGGCAGGCGCCAGGGTCTAATCACTCCAGCAGGGCCCCCAGGCCCTTGGGTCTGGCTGCAGCCACAAAGTCCCTATTCATGTCCCAGTGCAGACACCACTGCTCCAGCCTTCCGTGGTCACCTGGTCTAACACAACCCCCGTCCCTGCCTGTCACACTCTGACTCTCAGGAGCTCCTGACCCCACCCGGCAGGGTGCTGGAAGGTGATGCCCTCTCCTCCTCCCTCAAGGCTATGTGAGGTCCAGGCTGCCCTCCCTGTACCTACAGCAGGTCCCCAGAAAAGAGCAGCAGACACTCGGCCTGGCCTCAGCCTCTGTCCTCCGCTGCAGAAGCAGAGTCCAGTGTGGCGCCTGGCCTCCTGCCGCCTGGTCAGGGCCCCGTCCACCCCCGGGGCGCATGGTGCCACTCACCTTGCGGCCCTGGGCGTTGTCTGGAAGGTAGCACTGGCGGGGAAACCCTCTGGCAGTGAACGGCTTTCCGGGATTGGGGTGCTCAGGGCCCTGCGGTAGGAACAGACACCAGGATAGGGTGCTCCGAGAGCCCGCACAGGGACAGGCCCCTGCACAGCTCCAGCTCCTCCCCCGCTCCGAGATGCCAACCCCAAATGTTCCTGAATTTCCCTCTGAGCTGTGGAGCAGGGGAAAGGCTCATGGTTCAACAAGACAAAAAGATGCCTCCATCCACCACAGGTGGACCTTGGCTGGCAGCCAGTGCCCGCTGCCTGCTGCCCCCTGTTATCTTCCCACCCTGCCCCAGGCCCTACGATCCCCCTTGGCTCAAGACAGGAGACCGAAAGGGCTAGGGCCTGTCTGAGTCTCCTCTGGGACTCTGGGGCCTTGTGCCTGGACTCCTGACACCCACACGCCTGGCCCTGCCACTCCCAACCCAAGGTTCCTCGACGCACACCCTGCTGTGGCCCCGCTTCTCCAGCCCCTCCGCAGGGTTCCTCCCACTGAACTACCTGCCCTTCTGCCCAGAACAAGTCCAGCTAAGATGGCTCCTCCTCTAGGAAGGCTTCCTTGGTTCAGGAAAGAGTGGAGGGCCAGCCTTTTGCTGCCACAGCCCTAAGAGCTTGCCCTAAGCCCCGGCACTGCCTCCCCATTCCCGGCCCTCCATGGCCCTGGCCTTAGGGGACCTGGGGGCCTGAGCTTGGCCACATGGGCATCCTCAGCCTTGATCCAGGGGCAGACTGCTGGGACGTGGGTGGGGTGGGAAGAGGAGTGGCCAGGAGTGGGGGACTCAAGAAGGCCCCTCACCTGGATGCCATGGGGAATGCTGTAAACTATGAGGATGGTTCCGCAGTCCTTGTGGCCGGGGAGCGACATCTGGAACCGTAATACCTCCATCTTTCCCTGGGGCTGGGTCCCCGTCTTCTCTCCATAGATGGTTTTGCAGGAGGGACACTGCAGACTTCCATCCTGAGAGAGGCAGACGCAACCCACTGAGCTGGCAGTCTGAGAACACCCAAGACCGTCACCTCCACCGTCAGATGGTAAAGAGCCCCGGGAATGGGCTGGCCACCATCCCAGGGAGTTGCTGGCAGCCTCCTGCCCGGAAACTGGCTTCCAACAGCTTCCCTGGAAAGCTTTGTTTTGCACCAGCAACTCATGCCATTTTCGTTAAGGGACATGCTATCAGGAGACAGGTGGCGAGTGGGAAAACTCGGATCCTGAGCAGAAATCTCCACGGGTGAATCGCATTTGCAGTCGGATAGACAGCCTTGCAGTGTCTGATCTGCGGAGCTGGGCCCTGGCTGCCCAGGACGGCAGACACTAGGGAAGGCCGAGCCAGGCTCCGATGCGCCACATGACTCGGTTCTCTAAGCCTCTAAACTCTGCCCATCCCGCCTGAAGGCCGATGCAGGGAGAGCAGCTGGGGGTCGGTCTGGGCGCGGCTCTTCATGTGTAGGCTACCGTGGGGCCCAGGATCAGCCCTGCCTCAAGGCCTGGCTCCCACCTCCCAGTGGGGTGACCGTGGGCACAGCCCCTGCTCTGAGCCTCTCCCTCATGAGCACTGTGCTGACTGCACAGGGATGCTGTAAGGAAGAAGGGTGACAGTGTCTGCGGTGCTTACAAGTGGCCGAGGGGGAGGCGGTGCCCTGAGGCTCAGAGAAGCCCAGAATCTTCTCAGGCCTGGCTGGAGGGGTGGAGGGAACCAGCCGCCCTGGTACTCCTTTCTAAAGTGTGGGGCAGACCTAGAAGAGTAGGGCAGGCCTAGGAGAGCCGGCCAGGCCTTTAGAAAGGTCTTCAAGCTGGCCCCACGCCCAGCACCATCTTTTGCAGAGGTGCCCATTCCTACAGCCACACCCGGAACCCTCCCGCCCCTGCAGGGGACAGCTCAGAACTGTGGGGGCGGGCCACCCGCCTCCGCCCCGGGCCAGTGGGGGCACCTTATTGCCGTTGCAGTACATGGCCAGGAGGCACAGCAGGTGGAAGGTGTGGCTGCACTTGGTGAGGCGGCCCACAGCCAGGGGCCCGATTGCCTTGCTGTCAGTCACATCGCTGTATCCAGACGCTGCGGACAGCTTCTCCATGCAGATGATGCAGTCCTGGAGGAGACCAAACACGGGTCATGCTTGCCAACAGTGGGCTGGGCTGACGTGGGCCAGTCTTGGAAAAAGAGGCTTTCATGTGCTGAAATGCTGGAAGTGCAGTCAAAGTCAATTCCGAGGCCAGGCGCAGTGGCTCAGGCCTGTAATCCCAGCACTCTGGGAGGCTGATCACTTGAGGTCAGGAATTTGAGGCCAGCCTGGCCAACACGGGAAAACCCCATCTCTACTAAGAATACAAAAATTAGCTGGGCGTGTTGGCAGGCGCCTATAATCCCAGCTACTCGGGAGGCTGAGGCAAGAGAATCGCTTGAACTCAGGGGGCAGAGGTTGCAGAGCTGAGATTGTGCCACTGCACTCCAGCCTGGGCGACAGAGCAAGACTCCGTCTCAGAAAAAAAAAAAAAAGTCCATTCCACAGGCTGGAGACACAGGTGAGTCACCGGGACCTGTGCCCTTGAAGGGCTTACCAGCAGCACAGGCCCGACATGACAGCAGAAGCCACCAAATGGGGAGGACGGACAGGGCAGGATCCTGGGGGAGGCCCTCGGAGTGGGGTCTTACAAGGGAGACAGGAATTGCCAGATGGACAAGCACAGAGTGGGCACCCGGAAGAGGGAGGAGGGCGTTCTGAACGAGGAGCCAGTGCATGGGCACTAAAGCTGGCAGGGGGTGGGCTGGGAGCAGGAGATGAGACAGGATCAGGGAGAGGCGCGCCCTCGGGGTCTGGCTGCCACACTCAGGGGCTTGGGGCTGTGTGTGAGTTGGGGGTCCTGCTGGGGGTTCCAGGCAGGGAGTGCTCCCATGATCCAAGCTGCGTGCTGGCTGTGCAGATGGCAGCTTGGAGAGGAGGAGCCTAGGGTGAAACGGCCCAGTCACACCAGATGGACACCAGGGCCGAGACAGAGCTGAGCGCTGGGCAGGCGGGAACGTGGCAAGGGCTTGTGGAAGGGGTGGGACACATGAGGAGGACGTTCAGGCTCCTTTCCAAACCTTTACTTACCAGATTTTTCTCATGGACTCAACAGACTGGAGAAAGAGACAAGTGAAGAGTCCCTGGGTACTGGGGCTCCTGGCCTTCCACCCGCCCCCAAGTATCTGAAGATCTCTGGGTACTGGTACTCCCGGCTGTTCACCCACCCCCTCCCCCAACAGTATCTCCAGGGCTCCCAGCTAAAATCAGGGGAAAGTGGTGCTGCAGCCCCCAAAACGTGGCTCAGCAGAGGTTCAGGTTCTATGGAAGCGCAACAGGAGTCTGATTGGTCCTGTTCATTACAGGAGGTCAGGAGGACAGGGCTGCAGTGAGCTGTGATCACGCCACTGCACTGAGCCTGGGCGACAGTGTGCACCCATCTTTAAGAATAAAAAAATTATAAGAACCTTGACCAGCTCTCCCAATAGCCGGGGGGCAGGACAGCCACCTGGACGAGGCCACCTCACTTCTACACCAGCATCCGCAAGGTGGAGAGTGGGGCAGGCTGGCCCATCCCTTGTCTCTGGAATTCCTGCTCCCAGGATGGCCATCAGGCTATGGAGAGGCCAGGGCCGGGAGAGGAGGGGCTTTGCTCAGGACCACAGCTCCTTAAGTGCAAAGCTCAGACCATAACGATGTGGGTCTCGGGAGACTGGGAGATGAAACCAAAGGGGCTGGAGCAAGGCCCTGGCACCCAGAGGCATCTGGGAAGCACCCTTCAAGCAAGATGGGGCGGATGTCCTTTCCATGTGGAGTTGTTTCCAAACAGAACCAAAGGCAGCCAAGGTCCCAAGACACAAACCTCATCTGGGGGCACTTTCAGCTCTTCCGTGTAGTTTTTTATGACCTGCTCTGGCTCTGGCTCTGGCTTCGGGGTCGCTCCTAGAAGAGAGAAGTACATAAGCAGCGTCCTGAGGAGCACAGGCTGGAGAGGAGACCAGAGGGCAAGGAAGGCAAGGGAGAGGTCTAAGCTGCCAGGAGGAAATGCGAGAGGGGCCCAGACAGGGAGACCAGTGTGCGCGACGGGAGAGCTCAGCGCCAGGCACAGAGCCCCGAGCTACGTCGGGCAAAGCCTTCCCCAGTCCCACCGTCCGGGGACCCGGCTCAGCCCCAGGAGCCATGGAGGATACAGAAGAGCAGAAACAGCAGCACAGTCTCCTGGGAGCCGCATCCCCGCGCACATTGAGTGAGGAAACCGACCCCGGCGCTTCTGAGGCTGCGCGGAAGAGTCAGCCGCTTCGGGCACAAACTACTCCAGGGGGCGTTGTGGCAGCACGATTTGATTCAACTTGCATTACCCTGACATGAACATCGCAGGGACAAGGAAGTCTGGGGTCCAGCATGTACAGGCAGCTGCACACACGCCGACCGCCACACAGACACTGTCCCGGGAAACGCCTGCCACTGACTGGGAAGGTCTGTCACGTGCAGACTAGCTCCTAAGTCCAGCGACTCTGGGGAGGGGCCAAGACGTGGCAGGAGCCCACCCTGACGGCCTCACTCGCTGTCTGTGCACACGTGCACGAAGCTGGAGGGAGAAGGGCTGCATCTCCATAAACACCGAACCCCACATCCAGTAAAGCCTCTCCTACGGACAAGAGGCTCCCCGAGCTGGTGAGGATCGGCGCGGCCCGGGGCGTTCTCTAGGTAGTGGGAGTAGCAGAACCACAGAAGCCGGCAGCCAAGCCCGTGCGGGGGTGAAAGAGGGACGGGGAGCCCAGTGCCACCCGTGGAGGCGCTCCTGACAGGGGCTCCACCCCAAGGTCATGGTGGGGCTGTGGTCGTCCCAGACTCCAGGACCAGAAGGGGCTCTGGTTTGAATCCAAGCTCACGGCCTTCAGGGGCTGCAGAGAATTCTAAGCCTGAGGGCTCACAACTGCACCTGCTGAACTCCCTTTACACCAAAAAGGGCCAGGGAGGGGACAGTTTGGCAGGGAGGTGGCGTGGTGGGGCGGAGGCTGGAGTCGGCACGGTTTGTTTAATTCTAGTTCTCTTGCTGTGAATGAATCATGCCACCTCTGAGCCTCGGTTCCCCGATCTCAAACGGGAAAGACGAATAAGTAACCAAGCTGGAATTGCTGTTATGGCATGGCTGCTGTGACCTGGAGGGAAACTGCTGGCAAGACCACACCCCCCAACCCCCATCCACACACCCCACACCTCCACCCACACCCCCCACACCTACAGACACCACACCTACACACACACCACACCCCAATCCACACCCACACCCCCCACACACACCCAACTCCACCCACACCCCCCACACCTACAGACACCACACCTGCACACACACCACACACCCCAATCCACACCCACACCCCACACACACACCCAACTCCACCCACACCCCCCACACCTAGACACCACACCTACACACACACCACACACCCCAATCCACACCCACATCCCCCACCCACACCCAACTCCACCCACACCCCCCACACCTACAGACACCATACCAACACACACACCACACACCCCAATCCACACCCCCCCCACACACACCCAACTCCACCCACATCCCCCACACCTAGACACCACACCTACACACACACACCACATATCCCAATCCACACCCACACCCCCCACACACACCCAACTCCACCCACACCCCCCACACCTACAGACACACCTACACACACCACATACCCACACCCCACACACCCCCACCTCCACCCACACCCCCCACACCTACAGACACCACACCTACACACACACCACACACCCCAATCCACACCCACACCCCCCCCACACACACCCAACTCCACCCACACCCCCCCACACCTACAGACACCACACCTACACACACACCTACACACACCACACCCCAATCCACACCCACACCCCCCACACACCCAACTCCACCCACACCCCCACCTCCACACACCCCCACATACCCCACACCTCCATATCCCACACACCTCACATACCCACCTCCACACATCCCACACCACACACCAACTCCACCCACACCCCTCACAACTCCACACACCCCACACTCCACACACACCACACCTCCACACCCCCACACCTCCACACCCCCACACCTGCACACACCACACACCTCCACACACCATCTCCACATACCCCACACCTCCACACCCCACTCCTCATATCACACCTACACACACCCCACACCTCCACATACCCACACCTGCACACACCACATACCACACACCCCACACTTGCACATACCCACACACCTGCACACTTCCACACACCTGCCCACCCCAACATCTCCACATACCCCACACCTGTACACACCCCACACCTCCACACACCCACCTCCACACACCACACACCTCCACACACCTCACACCCCACCTCACACACCCCCACCTCACACACCCCACACACTTCTACACACCTCACCCCTCCACACAACTCACACCTCCATACACCTCACACACCCACCTCCATACACCCCATACCTCCACACACCCCACACACCCCACACCTCCACACACCTCACACACCCCACACCTCACACACCCACCTCCACACACCCATACAGACTGCCCGAACCCAAATCCTGTCACGGTGGCGAGAACGCCAGACCAGAACGATGGCCCCCAGCTCAGGGTCACCCTCCGTGTGGCTGGAATGCCCTACTCAGGCTGAGGGGGGCCTTTTCCTTTGGAAAAGCCTGCCAACTCCAGAGCCATCTCCGGGTGAGCCTGGGCCTCGCCTCTGCCCAGCCCTGGTGAGGCCGGGCACAGCATCCCACCCCCGCCCACCCACCCCAGCCCTTGCAGCTTTTCAGAACAGAAGGGAGCTTTCCATTAGCCACGTGTCTCAGAAGGGGCCAGCCAGGTGACCCACCAAGAGCGTGTCCTTCCCAGGTAAACACGAGTGCCACAGAAGGTTGCCAGCCCGGGCTGCCAACGAGTCTGGCTCCTCCCCCAGGGCAAGGGAAGGGCAGGGCATGCAGAGCCCTGGGCTGGGGGCAGGAGCTCAAGGCCCACCCCTTCCTGAGCCCACCTCCTCGCCTGTGGGCTGGAGGTCGGACACGATCGGAAGCCACCCTTGCCGCATGCCAGGTGCTTCGAGTATTTCCTAGACCTCGCCAAGCCCCTCTGCTAAGCGGAGGCTCCGAGAGGACCTGCTGAGATGACAGACACTGAGGGCCAGCAGGGCCACGGCCACCCTCCCTGCCCGCCACCACGCCCACTCCAGAGTGTCTGGACTGGCCACAGTCCACACTTCCACAGCCCAGGGGTGGAAGCAGGGCCAGCACCCGCTTGGGAAAGGTTCAGAACTTGACCATCACAGGCTGCTCCGAGCAGGTCTTGCTGTAACTCCCTGGACCTGCTGTGGTCCTAAAGCCCCTTCTTCTGTGGCCATGCAACGAGCAGGGCAGGGGTCACCGAGGGACCCCTCTCAAGCAGCCCACGTAGTGGTCACACAGGGCTGGGGGTCAGGGCAGCAGACCTGGGCCGCTGTCTGGGGGCCTTTCCCGAGACACATGCTGGCCCCGGCGGAAGGGACGGTTGTCCCCGCATCCTGAGCCGGGCGCCGCCTCTCACCCACAACTTGTTGCTTACAAAAATCACAAAGTCCTCAAGAACAAGCCCCCTCATGCCAGCTGTGACTGGAGGAGAGGAGCTGAACTCTGGGGCTGCGGTGGAAAGTCAGCTTCCAGGGGTCGCCTCTGCTGCCGAGCGGGGGCAGGGAGAAGGGCCACTGAGCCCCTTCCCCCGGGGATTCAGGGAGCAGAGAGAAGGAAGAGGGTCTGTGCAGAAGAGTCAGAGGCAGCGAGGCTGGAAGGAGGCTTAGCAAAGGCCAGAGAGTTTTTGGGAACAAGAATTACCTTTCACGGACATTTTCCTCAATCTCTTAACTGAGCCGTGACTTTTGGAAGCCAGACGGGAGGCGGGAGGGCTGGTGGGCTGGGGTGCGCGGCTAAGACACACGGGGAGTCCAATGGCTGACATCAGAACACTCGTCATGCCTGCACGGGTGTGAGAGCAGACACGCAGAGAGGGAGAGACATTAGAAGACTCATTCGGCATGTGACGCCAACAAACCCTGCTCAGGCCAAGGATGTGACACCATCAATGGCCACGGGGACGCACAGGTCTCCCTGGGGAATGTGGCCTCTGGGGGCTTCCAGGACTACCCAGGCCAGGAATCAGAGGGTGGGGCAGCCTGGCTCATGGTAGCCCTGGCCCCAAAGCCCACAGGTTTCTATAGGAGCAACAGACAAGCCCGTGCCCTCAGTGTGCAGGTGGGCACCGGGGCAGGACCCGTGACGTCAGGAGAGCAGAGGGCGGAGGACGCCACTCCAGGAAGCCGCCCAGGGCATGGGGTCTCCTGGGTGGGGCTGGCTCCAAGGGCTCAGCTTCCCCAGGAGGCCCTGGGCCCTCCTGGCTTGGAGTTACTAGGCCTCCAGCCTCCACTGGGCGCTGTGTGTGCTCCATGCCCCTCCTGGCTGATCTGGGTGCCACGGCCTTCAGCGACAGCGCTGGGGTAGGCGGGCAGGAACGCAGCCCCTGGGCCTGCTCCCACACTGCAGCATCCCCATACTGTGAGGGCTGGGCTGCAGCAACGCCCCAGGCTGTGGCTCTGGCGCCCTCGGGCAAGGGTGGGCCTGTGGCCAGCAGCTATGCTGGGACAGACCGGCCACTCTTTCCAGAGCTCACCACTGCCGGATGCCTGCAGGGAACCCCACACTTGCCCTGGGGGACTCTCCTCTGACACTGCTTCCTTCGTGCTCCCTGATGACCCAGCGCTTCCTGGGACACAGCGTGTCCTGCTGGACGAACCCGTTCCTGCCACACCCTCGGCCTACCCCACTTTCCATAGTGCCAGCTCCCCGGTCCTCCCTGTCATCGGTCAGTTAGGTCAAAAGCACCTCCTCTCCTGAGAAAGGGGAAGCCCAGAGCTTCTTAGCCATCCCTTAAGGTGGCTTCCAGGGTCTGCAGAACCTGGCTCAGGAGCTGGGCACAGCCGGCTGCCAGGGGAGTTGGTAGAGATCCCAGTCCTCCTGGACCCCACTCCCCATCCAGGAACAGATGGCGTGACTCAGGGGTGAAGGCCAGGCCAGGCCAGCCACTGCGCCCCCACTAGAAGAACAAAGCTTCTCAACCCGGCACATGTGCCTGGCTGTGGGGACAGAAGCGGAGACCAGCCACCAGCCTGGGCAGCAGAGCCGAGGTGGGCAGGGTGAGTTGCAGTGGCCGCTCAGCAGGAGACACCAAATCGTGCATCAGAGGACAGAGGTTTGAGCCCGGCAGTTCAATGCCCCCAACATCCCAAGCTTGTTCCTGGGCTCAAATGCAGTTCCTGTGGGAACTGAATGTCGGGTGGAGAGAAGGACAAGCGGGTGCGGGTGGCAGAGAGATGGGAGAGGACAGGGACAGGTGCAGTTTTCCTCAAGAGAACCTGGTGCCTCTGCGCTGCCCACGTCGTCTGGGAGGACCAAAGGCCAGGACACGTCTCCCTACCCAGGGTTCTCCGGCAACACTGCCTCGGCGGGCAGGCCTTCCCTGAACACTGCCTGATGGGGCCTGTCCCTCCAAGCCTCCCGCCCCACCCTGCTGGACTCCTGCTTTGCACTCCCCTCTGTTTCTATGGACTGTCTTCCCTCAGCACGAGTTCCATGAGGTCCCACCCGTAGCTGCATCTCCAGCACCCCGCTGGGGCAGTGCCTGATCCCTGGGAAGCCTGCAGCCCTCTGTGTTTGCTGAGGAATGAAGACATCCTTGGGCCACCACCAGCCCCCAGGAGGCCGCATGAGTGACACACGTGTCCTTTTCAATGCAGGACCCACTCCCCTGAATTCAAGTCACAAACACACAAGTTTCAACCCAGAAGCCTGGAGAGGAGGAGGGCTAGGGACAGCCCCCCAAACTCCTGACAGCCCCCAAATCACCTGAATAACTCGGAGGGCCACAGCCTTTTTCTCCACCCATCTGGGAGGATTCCCGCTGTCAGAGCCCTGAAGAGTGAAGCCCCCACTCACTGATTCTCACTTCCAATTTGCAGACACCCCTCCTTCTGACACCCAGGGCCAGGGCTGAGATCCAAGCTTCTCCTCTGTGCGCTCTGACCTCCCCAGCCTGGGTTCGAGCCCAGTGCCAGCCCTCACCAGCTGAGCAGTCCTGGGCAGGCTGCTGACACCCATCCCTGCCCCAGGCAGCAGTGTGAGCTGTGGATGGACCGCTGCTGTGACCAGGTGAGGGGTGGAGACCCTGGCCCCAGCCTCACAGTCCCTGCCCCCACCCGATAGAGGGACTGGGCTATGCCACAGCCAGGGGAGCTGTCACCTGGAGGCACTGTCACCTGGAAGCAGTGCCTCCAGCACTCAGTCCTTCCAAAGCATGACCTCCTGGTTATAAACCTCCCTGCAAAAACCCTGTGCGCAAACGCTCGTCTCCGCAGCCGGGCATGGTATAATTCCTCAACCCACAAGCACACCAGGGTGACAGGACACTGCTCTCCAGCTCTGGCTCCGGGGTGCTGGCCAGGCTCCTCTCATTCCCTGCTCCCCTAGACAATGCTCCCCCAGTAGGTACCAACACTGGGCCTTGAACTGGGGGAGGCAGGAGTCTACACAGCCTCCAGGCTCTCCTATTTCCTTAGGCCTGAACCAGCTTCCCGAATCTATTTCCCCACAAGTAAAATGGATGTTAAAATACCTGCTTTAGCTCCAGGATTGCTCTGAGAGCAACGGGGACAGACAACAGGATGGACAATTTGGGACACAGCCTGGACAGGACCTTCAGCCTCAAGAGCAGAGGAAGGGGGCAGGTGCTAACTCCACACCCGGGGCACTCAGATCTGTGTCATGGCCTCAGAGGTCACTCACTGTCAGGCCTGGCCACGAAGGCTTGCGAGAGCCCCAGAGCTGGAAGGAGCTGGGCCATGAGGAACCGTGTGGGGGCCCCGTCTGTTTACCCACAACCTGTCTCCAATGCCACCACGGCCGCACATGCACACATGGTACACTGTGATTTCCCTACGGCGCCGCACGGTGACTTCAGTGGGCAGGGACTTTCTGGCCAGTGTGTCTTGCTCATTCTGTCTCCCCTGCCCCACTCCAGCTCCTCTCCCTCCTGCCCCCACCTCTCTGGCTGCTCCTTCATTTTCTCTTCAGTCCCGCCCACGGTCTCTGTGGCACACACACTCCCACGAGGGGTCAGGGACACCCCATTCCACCCAAGACTGCTCCTCTGAGGCCCACAGCCAAATCCCACTGCCCCGAAACAGCTCCAACGGCCACTCCACAGCCATCACCCCCTCCCAACCTCACCCTAGACTCAGCAGCACTGAACCGTCATAGGCAAGAAGGCCCGGGGCTGTGTCTCAGCTCTGCCAAGGGCTGGCAGAGAATTTTTAAATTCTCCGAGCCTCAGTTTCCTCTAATGAAAATGGGAACAAAAGCCTCCACCTCAGTGATTTAAGGACGAAATGAATTCACACATGCCAAGCCCCAGGCTGCTCCTCAGTTGTGACTGGCTGCACTCCAGCAGGCCTCAGTCTACCCCCAATCCCCCCTCACAACCCCCCGCCTGACGGCTCATGCCTCTGAATGTTTCAAGCCAAACCTCCCCCTCCACTCCACTGCCTCAAAGCTGGTCAGGCCTTGGCTGGTGCCCCCAGGTCTGAGGTCAGGCTCTGCACCAGCCGCCCTGCCTCCAGGCCTGTCCCCTCTCAGCCACTACCACAGCGACTCCCCTAAAACACCAACTCATTATTGAATTCCGCCACATCACCCTGTGAACAACGATGGCGCCATCCACCTCCTTACATACCTCGCAATCTCCAGAAGTTAGAAAATAACCTCAGCTGGGCGTGGCAGCTCATGACTGGAATCCCAGCGCTTTGGGAGGCCAAGGCATGAAGACGGCTTGAGCCTGGGAGTTCAAGACCAGCCTGGGCAACATAGTGAGACCCTGTCTCTACAAAAAATAAAAAACTTCCCTGGTATGGTGGCATGTGTCTGTAATCCCAGCTACTCAGGAGGCTGAGGCAGAAGGATCGCTTCAGCCCAGGGGTTGGAGGCTGCAGCGAGCTATGACTACACCACTGCACACCAGCCTGGGGAACAGAGCAAGATCCTGTCTCTTATAACAAGAAAAAAAAAATGGCCAGTCACGGTGGCTCATGACTGTAATCCCAGCACTTTGGGAGGCTGAGGTGGATGGATCACTTGAGGTCAGGAGTTCAAGACCAGACTGGTCAACATGGCGAAACCCCATCTCTACTAAAAATACAAAAATTGCCCGGGCATGGTGGCATGCACCTGTAATCCCAGCTAATCGGGAGGCTGAGGCAGGAGAATTGCTTGAACCTGGGAGGCAGAGGTTGCAGTGAGCCGAGATCCCACCCCTGCACTCCAGCCCGGGCGAGAGAGACTCCATCTCAAAAAAAGAAAAAAGAAAAAAAATCCTGCCACCTGTGGAGCTTCTGAAAACCCTGCTAGCCAGGCTGCTAAAACAGAATGGGTGTGGGGGCCAGCAGTAGGTGTTTTTAAGGATCCTTAAGGTGAAAGGATTGCTTGAGCCCAGGAGTTCAAGACTTCAGTGAGCTGGGTTAGCGCCACTGCACTCCAGCCTGGGTGACACAGTGAGACTCTTGTCTCACAAAAAACCAAACCAAACCCAAAACAGTTCCAAGATGTAAGATGTATGGTTAGTACAGCAAAAGATCTGGTTGGACCCAAAAGGTGCCTCTTATTCAAGATGTAAGAGTAACTACAGCCGAAATAGATCTATTAATTCCCCAGAGGGCCCCTTTAAGGAAATGTTTAAAGTATTTCAGGACAGGAAAGTGACTATTTAAATATAATGCAATTCAATGCAAAAGTGTTAAAGGATGTGAAAAGGTCTGCACCCGAGCGCCCACCGTCATCAGGCCCCACGTCCCCAGAGAGCAAAAGGAGGGGCACCTGGGCTCACTCTTGGGTGACACCATCACCAGAAAGAGGCACTGCTCCCCCAGGGAGCCCCTTTGGCTCTCCCTGAGGATCCAGAGGGTGACAAGGCCCCACATCACAATTTCCTCCCCACCAAGTCCCGCAGGGCACAGACTGCTCTGCAGCCCGAGGGCAGGCACCTACCTGCGAGCGCCTGCTGGACTCTGCTGGGCTTTGGCATCTGCACGGGCACAGTGGCAGGGACGCTCCCCGGGCTGCTCAAGGGACCGCTGGGGAGGGAGGCACTGGGGGAGAAAAGAGCAGAGCTTACTGCACACCGCTGACTTATTGGAAACGAGAGCTCGAGAAACACTGTGTCATGGCCAAGTGGGAGTCACTGAGGCGCCTTCGCGCTTTTACGCTCCTTGGGTGCCTGTGTGGAGGCCTTTGGTTTTGTTTTCCTGGGCAATTCAGAGAGACTCAGGAGGGGTGTGGTGGCTCACACCGGTAATCCCAGCACTTTGGGAGGATGAGGTGGGAGGATCACTTGAGGCCAGAAGTTTGAGACCAGCCTGGGCAACATAGTGAGACTCCATCTCCAAAAAAAATTTTAAAAGTCTGCCAAGTGTGGTGGTGCGCACCTGTACTTGGGAGGCTGAAGCAGGAGGATGGCTTGAACCCAGGAGGTTGAGGCTGCAGTGAGCCACGACCACATCACTGCAGTCCAGCCTGGGCGACAGAGTGAGACCCTGTCTCAAAAAAAAAAAAAAAAAAAAAAGACTCTGAAAACAATCATTTCATACCTGTTGTGAAAAAAGAAAATAAAAAGAAAAAAAAGATATTTTACACTCACTAGTGTCATCAAAATGCAGGCTTTCAGGCCAGGCGTGGTGGCTCACGCCTGATATCCCAGCACTTTGGGAGGCCGAGGCAGGTGGATCACAAGGTCAGGAGATTGATACCATCCTAACACGGTGAAACCCCATCTCTACTAAAAATACAAAAAATTAGCTGGGCATGCTGGCACACAGCTGTAGTCCCAGCTATTCAGCAGGCTGAGGCAGGAGAATCACTTGAACCCAGGAGGTGGAGGTTGCTGAAACCGTACCACTGCACTCCAGCCTGGACAACAGAGCAAGACTCCGTCTCAAAAAAAAAAAAAAAAAATGGCTGGGTGCAGTGGCTCACGCCTATAATCTCAGCACTTTGGGAGGCCAAGGTGGGTGGATCGTGAGGTCAGGAGTTCAAGACCAGCCTGGCCAAGATGGCAAAATCCCGTCTCTACTAAAACTACAAAAATTAGCCAGGCGTGGTGGCAGGCGCCTGTAATCCCAGCTACTTGGGAGGCTGAGGCAGGAGAATCACTTGAACCTCGGGCAGCAGAGGTTGCAGTGAGCCGAGATCGCACCACTGCACTCCAGCCTGGGTAACAGAGAGAAACTCAGTCTCAAAAAAAAAAAAAAAAAAAAAAAAAAAAAAAAAAAAAAAAAAAAAAGCAGGTTCTCATAGCACCTGTTTAGAGGAGAAAAAACCTGGCAGACACCACTTTAGCAAATGATCATGACCTTCATCACCAGTAAAAGACAGGTCAGTATCATAAATCCCACGATAGGATGCTCTGGGAGGGATGCAACACCATTTTGGGGGAATTTAATGTCAAAAATGCATTATCTAGCCTGGGCAACAATCAAGACCCCAACTCTAAAAAATAAAAAACTAGCCAGGTGTGGTGGCATGCACCTGTGGTCCCAGCTACTTGAGAGGCTGAGGCAGGAGGATCACTTGAGCCTGGGAGTTCAAGGCTGCAGTGAGCTATAGGCAAACACCAAAGAGACTGCTGAAGTCATCTTTGTACTCCAAGTGCCAAACACAAGCCTCGGCGCACAGAATTTCGGGAGGCATTTGGGGAATGAATCAGGGCTCTTCTCTCTAGCCCATGGCCTCATTTTCTGTTGGCCTCTTAATACCTTCAACACGTCTGAGGCCAAACGCATCTTCCTTCCTCATTCTCCTTTTCCCCCTGGATTTCCCCCAGGCGGCCAAGAGAAAAACCTCAGATTCTCAGTCCTCCGCAGCCCGCTCCCCCAGGCCTAGCAGCTGCCTGCCCTGCTCTCTCCTCACCTCTGAAGCCCCCTGCTAACACCTGGCCAGGACCCTTATGCCTCTCACTTTAATAAGTACCCCCTCCCTGCCGGGTGCAGTGGCTCACGCCTGTAATCCCAGCACTTTGGGAGGCCTCGGTGGGTGCATCACCTGAGGTCAGGAGTTCGACACCAGCCTGGCCAACAGAGGGAAACCCCGTCTCTACTAAAAATACAAAAATTAGCCAGGCATGGTGGCAGGTGCTTGTAGTCCTAGCTACTTGGGAAGCTGAGGCAGGGGAATCACTTGAACCTGGGAGGCGGAGGTTGCAGTGAGCCAGGATGGCGCCACTGCACTCCAGCCTGGGTAACAGAGCGAGACTCCATCTCAAAAAAACAAACCAAACAAAACAAAAATAAGTGCTCCCTCCCAAACAGCTTCTCCAACTCTGCTTTCTAACCCTCTTGTACATCTCAGATGGGGGGGCAGAAAGGATTAAGCTTCCTGAACTAACGTTCTGATCCTGTCTTTTACACACCTCCCCTGGATCTCTAGAATGAAATTCAAATTCCTTAGGCTGACAGTCAAAGCCGATCACAATACGGTCCTTCCCTTGCTATCAACAATATTTGCCGGTGCCCTTCCCTTCCATCCCCTCATCTATACCTCCCTCTCCACAATCCCCTTCCAGAGTGTAAGTGAGGATCCACTACTCCCATGTGCATCAGCGTGTCTGTCCCCACCCCCATGACTGTGCTCCACCCTGAATCCCACCCACTTGGTCCCCTGTCCTCACCTTACCCACCCTTTTATGGCCCAATTTAAATAGCACTTCCCACGATGCCTGGACGTGCCCAGCAGAAAGCAAACACCCTCTAAATTAGCCAGGCATGATGGTGTGCACCTGTAAGCCCAGCTACTCGGGAAGCTGAGGCACAAGAACCTCTTAAGCCTGGGAGGCGAAGTTGAGCAGTGAGCTGAGATTGCACCACCGCTCTCCAGCCTGGGTGACAGGGTAAGATCCTGTCTCAAAAAGTAAACAAACAAAACAAAACAACAACAACAAAAAGAATGAAAGAAAACACCCTCTTAGCAAGTTCCTTTTCAGTTCTCTATGTTCACTTTATCTCTTCAACTAGACTATAAGCAACTGAGGGCAAAACCACTCACCTGCCTCTCCCCACGAAGAAGCTGGCATGATGTAAGAAGACCGCCACAAAGTGAATAATCCAGTCTAAACCCATTCCACATGTTCCAGTGTGCTCCTTTAAAATGTCCCTCACGAGGCCAGGCACGGTGGCTCAGGCCTGTAATCCTAGCACTTTGGGAGGCTGAGATGGGAGGATCCCTTGAGGCCAGGAGTTAAGAGACCAGCCTGGACAACGTAGAGCAGCACTGTCTCTAGATAAAATTATTAGTCGGGTATGGTGGTAGGCACCTCAGCTACCCCAGAGCCCAGGAATTTGAGGCTGTGGTGAACTATGATCACTCCACTGCACTCCAGCCTGGGCAGCAGAAGCAGACCCCAACTCAAAAAAATAATTAATAAAATGACCCTCATGGAAATCTCCTAAAATCCTTCCACTCCCGAGTCTTGGCATGGCCCACATAACCCTCCTCGCTCAGAGCCCTCTGCCTACTTTTCCAGCCTCCTCTATTACATACTAAGCTACTTAACAGTAGCCCAGCTGTGTCCCGGTAGCTTCATGACTTTGCAAACGCTGACTCCTCTCCCAGGCGACTGTGCCCCACTTTCTAAGTCCTACTCCTCCTTCACAACCCCCCTCAACTACCACCTTCCAGGAGCCTTCCTGACCTTCCCTCTAACCGTCCCCTTTCTGGATGTGGGTAGGAGAGCCTTGTGATTTCTCCCAGCTCAGTATATATCACACTGACAACACCTTGTCGCTGACTCTGCTTTGTCTTTTCCACCAAACAATGCACTCCCAAAAGACAGAGATCTTGTCTGGCACCCAGTAAGGGTTTATGCAACAAAAGAAATGAAAACTGCCAGTTCAAATGCAGAAATCGTGACTTGTGTCTTCTATCCCATAAAGCATGTCTTAAAGTGGAAAGCATCTTCTAAGACTAGTTAGTTAAACAGGAGAAGCAGTGGCAAGACGCCACTGCAATTTATTTGAGACAGGTGGCAATCAACAGTCAACTCCCAGGGCACACGTTTATCCTGCAGACCTCAAATTCCACCCTCCCCAATCCTCACCTTCTCTGCACCAGATAGAGAAGGCAGCAAGGTCAAGTCCCCATGGCTCTCACCTTTTCTCTCTGGAGAGCTGGCACAAACTGTCCCTTCTGGATGAAGACACCAGCTCCTTAGGAGGAATGACTTGTTTGAGTTCCCATCTTGATACAAACCACAAACAACAAAAACCGGGCAAATCTGAAAGGCTTGCTGACTCAGCGACACAAATTCCAAGGCACCTTTGCCAACTAGGAAGAAGATGATCAGGTTTTAAATTAAGAAACAGCAGTTAGTAAAAACAAAGGTACAGATGTTGGATCCGTGTGCTGTGCCTGGGGACTGAAAATCACCAGATTTATTTTCCAATAGCCTGGGTGGAGCAGGAGGTACAACAGTCTTCCTCCACCCACTTAACAATCAAGGAGATGGTTGAAAAAACAACAAAAAGCAAACAAACAAAAAAACCCTGAGCTCTTTTTAAAATTTTTTATTATTATTAGTTTTTGGAGACGGAGTCTTGCTCTGTCACCCAAGCTGGAGTGCAGTGGTGTGATCTCGGCTCACTGCAGCCTCCGCCTCCCAGGTTCAAGCTACTCTCCTGCCTCAGCTTCCCGAGTAGCTGGGATTATAGGCTCGAGTCACCACGCCTGGCTCTGAGCCCTTTTCTTAAAAAAAAAAAAGTTCGTTTTTTTAGTTTGTTTGTTTTTTGTTTTTTGAGATGGGGTCTACCTCTGTCGCCCATGCTGCAGTGCAGTGGTGTGATCACAGCTCACTGCAGCCTCCAACTCCTGGGCTCAAGCGATCCTCCTGCCTCAGCCTCCCAGGTAGCTGGGACTACAGGCACCCACCAACACGCCCATCTGATTTTTTATAGAGACAGTGATCTCAGGAATCCTCTTCGTTTCCCAGGCTTGTCTCAAATTCCTGGACTCAAATGATCCTTCCACCTCGGCCTCCCAAAGGGCTGGGATTACAGGCATGAGCCACCGTGCCTGGCCTGAGCCCTTTTACAGAAAACTCTAAAAGGACTTCATAAGCCAGTCTGGCAGCTAAGCATCCAGGAAATCAACACACCAGAGAGGGTAAATATTTAAGGTCACAGAGCAACCGAATCAGAGGGCTTGCTATCCGGATGGCTTAAGCCCGGATGGTGGCTACCAGAAAGTCTACCTTCTAGAGCGCTAGAGGAGCTAGGAAGGCATGCAGAAATATTCTGAGTTTCTCAAGGGTCCAGGCGTCTGTACACATGCTATTTATTTCCATCGCTGTTGGCGCTTAGAGAAGTGGAGCCAGCTTGGAGGAGGAGGGCAGCTGGCTGAGACAGTCGCGATGAAAGCACAGCTCCAGAAAAGGGAACCGAGTTCTAAATCTTTGTCGGCACCCCTTACGCACGCAAAAAAGTGACCCAGGGCCCCAGGAACTCCTGGGAAGACCCCCCACAGGAAAGCAGGGAAGCAGAGTTAGGAAGCAAACTCCTCCAAAGTACAACCCCCGGCCCAGTGAGTCCCTTCACCTGGGGGTAGACCCCAGCAGGACCAACCCCTCGTCAGGGAGCCGGTGGCAATCTCGTCACCGCCTCCTCCGGGTACTTTGGGAAGGGGTGCGCTCCTTCCGAGCGACCCGGAACCGCGCCCCTCCGCCTGCGAGCCCCTCAGCCTTCATCCGAACGCCCCCTTTCGCACCCGGCACCCTGTCCCGTCCAAGGCTGCCGGCGCCTCCCAAGTCCCCCAACTCCCGCCCTCAGGA
Organism: Pan paniscus; assembly: GCF_029289425.2. Classification (NCBI taxonomy): domain Eukaryota; kingdom Metazoa; phylum Chordata; class Mammalia; order Primates; family Hominidae; genus Pan; species Pan paniscus. Next base: position 92,946,720 of record NC_073255.2, read on the forward strand.
CCTTGATCCCGGAGACCGATCCCCCCGACACCCCCGATCTCCCGGGACCCCCGGGTGTCCCCGCCGCCCCGGCCGTCGGCCCCCCTCACACCCACGCCCGCCTCCTTCCGGTCCCAGCTAGGCTCCGGCTCCCCGCGCCACCCCGCGCCACCCCGCGCCCCTGGGACCGCAGCCCTAGCGACGCGCAGGTGGCCTGCCCGCCCTCTCACCGAGGCTGAGGAGGACAAGAGGACGGGGCTGAGGGCACCACCGCGCTCGGGCTGCAGCTCCGGCTTGGCCTGGGCAGGGCTCTGGCTGTGGCTCCGACTCTCAGAAGGCAGCCGGAGTGAAACTCGGCGTCGCAGCTTCCGAGCGAGCCGCTGCGCATGCCCGGGGCGTGCGGCCTTCTGGGAAATGTAGTCCCGGTAGGGCCCAGGGGCGGGCAGAAGGCGGGGCTCAGCGGGGAAGGGCTCAACCCAAGGCGCACCTGCTCCGGTCTATGTTTTCTTCCTTCGCCTGCTCACTCATTGACTTATTCCTTCATTAATTACTGCCTTAATTTTAACTAGTTTTTACTAGTACATACATGGTGCCAGTACATACATGTGCTACTGTTTCTCTTTTTTTGTTTTTAAAATTAATTTTATTTTTCTTTTTTGTACAGATGGGGGTTTTGCAATGCTGCAACGTTGCTCAGGCCGATCTCAAACTCCTGGCCTCAAGCGATCCTCTTGCTTCATTCAGCCTCCCAAAGCACTGGGGTTGCAAGTGTGAGCCATCGAGCACAACCTTTTTAAATTTAAATTTTTGTCTTTTTCTTTTCTTTTTTTCTTTCTTTCCTATTTATTTTTAATATTTATTTATTTATTTAGCTACTGTGTAGTGGGAGTACGGGAGTGGATAGGTGAATCAGAAATGGTTTCTTGGCTGGGCGCAGTGGCTCATGCCTGTAATCCCTGCACTTTGAGAGGCAGAGGTGGGCGGATCACCTGAGGTCGGGAGTTCCAGACCAGCCTGGCCATCATGGCGAAACCCCGTCTCTACTAAAAATACCAAAAAAAAACTAGCCGGGCGTGGTGGCTCGTGCCTGTAATCCCAGCTACTCAGGAGGCTGAGGCAAGAGAATCGCTTGAACCCGGGAGGCAGAGGCTGTAGTGAGCCAAGATCGCGCCATTGCACTCCAGCCTGGGCGACGGAACAGGAATCCTTCTCAAAAGAAAAAAAAAAAAAAAAGAAGAAGAAGAAAAAAGAAAAAGAAAAGGTTTCTCACCGGGAGCGGTGGCTCACGCCTGTAATCCCAGCACTTTGGGAGGCCGAGGCAGCCAGATCACAAGGTCAAGAGATTGAGACCATCCTGGTCAACATGGTGAAACCCCGCCTCTACTAAAAATACAAAAATTAACTGGGTGTGGAGGCCGGGTGCAGTGGCTCACACCTGTAATCCCAGCACTCTCGGAGGCCGAGGCGGGCGGATCACGAGGGCAAGAGATCGAGACCAGCCTGGCCAACATGGTGAAAACTCATCTCTACTAAAAATACAAAAATTAGCCAGGCATCGTGGCGGGCATCTGTAATCCCAGCTACTCGAGAGGCTGAGGCAGGAGAATTGCTTGAACCTGGGAGGTGGAGGTTGCAGTGAGCTGAGATTGTGCCATTACATTCCAGCCTGGATGATGGAGCGAGACTCCATCTCAAAAAAAAAAAAAAAATTAAGCCAGTCATCGTGGCATGTGCCTACAGTCCCAGTTACTTGGGAGGCTGAGGCAGGCAGATCAGTCGAGCCCAGGAGGTCGAGGCTGCAGTGAGCTTGATTGCACCACTGTACTCCAGCCTGGCAAACAGAGCAAGACCTTACCTCTAAAACATAAAATAATAAAATAAAATAAAATAAAAATAAATAAATAAATTTGTATGCCTTTTCTCTCATTTATCTGCCATTTGCAAATTGATTTTCCACTGAAACTTCAGAAAGCCAAGGGGAAGGCTCTCTCTTGGCCCGGATACCACTGAGTGGACAGTCCCCACTGAGGGCCCATGATCCCTGCCCACTATCCCTGAGGGGCTGGGCTCCTCCTGGGATCCCGTGGAGACCCTCAGAGGGTGGGAAGGTTTCTCTCCCGATTTGTGACATGAGGTGTCTGGGACCCTGCCAGCTCAAAAATTCCACTAAGTGAGGTTCACCTTCACAGCGGCTGGGGAAAGAGTTTGCAGAGCAGATGGTCCGGAGGGCGGTGGAGGAGGGATTACAATCACTTTGTGGATCAGGGCCTGGGAGGCGCCCAGGACCTTAATTGTGTTTCTTTAAATGAAGCTGTTAATTAGAAAGCAGCGGCCCTTCCCCCCGGGGCTTGGCTCACCCCATTAGCCAGCAGAGCTGCTGCCAATTGCTCAGCCTGTCGGGCTGCCTATCCCTCCTACTCCTGGCCTGGCATCTCTCCTGGATGGTGGAGCCAACCTTCTTGCTGCTCTTCCTGTTCACAGCTGACCGTAACTGCCCTCTGCCTATTACCTGCCATGGCTCCCATTGTCCCTGACCTACCCGTTTCCTGAGCTCTCATCAAAATCTCCTCCTCACTGGCTACCCCAAAGGCCTTGATGTTCCCTGCGAGTCCCAGGTGCTTGTACACTTGCACACCTTTTAAAATTATTATTATTAATATTTTGAGACAAGAGTCTTGCTCTGTCGCTCAGACTGGAGTGCAATGGCACAGTCTCAGCTCACTGCAACCTCTGCCTCCCGGGTTCAAGCGATTCTCCTGCCTCAGCCTCTCGAGTAGCTGGGATTACAGATGCCCGCCACGATGCCTGGCTAATTTTTGTATTTTTAGTAGAGATGGGTTTTCACCATGTTGGCCAGGCTGGTCTCAAGCTCCTGACCTCAGGTGATCCGCCTGCCTCAGCCTCCCAAAGTGCTGGGACTACGGGCATGAGCCACTGTGCCTGGCCCCGGCCAAATTTTTATTATTATTTTTTAAGAGTTAGGGTCTTGCTCTGTTGCCCAGGCTGGAGTGCAGTGGCACAATCCTAGATCACTGCAGCCTCCAACTCCTGGGCTCAAGTGATCCTCCAGCCTCAGCCTCCTGAGTAGCTGGGATAACAGATGCATGCCACCGTGCCCAGTTCCATTTCCACTCTTTTTGCTGGGCTTTTCTCTCTGCCCTCTCCCATCCTCCTCTGCCTGGCATTGGTCCACTCTTTATTTAAGCCTCGGGTTAGGTGAGCATGCCTAACAGCAACTCTTCCCTGACCTGAGCCCAGGCCTGGGTTAGGAGCCTCTCTCCAGCTCTTTATATTTTTTTTTTTATTTTAAGAGACAGGGTTGGCTGGGCACAGTGGCTCATGCCGGTAATCCCAGCACTTCGGGAGGCTGAGTTGGGCGGATCACTTGAGGTCTGGAGTTCGAGACCAGCCTGGCCAACATGATGAAACCCTGTCTCTACTAAAAATATAAAAATTAGCTGGGCATGGTAGTGGGTGCCTGTAATCACAGCTACTTAGGAGGCTGAGGCAGGAAAATTGCTTGAACCTGGGAGGCGGAGATTGCAGTGAGCCAAGATCACACCACTGCACTCCAGCCTGGGCAACAGAGCAAAACCCTGTCTCAAAAAAAAAAAGAGAGAGAGAGGGTCTGGCTATGTTGCCCAGGCTAGTCTTGAACTCCTGGCTCAAGCGGTCCTCCCAGCTGGGCCTCCCAAAGTGTTGGGGTCACAGATGTGAGCCACTGCACCAGGCCCCCAGCCCTTTGGGGACTCACTGCCATCTCTGCCCAACTCCCAGTGCTCTGAGGCTCTCTTGGGGTGAAGACAAGACCTGGTCCAACTTCCTTCCAGGTCCCCAGGCCCTGGCCCCATAGAGCAGGCCTCACAGAGTCTGCTGGCGATTGGAGGTAGGGGGTATTTTAAGGAGGGTGATCCTGGCTGGCACCAACCTGAATCGCATTGAATAGCTCATTTCTCAAGCTGAGCTCCCGCCCTGCTAGGAAGCTGCTCCTGGTGAAGGCTGGACCAAGGATATATCCAGCCTGTCCACCCATCCTCGGGCCACTTGGACACTCACCCGGGGTCCACGCAGCCCTGGATGTCAGCTACCCACGAGTGCTTCTGCAGAGAGTCGATGGTCTCCAAGATGTATTCGGCTCCATCCTCTACCTGGGGAGGAAGGTGGCCGGGAGTGCAGAACACGGTCAGCAGATGGGCTCCAGACCACAGGACATAGGGTCAGAGTGGCTCAAATGGCTGATCCCCCTCTCCCACAGCAGGGCTCAAGGGCATGAGCAGCAGGAAAGAAAGTGGGGTCACCGTCGGGCACCACCTGGAACTCAGGCCAGGGACCCAGCTCACACTCTGTGAGCCTGCAGCTCACACTCTGTATTCCCTCCCTTCTGGGCCTCCCCACTGGGGATATGTCCCACCCCACTGATCTCAGCTCCTCTGCCTTAGAGACGCAGCCTCTGAGGAGGCCATGCTGGCAGGGGGAGGGATGGGTGGCCCAGCATCCCCAACCCATGCCCTGGCACCCCAGGGGTGGGGTTCAAGTTGAGTGGAGAGACAGGCTGGCCAAGCACACTGAGTAGGGGGGCTTGCATGTCTTAGTGCCTGGAGTTCTACCGGCATGGCCATGCGCTTGAGATACGAAGCCTCTGAAGGGGAAGAGGGCAGGAGACATCCCTGCTGGGGCCAGGCCCAGAGCATAACCCTGCATTCTGCTCAACTCCTCCCAACGGCCCTGTGAGGGAGAGGAGCCATTTCCCCCATTTTATAGATGAGAAGACCAAGGTTCAGGGAGGCCAAGGAACTTGCTCAAAGTCACACAGCAGCCAGTGGCAGGGCCAGGGCCTGAACCCAGGTCTCTGGGACACCCAGGTCCAGTGCTGTTGGCTTCCGGTGGTGTGCCTCTTGTCAAAATGCAGTTGTTGGGCCGGGCATGGTGGCTCACGCCTGTAATCCCAGCACTTTGAGAGGCTGAGGAGGGCAGATCTCCTGAGCTCAGGAGTTCGAGACCAGCCTGGGCAACATGGTGAAATGCTGTCTCTACCAAAAATACAGAAATTAGCCAAGCATGGTGGCGTGTGCCTTTGGTCCCAGCTACTCGAGAGGCTGAGGTGGGTGGATCACCTGAGGTCAGGAGTTTGAGACCAGCCTGGCCAACATGGTGAAACCCTGACTCTACTAAAAATACAAAAATTAGCCAGGTGTGGTGGTACGTGTCTGTAATCCCAGCTACTTGGGAGGCTGAGGCACAAGAATCGCTTGAACCCGGGAGGCGGAGGTTGCAATGAGCTGAGATTGCGATGTTGCAATCCAGCCTGGAGGATAGAGCGAGACTGTCTCAAAACAAAAACAAAAACAAAAACAAAGCATTTTAGGTCAATATAGCAAGGAATCCTCTTCCTTGAAAGCACACCGCCTGGGTGTACCATCATGCCTCTGATCCAGCTGGGTGCTGTCGGGATCGCCTCCCTGACTGTCTTCCCCTCCACAATTCTCCCTCCCCTGCAGGTCTCTGATCAGGCTGTCCCCTCCAATGCTGAACCCCACCCCCCAGACCCTGCACAGCTCTCCCACCCAGCCCAGCTCCTCCTCCCCTGCTGGGTCTCTAGGGTTTGCCCGTGTGTGTTCCTCAGGGGTTGGTGACCTAACCTGGGCAGGGAAGAGGGGCTGTCTGAGGTCGGTGGGGCAGAAGGTGGGGCTCTGAGGGCCTTGGTTGGCTCCCACCCCCCACTGGGCGATCTCTGGGTGGAGACCCTCCGAAGCTCCAGTGCTATGAGATCCCCCGCGCGCAGGAGCTGAAAGGATTTGCAAATTTGGGTTATTAGAAGGGCCCAGCCTCCTGAGGGCTCAGCCGCCAGTAGGTGGCCTCCCCTTCTGGAGAATGGAGAGGCTGAAATAGGGCTGACTGCAGTCCCTCAGTGATGTGTAGGAGGGACGCAGGTGGCTCACGGAGCACGGCTGGGGTGAGTGGGGCCCGTGGGAAGTCATGCCACACCTGTTTGCCTGCAGCTGCTTCCAGGGCACAGCCTCAGGACCGGGGTCACCATGACCCCTCTCCCTCAGGCCTGGCCACTGCACCCCCATGGCGCCCCCCACACACTTGCCTTGGCCTTGCCCTGGAAGTTGAAGGTCAGCACGTACTCCCCAGGCCGAGTCTCACTTTGGCGGATCACGAAGAGGCCGTGGTTCCGGGGCCCCCCTGCCAGAACCAGTTGAGCAGCCTTGACCCGGGACAGTGTCCCGTGGAACCATGGGTAGTCGGATAGCTCCAGCTCGGGTTCAGCCTCGGGATCCGTCTCTGCACCCTGTTCCCCTGAGGTGGGGATGACAGTGTGAGGAACATGGGGGGAAGGAGAAAGGGGGACAAATAAATAAATGTGAGAAGAGAGGTGGCATCTTGTTGGTTTTTTTACATGCAAAATGCTGTTGGAATAATTTTTAAAAAGTTTGTTGGGTTTTAGTTTTTTTTTTTTTTTTTGAGACGAAGTTTCGCTCTTGTCGCCCAGGCTGGAGTGCGATGCTGCAATCCCGGTGGCTGACTGTAACCTCTGCCTTCCGGGTTCAAGCGATTCTCCTGCCTCAGCCTCCCAAGTAGCTGGGATTACAGGCGCCCGCCACCACACCCAACTAATTTTTGTATTTTTAGTAGAGATGGGGTTTCACCGTGTTGGTCAGGCTGGTCTCAAACTCCTGACCTCAGATGATCCACCCACCTCGGCCTCCCAAAGTGCTGCGATTATAGGCGTAAGCCATTGCGCCTAGCCTTATTTTTTATTTTTTAGAGATGGAGTCTTGCTGTGTTTCCCAGGCTGGTCTCAAACTCCTAGGCTCAAGTGATCCTCCTGCCTTGGCCTCCCAAAGTGCTGGGATTACAGGTGTGAGCCACTGCACCTGGCCTGAATATTTTTTTGTTTGAGACAGAGTCTTGCTCTGTTGCCCAGGCTGGAATGCAGTGGCGTGATCTCGACTCACTGCAACCTCCGTCTTGCAGGTTCTAGTGATTCTCCTGCCTCAGCCTCCCGAGTATCTGGGATTACAGTCATGCACCACTATACCAGGCTAATTTTTGTATTTTTAGTAGAGACAGGGTTTCACCATGTTGCTCAGGCCGGTCTTAACTCCTGAGCTCAGGCAATCCGCCCGTCTTGGCCTCCCAAAGTGCTGGGATTACAGGTGTGAGCCACTGCGCCCAGCCAAATAATTTTATTTATTTATTTAACTTATTTTTTGAGATAGGGTCTCGCTCTGTCACCCAGGCTGAAGTCTAGTGGCACAATCATAGCTCACTGCAGCCTTGGCCTCCTGGGCTCAAGCAATCCTCCCACCTCAGCCTCCTGGGTAACTAGGACTATAAGCCTGTGCCACAATGCCTGGCTAATTTTTGTTTATTTTTTGTAGAGACAGAGTCTTGTTGCCCAGACTAGTCTGGAAGTCCTGGGCTCAAACGATCCTCCTGCCTTGGCCGCTTGAAGTGCTGAGATTACAGGTATGAGCCACTGTGCCCAGCTGGAATAATTTTAGAGTTGGGCAGGGAGCTGACCCAACCCACTGGTGAAGTCTATGAGGTAAACTGAGGCACAGAGCTGTGAGGGACTATCCTGGAGTTGCTCTGTAAGTCATCAGCAAACTTAGGAACAAATCCAGTCACCTGTTCCCAATCCCTGATTCCAACCCAATGGACCCTTTTCTGTGAGCTCCTTCCTTCCCTCCCTCCCTCCCTCCCTCCCTCCCTCCCTCCCTCCCTCCCTCCTTTCTTCTTTTCTTTTTTTTTTTTTTTTCACAGGGTCTCTCTCTGTTGCCCAGGCTGGAGTACAATGGTGTGATCACAGTTCACTGTAGGCTTGACCTCCTGGGCTCAAGTGATCCTCCCACCTCGGCCTCCCAAGTAGCTGGGACTACAGGCACAAAAATGTTTGTGGCCAGGCGTGGTGGCTCACACCTATAATTCCAGCACTTAGGTCAGGAGTTCAAGATCAGCCTGGCCAACACGGCAAAACCCCATCTCTACTAAAAATACAAAAATGAGCCAGGCGAGGTGGCGGGCACCTGTAATCTCAGCTACTCGGGAGGCTGAGACATGAGAATTGCTTGAACTTGGGGGTGGAGGTTGCAGTGAGTTGTGATCCGCCACTGCACTCCAGCGTGGGCAACAAAGTGAGACTCTTGTCTCAAGAATTTTGTACAGATAGCGTCTTGCTATGTTGTCCAGGCTAGTCTCAAACTCCTGGCTTCAAGTGATCCTCAGCCTCAAAAAACACTGGCTGGGATTACAGGTGTGAGACACTGCACCCAGCCCCTGTGAGCATTTTCTTTTCTTTCTTTTTTTTTGAGACATAGTCTCACTCTGTCGCCCAGGCTGGAGTGCAGTGGCGTGATCTCGGCTCACTGCAACCCCCGCCTCCCGGGTTCAAGTGATTCTCCTGCCTCAGCCTCCCGAGTAGCTGGGACTACATGTGTGCACCACCACACCCAGCTAATTTTTATATTTTTAGTAGTGATGGGGTTTTGCCATGTTAGCCAGGCTGGTCTCGAACTCCTGACCTCAGGTGATCCGCCCGCCTTGGCCTCCCAAAGTGTTGGGATTACAGGCGTGAGCCACCGCACCCGGCCCCTGTGAACATTTTCTATTGAAACTGGGTCCAGTGGGAGGGGCCAGGTTCCTAGACAAGTCTACAAAAGCCAGAAGTACTTCGGAGACGTGTGAAGGACCCAGGAGGATGAGATGTCACAGCTTCTGAGGCTTAGCAAGGTTTAGGGAGCCCATGGGTGGCCATGGCTGGGGGTGGGGGTCCAGGAGAGGTGGGATGGGAAGAGCAGCCTGTCCCCACTGGCACCTGTGTTATTGCTGTCACTGCCGCTGCCGCCCGGGGATTCCAGGGTCTGCAGAAAGGTCTCTAGCGGGACGTGGATCAGGGATTCTCTGACGGCATCTCGACCTCGGCTGTCGGGGGCTGTCACCACTGCACCCACGGCTGTCGTCTCTGGGGGGCGGGGCAGGTCGACTGCTGGGGAAGTGGCAGGTAAGATGCACGTATCTTTATCTGTCCACCCTGAGTGTGCCCCTCCTTCAACCCTGTCCCCCTCCCTACCATCAGTCAGGAGCTCACAGCTGCAGGAGGCCACGCGGCTGGCCAGACAGCCTCCTCGGGTACAGGAGAGCTCGGTGTCTTCCTCACTGTCACTGTGGAAACAAGAAATGGAAACCATGTCCTGCCGTGGGACTTGGACTCGGAACACAGGCTACTTATGTGGCGAGGCAGTGGCTGGCAGTCCCATGGCCCAGCATCTAGGCCTCCTGGCTCTGGTCACCTCCCTCTGCCTCCATGTCCCTCTGTCCCACCCTACACTGGCTCTGTGGCCACCGTGTGATTGACCAGGCCACTGTTGGGGCTCAGAAAACAATACCGCCAAACAAAGTCCTCAGCAGCAGCCTCGAACAAAAAAGTTTTTCTCTGACCTTCTCCTGCCTACTTGTCTCTCAGTCCTCTTCTCCCCAGAGGCACCAGAGAAACAAAAGTCCCTCTTTCCCAAGGTGGGTCACAGAAACCAGAACCCCTTTTTCCAAAATGTAGTCATAAAACCTAAAAATATTCTTTTTTTTTTTTTGAGACGGGGTCTCACTCTGTTGCCAGGGCTGGAGTGCAGTGGCGCGATCTCGGCTCACTTTGCCTCTGCCTCCTGGGTTCAAGCGATTCTCCTGCCTCAGCCTCCTGAGTAGCTGGGATTACAGGCATCTGCCACCATGCCCGGCTAATTTTTTTGTATTTTTAGTAGAGATGAGGTTTCACTGTGTTGGCCAGGCTGGTCTCAAACTGACCTCGTGATCTGCCTGCCTCGTCCTCCAAAAATGCTGGGATTACAGGCGTGAGCCACTGCGCCCGGCCAACCTAAAAATATTCTATGTAAAAACTTGTCATAAAGAAATTATCCAGCCAGGCACAGTGGCTCATGTTTGTAATCCTAGCATTCTGGGAGGCTGAGGTGGGAGGATCACTTGAGGTCAGGAGTTTGAGATCAGCTTGGGCAACATAGCGAGACCCCCATCTTTTTTGTTTGTTTGTTTGTTTTGAGATGGGAGTCTTGCTCTGTCACCCAGGCTGGAGTGCAGTGGCATGATCTCAGCTCACCGCAACTTCTGCCTCCCAGGTTCAAGTGATTCCCCTGCCTCAGCCTCCTGAGTAGCTGGGATCACAAGCATGCGCCACCATGCCCAGCTAATTTTTTTTTTTCTTTTTTGTATTTTTTGCAGAGATGGGGTTTCACCATGTTGGCCACGCTGGTCTCAAACTGGTGATCTGCCCGCCTTGGCCTCCCAGAGTGTGGGGATTACAGGCGTGAGCCACTGCACCTGGCCGCGAGAACACGTCTTTTTTTTTTTTTTTTTTTTTTTTTTTAGACAGAGTTTTGCTCTTGTTGCCCAGGCTGGAGTGCAATGGCGCAATCCTGGCTCACTGCAACCTCTGCCTCCCGGGGGTTCAAGCAATTCTCCTGCCTCAGCCTCCCGAGTAGCTGATATTACAGGCATGTACCACCACGCCCGGCTGATTTTGTATTTTTAGTAGAGATGGGGTTTCTCCATGTTGGCCAGGCTGATCTCAAACTCCCAACCTCAGGTGATCCGCCCACCTTGGCCTCCCAAAGTGTTGGGATTACAGGCATGAGCCACCGCGCCCGGCCCTGAGAATCTCGTCTTAATAAAAGAAAATTAGCTGGGCATGGTGGTGAGGCAGGGGGGTCAATGGAGTCCAGGAGTTGGAGGCTGCAGTGAGCTGTGATCATGCCCCACTGCCCTCCTGCTTGGGCAACGGAGCAGAAAAAAAAAAGTAAAAACAAAAGGAAAGAAAGAAAGGGAAGAAGGAAAGGAAAGCAAGAAAGAAAGAAAAAAAGAAAGAAAGAAATTACCCAATCTGCCTGGTTTGACTGTAGGTCATAAGACCCCCATTCAAGATAGGGTTCTGTCCCACACCCAGAAGGAAGGAATGCTACTCAGAGAGGCCAAGAAGAACCTGGACAGACAGGCCTGGCTGGGTCCCCTGCTCAGTCTATTCCCTTTAGATCCTACCCTTTGTGTCCAATCCTCTTTCTACACTGCTGTCCATACTTTGCTGAACCTAAGCATAAAAATGGACCATTTCCCTGTATCTTTTTTTTGAGACAGAGTCTCCCTCTGTTGCCCAGGCTGGAGTGCAGTGGCGTGATCTCGGCTCACTGCAACCTCTGCCTCCCAGGTTCAAGTGATTCTCCTGCCTCAGTCTCCCAAGTAGCTGGGATTACAGGCGCATGCCACCACCAGGCCCAGCTAATTTTTGTATTTTTAGTAGAGATGAGGTTTCACCATGTTGGCCAAGCTGGTCTCAAACTCCTGACCTCGTGATCTGCCTGCCTCGGCCTCCCAAAGTACTGGGATTACAGGCATGAGCCACCATGCCTGGGCTTTTTTTTTTTTTTTTTTTTTTGAGACTGAGTCTCACTCTGTCACCCAGTGGAGTTCAGTGGTGCAATCTCAGCTCACTGCAACCTCCGCCTCCCAGGTTCAAGCAATTCTCCTGTCTCAGCCTCCCGAGTAGCTGGGATCACAGCGGGCCCGCCACCACCTCCAGCTAATTTTTGTATTTTTAGTAGAGATGGGGTTTCCCCATGTTGGCCAGGCTGGTCTCGAACTCCTGACCTCAGGTGATGTGCCTGCCTCAGCCTCCCAAAGTGCTGGGATTACAGGCGTGCACCACCACGCCCGGCCCTCCCCTGTATCTTTGAGTCTTCATTCTGAAGGCTCCTATGTATACACGTTAAATAAATTTACACGCTTTTTCTCCTATTAATCTGCCTTGTGCAGCTAAGCACTGTGGCTCATGCCTGTAATCCCAGTGCTTTGGGAGGCTGAGGCAGGCGGGTCTCTTGAACCCAGGAATTCAAGACCAGCCTGGGCAACATAGCACGATCCCGATCCTGTCTCTAAAAAAAAAAAAAAAAAGGCCAGTTGCAGTGGCTCACACCTGTAATCCCTGCACTTTGGGATGATGAGGTTGTCAGATCACCTGAGGTCAAGAGTTCGAGATGAGCCTGACCATCATGGGGAAACCCCGTCTCTGCTAAAAATATAAAAATTAGCTGGGCTTGTTGGCAGGTGCCTGTAATCTCAGCTACTTGGGAGGCTGAGGCAGGAGAATTGCTTGAACCTGGGAGGTGGAGGTTGCAGTGAGCTGAGATTGTGCCATTACATTCCGGCCTGGATGATGGAGCGAGACTCCATCTCAAAAAAAAAAAAAAAAATTAAGCCAGTCATCGTGGCATGTGCCTACAGTCCCAGTTACTTGGGAGGCTGAGGCAGGCAGATCAGTCGAGCCCAGGAGGTCGAGGCTGTAGTGAGCTTGATTGCACCACTGTACTCCAGCCTGGCAAACAGAGCAAGACCTTACCTCTAAAACATAAAATAATAAAATAAAATAAAATAAAAATAAATAAATAAATTTGTATGCCTTTTCTCTCATTTATCTGCCATTTGCAAATTGATTTTCCACTGAAACTTCAGAAAGCCAAGGGGAAGGCTCTCTCTTGGCCCGGATACCACTGAGTGGACAGTCCCCACTGAGGGCCCATGATCCCTGCCCACTATCCCTGAGGGGCTGGGCTCCTCCTGGGATCCCGTGGAGACCCTCAGAGGGTGGGAAGGTTTCTCTCCCGATTTGTGACATGAGGTGTCTGGGACCCTGCCAGCTCAAAAATTCCACTAAGTGAGGTTCACCTTCACAGCGGCTGGGGAAAGAGTTTGCAGAGCAGATGGTCCGGAGGGCGGTGGAGGAGGGATTACAATCACTTTGTGGATCAGGGCCTGGGAGGCGCCCAGGACCTTAATTGTGTTTCTTTAAATGAAGCTGTTAATTAGAAAGCAGCGGCCCTTCCCCCCGGGGCTTGGCTCACCCCATTAGCCAGCAGAGCTGCTGCCAATTGCTCAGCCTGTCGGGCTGCCTATCCCTCCTACTCCTGGCCTGGCATCTCTCCTGGATGGTGGAGCCAACCTTCTTGCTGCTCTTCCTGTTCACAGCTGACCGTAACTGCCCTCTGCCTATTACCTGCCATGGCTCCCATTGTCCCTGACCTACCCGTTTCCTGAGCTCTCATCAAAATCTCCTCCTCACTGGCTACCCCAAAGGCCTTGATGTTCCCTGCGAGTCCCAGGTGCTTGTACACTTGCACACCTTTTAAAATTATTATTATTAATATTTTGAGACAGAGTCTTGCTCTGTCGCTCAGACTGGAGTGCAATGGCACAGTCTCAGCTCACTGCAACCTCTGCCTCCCGGGTTCAAGCGATTCTCCTGCCTCAGCCTCTCGAGTAGCTGGGATTACAGATGCCCGCCACGATGCCTGGCTAATTTTTGTATTTTTAGTAGAGATAGGTTTTCACCATGTTGGCCAGGCTGGTCTCAAGCTCCTGACCTCAGGTGATCCGCCTGCCTCAGCCTCCCAAAGTGCTGGGACTACGGGCATGAGCCACTGTGCCTGGCCCCGGCCAAATTTTTATTATTATTTTTTAAGAGTTAGGGTCTTGCTCTGTTGCCCAGGCTGGAGTGCAGTGGCACAATCCTAGATCACTGCAGCCTCCAACTCCTGGGCTCAAGTGATCCTCCAGCCTCAGCCTCCTGAGTAGCTGGGATAACAGATGCATGCCACCGTGCCCAGTTCCATTTCCACTCTTTTTGCTGGGCTTTTCTCTCTGCCCTCTCCCATCCTCCTCTGCCTGGCATTGGTCCACACTTTATTTAAGCCTCGGGTTAGGTGAGCATGCCTAACAGCAACTCTTCCCTGACCTGAGCCCAGGCCTGGGTTAGGAGCCTCTCTCCAGCTCTTTCTTTTTTTTTTTATTTTAAGAGACAGGGTTGGCTGGGCACAGTGGCTCATGCCGGTAATCCCAGCACTTCGGGAGGCTGAGTTGGGCGGATCACTTGAGGTCTGGAGTTCGAGACCAGCCTGGCCAACATGATGAAACCCCGTCTCTACTAAAAATATAAAAATTAGCTGGGCATGGTAGTGGGTGCCTGTAATCACAGCTACTTAGGAGGCTGAGGCAGGAAAATTGCTTGAACCTGGGAGGCGGAGATTGCAGTGAGCCAAGATCACACCACTGCACTCCAGCCTGGGCAACAGAGCAAAACCCTGTCTCAAAAAAAAAAAAAAAAAAGAGAGAGAGAGGGTCTGGCTATGTTGCCCAGGCTGGTCTTGAACTCTTGGCTCAAGCGGTCCTCCCAGCTGGGCCTCCCAAAGTGTTGGGGTCACAGATGTGAGCCACTGCACCAGGCCCCCAGCCCTTTGGGGACTCACTGCCATCTCTGCCCAACTCCCAGTGCTCTGAGGCTCTCTTGGGGTGAAGACAAGACCTGGTCCAACTTCCTTCCAGGTCCCCAGGCCCTGGCCCCATAGAGCAGGCCTCACAGAGTCTGCTGGCGATTGGAGGTAGGGGGTATTTTAAGGAGGGTGATCCTGGCTGGCACCAACCTGAATCGCATTGAATAGCTCATTTCTCAAGCTGAGCTCCCGCCCTGCTAGGAAGCTGCTCCTGGTGAAGGCTGGACCAAGGATATATCCAGCCTGTCCACCCATCCTCGGGCCACTTGGACACTCACCCGGGGTCCACGCAGCCCTGGATGTCAGCTACCCACGAGTGCTTCTGCAGAGAGTCGATGGTCTCCAAGATGTATTCGGCTCCATCCTCTACCTGGGGAGGAAGGTGGCCGGGAGTGCAGAACACGGTCAGCAGATGGGCTCCAGACCACAGGACATAGGGTCAGAGTGGCTCAAATGGCTGATCCCCCTCTCCCACAGCAGGGCTCAAGGGCATGAGCAGCAGGAAAGAAAGTGGGGTCACCGTCGGGCACCACCTGGAACTCAGGCCAGGGACCCAGCTCACACTCTGTGAGCCTGCAGCTCACACTCTGTATTCCCTCCCTTCTGGGCCTCCCCACTGGGGATATGTCCCACCCCACTGATCTCAGCTCCTCTGCCTTAGAGACGCAGCCTCTGAGGAGGCCATGCTGGCAGGGGGAGGGATGGGTGGCCCAGCATCCCCAACCCATGCCCTGGCACCCCAGGGGTGGGGTTCAAGTTGAGTGGAGAGACAGGCTGGCCAAGCACACTGAGTAGGGGGGCTTGCATGTCTTAGTGCCTGGAGTTCTACCGGCATGGCCATGCGCTTGAGATACGAAGCCTCTGAAGGGGAAGAGGGCAGGAGACATCCCTGCTGGGGCCAGGCCCAGAGCATAACCCTGCATTCTGCTCAACTCCTCCCAACGGCCCTGTGAGGGAGAGGAGCCATTTCCCCCATTTTATAGATGAGAAGACCAAGGTTCAGGGAGGCCAAGGAACTTGCTCAAAGTCACACAGCAGCCAGTGGCAGGGCCAGGGCCTGAACCCAGGTCTCTGGGACACCCAGGTCCCGTGCTGTTGGCTTCCGGTGGTGTGCCTCTTGTCAAAATGCAGTTGTTGGGCCGGGCATGGTGGCTCACGCCTGTAATCCCAGCACTTTGAGAGGCTGAGGAGGGCAGATCTCCTGAGCTCAGGAGTTCGAGACCAGCCTGGGCAACATGGTGAAACGCTGTCTCTACCAAAAATACAGAAATTAGCCAAGCATGGTGGCGTGTGCCTTTGGTCCCAGCTACTCAAGAGGCTGAGATGGAAGGATCACCTGAGCCCGGGAGGAGGAGGTTGTAGTGAGCCGAGATCGCGCCATTGCACTCCAACCTGGGTGACAGAGTGGGACCCATCTCCAAACAAAGAAAAAAAAAACAAAAAAAATGTAGTTGTTGGGCTCCCAGGATGACAGAGCTGGGAGGGTTCTCGGAGACTGCCTTTAATCCCGCTCTGAACAGATGGGGAAACTGAGGCAGGTGAGCCCCTCTGCCTCAAGGCTGTCATGCATGATCAGCAGTTTAGAGGGTACCAGGTGGGCAGGGGCTGTGTCCCCAGCCCCCAGCCTGGGATGACTCAGGGTCCGGGGTTGGTAAACACTCGCTAAATGAATAAGTGAGTCCGTGACTAAACAAATGAGAACGGGCAGAAACACAAACACAACCAGAAGCTGGGAGAAGAGGGTGGGGGCTTCATGCAGGATGAGTGGGTGGGACCAGGCCTCCCCGGGGACATTGCTTCACCAACACCCTCTGATCCTTTGCGGAGGCCCAGGGACCACAGCTCTGGCAGCCTGGAGCCGTGTCCTCAGAAACCCCTGCAGGCCACCCTGGCAGCGGTGTGGGGCCTGGGAAAGGCTGGGCTGCCCCTAGACCCACCGGGATGCCTCCCCGCCCACACTTGATGCCTTTGTGCCCTCTGTGGGAGACCGCCCAGTTCCCACACTCCGGTGCTCTGGGACAGGAACATTTGCATAACTGCTG
Source organism: Pan paniscus (assembly GCF_029289425.2). Classification (NCBI taxonomy): domain Eukaryota; kingdom Metazoa; phylum Chordata; class Mammalia; order Primates; family Hominidae; genus Pan; species Pan paniscus. The sequence continues at coordinate 92,963,074 of NC_073255.2, forward strand.
CCAGCTGGTGGAGGTGGGTGTGTGCTAGCTCCAGTGGGGGAAGGGAGGGCAGGAAGTGAAACTGATGAGCTTCGCCCAGGCCCAGGGGTAAATGGGAGCAAGGGGCCCAGATGTTGGGTGACGCCCGAGGCACCTGGCTGTGGAGCCCAGACTCAAGTCTTAGCTATGTGCTAGGCATCTGTCATAGGGTCTGGGAACCCCCCACACCAGGGCTCCCTCCCACTACTGTCCTGCCTTAGGCTCCTTCCCCTCGCTCCCCTACGGAGCTGTAGCACCTAAAGGGAAGGTGGCCTGGAGCAGCCGGAGGATCTCTGAGGTTAGGGGTGAGACCTCACCTTGAGGACGAATGTGTTATCGTTCTCTGGCATTTCCAGGGGCATGGTGATGCGGACCTCAATGATGGCTGACAGTGGGATGCTGACCTTGGGCCTGGAGGCCTGGGGGCCAGAAGAAGGACAGTGAGTGGCCCCAGCACTTCCCGACACCCTTTCCATCCCCTCCCCGCTGCCAGGCGTTAGAGTGGCCCTCAAATAGACTGCCACAGCCGCCCTGGTACAGAGGTATCCCAATCCCCATTTCACAGAGGGGGAAGCTGAGGAAGGCATTTCTTTGAAACAAGAAAGAAATTTTTCCTGGCTAGGCATGGTGGCTCATGCCTGTAATCCTAGCACTTTGGGAGGCCGAGACAGGAGGATGGCCTGAGTCCAGTAGTTCAAGGACAGCCTGGACAACATAGCAAGACCTTATCTTTACTCGAGACCAAAAAATGGGCTGGGTGCGGTGGTTCACGCCTGTAATCCCAGCACTTTGGGAGGCTGAGGCGGGCGGATCATCTGAAGTCAGGAGTTTGAGACCAGCCTGACCAACATGGAGAAACCCCATCTCTACTAAAAAATATACAAAATTAGCCAGGCGTGGTGGTGCATGCCTGTAGTCCCAGCTATCTGGGAGGCTGAGGCAGGAGAATCGCTTGAACCCAGGAGGCGGAGGTTGCGGTGAGCTGAGATTGCGCCATTGCACTCCAGCCTGGGCGACAAGAATGAAACTCCGTTTCACAGAAAAAAAAACGAAACAAAAAGAGACCAAAAAACTTAGCCGAGTGTGGTGGCATGCGTGCCTGTAGTTCCAGCTATTTGGGAAGCTAAGGTGGAAGGATCGCTTGATCAGGGGAGGTCGAGGCTGCAGTGAGCTATGATGGCACCACTATACCCCCACCTGGGTGATAGAGTGAGACGATGCCTCAAAAAAAAGAAAAGAAAAAAAAAAAAAGGACCTCCTCCTATAGTCACCTTGCAAGTCCAGGACAGAACCAGAATTGACATCTGAGCCTCCCACCTCCAAGCCCTGAGGAGAAAACCCCACCTGGGCTGCCCTCTGCCCAATGCACCCACGAGATCTGTGGTTTTCTTATTTTTGACCTTGACCCATTGTGAGAAATACATTTAACACTGGGGCCCAATACACACATAAGCAGGTAAAAATATCTCTGAAACAAACATCTCACCAGACAATAGTTACCCTTCCTGTGTGTGATAGAGTGTGATATTTTCTATTCTATTCTAGTTCACGTTTTAAAAAATGCTGGTCTTGGCTGGGTGTGGTGGCTCACACCTGTAATTTCAGCACTTCAGGAGGCCAAGGAGGATGACCTGAGGTCAGGAATTCCAGACCAGCCTGGGCAACATGATGAAACCCCACCTCTACTAGAAATACAAAAATTAGCCAGGCGTGGTGGTGCGTGCCTGTAATCCCAGCTACTTGGGAGGCTGAGGCACGAGAATCACTTGAACCCGGGAGGCGGAGGTTGCAGTGAGCTGAGATTGCACCACTGCACTCCAGCCTGGGCGACAGAGTGACACCCTGTCTCAAAATATAAAATAAAATAAAATAAAAAAATAAAAAATGATGGGTCTTAAAACCTGGTTGCTTAAAGAAAAAATGCTGGTCTCCTACTACAGACCCCACCTTCCAGAGCAGGGCCTGGAGCCCCCGACTCAGAACGGGGCTCACTGTTTCCTGGAGTGAGTAAAAGGGACCAGCGTTCCCAACAACGCTGCGGGCAGGGTTGATCCAAGGTGAGCTGGCAGGGCTCTGTGGGACCACCACTCTGTGCCTGGCCCCACTCGCTCTGCCTCAAAGCTCCCTGCCGTGAGCCTGAGGCCCCCTTGGGGCTGGCCTGAGTGAGATTCCCAGCAGGGCTGTCTCCAGGACAGGAACTTTCTTAGGAGGAAATGGAAAGGCCACACATTTGATGGGCAGGCAGATGGGAATTCCAGGAAGAACTGGCCCCTGTCCAGCGGGTGCAGGGCTAGGCTTGGAGCATGAATGGGGCCTGGCTAACCCCGGTGTGTGGCCATCGTGCCGGCCAGCGGGGCTGGGGACAGAGCAGACAGAGGCCTGCAGTGGAGGCCTGGACTGGAAGCTTCAGCAGGTATCCTGCTGGCCAGAGATGCTGTGGTTCCCCAGTTTGGAATCTGAGGTCCATCAGTCCTGGTCCAGCTTCCTCCCACCTGCTCCAGCCACAACTCACTGTGCCCACATGCCTGAATGGTCAACTTGTTTTACAACTCCAGGCCTTTGCCCACAGAGCTTGAACCTCCAAAAGTGCTGTTCCAGGGTGCTGGCCACCTGGTGAACACTTAGGTAGCCCAAGCTTTTCCTCCGGGGCTCACCCCAGTAAGATTTGCAAACATCTTGAAAATACCAGGTTTCCCAGTGGTTTCCCTAATGGCGGGGGGCCGGCCTCATTGTTCCTTGGGTCCCCAGGGCTTGGCCTGGCATAGGGCAATGAGGGGACCTGGAGTTCAGGAGGCTCTTCCTGCAGGGGTGAGGAGGCAGGAAGCCAGAGACCTGACTCACCAGGGCTGGCACCTCAAAGGTTGTGTGAGAGGGAAATCTAAGGTGCCAGGCAATGGCTTCTGAGCCTGCAGGCCCCGAGCTCCTGACTGCTCCAAGGGTGCATCTAGGCCTCTTGGAGGCAAGAGATCTGGACCGTGGGTGGGTGCAGAGGCAGTGGGGGTATCATTCAGGGCATCCCAGGGGGCTCACTCACCCTGGGAGCCTGTCTCCTGGGACCAGACACATTTGGGAAACTCAACCAAGTTCTTAGCGTGGTAGGAGCTGCCCTCCCATGGGAATGACTCCTGAATACCCACAAATGCCCCCACCTTTGCATGACACAAAGGAGGGGAAGGGCCCAGTGACCCTGCAGGAACGCTGCCCTCTGCCAGCAGCAAAATTAGTGGGCTCTGCTGGGACTAAGCGGTGGAGTGGGGCGGGGGCGGGCACCAGCTGCTCCTTCCCCTTCTCCGAGGGCAGCAGACACTGCTATTTACAGAAGGGCAGCTGTGACTGTCACTCAGGCCCAAGGCACTGGAGCCCTGGGCTTCTGTCCCTGCCCTCTGGGTGACCCCGGGTAAGCCCCACCCCACCCGTCACTGGGCCTTGGTTTCCCTTTCTGACAAGGAGTGGAGTCGGGCTTAGGGGTCTAGGATTTCTCCCAGGGAATTAAAGGCAGGGGCCTGGGCAGGAAAAAAGCCCTAGGGAAGTGTAGGGGTGCTGGGACCTGGGGAAAAAGCTCTTCAGAGAGTAGCTGTGTCCCCGGGAAGTCACTTTTCCAGGGCCCATGTGGCTCATGGGCAATGAGCCTTGGGGAGCCCACACCCCTGCACCCCAGCAGACTGAGAGATGGAGAGAGAGCCAAGAAGTGGCGGGTGACTCAGAGAGCACCCAGGGACAGAGTGGGCCCTGATGCGGGAGGTGGGTGTGGGGTCCCCGGTGGTCCCTGGGGGTGCTGTCGGCTGCTGCACCAGCAAAACCTCCCCCTGCCTAAACCTCTCAGTGCCCAAGGACCTCCACTTCCATGTTCCTTTTGTTCTTGGGACCACCAGGGTGGCAGGTATCATTAGATCAGATTTTTTTTTTTTTGAGACGGAGTTTCACTCTTGCTGCCCAGGCTGGAGTGCAATGGCGTGATCTCGGCTTACCACAATCTCTGCCTCCTGGGTTGAAGTGATTCTCCTGCCTCAGCCTCCCAAGTAGCTGGGATTACAGGCATGTAATCCTGTATTTTTATTAGAGATGGGGTTTCTCCATGTTGGTCAGCCTGGTCACGAACCCCTGACCTCAGGTGATCCGCCTGCCTCGGCCTTCCAAAGTGCTGGGATTACAGGCATGAGCCACCGCGCTCGGCCCCCAGTTTTTTGTTTTGTTTTGTTTTGGTTTGGTTTTTTGAGATAGGGTCTCACTCTGTCGCCTAGCTTAGAGGGCAGTGGTGCAGTCTTGGCTCACTGCAACCTCTGCCTCTTGGGTTCAAGCGATTCTCCTGCCTCAGCCTCCCAAGTAGCTTGGACTACAGGTGTGCGCCACCATGCCCTACCATGTTAGACCAGCTCTGGCACCCGCCAGCTGGGTGACGTTGGGCAGGCCACACTTCCCTCTCTGAGCATCTGTCTGCGCTCTCTTCTGTAATCTGGGGACCATGTGCTCACCTTGCCGGGGTGGGGAACCCAGAGGATGACAGTGTGTCTGTGCAGATGCCCACCAGGCTGGGGTCTGGACACACTGTGGGCTCTCAGAGGGTGGGCACTATTGTTACAGCTATTCCCACTTTCCAAAGCAGGGGGGCCACCTTGGAGAAGACGTGACACTACTGCCAGGGACCTGATGGCCAGCCCCTAAGAGGGGAAGGGTCAGTGCATGCCAGTAAGCAACAATGTTGGTGACAGCCAGAAAGAAGCCTGGCATCCCCCTGGCCAGAAAAGGACCCCCTGGGCAGGGGCTGGGCTGGAGTCTGGCAGCTGCGCTGGGGAAGAGCAGAGCCCCATGGAGTCAGACACAGACCTCCCTGGGAGCCCTCTGCGAATGTGCTCGGTCACTCCTGCCCTCATCCCTGCAGGCCTCGGCTCTGGGAGGTGCCAGGCACCCTTGGGCTGCAGGAGAGGAGGGCAGGTAGCCGGGCTCTTGAACAACATCAAGAACGGTGCCCTGGGCTGGGCACAGTGGCTCATGCTTGTAATCCCAGCACTTTGGGAGGCCAAGGTTGGGGAGGATCTCTTGAGCTCAGGAGTTCCAGACCACTTGAGCAACATAGTCAGATCCCGTCTTTACGAAAAATAAAAAACATTAGCTGGGAGTGGCGGTGTGTGTGGTCCCAGCTACTTGGGATGCTAAGAAAGGACTGCTTGAGCCTGGGAGGTGAAGGCTGCAGTGAGCCATGATTGTACCACTGCATTCCAGCCTGAGTGACGGCCCCTGTCTCAAAACAAAAAGGAAAGAAAGGCTGGACATGGTGGCTCACGACTGTAATCCCACCACTGGGAGGCTGAGGCAAGCAGATCACTTGAGGTAAGGAGTTCAGGATCAGCCTGGCCAACATGGCAAAACCCTGTCTCTCCTTAAAATACAAAAATTAGCCGGGCATCGTGGTGGGTGCCTGTAAATCCCAGCTACTTGGGAGGCTGAGGCAGGAGAATCCCTTGAGCCTGGGAGGCAGAGGTTGCAGTGAGCCGAGATCGTACCACTGCACTCCAGCCTGGGTGACAGAGGGACACACACACACACACACACGGACACACACACACACACGGACACACACACACACACGAAAAGAAAAAATTAGTGCCCCAGAACCCTTTGGTGTAGCCAGAGGACCCTTCCTCGCAAAGGAAGAACCGGGGTTGAAGGGGTGACTTGTTCAAGAGGCATGACAGGCCCACCTCCCAGGGTCCTGGCACCAAATACTTCACCCTGTCAACCGGATTAGACCACGCGGTCCCCAAAGGCAGTCCCTGGCACCCTCAGCTGCTGCCCAGGCGCCTCCTCTGGTCCCCCCAGGAGGTGGGATTATGGGGTAACTCACCTTGGGCGGCATGAAGAACTCCAGGCGGAAGCTTCCTCGGCCACAGCCCTGCGCAGGAGCAGGCGGCACTTCTGCCACTGAGCCGAGCCCCCGGAGCCCGCGGCCGCGTCGTCGGCCACCATGAAGCGCAGCGCCCCCTCGCGTTGAATGTCCACCAGCTCCACCTTGGCAGCCAGCGTCCGCGACAGCCTCAGGCGCCGCGTCCACTTGTCGCGGGGCTCGACGGAGGGCTCGGCGGTGCGCGGGGCAGCTGCCGCGTCGGGCTCGGGCGAGGCGCGCCGGTGCCACATGTCGCGCACGCCGTCCACCACGCACAGGCTCATGTTGCGCAGCGAGAAGCCCTTGCGAACGCGGGCCTTGGTGGCAGCGTGCGTGGACACGTCCTCCGAGCTCCGCGAGTGGCCGTAGGGCGCCGCCTTGAGTGCAGAGGTGTCCGCGAGCTCCGGCTTCATGGCCTCCGCGCTCACGGCCGCGCCCCGAGTCGTCGGCCCAACCACCAGCACGCGGCGCACCTCCTCGCCGAAGAAGTCCAGGAAGTTGGCGGCGAAGTGGCGGGAGAAGGAGGCGCCGGCGTCGGGCGTGTCATAAGCTGGGTTGTCCCGCAGGAAACGGCAGAACTTGTGCGCAAAGTCCACGGCGGCCGCCTGCGCATGCAGCTCGCAGAACTGCCGCCAGTCCGGGACCGGGACGGGGGCGGCTGCGGCGGGGCCAGGGCCGGCACCATTCATGGCTTCCATCCCATCGCAGCCACCTGCGGCTGCGGGCGAGAAGAGCGCGCAGTGACTTTCAGGCCTGTGATCAATGCGCCCACCTGTCCCCTCCTTCCAGCTCCCCTAGGACGCTCTGGGGCTGTGTGGGTGTGTGTGTACATGCACACGTGTGTGTTGTGGGACTACAGCAGGCAGCCATTCCAAGCAGCATGGATGTGTGTAAAGAGAAAGACAACTGGGGCCGGGCGCGGTGGCCCACGCCTGTAATCCCAGCACTGTGGGAGGCCGAGGTGGGTGGATCACCTGAGGTTGGGAGTTCGAGATCAGCCTGGCCAACATGGTGAAACCCCGTTTCTACTAAAAATACAAAAATTAGCCGGTTAGCCGGGTGTGGTGGTGCACACTGTAACCCTAGCCATCGAAAGGCTGAGGCAGGAGAACTGCTTGAGCCCAAGAGGCGGAGGTTGCAGTAAAAACACAAAAATTAGCCAGGAGTGGTGGCACACGCCTGTAGTCCTCGCCACTCTGGAGGCTAAGGCAGGAAAATCACTTGAACCCAGGAGGCAGAAGTTGCAGTGAGCCGAGATTGCGCCACTGCACTCCCGCCTGGGCGACAGAGGGAGACTGCAAAAAATAAGAGAAAGACAACTGGGGAGGCAGGAGGTGGTGTCTGCAGAAGGGGCAGTCCTGCATTCATTCTCTCCCCAAATAGTAGTCTCAGGGACCTCAGGGTCATTCCTGGGGCTGGCAGAAGAGGCTGGGATGATGGATGCTTTCAAGTGGGGTCCCCATGAGCCTCTGGTGACCTCACTTCCTCAGTGACCTCTTCTGATGTTCCCCAAAGCCCGGTAGAAAGGAAGAAGTCACATGGAATCCTGCTGGCTGGACCTTTGAAATATACCGAGGACTCAGCTCCTTCCTCCAGGTCCAGGCTGCCGTCCTGGGATTCACATAACTATTTTTCCTGCATGCAGCACTCCAGCAGCTGCTTTATGGTCCCCGGGATCCTGATCTTACTTCCTCTAAAGTCTGTTCTCCTCCCAGGAGCCCAGTCATTTCCAAAACTCAAGACTGCCATGTGCAGTGGAGCATGCCTGTAATCTCAGCACTTTGGGAGGCCGAGGCGGGTGGATCAGGAGGTCAAGAGATTGAGACCATCCTGGCCAACATGATGAAACCCCGTCTCTACTAAAAACACAAAAATTAGCCAGGCGTGGTGGTGCACACCTGTAACCCCAGCTACTCAGAAGGCTGAGGCATGAGAATTCCTTGAACCCCGGAGGTGGAGGTTGCAGGGAGCTGAGATTGCACGCCACTGCACTCCAGCCTGGTCGACAGAGCAAGACTCTGTCTCAAAAAAATAATTTAAAAAAAGGGGTATGGAGCCAAGTTCCAGGCTGGTCCCTTTCTGAGACCTGTTTCTGGGGAACTCCGCTTCCAAGGGCAGAGTGGGAAGACTGAATCCCTGTTTCACGAAAGGAAATGACCACCTTTAGAGGATGGGGCACTCTGAGCGGCTGGGTGGGGGGGCGGGGGAATCCACAGCTGGGCTCTGCAGGAAGTGCGGGTCAGATAAGCAGGGAGTGGGGGCCAGGACAACAAGCTAAGCCAGGGCCTGTGGGCTCAAGAGGCAGACTCAGCCTCCTTCAGGATCACCCAGTGCTGGACAGTTCTTGGATGGGCTCTGCAGGTGGAGGGCAGGCTGGGCTGGTTCCAGCTGCACTGGCCCTGGTTACTCCCACCCCACCCTGCCTTTCTGGGGTTGCAGAGCAGAGGTTCCCCCCTCCCATCTCTAGCCTTGGCCTGAGACACTCAGCCCCTTCCACTCCCCCAGTTTCATAACTCTCACATGGGCCCTGGCCCAGCCCCCTAAACCTGCAGGATACCCCCTTAGTGCCCCTCACCAACTCATCCCACCCAGCTGCCTTCTGGCTTTTCCAGGACACTCATACCAGTGCCTCCTGAGACCTCTGGTGGCACCCCTAAGATCTGAGCATCCCCAAACTCTGGAGACTACAGGTGCTAATAAAGCTTCCCTGGGCCTTTCTCTGAGCTCAACTCCCAGCCTGGCTGATCTCCAGGTACCTCAAACTCACCACATCCAAGTTCAAATACATCCTCTTCCTCCAACTCCTGCCTGTCCTCTGCACAGAGCCTCAGCACCCAGCTGGGCACTGCCTACTTCCCCTGTTCTGCCCCAATAGCAGGCAGGCCCCCAAGCCCACAGAGGCCTCGGGAACGCCCCTTGATCCTCTTCCCACTTCCACCCTTGCCCCCTGCCCCTCCACCACACCACATGGCTGTGACCTGTCTCTTCCACCGAACCGTGAGCTCCTGGCTGGCTGTCCTCCCCACCCCCCAGGTGGGCGCTACCCTCAGATGGCCCGGAAGTATGTGGAGAACGGGGCCCAAACCCTGCTTCACCCAGAGGAACCAAAAGATGCTGCACGCCCACACAGCGATGCCCTGCCTTGCTCTGCCCAAACAGGTGTGGGCTGTGACCTCGTGTTGAGGGGTCACACCTGCTATCCCCCTAGACAGAGCATAGCCATAAAATGGCACCCAGCCAGGTGAGCAGGGAAGAGAAACCTCCCCAGGCCCCAGGGCTCTGACCAGTCCCCTGGCCTCACTTGGACAGTAAGAATGAGCGTAGCCCCAGGAAGACAGCAGCCAGGAGGCCTGAAGCCCCTAAACCCCCAATTCCTTGCAACCCAGGCTGGGTAGGCAGGGCAAGAAGTGCCAGCCTCTTGTCAGAGAGGAGTGGTTGGGAGGCCTGGCTTGTTGACTGCGGGACTTTGGGCCAGTCACTTCCCCTCCCTAAGTGTGTGGGGATTATAATAGCACTAAACCCACAGGATTGTTGTAAAGATGACACGAACGGCGACCCTGATGCCCTTAGCTTGGCACAAGTAAGTTTGAAACCAAAAGCTCAGCCCTGGGAGGCCCAGGATCACTTGGGTGGAGATCCCACTTCCAAGACCCCCAAAGGAAGCCCACCCCTGGGTATTTGTATAGAAGTCCTCCCTAGGAGATTCACGCTAAGTAGGGAAGAGGGATTTAGAAACTTTAGACAGATTTTTCACAACAAGGGTAAAAAGAAAAGCGTGTGCATTAACCCTTGATTACCTAGAAGCATTCAACCAAGCAGCATCAGAAGCCGGCCTGCCACGGGGTGGGGCTGTTCTTGTATGTTGGTGGGACAGACCTCTAAGGAAGTAGCTGGTGGGAAACTGTCTCTGAGACCCCCAAAAATGCCCTGATCCACACTAGCCTAAAAGAAGTGCCACCACCGCCACCACCAGACCTCTCCCAAAGCTCCTGGAGCTGAAAAGTTCTAGGTCACTCTCCCAACCTCTTCCTGCGTGGAGCGGGGAGGCCAGGAGGGAAGAGGTTGGGAGAGTTCAAGGTGGGACACAGTAGGGGGGGCTTCAGCTCAAGAGGCAGTCAAAACCTCTTGGGGAAACCACACCCCCTGTCCCCAGTCCTCCCAGAGGAGCTCCAGGGACCTGACTCTGGGACGCAATTCCTGCCGGGAGTTGCCGGTCCCTTAGCCAGGAGGCAGGCAGCACCATCCCATTTTACAGGGTAGGTGATGTTGGCTCGGGGGCATTGGTAGGGCTCCACCCAGGTCTGACAGCCTAGCCTGAGGCTCTCCCTTGCACTAGCTCGAAGTGCACGTAGATCCTGGCTTATTCGTGTTCAGAGTCTCGCCTGGGGCTGCCCGGTCTGCCTTGCGTGGCTCCTGAGAGGCTCCAGTCACTGCAGACTTCCCTCCCTGAAGGCCCCCATTTCGGGGCTGCAGGGGGCCAGGATGCGTCCCTGCCTCTGCCCGGCCTCAGCCCGCTGGGCTGGCGCGGTTCCGGCCCGCGCTGCCCGCAGGTTCATCAATGGCCGAGGCCCAAGGGCCTGAATGGAGGGCACGAACCCGCCCCTTCTTAAAGGCGCCGGCCTCTTGGGCACCCTCCACGATCCTCCCGGCAATCGGGGGCTCCGGGGAGCTCCCCGGCTGGGCGGGTCGAGAAAGGGGGGCCTGGGCCAAAGGGAGGGCGTGCCTGTGGCCTGGAGGAGGTCCTCCCCGATCCCATCCCGTGGCCATCACCCTCATTCTAGGTTGACGCCCCCTCCCAGCGCTCCCAGCGTAGGGAAGAGACCTGGGCACCCCCTCCCCCAACCAGAGACCCCTCCTCTAAGGGCCCGGCTGCTCTCGCCCCACTACCCGGCCGGGGCCCTAGCAGGGGGCGGGGGCGCAGCTGCTCCAGAGGCGGCTCGGCCCCTCCAGCGGCTCCCCGCCCCGTCCGGGATGGGGATCGGGGAGCAGATCCCAGCCGGGGGCGCCTCCCCTCCCTCGCGCGCCCTCCTCCCTCCCACCCGCGCACACAAAGACGACACGCGCGGACCGAGGCGCGTGCGGCCGCTCTCCTTCGGGCAGCGGTGCGCACACAGCGCACGTCCCCGGGGACAGACAGGGGTCCCGGGGGAAGGACCAGGGAGCGAGGAACTGGGTATAAGGAGGCCATACCTACAGGCGCGCAGCTGCGGCCGAGCGGGCTGGGGCGCCGGCTGAGCGCTGCCCGGACCGCGGCCGGGCTCCCCGGGCCCGGTGGCTCATGGCCCGCGGCGGACTGGGCTCCCTCCCTCGTTCACCGCCTCGAAGGGTCGTGCGCTCCTCGCGGTCCCGGCGCGTCCCCCGCGCGGTTCTCTGGCAGCCGAGCTCCGCGCGCTCCGAGCCCAGCCCCGCGCGGCGCGCCCCTCCCGGCCCCGGCCCCGCCCCCGCCCCCGCCGCGAGCCCCGGCCCCGCCCCCCTCGCGCGTCCTGGCCCCGCCCCCGCCCGCCCCCACTTGCGCCGCTCAGGCCCCGCCCCCGGCCATCCGCGGAGCCCGAGCGGCGCCGGTGGCCGGTGCTTGCTGGCTCCCCGCAGCTGCGGTGCCGAGACTGCCCGGTCCTGGGGCCCGGAGAGAGGGGTTAGGAGCCGGCTCCGAGTCGCCCCATCTGGGCGGGGGTTCCCATGTCGCCGAGCCGGCCCCAGGCCAGGCGCGGGACTCCCACTCCTCGCGGAGGCCACCCCTCGAGCCCGCGGTGGTGGTGGCCCCGGGAGCGCGGAGCGTGGGGCCGGGGGAATGTCCTGCGTGGCGGGTGTATGGGACGCGGACGCCCTCGAAGCGCCCCTCGCTGACGGGTGCTTCGCGGGAGCCGCCGCTGTGGCCAGACTCTCCGCAGCAGGGACAATGGGAGCCTGGAGGAGGCCTGGATGTCGCAACGGAGGAAGTCGACGCCTGGTTCTCATAAATCCCGAGGGCGCCACCACGCCCCCTCCCTGCAGCCCTCCGGTGCGGGAAATCGCCCCCGGGCCACAGGGCGGGACGGCCCCCCTGAGCGCAGTGCCCCCACCACCCAGCCTTCGCTGTGATGGGGGCCTGATGCCACCCGGAGAGGTGTCAGAGATCATAGAGGGGCGATGAGGGGCCACAACCCTGGCACCTTGCTCACCCCTGCCTGGCTCCAGAACTCGCCTGCGTTAGGGCAGAGACCAGTGGGGCTGAGGAAACAGTCCCGCTGGGCTTTGCGGGGCACTTGTAGCCTGACCCCTGGTGCTGAGGGCACGGCGCGGGGGCTCTGGGAGGCTTCCTGAAAGAGGTGCAGGGGGCTCAGCAGGCCTGGAAGGGGTCTGAGAGGGGAGGGAGGGCTTCGGTGGGGGCAGAGGTGTGGAAAGGGCCGCTCAGAGAAGAGAGTAGTCTTGCTCCTGGAGATAGCAGGGGGGGACCCCTGGGTGTCTTCTCCCCTCATCTCCCTCCTTGTCCCCTGCCCCCACCTCTGGCAGTTCTGTCCTGGTCTCCTTGCCAGCCGGAGCTGCCTCCATCTGTCGCCCTCCCGGGCCCAAACTGACCTCTGACTTTTCCCAGAGCCATTTCCCATCTCTAATTTACAGACAAGGGTTTTTATCAAACCCTTCTTAGGGATGGAAAGGTGGGGCTTCCAGAGTTGAAGGTGGAGGGGACAGAGCCTTCACCTGCTGCCCAAAACTCCGGTGCTGCCCTCCACAGGGGCACGGAAGACAGGCAGACCCCTTCCCTGCCCCACATCTCGGCTCTGTTCCCTCCGCAGGACCAGGCCAGCAGACACTTTAATGAAAGCTTCGGCAGTGGGCCAGCCCTCGATCGGAGCTGCACACAGGCCTGCACGCCTGGTTGGGAACCAGGACACCTATGAATGAGGCCGGGAAGGGGGAGGAGGGGGTGCCCGAGCGTGGGAGAAAGGGAAGCTCCATACATGGCCTGGTTGTGGTCTCCACCCTCCCGGGAGAGGGGAGAGCCTGACCCCGCGGTGGACTAACCTGGTTCAGAGTAGTGGGCTGAACTCCACTGCTGGGATGATAGCGGCCAGAGAGGGTCCTGAGATGGGAAGCCATGGGCAGGACAATAGCTTGGATCCATCCCCAGGGAGGAAGAAGTGAGGAGGGGCCGGCAGCAGAGCGCCTCGGACCCACAAGGAGGAACTGATGGAGATGTGGAAGTGGCTGTGGGGGTGGAGGGGGCGTGGTTGGCCAAGAACAGCTGTCACCTCGCTGGGGATAGGAATGAGGGTCAGGGAGGAAAGGTCCATCCTGGGTCCCTGAGGGCAGGAGGCTTGAGGGGCTTGGAAGAAGTCCTCATGGGGGAGATGAGGGGTGCTGGGACTGGGACCCCAAAGAAAGGCCCCTGGATACACACGCTTTAGACTGTTCAGAACTAAAATGGAGACAGAGGTAGCACAGGGGACCCTGGCCTGGTGGGCTGCAGTGGGGGACCTGGGTTTGCAGCCAGTCTTGTGACAGCTGGACAATGGGTTAATGCACCCACTCCAGACCCAGAGAATGCGCTCCTCTATCTGAGGCTGGGCTGGAGGTGAGGTGGCCCAGAACCTGTGTCTCGGGGGGTTCCCATGCGAGGCTGGTGCTCAGGGGGATTGATGGGCACAGGCTTTGCAGCCCCTGGCAGGCGGGCGCCCATGGGAAAGGGGAGCACAGAAAGGGAAGCAGAGATTCCCCAGGAACTGACGTGGACTAAGACACGTCATACACCCAACCACAGCCCGACAGGTGGTTTTTTTTTTTTTTTGAGATGGAGTCTCACTCTGTTTCCCAGGCTGGAGTGCACTGGCACGATCTCAGCTCACTGCAACCTCCGCCTCCCGGGTTCAAACGATTCTCCTGCCTCACCCTCCTGAGTGGCTGGGATTACAGGCATGCGCCACCAAGCCCAGCTAATTTTTGTATTTTTGGTAGAGACGGGGTTTCACCATGTTGGCCAGGCTGGTCACGAACTCCTGACCTCAAGTGATCCACCTGCCTCGGCCTCCCAAAGCGCTGGGATTACAGGTGTGAGCCACCGCGCCTGGCCCCGGGTGGTTTTTGAATAAAGGAATGGGTTTCCCTTTTTGATGGTGCTACTTGTCCTCTCAAAAGCACTCGGACACTGGATCTGGGTTTCAGCAGAGCTCTGAACGTACTCATGGAATTCCTGGAGATGAGAAGAGGGGGAGGAATGTTCTGTGTGCCCAGCTGTGAGGCCAGCCCCAGCTCCCAGGGGTGGCACCGCAGGCATCCCCACCAGCCTCCAGTCCCTCCAGCGTCCCAGAGCACAGGGCACCAGGGTGGCTGCAACCGTGGTTTATTTCAAATGTGCAAAGCTAAATATGCAACTACAAATCTAACTCAGGAAGGCCTGCCAGTGGCCCTGAGAGGTAGCCGTGCTAGGGTGGTCCACAGCCAGTTCTGATTGGCTAGGAGACGTTCAGGCCCCTCAGACCAATCCATGAGTCTGAAGAGACTGGGGCTCGGGGGCTCATTAGAGACTCTTCCTTATCTAGAAACCAGAATATCTTGCTAAAGAAGAAAGCAGAAATCACATGGGTCTGGGGGCAGGGAGGGGGTAATAGAAACTGTTCCGCTGGCTGGGGCTCTCTCTCTTGGGGTGCAGTGGGGGAGGGGGCAGACTCTGTCAAGCCTCTTATACTCTGCAGGGTGGGGCCGGTGGCAAAGGCAGGCTCGGGGTGCTGGACTCAAAGCCTGCTGTCCTGGAAGGAAGCGTCTTCCACCTCTTACGGGGCATGGGGGGATCTAGGAGAGCCCAAGAGGATCGCAGTGCAGACAGGCACAAGCTGGATTAACCGCAGCTGGAATCGGTGGTCACCCAATCAGCCTCGCAGCTGAGGGACCTCTGCCACCAGGGCTAGAGGTCAGGCTGCGGGCAGAGCCCTAACCTGAGGTGGGGGCTGAGAGGGTCTCTGCGGCTTAGCCTGGCCGGGTATTGGGGGCTCGCTCTCTGGACCTAGCGGGCCTGATGTGACCGAGACATTCTTTCAAGGGGACCCGAGGTGACCTGGGGCCTCTGGCAGCTGCTGGACAGCGGATAAGGGCAGTTTCCATGGGGGAATTCTTCAGGGGAGTCTGATTAGATGCACTGAGCAGTCGGGGTGGAGGCGCAGCCGTCACTGTCACGGGGGAGGCCCCGGGGTATCACTGCCACAAGTCACCAGCCGCAGCCCCGTTGTCATTCTCGTGGAACTTGTGCAGGTGGTCAGCAAACCTGGGGGACACGGGAAGCTTTGCTGAGGCCGAGTGTGTGTATTGGGGAAGGGGGGTGTGTACCATGTGATGGGGTGGGGCTAGGGGGTAGTGGATACCGGGAGGAGGGGTGGGGGAGGGCCAGAATGGGGGGCTGTGATGGAGGGCTAAGGAGTGGGGGACATGAGGCAGGAACTCGGGGGTGTTGTGGGGGTGCTGGGAGCTCGCTGTGGGGCTGAGGGGGGGCCCAAGTGGGGGTCCTCACTTCTTGGCGCAGAAGGTGGCACAGTCCCTTTCCATGCTCTCGCTCCATGCCAGCTTGTAGAGCACCTGTCCAGGTGGAGACACGGTGAGCTGCCCGTTCGCCTCAAGGCCACCCCTGCAGCCCACCCATGGCCCCTGGGCCTGGCCTGGAACATAAAGGTTCTCGAGCCCCAGACTCCGGGGCGGGTGGGCCTTAGACATGTTCCTGCACCCACTGTTTCTGCAGATGATCAGATGGGCCCAGACACGGAGGCACCTCCTCTAATACTGTGGGCCAACCCTTGGAAGGGCCAGGAGCCGCTGGACCCTGGGGTCAGAACTTGAGCCCAGGTTAGCTCTGTAGGGGCCATCTTGACTGTGCTGGGGACAGGAGTCCCCAAGGCTGGATCCTTCCAGAGACACAGCCTTCCACCCCTCTTCTCCCCCAACTTGGCAGACATGGAGGCCCTTATCCGCTAACTAGAACGCCACCTCCACAGCTGGGGAGGTTAGTTCAAGACGCCCCTTCTCTGTGCAGTCTTCGTGACTGTCCCTTGGTGGAGTTCATTAGACCTGCTCCCTTCCCACTCCATCCCTTCTTCCTATGAAGCCCGTCCGGGACCAGTCCCAGATGTGATCAGCCAGGCCTCTTTCACGGAGTGGCCCGGCTGGTGCCCTGGCCAGAGGTCCCAATGGGGTGGGTCCTTCTCGTCCCTGGGGTGGGCCAAGGCTCTCGAAGGGGAGAGGCGTGGCCGCAAGCTAGAGATGCAGCTTGGGGTAGGCCCAGGGGCCAGGCCACCGTAACAGGCCCCTGCTGCCCTGGAGGTCAGGGCTGGGGGTGGTGAATGTGCCTCTGGCCCGCCCGTGTGCACACTCACCAGGAAGACCAGGCAGTGCAGGAACAGTGTGTAGAAGAAGCCGATGGTGCACGCCATCTTGTTGGAGAGAACCAGACGCCCCTGGGAGCAAGGAGGGGGTGAGTGGGGATGGGGCCGGCCTCACCCACCCCTGCAGGGCTGCCTGGGCTTCACAGAAAGGGCCCTAGGGTGGCAAGGGTAGGGAAGGGACAGGAAGCTGGGGCCCCTATTCCATCATTATGGGCCAGGGACATGGGCTTCTGGAATTCTTTTTTTTTTTTGAGACGGAGTCTCCCTCTGTCGCCCAGGCTGGAGTGCAGTGGTGTGATCTTGGCTCACTGCAACCTCCACCTCCTGGGTTCAAGTGATTCTCCTGCCTCAGCCTCCTGAGTAGCTGGGATTACAGGCGTGCGCCACCACACCCAGCTAATTTTTGTATTTTTACTAGAGATAGGGTTTCACTATGTTGGCCAGGCTGGTCTCGAACTCCAGACCTCAGGTGATCCGCCCAACTTGGCCTCCCAAAGTGCTGAGATTACAGGCGTGAGCTGCTGTGCCCGGCCACTGGAATTCTTTAAAAACGTTTTTTTTGAGACAAGGTTGCCCAGGCTGGAATGTAGTGGTCACAGCTCACTGTAGCATTGACTTCCTAGGCTCAAGTGATCCTCCTCCGTCAGCCTCCTGAGTAGCTGGGACTACGGGTGCACACCACTGCGCCTGGCTAATTTTATTTTTTGTAGAGGCAGGATCTTACTGTGTTGCCCAGGCTGGTCTCGAACTCCTGGGCTCAAGCAATCCTCCCACCTCCCAAAGTGCTGGGATGACAGGTGTGAGCCACCATGTCTGACTCTAGGCTGCAGGAATTCTGAGGAATGCCCCCTCTATAGCCCAGTTCAGAACCATGCTGTGAACCATGCTCTCAGAGGATCTGCCCGGGAAGGGGAGAGACCCTGTCCCAGATCACACAGCCACTCTTGGCAGGGCAGGCGGCTCCTCCAGCCTGGGCTGCAGGGCAGGTGAAGAGGTGCCTGGAGACAGAGGCTCAGGCCTGTCCAGGGAGGGGGTGGGTAGGGGCAGGGACTCACCATGCTGAGGGTGGCCTTGTCCCAGGGACTCAAGCTCAGGTACTTCCTCTGCCGCTCCTGCACAGGGAGGGACAATCAGGAAAGGACCCCAAAGGACCTCACAGGCCCTGGCTTGTGGCAGAGAGCAGGGCCTGGCCAGCCACAGGACACCCTGCCCGCTGTTCTTGCAGACCCCCAGGGGGCTGCCAGGGTGCTGCCAGGGGCTTCCCTGGGTGCACAGTCTACTCAGTGTGACATTCTGGACTCCCCTGACATCTGTGAGAGCCCCTCCTCGCCTCTGCAGCTGTCCATTCTGCCCATGGGAAAGTTCTCCACGGGCAGAACTTCTGCAGTCTGGGTGGGGGAGGGGAGTTGTGGGGTGGGGTCCCCACAATGGATCGCCCGACTCTGGGAGCTGTAACTGGTTTTTCCTTGTCTGCCTGTCCCGCAAATGCACTCCAGGTTAACCCGGTCACTGCCACACACCCTCAGGTAGCCATCGGCAGGTGTTCCTGAATGGGCCCTGGGCCTACATTGCACTGAAGCGGTGGGGAGGCTGTCTTGGGGGGGCTCCTGGCCTGAGGGGCCAGGGTGTGCAGGGCTGGCGTGGCAAGGCTGGCCGAGAGCACCCAGACGAGGGCAGGTGGAGGGGAGCCAGGGAAGGCCGAGTGCTCAGGGATGGGGGGCAGGTGATGGGGGGGACCCCTGGGCTTCCCTGGGCTGATGCCCCTCCCCTCCCCTGCCCAGGCTGGGCTCACAAACCCGCTTGCTGATGGAGGAGAAGGGGTCCAGGCGCTCCTCGTACTGGGACGAGTACCGCAGCTCCGTGTCATCACTGCCGCTGCCCTGCACAGACAGGGAGGGGAAGAGAACCAGTCAGTGCCTTGGGGCCCAGCGGGAAGGGCAGGAGCCCAGGGGAGCCTCAGTTTCCTCATCTGCAAAAAAGGGAAGTGGGGGAGGGAGCCCTAGATCCCAGAGGCGGGAGGAGAGGGTGCTGGGGTGACAACGTGAATATGGCTGGTGCCTCCTGCCACAGGGGCATGGAGTTACCCATGGGGTCAGGGCCACAGTGCCTCCGGGCACAGATGGGGAACTGAGGCCCAGGCAGGGCCGGGCGCAGCTGCAGGAAGGTGGGTTTGCTGGGAGTGTGGGGTGGTCATGCGGGCAGGCAGGCAGCTGGGAGAGGAGATGCCCCCCAGCTGGCCACCCAGAGCCAGGCTGGTTTGCAGAGTCTGAGTGCCCTCTGGTGGCCAAGGAGCGGCTCTGATGGGTGGGGACAGGGCTGGGGGCTGCTGGGCCCCAAAGGAAGAGGGAGAGGTGAATCCCTGCCCCACTATGCCCCACGCTCTTCTCTCACTCATAGAAAGGGTTTCCTGGCACGGGGTGGTCCCTGGGAGGCCTGGGGGCTGAGAGAAGCCACACACAGGCCTCCCTAGCCCAGAAAAACTCGGCAAGTGAGTTTCTGATCCACTCTCTTGGTTGCTTTTTGGAGTGTGGACCAAATTCTGTTTACATTTTTTATTATTGCTTATTTATTTATTTGAGACAGAGTTTCGCTCTGTCGCCCAGGCTGGAGTGCAATGGTGTGACCTCAGCTCACTGCAACCTCCACCTCTCAGGTTCAAGCGATTCTCCTGCCTTAGCCGCCTGAGTAGCTGAGATTACAGGTGCATGACACCACGCCCAGCTAATTTTTATATTTTTAGTAGAGACGGGGTTTCACTATGTTGGCCAGGCTGGTCTGGAACTCCTGACCTCAAATAATCCGCCCGCCTCAGCCTCCCAAATCGCTGGGATTACAGGCCTGAGCCACCATGCCCAGCCTATTTATTTTTATTTTTTGGAGGCAGGGTCTTGCTCTGTCACCTGGGCTGGAGTGTAGTGGCTGGATCTCAGCTCACTGCAGCCTGTACCTCCTGGGCTCAAGTGATCCTCCCACCTCAGCCTCCTGAGTAGCTGGGACTACAGGCACGTGCCACGATGCCTGGCTAATTTTTGTATTTTCAGTAGAGATGGGGTTTCACTATGTCGGCCAGGCTGGTCTCAAACTCCACCCGCCTCGGCCTCTCACGGTGCTGGGATTACAGGCATGAGCCACTGTGCCTGGCCCTTCTGGCTAGTATTTTCTTTTCTATTTTATTTTATTTTATTTATTATTATTTTATTTTACTTTACTATTTTATTTTTTTATTTTATTTATTTTATTTTATATTTTATTTTATTTTATTTTATTTATTTTATTTTTTTAGTTTTTAGTTTAGTAGTGTAGTGTAGTGCAGTGCAGTGTAGTGTAGTGTAGTGTAGTGTAGTGTAGTGTAGTGTAGTGTAGTGTAGTGTAGTGTAGTTTAGTTTAGTTTTTGAGACAGAGTTTCGCTCTTGTTGCCCAGGCTGGAGTGCAGTGGTGTGATCTTGGCTCACTGAAACCTCCGCCTCCTGGGTTCCAGCGATTCTCCTGCCTCAGCCTCCTGAGTAGCTGGGACTACAGGTGTGCACCACCATGCCCGGATACTTTTTTTGTATTTTTAGTAGAGACGGGGTTTCACCATGTTGGCCAGGCTGGTCTCGAACTTCTGAGCTCAGGCAATTCTCCTGCCTCGGCCTCCCACAGTGGTGGGATGACAGGCATGAACCACCGTGCCTGGTCCTTCTGGCCAGTTTTTATGAATGAATCTGGACAGGGGCTGCACTCTGTGAGCTTCTCCCGGCTTAGGGAGGGCAGCTAGCAGGCAGGTGGGTGGGTGGGGAGATGTCGGAAGGCCTCAGGGGGCCTCTGGGGCCCAGTGCTGCCCAGCAGGTCTTGGTCCCCGACCCTCCCATCTCCAGAGCCCCGATCGGCCTCTCTCCCTGCCTGGTCCACCTGGAGCTGAGGCCAGGGGAGGGCCCTCACCCGGCCAGGGTAGCTCTGCAGGAACTTGATCTTCTCAAATAGCTTGATGTTGTCGGCGCGCAGGCTGTCCAGCTCACTCTGCAGGGCCTGGAGGGTGTGCTGGGCCAGGCGGTTCTCCTGTGGGGGGAGGGGCAAGGAAAGGGGTGGGGGAGAGGCCTCCGTGCTGGCACAGGTGCTGCTCCGTCTACCTGGAGCCCCTTCTGTGCCCACAGCCTTCTCCTTGACCTGCCTGACTCTGTAAAGCTGCCCCTTCCCCCACTGTGGCCCCACCACAGGCAGAAGTCAGGGATCTTGGGTCAGGTTTCTTCATATATATTACGTTGCTGCAAATGTAATCGTGGTTTTTGCCCTTAAAAGTAATGGCAAACACCATGATTACATTTGCATCAACCTTAATATATGACAGAGCAAGACCCTGTCTATATATTTTATTTTATTTTTTATTTTTATTTTTATTATTTTTTTGATATGGAGTTTCGTTCTTGTTGCCCAGGCTGGAGTGCAGTGACGCAATCAATCTCAGCTCACTGCAACCTCTGCCTCCCAGGTTCAAGCGGTTCTCCTGCCTCAGCCTCCCAAGTAGCTGGGATTACAGGCATGTGCCACCATGTCTGGCTAGTTTTTTTGTATTTAGTAAAGACAGGGTTTTACCATTTTGTTCAGGCTGGTCTCGAACTCCTGATCTCAGGTGATCCACCCATCTCTGCCTCCTAAAGTGTTGGGATTATAGGCATGAGCTGCTGCGCCTGGCCCCTGTCTCTATATTTTAGAGACAGGGTCTTGCTCTATCACCCAGGCTAGAATAAAGTGGCATGACCAGAGCTCACTGCAGCCTCAGCCTCCCGACTCAAGCGATCCTCCCATCTCAGCCTCCCAGGTAGCTGGGACTATAGGCTCACACCACCATGCCCAGCTACTTTTTTATTTTTGCAGAGTCGGGGTCTCACTGCATTGCCCAGGCTGGTCTCAAACTCCTGGGCTCAAGCAATCTTCCCACTTTGGCCTCCCAATGTGCTGGGATTACAGGCATGAGCCACGATGCCTGATCAGATTTCTTCATACTTTTTTTTGTCATTGGTATTAGCCTTTTAAAAACTATTATTGAGATATAATACCCATAACATAAACATCAGCATTTCAAAGTGTACAGTTCGGTCATTTGTATTCACAATGTTATGCAACCATCCCCACTACCTAATTCCAGAACATTTAAAATCACCCCAATAAGAAACCCCAAACCTGCCAGCAGTCACTCCCCATTCCCTCCTCCCCTACTGCCTGGTAACCGGCAGTCTCTTTTTTGTCTCTATGGATTTGCCTATACCGAATGTTCATATTCATGGAATCACACGCTGTGGTTTTAAGATTTGCCAATCTAAAGGCAACGTGAAATGGAATCTCAGTTTTCAATTTATTCAAATGCTTGAATAAGTGTTTCTTTCACACTATTCAAAATTCAAGCAGTGGCCAGCGCGGTGGCTCATGCCTGTAATCCCAGCACTTTAGGAGGCTGAGGTGGGCAGATCACCTGAGGTCAGGAGTTCGAGACCAGCCTGGCCAATATGGAGAAACCCTGTCTCTACTAAAAATACAAAAATTAGCTGGGTGTGATGGCAGACGCCTGTAATCTCAGCTATCCGGGAGGCTGAGGCAGAAGAATCGCTTGAACCCAGGAGGTGGAGGTTGCAGTGAGCCAGGATTGTGCCACTGCACTCCAGCCTGGGCAAGAGAGCGGGACTCCGTCTCAAAAAACAAACACAACCAAAACTTGAGCAGTACAAAAAAGTATATGACGCTTCCTCTAAAAACGTTAAACATAGAATTACCATAGGATCTAGTAATTCCACTTCTGGGTAGGTACCCAAAAGAATTGAAGGCAGAGACTTGGAGAGATATTTATACACCCATGTTCACAGCAGAATTATTCGCCACAGCCAAAAGGTGGAAGCAATGTAAATGAATAGGTGAGTGGATAAACAAAATGTGGTCTATATGCACAATAAAATATTATTCAGCCTTAAAAAGGAAGGATTTTTTTTTTTTTTTTTGAGATGGAGTCTTGCTGTCACACAGGCTGGAGTGCAGTGGCACGATCTCATCAGCTTACTGCAACCTCTACCTCCCAGGTTCAAGCGATCCTCCTGCCTCAGCCTCCCAAGTAGCTGGGACTACAGGTACCCGCCACCATGCCCGGCTAATTTTTGTATTTTTAGTAGAGACGGGGTTTCACCATGTTGGCCAGGCTGGTCTCAAACTCCCAACCTCAAGTGATCCACTTGCCTCAGCCTCCCAAAGTGTTGGGATTACAGGTGTGAGCCACCGCACCTGGCTCACCCTGCATTCTTGCAGTGCCACTGCCTGGCTTAAATCCTTCCTTGGTGCCCCTCCCTGCAGATTGAAGGCCACGCCCCCCAGCCTGGCAAGAGGGCACTTGCCTGGCGACTTGTTTCGCCTGGAATGATCTATGCTCCCTTCTGGCTCACTGGCCCCCATGTCTCCTCTACTGTGAGCATCTGAGTCTTCTTTCAAAGCCCAGTGTGGCATGACCTCCTCCAGGAAGCCCTCCCTGACTGCACAGAACAAATCTCTTCCCCCTGAGGTTTACGGTCTGTGCCGCATCTCTCTCCTGAAAGCCTGTGTGTTCCCCAACTGTGTCCTTGGGCCCAAGGAGCATCAGGGAGAGAAGGATGTGACTCACGGCCTCAAGCTCCTGGTTCCGGGCACGGAAGTGCTCCCTCTGGCTGGAGATGATGGAAAGCAGTGAATCCACCTGGCCCTCTGGGAGGGCACCGCTGGCTGGTGCAGCAGGTCCTAGCAGGTAGAGGAGGGTGGCTTGGGGGGTGGCAGGAGGTGGAACCCAGCAGGCGGCCCTTTGGGGTGGGTCCCCCAGCCCTGGGGGATTTCTGCCAAATGCCATGGGGTAGAAGCCACATGGTGTCTGACTCCCTGGTGCTGAGCAGGTCGGGGAAGGGGAGGGGACAGCCAGGGGAACCGGGGAGCGTGAGAATGGATGGCAGGGGCTGACCTGACAATACGCACTCTGGGGAAGGGCCCAGCACCCCCGTCTGCGCTGTCAAAGGGCCAGGCCCAGAACTCCCCTCCCAGTCACTCTGTCCTTGAATCTGAGACCCTTGCAGCTGTCAGACTAGGCCTATATCCCCTGGGGAAGCAAAGGGGCAGGAGGGGAACTGGGGAGGCATGGGCACACCCCCAGTATCCCAGTCTAGCAGCCTCAGGTTCTGTCCTCAATACCCAAGGAGGCTGCCTTCCCCTCACTGCATGGACCTCCGGCTGCACTTTGGCAGTGAGGCCTGGCTGACCACCACTCACCAGCCTTTCACAGGCCACCGGCAGGGCTGAAGGGTCAGGGCCCCAAGGTGGGGGGTGTCAGTCTAAGATCCAGAAAGGCAGGTTGAGGGCTCATTCACCTTTTTGTTTTTTAGAGACAGGGTCTTGGTCTGTCGCCCAGGCTGGAGTGCAGTGGCACCATCATAGCTCACTGCAGCCTCCAATTCCTGGGCTCAGGCGATCCTCCCACCTCGGCCTCCAAAGTAGCTGGGACTATAGGTGTGCACCACCACACCTAGCCTTACCCGACCCTTTGAAGGTTGCTGCTGCATTGCAGGCGTGGGGACCTGACCTTTTTAGAGGAAGGGACTACTCTTTGGGGATCTGTGTTCTCAGGCGGTATCACTTGTCTCCTCTTCCCTCCTCCTCCCTCCTCTCCCCTCCTCCCATGGGTCAGGCCTCTCCTTACCGTAGAATAGGGCAGTGGCCTCTTTGATGGGCTCTGGGATCTTCTCCAGGCGGTGCTCAGCGGCACCCTGCAGGTGACAGGAAGCGATGAGGAGGTGCCTCCGCACAATGGGCACGGAATATTCCCTTTCAGCATGGCCAAGGCAAATGGCAGGGTGGGTGTGGCAAGGAGTGGGTGGGGCCATCCGGGGTGCAGGCTGGCTGCAGGAGGGCCCGGACCTGGACACGTGGCATGAGCTACCAAAGAAGAGACGGCTGGGCCCTGAGTCACTCCTGAGGCCAGAGTTCAGCAGCAGTGCAGCTCTCCTCGCAGCCACTCAGCTTTGACATGCATCAGACACCTGGGCCTCCCTGGCCCTGCAACCAGCCTGCCACGTGACCTGGGACAGCCCAGACTTCTCTCCTGGAGTCCCACTGTGGACTCTATAGAATGGGAGGTGGGCGAGGAGATGCCCTCCCTGGGCTGTTTATGTCCCAGCCTGCTGTGATCTCTGGGCTCCAGGTCCTTTAGCTGGGAGATGGGTGCATGGTCCTGGCCTTGCCTCTGCCTCTGCTCTCAGGGCAGTGCCTGGAAAGACGGGCCTCTGTGCTACCGCTAGGAAGCCCTGTGGCCTCTGCCCCATGGCCTGTCACCCCAAATCGGAGGCAGGGTGGTATTCATGGAGTAAGCAGGGAGAACCCAGTGGTTTTAGGTGACAGCCCTTCTGGGTTGTCACCAGCTGCCTGATACACAGGCTAATCTGGGAAGTCAGTGTTTGCAGAGGCTAAGTCAGTTGGGCAGGTAGCGAGATGGGCATGGGGCAGGGGGGTGGGCTCACCTCAGCATCGGGCCGCTGGATGGACTGAATGATGCTCAGGTGCTGCTCCAGGCGGGTGATCATCTCTCTCTGCTCAGTGGCTGTGGCCACAGCCTCAGTGATACGGACTTGCAGCTCCGCACAGCGTCCTGTGGCCAAAGGAAGACATGGCTGTCAGAGGGAGCCTGGTGGGATCCTTGGTGCCCTCCCCTGGTTCTGCCTCTCCAACCCACGGTCTGGAAGCAGGGCTGCCTGGATGCTGTGAGAGTGCTGGCTATTCCCTCCCAACTCACCACTGCCTAGAAGACCCCATTAGACCTAGGGCCTCCTCCAGGAAGCCCTCCCTGACTGTCAGAGGCACTCCTGGCCCCAAGCACTCTCTGGATTGATGAAATCCCCTGGGTAGGAGAAGGAGCTCAGGTCAGGGATTAGGAGAAACCGGTGCAACGTGGCTCTGCCCACGGCTGTTTGGGGGGCCCTGGCCAGCCCCTTTCCCTCTCTGGGCCTCACTTTGCTTGTCAGGCAGGGGCAAGGAGGCTCAAGTTGCTTCCTAGCTGATGTTCTGGGATAATGTCCAGTGGGAAGCCTGGGGGTAGGAGAGGCAGAGAAAGCTGCGGGGCTGCAGTGGGGCGCGTAGGGGTCCCACCTCTGGGCTGACAACAGAGGTGCTTGGTCCCGCCCCCAACAGAGGCTCCAGCTGCAGTGGTGGGGGCAGCGTGGTCCCCAAGGAGTCCCCCAACCCACAGCCCTGTCTGTCTCTCCCTCCTCCAGGTGCCAGGGTCATCTTTATAACAAAGCATCCAAACTGTGACTTTCCTGCCCTGCAGGAGGGTGAGAGACATTGGGGAAGGGACCCAGACCCAAGCACGCATTGCCAGGAAGGACTTCAGTGACCCAGGAGCCAGGCAGCCCTGAGGGTGAGGTTTGGCCCTGTTTCTGGTTGACTGTGCGGCTCAGGGCCACTGGATCCCCCTTTCTGGTCCCAAATGGTGACATGTAACATGGTGACAATAAACCTTGTTTAGGGTGAGCTGTTGGGGCCGCAGAGAGGGAGACTGAGGCCTGAGACCCAGGACGCTGTCCTTTGGGGTAGGCTGCACAGCCGCCAGGGGGCACTGTGGCCTCAGAAAGGCCCAAAGGCCGCAGGCTGTGGGCAGTGCCAGGGAAATGGTATGTGCAGCCTCCTCCGTGGACTCATCCCTGACTGCGCGGCCTGCTGACCGGCTGTCATATCTGCCCTGGCTGGGCTCAGTGTCCTGGGCCAGGATGGGGCAGCCCAGCCTCACCCCCACATGCTCCTGGGTTCCCACTGCACACCAAGTCCTTAAAGATGAGTCAGAAAAGACGATTCACATTTTACAGTCAAAGAACGGAGGCTTCCCGACCTGGGACCGAACCCAAGGCATCCACCCCCAGCTCTGTCTAAGCCCTTGCCCACACCAGAGTCTTGCCTCGTTCAGGCCCCGAATGGATTTATTTTATTTTATTTTATTGAGACAGAGTCTCACTCAGTCACCCAGGCTGGAGTGCAGTGGCTCCATCTTGGCTCACTGCAACCTCCGCCTCCAAGGTTCAAGCAATTTTCCTGCCTCAACCTCCTGAGTAGCTGGGATTACAGGCGCCTGCCACCATGCCCAGTTAATTTTTGTATTTTTAGTAGAGACGGGGTTTAGCAATGTTGTCCAGGTTGGTCTCAACCTCAAGTGATCTGTCTGCCTCAACCTCCCAATGTGCTGGGATTAGAGGCGTGAGCCACCGCACTGGGCCCCTAAATGGATTTCTTCCTTCAGACATTCACTGAGCCCCTGGGTCCCTGGCAGGAAGGTGGTATCTGTGGAAGTGAGGAGGGGATGAGGGAAGAGGCAGGACCTGAAGGCAGGACCCGGCCTTGGAGGGAGGACTGTTGGAGGCAGGGTTGGGGCTGGCCCTGGGCCACCTGCAGGGACTTTAAGGAGACCCCAAAGGGGAGAGGTCCAGAGAGACGATAAATACCATGCCCTCCTGGCCTGAGTACAGAGTCCTTGGGTCCTGGCCTGTGGGATGGGATGGCAGAGCCGGCCACTCATGCTTAGGATGGGAGATGGACAGCGGTTGTGAGATGTAGGGAGAGGAAGCCACCAGAAAGCTAATGGGGCCTTGGGTCACATTAATAGAGGTGAAGGTCCTAGACCAAGGGAGGGGATGCTTCAGTTTGGCCACAAACAGGAGCACATCCAAGAACCGTGCTGGGACCATGGGGACAGACTCCTGGGATAAAAAGAGGGCGTTAAGCTCCAACAGGGCTCAGGGAAGCCACATTCCACCTCAGGGATGAGGGCCCAGGGGACAGAGAGACAGGGCTGAGATGGAGAACCTTTGCAGAGGTGACTTTTGCCCAGCCAGAGTGAGCCCTTTTCCCTGGAGGTGTGCGCCTGGCAAGAGGGGTGGATAAAAAGCTGCTGAGATGATTCCTTGCACTGCCTGTTTTATCTGCCCCCAGTCTGTGACCACCCCAGTGTGGTCTTGGTCAGGTCCCTGGGGTGGCAGCAACTTGCAGCTCCCAGCACCATCCGTGGGCACCAGGGAGATGATGGGGTGCGTGGGCCTGGTCCCCGTGCACTTGTTCCTGTGTCTGCTACTGCAGGGGTGGGCACACAGTCCTGCCGTGTATATAGGTGACATTCTGTGCAGGTGTGAGCACCCTGGCTGCAAACCCTCTATCCTAGGCTGCCCCAGTTCCCAGCTGGTGGCCTGCTATCCTGGAAAAGGCCCATGTGTTAAGCTGGCCTGGAGGCCTGGCCATTGGCACTGCTGCAGATGCTCTGGGCACTGGGTTAGCTCCTGAGGGGATCTGAGGGTGCAGGGCTGAGTGGTTGGGGGAGGCCATCCCTGAAGAGGTGGCTTGGGGTGATAGGAGCACAGGCCAGTTGCACGGGCAGCAGAATTGGGGGATGGCTGCTCGTGAGGCAGAGAGAACAGGCTGGGTAAGACAGGGCAGCAGAGGCTGGCAGACGGTGAGACTGGAGGGAAGGCTGTGGGTAGAGGGGGGTGGACAGAGAACTGGAGGCTGCAGGGGACAGGATCTGGACACTGTCCCAGAGCCCAGCTGGATCCCAGCAGCAACCAGAGCTGTGCTTTGAAACTGTCACTCCATGCTGGGAGGAAGCGAAGGCCAGGAGACTGGCTGTGCGGGCTTCCCCCAGAGAGGGGCCTCAGTTAGATGTACTTAGAGAAGGACAGGGCCTCACCGGCCATGGGAGGGTCCCCTATCCCCCACCGGCTGCCTCACCCTGCCTTCTCTGCTGGAGGCTGGAACACGCAGGTGGGGAAGCTGGGGTGACATCTCTGGTGGCCACTTGATGTCAAGTCCAGAACCGGGCTTGCATTCTGGCCCTGCCTTTTATGAATTTCACGACCTTCGGCAAGTTCTTCAACCTCAGGAGTACAGGGCTCTGGGGCGAGGCCACAGAAGGAGCTGGAGAGAGAGCTGTCGACCCCATTGCTGTACAGAACCCAGGTGGGGAGGCCCGGGCCTGGCCCCCTGTGGGGGAAGGGGTGGGCAGCTGGCTGGCTCGGTTCTGGTAAGCACGAAGGTGCTTGTGAACAGCTAAGGGCATGTGTGTGGTGGGGTTTGGACCTGTGGACCTGAGGCTGGATATGCCGGTTGAGGAGATCTAGGGCCCCAACGGTCAGAGCTTGGAAGCGTTTGGGGGGCTTGGAAGAAGACAGTAAGATGAGGGAAAGTTTGGAACTTCTTAGAGACTTGTTCGATGGTTGTGACCAAAATGCTGTAATGAGTTAAGACTTTGGGAGTGGGCGTGGTGGCTCATGCCTGTAATCCCAGCACTTTGGGAGGCCGAGGCGGGCAGATCACCTGAGGTCAGGAGTTTGAGACCAGCCTGGCCAACATGGCGAAAACTCGTCTCTACTAAAAATACAAAAAAAAAAAAAAAAATTAGCCGGGCATGGTGGCGGGCGCCTGTAATCCCAGCTATTTGGGAGGCTGAAGCAGGAGAATGGCTTGAACCTGGGAGGCGGAGGTTACAGTGAGCTGAGATGGCACCATTGTACTCCAGCCTGAGCAACAAGAGTGAAACTCCATCTAAAAAAAAAAAAAAAGACTTTGGGGTACTGTTGGAAAGGCATGATTGTATTTTGCAATGTGAGAAGGACATGAGATTTGCGTGAGGGGGCAGTGGTGGAATTATATAATTTGGATATTCATCCCTGTCCACATCTCATGTTGAAATGTAATCAAGCCAGGTGCAGTGGCTCTTGCCTATAATTCCAGCACTTTGGGAGGCTGAGGAGGGAGGATCACTGGAGCCCAGGAATTCGAGACCAGCCTGGGTAACATGGAAAAACCCTGTCTCTACACAAACAACCAACAAAACAAACAAAAAAACCCACACAAAAAATTAGCTGGGTGTGGTGGTGTAGCTGTAGTCCCAGCTACTAGGGAGGCTGAGATGGGAGGATCACCTGAGCCCAGGAGGCAGAGGTTGCAGTGAGCTGTGATCACACCACTGCACTCTTGCTTGGGTGACAGAGTGAGACCCTGTCTCAAAAAAAAAAAAAAAAGTAATTAATCCCCAGTGTTGGAAGTGGGGCCTGGTGGGAGGTGTTTGGGGAACAGGGCGGGTCCCTTGTGGCGCGGTGCTGTCTCTGAGATAGGGATCTGGTTAAGGAGCGTGGCACCTCCCCCACCCCCATTCTCTCTCTCTTCCTCCTGGCCTCGCCATGTCTCACACCTGCTCCCACTTCGCCTTCCACCATGAGTAAAGCCTCCAACGCCTCCCCAGAAGCCAAACCGACACCAGCGCCATGCTTCTGGTACAGCCTGCAGAACCATGAGCCAAAGAAACCCCTTTTCTTGATAAATTACACAGCCTCAGGTATTTCTCTATACAATGCAAGAACAGCTCATACAGAAAATCAGGGGTGGTGGACAGGTCCTGAGACAGTGCTGCTGTGAGGTGGCCAGAGCTTCAGGGGGTGATCCACAAAGGGGGTCCCGCAAAGACCCTGAGAAGAGGCGGCAGGAGGCAGGGGAGACACCAGGAGGATGCATGTGAAGGCACCAAGATGAGGCAGAAGGGTCAATGAATACGGAGGGTCAGGGGGTCAGAAGCTACAGAGAGGCTGAGCGAGGCGAAGGTGTTGTTGTCGAGGTGGTGGGGGCATGCAGGGCTGCAAGGCACAGCCCGATGGGCAGAAGTGGTGGAAGAGCAGTAACGTGTGCCCGAGAGGGGAGCTTGAGAAGCATAGAGTGTGTGGAATGGACCATCTGCAACCCAGAAACCCAGGAGAGAGGGACAGATTTTGTTTAGGGGAGAGAGGGATGACAGGCGACGGGTGGATAAGTGAGCATAAGACAGGGAAAGGGGCTCAGAAAAGGAGTCTGTGGGGTAAGGGCCCAAGACGGTCCCCTTCCCCTCAGGAAAGACTGGGACCTCATCCTCTGGGAGAACCCACAAAGACATCCTAGAGGGGGCACCTCACAGAGGGGAGGAGGGAATCAAAGCATCTTTAAGGTCAAGACTTCAGGAGGGCCCGGTGCGGTGGCTCACGGCTGGAATCCAGCACTTTGGGAGGCAGAGGTGGTAGCATCGCTGGAGCTCAGGTGTTTGAGACCAGCACGGGCAACATGGCAAAACGTCATCTCTACAGAAAAATACAAAACTTAGCCGGGCATCGTGGTGTGCACCTGTGGTCCCAGCTACTCAGGAGGCGAAGGCGGGAGGATCGCTTGAGTCCAGGAGTTCCAGGCTGCAGAGAGCTACGATTGCACCACTGCACTCCAGGCTGGGTGACAGAGCAAGACCCTGTCCCTCTCTGCACCACGCCCAAAAAAAGTCTAGGCATGATTTCTGACTGCAGAAGGATTAAATGCAGAGACTTATCATAGCGAGGCCAGCGGTGTTGTACCTATGGTTTTCCTGAAGGCGCGAGGGGCCCCTGTCTTTTTATTTTTTATTTCTTTTGAGACGGAGTTTCACTCGTCACCCAGGCTAGAGTGCAATGGTATGATCTCGGCTCTCTGCAACCTCTGTCTCCCAGGTTCAAGTGATTCTCCTGCCTCAGTCTCTCAAGCAGCTGGGATTACAGGCATGCACCACCATGCCTGGCTTTTTTGTATTTTTAGTAGAGACAGAGTTTCATCATGTTGGCCAGGCTGGTCTCGAACTCCTGACCTGAGGTGATCCACCCGCCTCAGCCTCCCAAAGTGCTGGGATTACAGGCATGAGCCACACGCCCGGCTGCCCCTGTCTTATTAAATCACTTGCAGGCCAGGTAGGAATGGTGGAGACGCTCGGTGCACATGGTATCTCTGCTAGGAGGACACTGAGGGGGCCAAGCTGCTGCCTCATCCACCCCTCCCTGCCTCTGCACCTGTAGATCCTGCAGGTAGCCTCAGGTGACCACTGAGCCCCCCCCGGCCGGCTCCCCATGCCTGCAGGTGCTGGCCCCCACCCCTACGCAATGGGGTCTCCAGCAATGCCACCCTCTCCTGCAGCACCGGCTCTTGCCTTCTACATGCATGCAAGCATGTTCTCCTAGCAGGCATGTACACATGCACACACGCCCCTTCCCTTGACCCCACTCCGGCAAAACTCCTTGAAGAAGCTGTCTCTTCTCAAGCGTCTAATTCCGCTCCTCCAATTCCTCAAGCCCTTCCCATCAGACTCTGCCACCCCTCACGCTGACTGTCCTTGCCAAGGTCCCTAATGACTTCCGCACATTGCCACGTCCTTGTTTTTTGGCTCTCATCTGAGCTGCTGTGTTAGCAGCTAGTTTCCAGGTCACTGACCCTCCTGGGCCTCCTTCGCTGGCTGGCTGCTCTGCCCTGTTTCCTTGACTGGTCCTTGCCCTCCCTGCTAAGCTTCTTGCCGCTGCTGCACAGGGACCGTCCGCAGATGCCTCACTCTGCCCCCTCATCCGCTCTGGCCATGCGGGATGCCATTGACAAGCCGATGCCTCCCCAGTGTGGGACTCCAGTCCACGCCTCTCCTTGGATTTATCTTCTACTTGATCTTCTACTGGCATTTCAACCTTCACAGGTCTGAATTTCAGCCTGATCTCTTCCTCCCCAAGTCTGTACTCCCCAAGCCCAAGTGTGGACCCCTGTAGTCCAGCCTCGGGAGGTGACATCTGCAGGGATAGGCAGAGACCCCCTTCCCGGCCTGACCCAGCTCTCTGCGACCCTTCGGTGGCTCAGACCAAACCCCGGGAGGTAGCCTCACTCCTCTCCATCACTTCTGATGCTGAATCTGTCTTAAGTCTCTCTCTTTTTTTTTTTTTGAAACGGAGTCTCACTCTGTCACCCAGGCTAGAGTGCAGTGGCGTGATCTCAACTCACTGCAACCTCCACCTCTTGGGTTCAAGAGATTCTCCTGCCTCAGCCTCCTGAGCAGCTGGGACTACAAGCATGAACCACCACGCCTGGCTAATTTTTGTATTTTTAGTAGAGACAGGGTTTCACCATGTTGGTCAGGCTGGTCTTAAACTCCTGGCTTGAAGTGACCCACCCACCTCGGCCTCCCAAAGTGCTGGGATTACAGGCGTGAGCCACTGCCCCTGCCCCTGCCTTAAGTCTCATTTTTGGCTCTACTTTCAAAATATCTCCGGAATCCAGTCTCTTTTTACCACTGCTGCCACCTAGTCCGAGTCATGACCACCTCTCATTGTGATGATGGCATCAGCCTCCTCATTGGCCTCCCTCTGCAACCTATGATCTGGGCACCAAGCAGCAGCCAGAGAGAGCATTTTAAAAAGTTGGTCGGGTGCAACTGTCTCATGCCTGTAATCCCAGGACTTTGGGAGGCTGAGGCAGGAAGATTGCTTGAGTCCAGGAGTTTGAGACCAGCCTGGGCAACATAGCCAGACTGTCGCTACAAAAAATTAAAATATTAGCCGTGTGTGGTGGTGCACGCCTGTCCCTGCTACTTGGGAGGCTGAGGCAGGAGGACTGCTTGAGCCCAGGAGGTCAAGGCTGCAGTGAGCGATGATTATGCCACTGCCGTCTAGCCTGGGCAACAGAGTGAGACCCTGTCTCTTAAAAAAAATAGTGACCTTGTAGGGTGCAGTGGTTGTAAACAGCAGCCTCCTCAGTAAAGTACACAGTCTGTTTCTTTCTTTCTCTTTTTTTTTTTTTTTGAGACAGATTTTTGCGCTTGTTGCCCAGGCTGGAGTATAGTGGTGTAATCTCGGCTCACTGCAACCTCTGCCTCCAGGGTTCAAGCAATTCTCCTGCCTCAGCCTCCCAAGTAGCTAGGATTACAGGCGCCCGCTACCATGCCCGGCTAATTTTTGTATTTCTAGTAGAGACAGGGTTTCTTCATGTTGGCCAGGCTGGTCTTGAACTCCTGACCTCAGGTGATCCACCCACCTTGGCCTCCCAAAGTGCTGGGATTATAGGCGTGAGACACCACGGCCGGCCACACAGTCTGTTTCTTACATGGGTTGCCCTAAGGAACGTTGGAGACAATTCTTTCCACTGGACATTTGTGTCTCTGACCTCGTGCTGTCTGTGGTCTAGGCACCAGGCAAGTATTCGGGGTGCCCTTGGAAAGCCCCAGGGTGTGACAGCCAGGGTTTATGTTGGCCAGGTCATTGTGTCTATCCGTACTAAGAGCAGAACCATGAGCGTGTGATTGAGGCCATATGCAGGGCCAAGTCTAAGTTCCCTGGCTGCCAGAAGATCCACAGCACAAAGCAGCGGGCCTTGACCAAGTTCAGTGTGGAAGAAATTGATCCCACATGGTGGCTGAGAAGCAGCTCATCTGGCATGGCTGGGGGGGTTAAACGCAGCCCCAGTTGTGGCCTCCTGGGTGAGCTTCTGAGGGCTTCCCCTGTACTGACCCCTCCTTACTCACTCCTACCAATAAATCCTACTTCCTGTTTCCCCACCAGAGCCAGGACCCTCTGTTCAAACCCTCCAATGCCTCCCAGTTGACTCAGAGTAAAAACCAAAGCCTCAGCAATGGCCGACAAGGCCCCCATGCTCCGCCTCTCCTTGGTCTCTCTGACCTCATCACCTCCCACTCTTCCTCCTGGTCACGATGCTGCGGCCATGCTGGTTTCCAGAGACATTTGCACCACGAGACCTTTGAACTGGCAGTTCCCACTGCCTAGAACGTCCTTCCTTCTCACATCTGCAGGGCTCGTTCCCTCAGCTCTGCCAGTACTGTTTAGAAGTTAACTTCTGGGCTGGGCACGATGGCTCACGCCTGTTATCCCAGCACTTTGGGAGGCCGAGGCGGGTGGATCACCTGAGGTCAGGAGTTCGAGACCAGCCTGGCCAAGACGGTGAAACCCCGTCTCTACTAAAAATACAAAAATTAGCCAGGCGCAGTGGTGGGCGCCTGTAATCCCAGCTACTTGGGAGGCTGAGGCAGGAGAATCACTTGAACCTGGGAGGCGGAGGTTGCAGTGAGTTGACATCACGCCACTGCACTCTAGCCTGGGTGACAGAGCAAGACTCTGTCTCAAAAAAGAAAAAAAAGAAGAAGTTAACTTCTGTCTGGGAATGGTGGCTCATGCCTGTAATCCCAGCACTTTGGGAGGCCGAGGCAGGCAGATCGCTTGAGGCCAGGAGTTCGAGACCAGCCCGGCCAATATGGTGAACCCCGTCTCTACTAAAAATACAAAAATTAGCCGGGCATGGTGATGCACGCCTGTAATTCCAGCTACTCGGAAGGCTGAGGCAGGAGAATCGCTTGAACCCCGGAGGTGGAGGTTGCAGTGAGCTGAGATCGCACCACTGCACTCCAGCCTGGGTGACAGAGTGAGACCCTGTCTCAAAAAAAAAAGAGAAAAAGATAATAAATTAAACAGAGAAGTGAACTTCTTAGGGAGGCCTACCCTGACCACCCGATTTAAAACTTTAACCCCTTTCGGCTGGGCCCAGTGGCTCACATCTGTAATCCCAGCACTATGGGAAGCTGAAGCGGGCAGATCACCTGAGGTCAGGAGTTCGAGACCAGAATGGACAACATGATGAAACTCCTGTCTCTACTAAAAATAACAAAAATTAGCTGGGCATGGCAGTGTGCACCTGTAGTCCCAGCTACTTGGGAGGCTGAGGCAGGAGAATTGCTTGAACCTGGGAGGAGGAGGTTGCAGTGAGCTGAAATTGTGTCACTGCACTCTAGCCTGGGCAACAGTGAGACTCCATCTCAAAAAAAAAAAAAAAAAAAAAAGCTAGGTGTGGTGGCTCGTACCTGTAATCCCAGTACTTTGGGATGCCAAGGCGGGTGGATCACTTGAGATCAGGAGTTTGAGACCAGCCTGGCCAATGTGGTGAAACCCCTGTCTCTACTAAAAATACAAAAATTAGCTGGACGTGGTGGCATGCACCTGTAATCCCAGCTACTTGGGAGGCTGAGGCAGGAGAATCACCTGAACCTGGGAGGTGGAGGTTGCAGTGAGCCGAGATCATGCCACTGCACTCCAGCCTGAGCAACAGAGTAAGACTTTATCTCCAAAAAAAAAAAAAAAAAAAAAAAGTTTAACCCTTTTCACTTGCTCTTCCCATCCTCCTTATAACATTGATCACCTTCGAAGCAACTATCTCATTCACTTATTTATTACGTCTACTGTCTGTCCCTCCCACAAGAAGGTGAGCTCCTGGTTTGCCCTGTAATAACCCCAGCGTGTAAGGCAGCGGCCCACGGTCAGCCTTCGGTATGTATTAGCTCACGGGCGAGTGGATACTACCCCGCGGCAAGCATCTGTTTCCTCAGTTGGAAAGTTGCACCGGGATTCCCACAGCTGCAGGGTCTCCCAGGCTGGGGCACAGCTGGCCCTCTTTGCAATCCGTCTGATGTAAGCATCTACCACGGCTCAGTCCCACCCCATCACAGCCAAACCCAGAGGCCATGTGTGTTAGAGGAGACTAAAGACCCCAGGAGATGGGGCCTGGCCACGGGCAGCAAGACCCTGGCAGGGCCAGCCAGTCCTCTGCTGCTTCCACTGCCAGTAACTGCATAGGCCTCACTTGGATCCTTCCAGGCTCTGCCCTGCCACTGGGTACTGGGTGAGTGGTTTCCAGGTCTTCTCCCTGGGTCCTCTCAGTAACCCTGTGAGTTATCCGTCCATCCATCCATCCATGATGGAGTCTTGCCTTGTCGCCCAGGCTGGAGTGCAGTGGAGGTATCACGGCTCACTACAACCTCTGCCTCCTGGGTTCAAGCGATTCTCCTGCCTCAGCCTCCTGAGTGGCTACAGGTGCCTGCCACCATGCCTGGCTAATTTTTTTGTCTTTTTAGTAGAGACAGGGTTTCACCATGTTAGCCAGGATGGTCTCAATCTCTTGAACTCGTGATCCACCCACCTCGGCTCCCAAAGTGCTGGGATTACAGGCATGAGCCACCTACCTCTTATTTTTTCAACTGGAGACAGGGTCTCACTCTGTCACCCAGGCTGGAGTGCAGTGGTGCAATTATAGCTCACTGCAGCCTTGAGCTCCTGGACTCAAGCGATCCTTCAGCCTCCCAAGTAGCTGGGACTATAGGCATGTGCCAGCACATCCGGCGAATTTTAAACATTTTCGTAGAGATGGGGTCTTGCTATGTGTCCCAGGGTGGGTCTTGAACTCCCGGCCTCAAGTGATCCTCCTGCCTTGGCTTCCCAAAGCCTTGGGATTACAGGTGTGAGCCATCGTGCCCGACCGAGTTTGGCTTTTTATATCCCCTTTACAGAGACAGAAACAGAAGCACTAGGAAGTTAAACTCATTTATTCTTTCAAAGATTTCCTGAGCATCGACTTAAGACTTGCTCACGGTCATCAGCCACTAAGAGACGCTGCTGGGATCCTGATACAGCCAGTGTCTCCTGACCACAGAGACACTGACGCCTCCCTGAACAATGGGAGGGTTGTCCTCAAATCCCGCTCCCTGGAGGCCACACCACTGCCCCAAATGGGAAGCTCTGCTATTACTTATCCATACTTGATTCTGCTTGAAAAAAAAAAAAGGGGGCTCTTCGTATTGGTATTATTTATTTTTTATTTTTTTGAGCCAGAGTCTCACTCTGTCGTCCAGGCTGGAGTGCAGTGGCGCAATCTTGGCTCACTGCAACCTCCGCCTCCTGGGTTCAAGTGATTCTCCTGCCTCAGCCTCCTGAGTAGCTGGGATTACAGACATGCACCATCATGCCTGGCTAATTTTTGTATTTTTAGTAGAGATGGGGTTTCATCATGTTGGCCAGGCTGGTCTCAAACTCCTGACCTCAGGTGATCTGTCCACCTCAGCCTCCCAAAGTGCTGGGATTACAGGCGTGACCCACCATGCTCAACCAGGGCCCTTCCTGTTGGTATTCTAAGAGTCTGAATTTCTTGGAAAAGACAGGAACTTCAGCAATGCCTGCCTAAGGCTGGGCCCAGGCTGTGTCTCCCCTGTCTGTGGAGGCCGGTCACTCCACACTGTATGAGTCGGTTGCTAAGCAACGGCCCACTGGCCGGGAGCCCGGGCAACATCACGGTAGCTCTGTGGAGCCCTCCCAGTTCCCTGGTTGGGTCCGTACATGCAGGCCCAGGCCTCTGCCACCTCACAGGAATCAGTGATGAGCTGAAGTAGATACCAGCAAGCTGTGTGCCCCCAAAGCTGGCATGTTAGGACCGTGGAGAGGAGCAGCATGCCCCCAGGCAGCCACTCAGAGGGGCTTTGTAACAGAAGCACACAGGACCATTGCAGACAATTCAAGTGCTCTAATATATCTCATCATCACGTCGCGCCACCCTGTCTACCTGCAATTGTGTTTCTTCAGAGCATCAAATAAGGTATGGTGGGTATGGTGGCTCACGCCTGTAATCCCAGCACTTTGGGAGGCTGAGGCAGGCAGATCACTTGAAGTCAGGAGTTCAAGATCAGCCTGGCCAACATGGTGAAACCCCATCTCTACTAAAAATACAAAAAAAAAAAAAAAAAAAAAAAAAGCCAGGTGTGGTGGCGGGCACCTATAATCCCAGCTACTTGGGAGGCTGAGGCAGGAGAATCGCCTGAACCCAGGCGGTGGAGGTTGCAGCGAGCCGAGATTGTACCATTGCACTCCAGCCTGGGTGACAGAGCCAGACTCCATCTTAAAAACAAAACGAAACGAAACAAATAACAAATAAGGGGCCGGGTGTGGTGGCTCACGCCTGTAATCCCAGCACTTTGGGAGGCCAAGGTGGGCAGATCACTTGAGGTCAGGAGTTTGAGACCAGCCTGGCCAACATGGTAAAACCCCATCTCTACTGAAAATACTAAAAATTAGCTGGGCGTCGTGGCGCACACCTCTAAGCCCAGTTACTCGGGAGGCTGAGGCAGGAGAATTGGTTGAACTCAGGAGACAGAGGTTGCAGTGAGCCGAGATCGCGCCACTAAACTCCAGCCTAGGCAAGAGAGACAGACTCTGTCTCAAACAAAAACAAAAGCAAGGAACAAGGTTCTGTTCAGACCCACTTAACTGCAGGGACGGGAGAAAGGTCAAGGCTGAACCATTTGCCTGGAATGGAGGCATCGCCCAATTGCAGTCAGAACATGAAATCTCACTCTTTTTCTGCCTCTGAAGCTGGCCCTGCAAAACCAGGTGCAACTGCAGTTTTGCTTAATTAAATCTCACTTTAGAAGCACATGGGGAGGCCGGGCACAGTGGCTCACTCCTATAATCCGAGTACTTTGGGAGAACCAGGTGGGTGGATCTTCTGAGCTCAGGAGTTCAAGACCAGCCTGGGCAACATGGTGAAACCCCTTCTCTACAAAAAATTAGCCAGGCATGGTGGTGCACACCTGTGGTCCCAGCTACTTGGGAGGCTGAGATGGGAGGGTTGCTTAAGCCTGGGAGGAGGAGGTGGCGACAGACTGAGATCCTGTCTCAACTTTCTGAGGAAAAAGACTTTGAGCTAAGTGTTCCTTTTTTTTTTTTTTTTCAAGATTTAGGGTCTTGCTGTGTTGCCCAGGCTGGAGTGCAGTGGTGCCATCATAGCTCACTGCAGCATTGAACTCCTGGGCAGAAGTGATCCTCCCACCTCAGCCTCCAGAGTAGCTAGGACTACAGGCACATGCCACCATGCCCAACTAATTTTTTATTTTTTGTAGAGATGGGGTCTCACTATGTTGCCCAGGCTGGTCTCAAACTCCTGGGCTCAAGCAATCCTCCTGCCTTGACCTCCTCCCGAAGTGCTGGGCCTATAGGAGTTACAGGAATGAGCCACTGTGCCCAACTGTTCTTTCTTCCTTCCTTTCCTTCCTTCCTTTCTCTTTCTTTTTTTTTTTTTTTTTTAACATTTCTTATTTTAATTTAGTTAGCAGATCATGAAATACATAGGGGCATACCTAAACTAGCAAACAGAAAAATTAACCACATTAGACTTCAGTCTGTCAAATACCAAATTGGCAGAGTTCTTAGGGTTATTTTTTTGTTTGTTTGTTTTATTGAGACTGAGTTTCGCTCTATCGCCCAGGCCGGAGTGCAGTGGCGCAATCTCGGCTCACCGTAACCTCCGCCTCCCAGGTTCAAGCAATTCTCCTGCCTCAGCCTCCCAAGTAGCTGGGATTACAGGCACCCACCACCATGCCTGGTTAATTTTTGTATTTTCAGTAGAGACGGGGTTTCACCATGTTGGCCAGGCTGGTCTTGAACTCCTGACCTCAAGTGATCCACCCGCCTCGGCCTCCCAAAGTGCTGGGATTACAGGCGTGAGCCACTGCGCCGGGCCAGCTCTTAGGGTTTTATGCAGGCCTCTCCTATCTGAGGGGACCAGCATTTTGGGCAACTCTAGAGACACCCCCAGCCCTAAGTGACTGCATCAGACACGGGGCTGCCGAGGGCACCTGGCACTGGGGGGTGTCTCCATCCCATACTCTGGGTTCTCCCACTGGAGGAAGGATTGAATCCAGTTGAATTGGGAGAGGGGCTTACGATTCTGTATCACATGTGGACATTTCACAATCTGAAATCTCCAAATTAATACGCGACCAAGTCATCCCCCACTTCCACCAGACACACGTCGGCCTGGCAGACAGCTCTTTTCCAACCCAAGACGAGCAACAGCCTCTGAGTCACAACTGCGCGGAGAAGCCTAACAGCCACCTCTGCAGAGCTCTCCCCCCACGTCCAGCCCGAGCGCCATCTGGAAAGAGACTCTTCTCAGTAGCCCCATCATTCCAGAGACCCGCAAGCCACTGTCCCACTCGCAAGCATTAACTGGTGCCTTTCACTTGTCTTTCTGTTACATCAGGAGTCAGGGGCACAGTGAGACCCCCACACAGAAGGTTGAGGCCACACCACTGACCAGCTGCAGGCCACACGGCAGAGGAGACTGGCCGTAGTCCTGGTCGCCCGAGTGCCATCGATTGGGGCTGCCACCACCAGCCCAGTGCTGCACCAGCACTGGCCACCATTCCTGGTTCCCCACAGCAAGCCTATATGACAGGCGATGGTGTCTCCATTTTACAGACAAGGAAGCGGACGCCAGGGAGGGCAAGGGCTTGGTTCAAGGGTAGGCAAACAGTGCTGGTGACAACAGCAAGTAGGAACGCAGGCCCTGGTGAAGCCCTTCCTGTGAACCAGATGCAGATTGACAGAGCAGTGCCCGAGATCCCCATGTATCCTAGAACCACACGGTTTTCTGTGTGCCCGGAAGCCACACGCCCGAGGACCTGCGGACAGGTGCAAAGAGGATGACCTCGGGAACGGCGATTCTTGAGGTGCCCTTTGGACCCCGAATGACAGTGTTTGCTGCTCGTCCTCAGGCCAGAGCACTTTAAATAAAAACAACCCTCACATTCTTGTGTTTGTATAAAAGATATTTACTTCAATTATCACACCTAGGGTGCTAGTGAATAATAATACATGGTGTGAGTCTCATACAGTGATATTGCTTCTCCGTATTATATAGGGACCGTTGTACAGTGCTGAGAACAAACATCATATGGCTAACCAAAGACAGAGGGACAACACCAAGGGGCTGACGGGTGCCTCCCCCACCCCTACGCCAGCCAGGTCAACTTTGACTCTTAATGTAGAAAAACAAATAGCAAGAAAATGTTACCAGAGAGATGTCACACAGCAACACACCAGAGGCATCTCAAAGCGATTTGTACAAAAAAAAAAAAAAAAAGATGCCTTTTTTTTTTTCCTTTTTTCTTTTTTGGTCAATTGGGTCTCTGTGAGGATTGGAGAAAAAAATCTGTGATTGTGAGGATGAACAAGCTCTAGAAAGATCTAAGACTTGGTGCGTTACAGAAAATATAAAATACTGCTAAAATGTAAGACGTGACAAAATGCTGGAGTGGGGGTGGGGTGGGGGGAGCTGAGCTTATAAAGAGTTTTCCGGAAGATTCCGCCACCCTGTGAGTGTGCCTTGTGCTGTTAGTAGTCTGGACAGGAGCGTGGTGCTACCCGCTCTCAAGGCAAGCAGCAAAGAGTTATTGCACAAACACAAAGAACTAGGTCTCTTATTCAATGCAAAGGGATGTGGGGAAAACCACCTTCTTTTTACCCCCACTTTTATTTTATAACAAGCTATTCTCCAATGTTTTAAGAATTTTGGGTGAATTCTCACATCTCCAGAATACACGGGATTTTTTTTTTCCAAGAGGTCTCAGATGGGGGTACGTGAGATGCCCGTTTTCTCAAGGGAAGAGGCAGAAGATGGTTTGAGAGAGAGAAATGCATAGACTAATTAGAGAAAAATGAAAAAAAAAAAGGCTTCTGGGGAGATGGGGACCATTGTTTCAGTGGAGGGTTTCTTTCAAAGAGAGAACAAAATCAGGGCCCCCGGCAATCTTGGAGAAGGGGAGGTGACGATATGGAAAGAGATGCTCTTCCCAGCCTACCTTGGGGTGAGCAGGGCCCTTGCCTTGGCCTGGGGTAAGTTTCCTTCTGCTGGGCCCATGGGATCGAGGCAGGGCGCCTCACCTTCACACCCGATTGGCAACAACTGGGTGTCCTGCTGGCTGAGCTTGGGGCCACAGCAAGCAATCTCCACACCCAACCTTCCTCCACATTGAACCACCTATAGGGGAAAGGGGCCCTCTGCCTATGATCTCCTAGGTGAGCCCTCAAGCCACAGCCTGCTACTACAAAACACTGTTGCTTTGAAAGATGGTTTTGACCAACTTTGTACGCAAGAAAAACAACAACAACAAAAAACCAACCAAAACATATCAACCCGTGCGGGCCTTGCAAGAAATCACTCTCTCGCTTGGAGGTAAAGTCTTGGCCAGGCCACCGCGCCCTCTCTGACCACGGCTCGCCGAAACTTCATGAACCCAGAAGTCTTACCAGAGGCTCTAGGAGGCTTTGGGGAACTGAACTTGGCTTTGCTAAGATTCCTCTGAAGCTCCTCAAGCGAGCATTCTTCAACTCAGCAACTCCCTCAAACGTTGGTAAATTTTTTTGTTCATAAACACTCTCATTTAAAAAGTTAGACACGTAGAGACCACCAGTTTTTGAGTGGCTACTCTGGAGACAGGTGTTTGATTTTGCTGGGGAAACCCCCTCTGCCCCCCAGTCAATCCCCCAGACGCCTTGGTTCTCTGGGGGAGTAGAAGAGGAGAGGAAGGCAGAGGATAGTAACCACTAGAGTGACAGCAAAAAGCATTTATGACA
Source organism: Pan paniscus (assembly GCF_029289425.2). Lineage (NCBI taxonomy): Eukaryota > Metazoa > Chordata > Mammalia > Primates > Hominidae > Pan > Pan paniscus. Next base: position 93,005,367 of record NC_073255.2, read on the forward strand.
ACAAAACACAAAATAACAATACACTCCTGATAAGTACTTAAATGATTAACCTAATAATAAATAGAAGAGGATAGAAATATATATTTTTTTTTCTCAAGGAAACATCCTTTTATAATCACCCTCACGCACGCCGGCAGGTCAGTAGCAGTCAGTCCATTTCAACAAGACAAGATTAAGTGCTGGAAGGGATGGCTGTGGCCTCAGACACTGGGGAAGGGTCTCAGCTTCTGAATCACGGACACTCCCTATCCTGCCTTGTCAGGCCAGCGGCTCCAGCCAGAGCCCGCGGGCCCTGCACGCCCAGCACAGTGGTCACCAAGAGGCAGGCTGGGAGACTGGAGGGAGTTGGGGAGGCCTGTTTTCCCTTCGGTTCATGAACAAACGGAACTACAGTGAACAAACTCATTCATAACCTGAATCGTCCTGGTCTAAAGCCTACTTTGAGTTCATTTGGTGTGCAATACGTTATTTTTTTAAAATGAAGAAAAATGATTTCAATTGCACAGAGCTTTTACACATAGTCATCTATTTAAGTGCTTTCTGTTTAAAGCAAACTACAAAAAAATAATAACAATAAAAAAGGAGGAAAAGGGGGGAAAAAAGAATTATAAAACAAAAGCAGCTCCGTGCCACTTCAATGTGTCTTGCTGAATGGTCTCTTGTTTCACCAGCAGAAGTCCCAATGCTTCCGTACACACTGTGCTTCTGATTAATTTCCATAGGGATGTAGCCGTGACATTGGGATATAAGGCATCTTTTCTTTCTGATTACAGAAAGCTTGATACATAGCATATAGCATATTTTGTGGTAGAAATTAAAGCGTAAACACTACAGAAATTACAGTAACGCAGACTAATGCTTTCTTAACATTATCGGGTAAACTAAAAGGATTCATGAAAAGCAACTCAAAGGCATCTTAAGAGTTTAAGAACGGGGGCATGGGGGAAGTGCACATTTATGCATAGCCAAATGTCTTTCTCTCGCCAGCCTTTTTTTTTTTTGTCTTTTTTTTTTCGGGATTTTTCGCCTACAATGCCCAACTTTTAAAGTTGGCATTTTGGAGGAGACTAGGCACTTTGGAAATGTCTTGTTAAAGCTAAATGTCACTTCATCCAAAAATGAAAACTCGAGATGATGCCACGGATGGCATGGACACGGTTATCTTTGGAGGGAAGGTGGTGGTGGGAGACACCTGGGCAGGAGGAGGCAGTTTTTGGAAGTTGGGCAGACAGGCGGAAATTGCATTTCCTTCCATTCCCCTGACCAGGGTGGTGAGGAGCACAGGCCGCCGGGGCCTCTGGGATTGGGAAGACTGGGCTGGGGGGCTGGGAGTAGGGCTGGGGCTTGTTTTACGCTCTGCCCCCCACACCCCCTCCTCTTCCGTCCTGATTAAGCCCAAGGGTTGTGGACTTAACTTTCAGCCCATCTCTAAGGGTTTCACAGACTGGATCTTTCTAAACTTTATTGGGTACCTGCTTCCCCTTTTCCCTGGTAGTTTTCATCTACAAAAAGTCAAAACCTGATCGAAATAGAAATAAGATCATCAAATTGGACCATTCTCTTAGCGTTCGAGTGTGCCGGCCAGACTGGCATTCAGTACACGCTGAGATCCAACCACATCACACTGGCCTCAGGTCACCACCTTGCCACTCAGGGCACAAGCCCTGCCCTTGTGGTCACAAAGACTTCCCTAATGTCATCGATGCCCAGGTGAAACCACAGAAGCACTGAGGGATTTCTAAATGTGAGCTTTGGCTGGTCAATGCCCAAGCACAGGATGCTGTCCCCATCCTTAGGTTCTTACTTGCAAACTGTCTCCAGCAGGGGAACACTTTGGCCCCCACAGTGGACAGACCCACCTCCAACCAGCAGCCCCAGGAGCTGATTTTCTTCGGTGCTGGATGGGAACTGGCATATTCTTTTGGGATAAGAGGGTGATGCAACTGTGGACGGGGCGTGTAGGCTGGAGGAAGCCATCTATCCTTTTCCGTCTTTGAGATGTTTGATGTTTGCAAAGGAGTGTTCGCAGTGACGCTAAAACCATGCCAGAGACAAGAGACACCCAAGAGCTACAGCGTTCCCCAAAGCCAGCTGGGAATCTTAGGAAGTGTCCTCATGTGGCCACTTTGGGGCAGTCCGGGACAAGGATAATGGCCATGATGGATCTTAACAGCTGAGCAGGACTGGACAGAAAGGAAGGCAGACCAAAGACAAGACCCTCAGAGGCCCGAGACCACGCCCTGCCTGCAAAAGAAACAGCTGCTGGAGCTTTGGGAACAGGTGGAAGGGAAACATCCGTGTGCCTTGCAGAGCACAGCTGTTTGTCCGTGTTGCGCTCACAAAAGGAGAGACACCCAAAGCCGGCCCACCAGGCAGAGGGATGTTCGTGTCTGCTGCGCTGGCAGCTTTTCTGCTCTCTCCAGCCCACGTGCCTCACAGTTCTGTGGGGTGTGGTTCTGGGTGACATCAGATGGAGAACACAGGTTAGTGAGGTAGAAGGGACAATGAGGAGTGTGAAGAAGAGGGAGGACATCTGGGGAGGGACAGGGCCCCCCACCGGCAGCACAGGAGCCAAACCTCCAGCCTAAAGTACCACAGCAAATAGCCCAGCACGCCCACCGCTCATGCCCCGTGTTGCTACATCTCACCCTGTACAGCTGGCTTGTCGGCCTTGGGATGAGTAAGGTCTATGGGCTTTTGTTTTTACTGGTCTGCCAAGAAGCGCCTGTCATACTGCATTTAAGGCAAAGGCTGTCACCCCTCAGTTCAAAATCTCTCTGCTTTTGTGTGACTCCCAGAAGGACATGCGTCTGTTCCCCTGGCTCTGCTATTTTTCAGTAAGATTTGCTTTGCTAAAATCAGAGGAATAAAAAACATTGCATAGAATGTCAACAGAGTTCATTGATCACCCCTGCATCAAAGGACATGCATGCAGGAGGAACAAAGTCATCCAGTCCAACCTTAGTCGGGAAGGCACCTGCCCATGAGAGAGCTCACCTGGGGACTCCTGTTCCCCTCTCTTTTTAGGGCCTGGCTGTGGCATAATCTTAAAGTAGTCAGCCGAGGCCCACAGCGATCTCTTTGCAGCCTGTGTAAACTGGTCATGAGCTGCATGCCTGATGCTGGCCCTGGCCAAAGAGGGAGATAGGGTATGAGAGCTGGCCACCTGGGCTTGGGCGGTGGCCAGAAAGGAATATTTAACGCAGAGCTCTGCTGCACTCTGGGCCCGGACCGCCAACCAGCAGACCTGAACGTCCACATCAGACAGGATGGTTTTTCAATGGGAAGAAAACAAAGATGGCGACAGGAAGGAAACTGAGCAGGGAGGTATTTGTACTTTGGAGGTACAAGGGATCTACCCCAGGGAGGCTGTTGACTGGTATCTTTTGCCTCAATTACCTGCACAAAGTAGCAGGTTTTGATGGTGGGCCCCTGTGAGCCACGATCCTGGCATTTCTCAGAGAGTTCTCCCACACATGCATCCCTGGGCTGTCACCCCGATCCTGTCCCAGGAGATGCTTAGAAGCTGCCTCATGCCAAGATGCCTCCTAAGATCGTCTAGAAGAATCCAGTTGAGCTAAGCTCCATGGCTCTGATAACCCTTTCTAAAGAGAGATCTGGTGAGCAGAAACCACAGATGTCTTCACTGATACAGAAATTCAAGAGGAGGTTACCAGGGAGCTCGGGGGTTGGGGAGGAGGACAGAAGACGCCTTTGGGGTGGAAGTGAGTTGGGCACAGGTCTAGGACAGAACTCACACACCTGCCATCTCGGCTATCACAAGGGAGCTCGGGCCGGAACTCCGGGTCAAGAGGCTAAATGCAAACACTGATTTTACGCCGAGCCTCTGCTTAGCCAGCTAAGTTAATGGCAAAAGCCTTAAGTTATGAACAATGCCTCCAATTAACAAAAAGAAGCCATTTAAAATGGCATAATGGAGCTTGTAATTAAGTGTTAGTGTTTTATATGGAACCGTTTCCCCCAGGGGAAAGGTACAAATCAGCTTTTTAAATTCATACAGCGTGAAGAGTAAGGGGGTCGGCTGCCTGCGGGGGCCACTGCTTGGAATGCCAGCCTGCTGAAGGGGAGCCATGCCGAGGGGACACTGTTCAAGGCACTTGAATACTGCTTAGCAAGATGAGAGATTAACCCTTAGACTCCAACTGAGGGGCCCAACCAGGAGGGGGTGCTCCCCTGGCCACGGATTGCTGTATTATTTTAGTGGCAGCTCTTACAAGTATTACAGACAGTGCTAGCTTCACATCAAAGATCTAAGGTTAGGATCTCTATTTTTTAAAAAAAAATAAATAATAGAGGAAAAAAAATACACAGAACTGCAAGCAAAATTTAACCAACTGATTGTATCTGGCACCAGATGTAAGTCTGGCAAAAAAGACAGAATGGGAACCAACAGTAACCTAGTTAAAAATCTAAGAAGTATAAACAGAAAAGAGAAAACAACACATATGACTAAATTGCTTGGGAGGGTCAAAATGACTGCATTTTAGACTGTTACTGTTTGGCCACTAGAATGGACAAATCTGTATTTGTCAATTTCCTCAGATTTAACACCTTTGTAAATAACAGTCATGCCTTTAAAACTAAACCCTAGCCTACTATTTCCTGTTAACTTCTTTTCATTCTTATGAAAATTAGACGATATTTAAAGATTCATCACACATGATGACAAAAGTCCCTTGAGGGTTTTGTGGAGAGGACACCACAGTCGTCAGGGCTCTGCCACTCACTGTCCTAAGGGTCACCGATGGGAACTCACTCTTCTCAATGCACCTGAATTGAGCTAGATGTTGACCCATGTCCCCTTAAGCTCCTCTAATTTTGAATTCTCTTCTCCCTGAACTGGATTTCAAGTTCAGAAATGATACCCCCAACAAAAGACAAACGAACAGCCTGCCTCCCAGCCCCCTAGAGCCTTCTGAAAACTTCTTATTCATGAAAAGGCATTGTCTTTAGTGTAGTGACTCTCGAAATTTGTGAAAACATGAACTAAGTGCTGCAACTGCAGGTTAAAAGACTGTAAATGAAATAATCTCTAAAACATCATGCAAGAAACGTGGTTTCACATCTTACAGTCAAAGTCCTACAAGTTAATTAACAAGCACACGGAGGTGGAACAGCCAGAGCGTACCTTTAAAATTATAACTCCCTCCCAGCCCCCAAATAAAAAAAAAAGTAATATTAATTAAACTTAAGAAATAATGAATGCACCATTAAAATGTCATCCAAAGATGTTGACCTAAGACAAAGGTTTCAAGGATACACAATACGGTCAAAAAGTTTTCAATCAGTAATATACAGTATGACAACTACATCTTGTAAATTATACCCAATACTGCCGGCAGTCTATCCCTCTAAAGAATATTTGCCCCTTTCATCCCTTCCTAACAATCAGATAATAAAATACGGCACCTATAAATAAGCAAAAAAAAATATATATATATATATACCGAAATCATCTATTGTTAGTTTAAAGATATGGCAATAAAGAAGTCTAAATTAGCAAACTTGTAGAAGCCGTAACTGATAAAACAGCTTATTGAAAAAGGTGGCAGTAATGCACTCTACGTGTGCACAGGTACTTAAGAAAATACACAGACGTATAAAATTGCACACACGCACACGCACGCATACTCTCACCCGCCTCTATTCTCACGCATATACACATAGACAAGGGAGGAATCAGAGACAAGTTAGACTTTCAGTTTGTACTTAGACTGCCCTAAAACTGTGCGTAAAAAGAACTAAGAGGCGAAATGAAAGAAGGGCAAATGGTAGGTTTGGAAGTTGAAGAGCATCCACGTTTTGGTGTGAGTTTGGGCCATTTCTACAGGGATGGGAGTGGGGAGCCCAGAATGCCACGTTCTCTCTCCTGCAGAGAAAGGAAGTTTCCCACGAGTTCAACAGGGTCATCAGTGCTTGCGGTGGGAAGAAAAAGGGAAAGAAGAGAGAGAGTGCGCATGTAAGCCCTGCCCAGGCCTGGGGAGTGTCTTCCCCTGGGAGGGCTCAGTTCATCAGGTGTCCAGGAGAGTGGTATGAGGTGAGGTGCCTTCTGTGCCAGAGAGAGATCCATAGACTGCTATCTACTTGGGGATGGGCCCATCTGGCCCTGGAACTGCCTGCTGTGCTCGCCCGGACTACTCTCTCCTTTCTTTCAATGCTTGCACATGTGCAGACGCACAGACAGATTGAGACACCATAAATTAAACAAAATTAACAGGTACATGCTACAGTTCTAACTTGTCTCCTAAACCTCCAAGATATGAGGTCTGATCAGCGTGCTCTGCGGTTAGAGGTTAAAAAGCAGATTATAAAACACCTAGATTCGGATCTTTTCTTTTTTTTTCTTTTTTTTTTTTTTTGTCCTGATTTGGCCTAGAATGGAGTGTATTAAACAAACCCTGGTCTGCAAAACCCAGGGTCAGTTAAAGCTATACATCAATGTGCACTACATGTCAGGATTCTATTCACGTACAAGAAAACACCATGTCAGCTACCACAAAATCAGAGTTTCCTGATGTGACGTTTTCTTTTTGTTAAAAAATACGTGGAGTAAATGTGTTTTATTTTAACTCAAAGCTCAGAGGTTTTGGGTCTGAGAGACCTGTTTTTGTTTTGATTTTTTGTGCACCTGCTTGGGAGGAGCGGCTTTCTCAATTGTCACCTCATTTACTCCTCCTGCGTCCCTCCACAGTGGACCTCGATGAGGTTCACAGTGGGAAGATTTCCTGTTGGAGGGTCAGGAGGTCACACAGGTGGCACCGGGGCGGGGCCAGGTTTGCCAGGGTTGGCCTCCCAAGTACTCCCTGATGGCAGGTCTTTCCACTGGGGTGAGAACCTTCTCACAGATTCTGTCCAGAGCGGAGTTTCTAGAATTATCCATCTTCATGGCTCAGTCTTGGGGCCCTGCACAGCAGTGACTGGCCCTGGGGAGCTGGCTCCCCTGAGGGCATTGTCGCAAGCATGACTGCAGAGTTGGGTCGGGACCCAGCTTCACCACTCACTCCCTTGCTGGGTGACCCTGGGCAGCTTCCTGAGCTTGTGAGCTGGTTCAGTTTCATCGACTGCAAAGAGGTCGTGAGAGCAGAAACACCTGCCCAAAGTACACAGGAGATATTGTGATGTGCTGGCTCACGCTTATAATCCCAGCACTTTGGGAGGCCGAGGTGGGCGGATCACCTGAGGTCACCTGGCCAACACGGCGAAACCCCATCTCAACTAAAAATACAAAAATTAGCCGGGCATGGTGGTGGGTGCTTGTAATCCCAGCTACTCCGGAGGCTGAGGGAGGATAATCGCTTGAACCTGGGAGTGGGAGGTTGCAGCGAGCTGAGATCCAGCCACTGTACTCCAGCCTGGGTAAAGGATTGAGACTCTGTCTCAAAAAACAAAGTACACAGGAGATATTGTGTGTGGGGGGCTGTCTAGCACAGATTCTAGTTTCTGTTATATTGTTTTCCTATTTTGTTATTTGTATGGTACATGCACATTTGATCAAATTCAAAAGATACTGAGAGTTTGCAATTATTACAATGAAAAGTAAGTCTCTAGCCGGGCGTGGTAGCTCATGCCCATAATCCCAGCACTTTGGGAAGCTGAGGCGGGTGGATCACCTGAGGTCAGGAGTTCGAGACCAGCCTGGCCAACATAGTGAAACCCTGTCTCTACTAAAAATACAAAAAATTAGCTGGACGTGGTAGTGGGCACCTGTGATCCCAACTACTAGGGAGGCTGAGGCAGGAGAATCGCTTGAACCTGGGAGGTGGAGGTTGTAGCGAGCCGAGATCGCGCCATTGTACTCCAGCCTGGGCGACAAGAGTGAAACTCTGTCTCAAAAAAAAAAAAAAGAAAAGTAAGTCTTACAAGTCTCACCCAGCCACACAGATTCCCTCCCACAGGCATCTAGTGTTCTTAGCTCCTTGTGAGTTGTTCTGGCAGCAGTCTCTGCTTATAATGCATCAGCATATATATATATATATATATTTTTCTTTTATACACAAATAGTAGCTTACAGTTTACACTTACAGTTTCACTTCTTTTAACTTGGAGAGTCATACATATTTATACATAGGAAAACATCCGGCCAGGCGCTCAGGCCTGTAATCCCAACACTTGGGAAGGCCAAGGCAAGAGGATTGCTTGAGCCCAGGAGTTTGGGGCTGCAGTGGGCTATGATTGCACCATTGCACTCCAGCCTGGGCAACTGAGGGAGAATGTGTCTTCTATTTTTATATTTATTTATTTATTTATTTTTTGAGATAGAGTCTCACTCTGTCGTCCAGGCTGGAGTGCAGTGGTGCGATCTTAGCTCACTGCAACCTCTGCCTCCCCAGTTCAAGTGATTCTCCTGCCTCAGCCTCCTGAGTAGCTGGGATTAGAGGCACCCACCACCACACCCGGCTAGTTTTTGTATTTTTGGTAGAGACAGGGTTTCACCATATCAGCCAGGCTGGTCTCAAACTCCTGACCTCACATAATCCACCCACCTCAGCCTCCTAAAATGCTGGGATTACAGGTGTGAGCCACTGTGCCTGGCTGAAAATGTGTCTTTTAAAAGAAAGAAAAAAAAAGAATTTTGAGAGACTTGAGGCGGGCAGATCACCTGAGGTCAGGAGTTTGAGAGCAACCTGGTCAACATGCTGAAGCCCCATCTCTACTAAAAATACAAAAATTAGCTGGCCGTGGTGGCACACGCCTGTAGTCCCAGCTACTCAGGAGGCTGAGGCAGGAGAATTGCTTGAATCTTGGGGGAGGCAGAGGTTGCAGTGAGCCAAGATCGCGCCACTGCAGTCCAGCCTGGGCAACAGAGCAAGACCCTGTCTCAAAAAAAAAAAAAAAAAAAAAAAAAAAAAAAGAGCAAGCAAGCAAGCATGCCCATTCTCTCTGTCACTGGGCAGACATACCATCTCTCTTCAACAGGTCTGGGTTCCCTGTTAGTGAACAGGCCAATTGTTGCCAACATTTGCTTTTACCTGACAACTGCATGGCTCACACATTTTGCATGGGAGCAAATGCAGCTGAGAATAAATTCCTAGAAAAGGAATCTCCAGGCCAGAAGACAGGGGCATGCAGAAAGTCCATTGGATTTGCCACGTTTCCCGAGGTGGTGGCTGTTTCTGAGTACAGGGCCACCAACATTCAGGAGAATGTCAGCTCCCCCGGTCCTAGTAGCCTACTTGTTATCAGTCTTGTAATCCTTTTTCTTTTTTTGAGACGGAGTCTCGCTCTTGTTACCCAGGCTGGAGTACAATGGTGCCATCTCGACTCACTGCAACCTCTGCCTCCCAGGTTCAACCAATTCTCCCGTCTCAGCCTCCCAAGTAGCTGGGATTACAGGCACCTGCCATCATGCTCAGCAAATTTTTGTATTTTTTTAGAGATGGGATTTCACCATGTTGGTCAGGCTAGTCTTGAACTCCTGACTTCAGGTGATCCACCCGCCTCGGCCTCCCAAAGTGCTGGGATTACAGGCTTGAGTCACCACGCCTGGCCTCTTTTTTTTCTTTTTCTCTTTTTTTTTTTAGAGAGAGACATGGTCTTGCTCTGTGGACCCTGCTGGAGTGCAGTGGTAGGATCATGGCTAACTGTAGCCTTGACCTTCTGGGTGCAAGTGATCCTTCCACCTCAGCCTCTGGAGTAGCTGGGACCATGGCATACACCACCATGCACCACTAACTTTGTATTTTTTTGTACAGATGGTGTCTCACTATGTTGCCTAGGCTAGTCTTGAACTCCTGGCCTCAAGCAATCCTCCTGCCTCAACCTCTCAAATACCTTTGACTGTTGGCACAAGCCAACACGTACAGCTAATGTAAAATTTTTTTTATGGAGATGAGGTCTTACTATGTTGCCCAGGCTGGTCTCGACCTCCTGGCCTCAGGCAATCCTCCTGCCTCAGCCTCTCAAGTAGCTTTGACTATAGGCACAAGCCAACATGTACGGCTACTTTTCAAATTTTTTTTGTAGAGATGAGGTCTTGCTACGTTGTTGCCCAGGCTGGTCTCGAACTCCTGGCCTCAAGAGATCCTCCCACCTCAGCCTTCCAAGAGAGGCCCTTGGGGCCTAAACCATGGCTGGTTTCCCTACAACAGTCCAGCCAGCACATCCCTCCCTCCCCCAGAGCCTTCAACCACCTCCGCCAAGAGTTCTAGATCCCACAGTGACCTGGTCCCCAGCCCTTCTAGAGTATAGCTGCACAAAACAGATGTAAACAAATGAAATCCTCCCTTCTCCAGAGCAGTAGACCCTCAATAATGCCACCCACAAGCCCCTTAGCTTTGTTGTGCCACGCTTTCCCGATTTCTGGTTCAAAGCAGCAAGAACCAGCTCCAACTAAACAAAAAAGCGTTCATTAGATGGATATCTAGTATGTCACAGACTCTCCCGAGAATCAGGCATGAAGGCCGCACATCACATTGTACAAGTGGCTTGGTGCAGACACCCCCATCGCTGGCCCTGGCCCCAGACCCCTCATCTCACACCAACATGGGATGCCCTGTGCTGCCACTGCAACTGTTACACTCTGAATCCCTCTTCAAGACAAGGCTGGGAGAGCCAGCGACAGATTGTTGGCATCTCTGCTGGGAGCCGGGAGAAGGAGGCCCCTGGGCAGAGACAAAGGGGGTTCTTGTGCTTGGGAGCCCAAACAGTGGCTAGATTCACCGCAGTATCTTAAATTTCTCCATGCCAGTTTGAGACCAGCCGGGGCATCACAGCAAGAACCCGTCTCTACAAAAAAATTAAAAAATTAGCTGGGCATCGTGGTGCTCACCTGCAGTCCCAGCTACTCGGGAGGCTGAGGCAGGAGGATTGCTTGAGCCCAGGAGGTTGAGGCTGCAGGGAGCTATGATCATGCCACTCCACTCCAGCCTCAGTGACAAAGTGAGACCTTGTCTCTTAAAAAACATAAATACATAGGCCCAGCTTGGTGGCTCATGCCTGTAATCCCAGCACTTTGGGAAGCTGATGTGGGCAGATCACCTGAGCCCGGGAGTTCGAGACTAGCCTGGGAAGCACTGTGAAACCCCGTCTTCACAAAAAAATACAAAAAAAAAAAAAAAAAAAAAAAAAAAAGGGAGCCATGAGTGGTGACATGAGCCTGTAGTCCCAGCTAGTTCGGAGGATCACCTGAGCCCAGGAGATGGAGGTTGCGGGGAGCTGTGATTGCACCACTGCACTCCAGCCTGGGTGACAGAGCGAGATCCTGTCTCAAAAAAAAGAAAGAACAAACAAAAATAAACAATGCCAGGCACAGCAGCTCACGCCTATAATCCCAGAACTTTGGGAGGCCAAGGCGGCTGGATCACTTGAGGTCAGGAGTTCAAGACCAGCCTGGCCAACATGGTGAAACCCTGTCTCTACCAAAAATACAAAAAAATTAACTGGGCATGATTAACTACTCAGGAGGCTGAGGCACGAGAATTGCTTGAACCCAGGACACAGAGGTTGCAGTGAGTTGAGATTGCGCTACTGTGCTCCAGCCTGGGTGATAGAGGGAGACCCTGTCTCAAAAATAAATAAATAAAAATTTAAAATAAATTAATTCAAAAATGGAATTTCTCCATGTCACACCCCAGATGACAGCCTTTAGCACCCACTAGATGTCTCCTGGACTCCTGGCACCCACAGTTTTCTCATTTGATTCTCATGACACCCTGTTGGGTAGATAATCACCTCTATTTGCCTGAGATTCCCGTGACATGCCAAGAATCCTACAGCACACTCCATTTCAGAAGGAAACTGGGGCCCGGGCACAGTGGCTCACTCCTGTAATCCCAGCACTTTGGGAGGCCGAGGCAGATGGATCGCTTGGTGGTGGTCAGGAGATCGAGACCAGCCTAGCCAACATGGTGAAATCCCCATCTCTACTAAAAAAAAATACAAAAATTAGTTGGGTGAGGTGGTGGCGCATGCCTGTAACCCCAGCTACTCAGGAGGCTGAGGCAGGAGAATCACTTGAACACAGGAGGTGGAGGTTGCCGTGAGCTGAGATTGGGCCACTGCACTCCAGCCTGGGCGACAGAGTGAAACTCTGTCTTAAAAGTCAAAAAAAAAAAAAAAAAAAAAAAGAAGGCTCCCTGCCTGGGGGTTGCTGGACTGTTCTCAACACCTGCCATTCTGCTGTAGCTCCAGCCCCTAAGGGCACATGAAACCCTCCCCTTCTCATCCCCATCATCCCTCCCCATGGGAGCACAGCCTGTGAGTTCGGGGACTCCTAGGGCAGAACATCCTTAACACAGGATTCAGCTAGGGAAGCCAGCCAAGTTTTTAGCACATTCCCAGAAACTGCTCTCTGGGGAGGGGGTGAGTCAGAGGGTGGGGCCGGGAGGGGAGCCTAGTCCTGGCTCCACCATTTAGTCCAGACACACCAATCTCTGGCGGGCATAAAAACAGCCAGGCACGGTGGCTCACACCTGTATTCCCAGCACTTTGGGAGGCCAAGGCGGGCAGATCACCTGAGGTCAGGAATTCAAGACCAGCCTGGACAACATGGTGAAACCCTGTCTCTACTAAAATACAGAAATTACCCAGGTGTGGTGGCGCATGCCTGTAGTCCCAGCTACTTGGGAGGCTGAGGCAGGAGAATTGCTTGAACCTGGGAGGCGAAGGTAGTGGTGAGCCAAGATTGTGCCACTGCACTCCAGCCTGGGCAATGTCCAAAAAAAAAAAAAATTAATATTTTTTTTAAGTAGAGCTGGGTTCTTGACATGTTGCCTAGGATGGTCTCGAACTCATGGGATCAGGCAATCCTCCTGCCTCAGCCTCCCAAAGCACTGGGATTACAGTCACCATACCCTAGCCTCTGGCTATGTATTTTTAGAGACCCACAAAAATGTTTTTATTTATTTTATTTTGTTTATTTATTTTTTTGAGATGGAGTCTCGCTCTGTTGCCAGGCTGGAGTGCGGTGGCCCGATCTCGGCTCACTGCAACCTCCACCTCCCGGTTTCAAGCAATTATTCTGTTTCAGCCTCCCAAGTAGCTGGGATTGCAGACACGCGCCACCACGCCCAGCTAATTTTTGTATTTTCGGTAGATATAGCATTTCACCATGTTGGCCAGGCTGGTCTTGAACTCCTGACCTCAGGTAATCTGCCCACCTCGGCCTCCCAAAGTGCTGGGAATACAGGCATGAGCCATCGTGCCTGGGTGTTTTTATGTTTTTTAGAATCAGAAGAAAAAAAAAATACATATATATATATATTTTTTCGAAACAGGGTCTTACTCTGTTGCCCAGGCCAGTCTAATTTCAAATTCATGACTGTGCACCCCAAGTGGGGTTGATTGGTTAGTTTGTGTGTGTGTGTGTGTGTGTGTGTATGTATGTATGTATGTATGTATGTATGTATGTATGTATGCATTTGAAACAGGGTCTTGCTCTGTTGGCTGAAGTGTGGTGGTGCAATCATAGCTCACTGCAGCCTCAATCTCCTGGGTTCAAGCAATCCTACCACCTCAGCCTCCCATGTAGCTGGGACTACAGATGCATACCACCATGACTGGCTATTTTTTTTTATTTTTAGTAGAAATGGGGGGTCTCATTATGTTGCCCAGGCTGGTCTAGAACTCCTGGCCTCAAGTCCTGCCTTGGCCTCCCAAAGGGCTGGGACCACAGATGTGAGCCACCATGCCTAGTCAAACAGGAGTATAATAGTAATGAATATGTAATAATGAATCTGGCCTGACTGGTATCAGTCAGTCTTTATGCCAAAGCAGTTGTAAAATACACATTTGAATATCTTTTTTTTTTTTTTTTGAGGTGGAGTCTCGCTCTATCACCCACGCTGGAGTGCAGTAGCGCAATCTCAGCTCACTGCAACCTCTGCCTCCCTGATCAAGGCATTCTCCTGCCTCAGCCTCCTAAGTAGCCAGAGCTTCAGGGACCTGCCACCACGCCTGGGTAATTTCTATATTTTTAGTAGAGATGGAGTTTCACCAGGTTGGCCAGGCTGGCCTCAAACTCCTGACCTCAGGTGAGCTGCCCACTTCAGTCTCCCAGAGTGTTAGGATTACGGGTGTGAGCCACCGTGCCTAGCCGTATTTGAATATCTTAACCCATATAAGTCAAACATGCCTAGGGCTCACAAAAGTTACAGTGCATCCTGGCACAGGAGAGGAGGCAGCTCTTGAGTTTCAGTGCATGCTTTTGATATTCACTATAGGTCAATGTCGTTGAAAGAAAAAGTGTTTGAGGCTGGGCACAGTGGCTCATGCCTATAATCCCAGCACTTTGGGAGGCTTGAGATGGGAGGATCACTTGAGGCCAGGAGTTCAAGCCCAGCCAGGGCAACATAATGAGACCCCCCACTTTGCTACAAAAAATAAAAATATTAGCCAGGCATGGTAGTGTGTGTCAGTAGTTCGAGCTACTCAGAAAGCCGAGGCAGGAAGATTGCTTGAGCCTAGGAGGGGAGGCTGCAGTGAGGTATGATCGCACCACTGCACTCCAGCGTGGGCGACAGAGCCAAACTCTGTCTCCAAAACAAAAACAAAAACAAGGCCAGGCGTGGTGGCTCAGACCTGTAATCCCAGCACTTTGGGAGGCCGAGGTGGGTGGATCACCTGTGGTCAGGAGTTCGAGACCAGCCTGGCCAACATGGCGAAACCCCATATCTACTAAAAATACAAAAATTAGCCGGGCGTGGTGGCAGGTGCCTGTAATCCCAGCTACTCTGGAGGCTGAGGCAAGAGAATTGCTTGAGAACCCGGGAGGCAAGAGAACCCGGGAGGCAGAGGTTGCAGTGAGCTAAGTTCACACCATTGCACTCTAGCCTGGGTGACAAGAGTGAAACTCAGTCTCAACAAACAAACAAACAAACAAAAAAAGCAAGAAAGGAAATTCTTACACATGCTAAAACATGGATGAAACTTGAAGACATAATGCTAAGTGAAATAAGCCAGTTACAAAGAAAGACAAATAGTGGTTGCTTCCATCTATGGGAGGTATCTGGAATAGTACAATTCACAGAAGCAGAAAGGAGAGTAGAAGTTTTAAGGGGCTGGAGCGGGGCAGGGAAAGCGAGTTGTTTGTTGAGTGTAGGGTTTCAGTATTGCAAGGTGAAAAAGTTCCAGAGATCTATTGCACAACGATGTGCATATAGTTAATACTACCGTGCTGTCCACTTAAAAATAGTGAAGATGGGCCAGGGGCGGTGGCTCACGCCTGGAATCCCAGCACTTTGGGAGGCCAAGGTGCATGGATCGCCTGAGGTCAGGAGTTTGAGACCAGCCTGGCCAACATGGTGAAACTCTGTCTCTACTAAAAATATAAAAATTAGCTGGGTGTGGTGGTGCACGCCTGTAGTCCTAGCTATTCAGGAGGCTGAGGCGGGGAGAATCGCTTGAACCTGGGAGGTGGAGGTTGCGGTGAGCTGAGATGGCACCACTGTACTCCAGCCTGAGCGACAGAGAGAGACCTCGTCAAAAAAAAAAAAAAGCTTAAGATGGGCTGGGTGCGGTGACTCATGCTTGTAATCCCAGCACTTTGGGAGGCTGAGGCGGGCGGATCACCTGAGGTCGGGAGTTCGAGACCAGCCTGGCCAACATGGTGAAACCCCGTCTCTACCAAAATACAAAAATCAGCCGGGCATGGTGGTGGGTGCCTGTAATCCCAGCTATTCAGGAGGGTGAGGCACGAGAATCACTTGAACCCAGCAGGTGGAGGTTGCAATGAGTCAAGATCGCGCCACTGCACTCCAGCCTGGGTGACAGAGCCAGACTCTGTCTCAAAAACAAAAAAAAAGAAAAAAGAGAGGCAGCTGAGGGGAGGGACAAGGGTCATTAGTCCACATGGGAGCTAGCTGAGGCTGGTGCCCAGGGATAGGGGAGCCGAGTGGATGCAGGCCCAGGAAGTGAGCAATTGCCAATGACACCGGGTGGAGGGACAGGTGGAAGAGGAGTTGTGAGCTCAGCTGCACAGGACATTACTCCAAATGGGGCTGAGGAGCAAGGGGGACCCCCACACTCCCCACCTCCCAATGCTGAGGTGTGTGGGTAGGGGGCTACCCAGGAGGGCTTCAGGGAAAAAGTGTTCTGAAGGAAGAGGCAGGAGGGTGGTGAAGGGGACATTTGGGGGCCACCCCTTCTCCAGCTGGCAAAATTGTCCTGTCCCCGTTGGGTGCGGTGGCTCATGCCTGTAATCCCAGCACCTGGGGAGGCTGAAGCGGGAGGATCACTTGAGGTCGGGAGTTTGAGACCAGCTTGGGCCACACAGTGAAACCCGCACCCCACCCCCCACCCCGCACAATCTCTACTAAAAATACAAAAATTAGCTGGGCATGGTGGTGCACGCCTGTCGTCCCAGTTACTCATGAGGCTGAGGGTTGAGGCATGAGAATTGCTTGAGCTCAGGGTGGTTGGGGGAGGTTGGGGGGATGGAGGGTAGAGCTGAGCTGGGATAGTGCACCACTGCATGCAGTCTGGGTGACAGAGTGAGACCCTGTCTCAAAAAAAAAAAATAATGCATCTTATACCTTGAGGGTCATGGAGTCTTTCATGCCTTCCTCTGTGTGTGTGTGTGTGTGTGTGTGTGTGTGTGTGTGTATTCAGGTCAACTTCTGGAATTTCTGTTTCATTTCTTGGATCAATCTATCTGTTCAGGTGTCAGTACTAGACTATTTTAATCCCTGTATGTATGTATGCATGTATGTATGTATGTATTTATTTTGAGACGGAGTTTTGCTCTTGTTGCCCAGGCTAGAGTGCAATGGTGCGGTCTCAGCTCACTGCAACCTCCACCTCCTGGGTTCAAGTGATTCATTCTCCTGCCTCAGCCTCCCAACTAGCTAGGATTACAGGTGCCCACCACCACGCCTGGCTAATTTTTGTGTTTTTAGTAGAGATGGGGTTTCACCATTTTGGCCAGGCTGGTTGAGAACTCCTGACCTCAAGTCATTGGCCCACCTCTGCCTCCCAAAGTGCTGGGATTACAGGCGTGAGCCACTGCGCCCAGCCAATCGCTGTATTTTTATAGTCTGCTTTGTTCTGTAAATGATCCCTCTCGAGTGTAACTCACTAGTGGGCTGTGTCCTTCTTTGGTGAATGTCTCTTTTTCCCATTAAACTGTAACTCTCTGAGGGCGGGGACTGGATCTGTTTATCTGTTTAGTTCTCCCACTGAATCCTCACTGTTAACCTAGGGGTCTGGCACAATAATTGTGTCCAGTAATTTTTTTTTTTTTCGAAGCAGGGTCCTGCTGTGTCACTCAGGCTGGAGTGCAGTGGTGCGATCAGAGCTCACTGCAGCCTCGAACTCCCAGGCTCAAGTCATCCTCCTACCTCAGCTTCCTTAGTACCTGGGATTACAGGCACATGTCACCATGCCCATCTAATTTTTACATTTTTTACTTTTTCTTTTTTTTTTTGAGATGGAGTCTAGCTTTGCTGTCCAGGCTGGAGTACAATGGCATGATCCTAGCTCACTACAACCTCTGCCTCCTGGGTTCAAGCGATTCTCCTGCCTCAGCCTCCCAAGTAGCTAGGAATACAGGTGCCCACCACCATGCCCAGCTAATTTTTGTATTTTTAGTAGAGATGGGGTTTCACCATGTTGGCCAGGCTGGTCTCAAACTCCTGACCTCAAATGATCCATCCCCCTCGGCCTCCCAAAGTGCTGGGATTACAGGCATGAGCCACTGCGCCCAGCCAATTTTTAAATTTTTTCTGGAG
Organism: Pan paniscus; assembly: GCF_029289425.2. Taxonomy (NCBI): domain Eukaryota; kingdom Metazoa; phylum Chordata; class Mammalia; order Primates; family Hominidae; genus Pan; species Pan paniscus. The sequence continues at coordinate 93,023,051 of NC_073255.2, forward strand.
ATGAGGTGCTCGCTATGTTGCCCAGGCTGGTCTCAAACTCTAGGCCTCAAGTCCTCCTGCCCCGACTTCCCAAAGTGCTGAGATTACAGGCATGAGCCACTGTGCTCAGCCCCAACAATTATTTTTGACAGATAATAGGGATGTCTCCTTGCTCTCTGTGTCTGGCCAAGTAGCCCCAGGTGACACTCGTTTTTTTGTGTTTGTTTTTGAGACGGAGTCGTGCTCTGTTGCCCAGCCTGGAGTCCAATGCCGTCGTCTCGGCTCACTGCAATTTCCGCCTCCTGGATTTAAGTGATTCTCCTGCCTTAGCCTCCAGAGGAGCTGGGACTACAGGTATGTGCCACCACACCTGGCTAATGTTCTTATTTTTAGTAGAGACGGGATTTCACCATGTTGGCCAGGCTGGTCTCGAACTCCAGACATCATGATCCACCCGCCTTGGCCTCCTAAAGTGCTGGGATTACAGGTGTGAGCCACCATGCTCGGCCGTGACACTCGTTTTATAGCATCAGGCTGGTGACCAGAATGTCATGGCTTCTGGGCAGAGGCCAGCTTCCATGCCGTGTCCTGTCTTCCTAGTGCAGATGTCCCCAGCCGCAGTGAGTACCAGTGTGAGGGAATGGGCTCCAGACTCCCAGAGGGGCCACAGGGATGGCCACGCCAAGCTCTGGGGAGTAGCCGATTCCCCAGCACCTGCCTGCCCATGCACCTTTGGGGTGACTCATGAGACAGGGTAGGGCTCCCACCTGCCTTCTCCCAAAAGGCAATCAGCTATAAAGGCTCTCAGAGGCCCACCCAGCCCCAGGTCATCAAACAAGCCCCAGTTCCATGGCAACCATTATACCCATTCATCAAGGAGATGTAGAGGGAGGTGCTTCCTGGTTCACCCCACCCTCAGCAGAGACAGACCCCAGATCTGGGCCTAGGACTTTGTGCAGGGAGGGGAAATGCAGGTGACTCAGCCCCTATTCCTCCATCAAACCAGGCTTGAAGATGGGTTAAGTCAGAGCTTTTCATTCCACAAAAGAGAAATTTTAATGGGGTCAGAACATCGATCTTCTAATATTTGAAAGCCTGGTAACTAGGAGAGAGCAAACTATTTTGTTGTAGGAGGACCCACCCAGCTCTGACGGTTTAAAGCGTCATGAATGCGAATTTGAACTCCAGAAAAGCAGAGCTTCCTAACAATGGGACTTCCACAGCAATGGGATCTGCTTCCTCTTTCAGTGTGTGCCTTTTCTATGAGCGAGAGACTCCTAGGAAAGCAGCAGCCCATTAGGAAAACGTGTGGGAACTCACTCGCAGGTTCTTTATTTTTTTTGAGATGGAGTTTTGCTCTTGTTGCCCAGGCTGGAGCACAATGGTGCGATCTTGGCTCCCTGCAACCTGCGCACCATGAGTTCAAGTGATTCTCCAGCGCCCTCTCCTGAGTAGCTGCGATTACAGGCATCCACCACCATGCCTGGCTAATTTTTTGTATTTTTAGTAGAGATGGGGTTTCACCATGTTGTCCAGGCTGGTCTCAAACTCCTGACCTCAAGTGATCCACCCACTTTGGCCTCCCAAAGTGCTGGGATTACAGGCATGAGCCACTGAGCCCAGCCGGGAACCCACAGGTTTTTTGGATGGTCTCTGAATGTCATGTAACTCTTTTATTTTTTATCAAAAAAAATTTTTTTGACACAATATCTTGCTGTGTTGCCCAGACTGGAGTGCAGGGGCAAGATCATGGCTCACTGCAGCTTCTAACTCCTGGGCTCAAGTGATCTTCCTGTCACATGAGTCTCCCAAGTAGTTGGAACACAGGTGCCAGCCACCACACCTGGCTAATTTGGTTTGGTTTTGTTTTTTTAGAGATGGGCTCTTGCTATGTTGCCTATACTGGTCTTGAACTGCTGGCCTCAGGCAATCTTCCTCCCTTGGCCACCCAAAGTGCTGGGATTACAAGCATGAGCCACTGTGCACAGCTGAAATTTTCAACTTAGTCTTTTTGTACATGTGATATTTTATTCATAGACTCCATAAATGGAAGGGAAATTTCTGAGTTCAGAGCAATACATATGATACAAAACTTGATATATAGACTAGAATTTCTTAGCCTAACTGGAGGGGCTGGCTTAGGTAATCCATGGATTCCCTGAAATTGGGGACACCATTGGAAATATGTGTGAGCTAAGGGGCAGTTTCCTATGATTTTTAGGCCTCAAAATGTCTCTTGTACATGATAATCTCACTCTTGTACATGATAATCTCACTCTTGTACATGATAATCTCACTCTTATAAGGTTTCATCGTTTCTGCTTACCCTAGTTTTCTTTCCCACTCTGTTCCCTCTCCCACCAGACTGGACTCTGAAATGGGCATGTACAGAGACGAAGAGACCCCAACATGCTTCAGGCTTTGAGTGGAGAGAACACAGCCTCTGCTGGGACAGGGAACAGAGGGATGTGGAGTCCCTGAAGATGCTTTTGGACAACGGTCTGAGGTTGGGACAGTGGCAGGAGATACCATTCACCCAGGATCTCCAGGACAAGAGATCAGCCTGGCAGTTACAAGTGTTTTTTTTCAAACTGGTTGCCAGGTTGGCATGAGCCATGACATCAGAGATTCCGACCTTCCTGATTGGAGGGACCGGACTCCGTGGTGCCTGGAGATCAGTTGGACAACAGTATCTTCTCAGAGCTGTTCTCCACTCCTGACTTCTCCTAGGCTTCAGAATTGATAACATACTCTTCTGAATCCGAGCAGTGTCCAGAAGAAGGCCATGGACAGAACGGAGACTAGGTTCCGTAAGAGGGGACAGATTACAGGAAAGATCACGACCAGCCGTCAACCGCACCCCCAGAATGAGCAGAGTCCCCAGCGGAGCACCTCGGGGTACCCCCTCCAGGAGGTGGTGGATGATGAAGCATTGGGACCATCAGGTGAGGGGACTGGTGGAAGAAGAGGTGGGATAGGATTGACTAAGATGAAGGAAGGGGGCCGGGTGCGGTGGCTCACGCCTGTAACCCCAGCACTTTGGGAGGCCGAGGGGGGTGGATCACCTGAGGTCAGGAGTTGAAGGCCAGCCTGGCCAATATGGTGAAACCCCATCTCTACTAAAAGTATAAAAATTAGCCAAGTGGTAGTGGTGCACACCTGTAATCCCAGCTACTCAGGAGGCTGAGACAGGAGAATCACTTGAGACTGGGAGGAAGAGGTTGCAGTGAGCTGAGATCACGCTACTGCACTCCAAAAAAAAAAAGAAAAGAAAAGAAAAGAAGGGTCAGCGGTCAGGAAGGAGAACCTGAGGAGGGTGTGTGGGAAGAATGGAGAAATTCAGGCTGGGTGCGGTGGCTCACACCTGTAATCCCAGAACTTTGGGAGGCCAAGGCAGGCGGATCACTTGAGGCCAGGAGTTTGAGACCAGCTTGGCCAACATGGTGAAACCCTGTCTCTACTAAAAGTACAAAATTGAGCTGGGCATTATGGCAGGCACCTGTAATCCCAGCTACCTGAGAGGCTGAGGCAGAAGAATAAATGGAATCCAGGAGATGGATGTTGCAGTGAGCTGAGATTGCACCACTACACTCCAGCCTGGGTGACAAAGCAAGATTCTGTGTCAAAACAAAACAAAACAAAAAAGGAGGGACTCAGAGAGCCAGGGACCAGGGAAGGACATGAAGCAGTGTTCGGAGGACAGAGAGAGAGAAGAATGGGGAGGGGAAGGAGCGGCACATGGGGTTGAGCAGAGGACAAAATCAGAAAGATGGCTTAGAGAAGCCAGCAGTCTGCGAGTCTGGGGAGGATGGAGAGTGGTTTGGGGTTTTGGGTCGGGGTCTAAGGTGATCAGATGCAGAAGCATTACACGGTGGCCTGGTTTCTTTACTCAGCCCCTGGGGTAGATCCCAGCCCCCCATGTAGGTCCCTTGGCTGGAAAAGGAAGAGGGAGTGGTCAGATGAATCTGCGGAGGAGCCGGAGAAGGAGCTCGCCCCTGAGCCTGAGGAGACCTGGGTAGTGGAGATGCCGTGTGGGCTCAAGCTGAAGCTGAAGCAACAGCGAGTGTCACCCATCCTCCCTGAGCACCACAAGGACTTCAACAGTCAGCTTGGTAGGAGGACACCCCAGAGAGCACCTCCAATCCTGTTCTTTCTAAAAAGAGGAAACTTCCAATAACCACACTTTTCCAGTGGGAAAGATACGCTCCCAGTGGGTGACCTCTCCACGCAGGAGGACTCAGAAGTGATCACCCATGAGGGACACTTAGGAGACGATAGAGGACTAGGCTAGACTTGATAAAGGTTGGCGCTTGGCATGAGAAAGCTTGGTTTCGGGCCAGGTGCAGTGGCTCACGCCTGAGATCCTAGCACGTTGGGAGGCTGAGGCAAGAGGATTGCTTGAACTCAGGACTTTGAGGCTGCAGTGAGCTATGTATGACTGCACCACTGCACTCCAGCCTGGGTGACATAGCAAAACCCTGTGTCAAAAGAAAAACGAAGGCCGGGTGTGGTAGCTCATGCCTGTAATCCCATTACTTTGGGAGGCTGAGATGGGTGGATCACTTGAGGTCAGTTGTTCGAGACCAACCAGACCAATATAGCGAAACCTCATTTATACTAACAATACAAAAATTAGCCAGGCATGCCTGTTATCCCAGCTACTCGGGAGGCTGAGACAGGATAATCGCTTGAACCCAGGTGGAAGAAGTCGCTTTGAGCCAAGATAGCGCCACTGCATTCCATTCTGGGTGAGAGAGTGAGACGCTGTCTCAAAAAAAAAAAAAAAAAGAAGGAAGGAAGGGCCCAGAAGTCAGGAAGGAGCACATGAGGAGGGTGTGTGGGAAGAATGGAGGTACTGAGGCAGGGTGCAGTGGCTCACACCTGTAATCCCAGCACTTTGGGAGGCCAGGCAGGCAGATCACTTGAGGCCAGGAGTTGGAGACCAGCCTGGCCAACATGGTGAAACCCTGTCTCTTCTAGAAGCACAAAAATGAGCTGGGCGTTCTGGTGGGCACCTGTAATCCCAGCTACTTGGGAGGCTTAGGCAGGAGAATCACTGGAACCCAGGAGGCGGAGGTTGCAGTGAGCCAAGATCGCACCACTACACTCCAGCCTAGGCCACAAAGCAAGACTGTTTCTTAACAACAACAACAACAACAACAACAACAACAAAGGGACTCAGCCAGGGACCAGGGAAGGATATGAGGAAGTGTTCTGAGGACAGAGAAACGGGAGAATGGGGAGGAGAAGGAGCGGCACATGGAGCTCAGCAGAGGAGACAGACAGAAGGAAAGATGGCTTGGAGAAGCCAGCAGTCTGAGAGGCTGGGGAGGATGGAGAATGGTTTGGGGTTTTGGGTCGGGCTCTAGTGTGATCAACTGCAGAAGCATTACACCGTGGCCTGGTTTCTTTACTCAGCCCCTGGGGTAGATCCCAGCCCCCCGCATAGGTCCTTTTGCTGGAAAAGGAAGAGGGAGTGGTGGGACGAATCTGAGGAGTCGGAGGAGGAGCTACGGAAGGTGCTCGCCCCTGAGCCTGAGGAGATCTGGGTGGCGGAGATGCTGTGTGGCCTCAAGATGAAGCTGAAGCGACGGCGAGTGTCACTCGTGCTCCCTGAGCACCACGAGGCCTTCAACAGGCTGCTTGGTAGGAAGACACCCCAGAGAGCACCTCCAATCCTGTTCTTTCCAAAAACAGGAAACTTCCAATAACCACACTTTTCCAATGGGAAAAATATGCCCCAGTGGGTGAGCTCTCCATGTGGGAGGAATGTGAAGTGATCACTCATGAGGGACACTTAGGAGATGATAAAGGATTAGGTCAACTTGATAAAGGTCAGCGCTTGGGATAAGAAAGCTTGGTTTCGGGCCAGGCGCAGTGGCTCCCGCCTGAGATCCCACCACGTTGGGAGGCTGAGGCAAGACGATTGCTTGAACTCAGGACTTTGAGGCTGCAGTGAGCTATGACTACACCACTGCACTCCAGCCTGGGTGACAGAGCAAAACCCTGTCTCAAAAGAAAAACCAAGGCTGGGCACAGTAGCTCATGCATGTAATCGCAGCTACTCGGGAGGCTGAGACAGGAGAATCGCTTAAACCCGGGAGGCAGAGGTTGCAGTGAGCCAAGATCAGGCCACTGCATTCCAGCCTGGCCCACAGAGCAAGACTCTGTCTCAAAATAAATTAATAAATAAGTAAAAATAAAAATCAAATAAAGAAAAACAAAATCAATAAACAAAGAAAGTGGTTTCAGCTGTGCCCTCTGAAACTTAATGTCTCTTACTGACTTTTCTAAACCTAAGTGTCTCCATCCATAGTGGGGGATACCAAGGCCATGGTCACACCCTGATGTGACTGTCTCATGAGGAAATGATGGGAATTCCTTTATGACTCTGCAGTGGTCCCTCCGTGTCTGCTGGAGGGGGTCCTGGCTGATTCCCAGCTCTACATCCTGTAGATTCTCACACCCAGGGCCTCCTTCGGCCTCTTCTCAGGGGAGTCTCAGAGCAGGAGCCTCTCTCCCTTGCCCAGTGAAAGTCATTCTCCCCTCTCCCATCCACCTCACCCGCGGCCACAATCCTGAGACCTCCCCCCGGGAGGCACACTTCTCCTTGCTGCCCTGCTGCTCCCACGGAAACCCTGTCCTGCTTCTCACACTGACATCTGCTCTCTAATCACAGAGGATCCTGTCATTAAAAGATTCCTGGCCTGGGACAAAGATCTGAGGGTGTCGGACAAGGTAAGGTTGTTCTCCATGTAACTGTTCCTGTTCCAACGCATGGCTGGGCGGAGGGCGCAGCTTCCAAACCCACAGTTCTCCCTCCACCACCTCCCACCAGATGCTCCTACAGTCTTTTTTTTTTTTTTTTTTTTTTTTTTGTGAGACAGAGTCTTGCTCTGTTGCCCAGGCTGGAGGGCAGTGTCTCGATCTTGACTCACTGCAGCCGATGCCTCCCGGGTTCAAGCGATTCTCCTGCCTCAGCCTCCAAGCAGCTGGGATTACAGACATGAACCACCACGCCTGGCTAATTTTTGTGTTTTTAGTAGAAACGGGGTTTTGCCATGTTGGCCAGGTTGGTCCTGAACACCTGACCTCAGGCGATCCACCCGCCTTGGCCTCCCAAAGTGCTGAGATTATAGACGTCAGCCACTGTGCCCGACCAGCTCCCACAGTCTTGAGTCTTGGCACCCACAAATTTTTTTTTTGTGAGACAGAGTCTAGCTCTGCTCCCCAGGATGGAGTGCAGTGGCATGATCATAGCTCATTGCAGCCTCTAATTCCTGGGCTCAAGCCATCTTCTTTCCTCAGCCTCCTGAGGAGCTGGGACTAGGCACATGCCACCATGCTCAACTAATTTTTGAAATGTTTGTAGAAACAGGGTCTCACTATGTTGCCCAGGTTGTTCTCCAACTGTTGGGCTCACATGATCCTCCTGTCTCCACCTCTCAAAAAGTACTGGGATCACAGGCTTGAGCCGCCACTCCCAGCTATTCTTGGTCTTTTTATGATTTGTCAGCATCTCCCTCAGGATTCTGCTGGTCTCTTGCAGAGTGAATGAGTGGCCCCTGCCTCTCCTATGGGTCCTTTGGGATCTGAGCTCTGGGCCACAGTCTGGCCGCAGCCCTGAAGCTCCTGGCCCCTCTACTCTCAGCTCTTCGGGACAGTTCTCTGCCTGGCACACAAAAGACCCTCCTGACACCAGCCAACCTACACACACCCCCTCCAAAGACCCCAATGGAGCCCACCATCCTGGAAGCATCACCCAAAACCCTTCCTCTGGCTTCTCGGATTTGCATCCGACCTTCGAATACCCCTCCATCCCGCAATTTCCAAATGAGTACAGTCACCCCAACACTGAGGTCCCTTCTCTGATGGGCAGCCCCTCCCCAGACCCTCATTCCCCCTCTCCACAATCTTCCTCTTCCAAGATGTGACCTCTCCCTGTGTTCCTTTCTCTCCATCAGTATCTCCTGGCTATGGTCATAGCGTATTTCAGCCGGGCCGGCCTCCCCTCCTGGCAATACCAACGCATTCATTTCTTCCTGGCTCTGTGAGTGGTTTGCTGCCTCCTATCCGTCAATATCCAATGCCCTGGGACAGCGGGGGAAGTGGGATTCCAGCCTTTCATTTATTCTTTCACCTATTTGTCCTCTTTACTCTGTGTACAAAAAAGAGAGGATTATACTATCATAGACTGTTGCTTCTAAACAGAAACTCTGGCTGGGCACAGTGGCATACGCCTGTAATCCCAGCACTTTGGGAGGCCGAGGCAGGCGGATCACCTGAGGTCAGCAGTTCAAGACCAGCCTGGCCAACATGGCCAAACCCCGTCTCTACTAAAAATAGAAAAATTAGCTGGGCGTGGTGGTGTGCATCTGTAATCCCAGCTACTTGGGAGGCTGAGGCAAGAGAACCCTTTGAACCCAGGAGGTGGAAGTTGCAGTAAGCTAAGGTCGAGCCACTGCACTCCAGCCTGGGTGACAGAGTGAGACTTTTTCTCAAAAAAAAAAAAAAAGCCAAAAAAACAAACTCCAATGCCAGTGTACAAATAAAAGAATAAAACAAAAGGAACCATAAACCGCTCATAAGGGGAAAAGAAAAGGAGTGGAGGAGCGGACATGCCGCTTCCTCCAGCAAGCAGACGTTTCTGGTTCTTCTCTCTCTCTCCTTCCCACATCAACCACAAACGCCATCGACCTCCTCTGGGTTCCCATGACAGAGGCCACAGTTCAGGTCCCCCTCGCATCACTCGAATCCACTGTCAAATGCTCCCTGCTGGGGTCTCCTGGAGTCTCTCCCCAAGCCAGGGGGCTTCCTAGTGCAGCCTGAACATCTTTCCAAAGCACGACAACCTCACTGCCCACCTGAACAACTTCCTTAGCTGATGCCTTTCTCTATCGAGGCCAGGGTCCACAGTGTCAATTCTACCCTCTCTACAATCTCTACAAGCACACTGGCTCGCCATCTTGGTATTTCCTAGCTCGGCTTCACTGCTCCTTCCAAATGCCCTCCACTCGACTTTGTGTTTGTGTTTTCTGTCTGGGTGTCCCGCACACATGTGGCTCTGAAGGGAAGGACCCATTCCTTGAAGTCAGTTCACCCCACAGCCTCTGTGATGCCTTCCCTCATCTTCCAACTTCTGCATGCCCGTAGCTCTCTAGTTACATCCTGGACACTGGGATTAGGTCATCTGCCTTGATTACTCCCAGTCCCATTAGACTAGATGCCTGTAGAAGGCAGGGTCCTGGCAAAATATCAATGTATTCAATTTCTTTTATTTTTTTGAGACAGACTTGCCCTGTCCCCCAAGCTGGAGTGCAGTGGTGAGACCATAGCTCACCGCAGCCTCCATATCCTGGGCTCAAGCGATCCTCCCACCTCAGCTTCTTTATTAGCTCCGACTACAGGGCTGTGCCACCACACCTGGACAGTTTGTTTGTTTGTCTGTTTATTGAGACAGAGTCTTGCTCTGCCTCTCAGGCTGGAATGGAGTGGCCCAATCTCGACTCACTGCAACCTCCGCCTCCTGGGTTGACACAATTCTTATGCTTCAGCCTCCTGAGTAGCTAGGCCTAACGGGTGTGCCACCGCACCAGGCTGATTTTTGTATTTTTAGTAGAGATGGGGTTTCTCCGTGTTGACCAGGCTGGTCTCCAACTCCTTGTCTCAAGCGATCCACCTGCTTCAGCCTTCTAAAGTGCTGGGATTACAGGCATGAGCCACCACGTCTGGCATATTTCTTCTATTTTTAATAGAGACGAGGGTCTTGCTATGTTGCCCAGGCCCGTCTCAAACTCCTGGCCTCAAGTGATCCTCCTGCTTTGGCCTCCCAATGTGCTGGGATTCCAGGCGTAAGCCACCACTCTCGGCCACCAGTTGGGTTTTTGTCTCCATCCTGAAGGAGTGGGAGACGCCCTTGATCAGGTCTCTGTTCAGCAGAGCCTTCCTGAGGAAGGCGTGGCTCTCTGCAGGGTGGGTGCCAGTCCTGAGCTAGGGACGGTCCCTTACCTTCCTCTCTGGGAAGCTGACCTCAGCCAGAGGTCTCTCCTGGTGGTGCCCCTGAGCAGCAACCTGATTTCTGTCCTCAGCTACCTGGCCAATGACATGGAGGAGGATGACGAGGACTCCAAACAAAACATCTTCTACTTCCTGTATGGGAAGACCCGCTCTCACATACCCTTGGTCCGTAAGCGTCGGTTCCAGTTATGCCGTTACATGAACCCGAGGGCCAGGAAGAACCGCTCTCAGATAGCCCTGTTCCAGAAACTTCGGTTCCAGTTCTTCTGTTCCATGAGCGGCAGGGCTTGGGTTTCACCGGAGGAGTTGGAGGAGGTGAGTGGGGCCTGGGGAGGTGGAGGAGCTGGGGAGGAATTGGGTGGGCTGGAGGCTGGATGAGGGGAGAGAGGGGTATCCTGGCGAGTCCCCGTCTTCTCAAAGGGCATTTGTTTTTCCAGATCCAGGCTTATGACCCAGAGCACTGGGTGTGGGCGCGAGATCGCGCTCACCTTTCCTAGAGCTCCAGGGACCGTGGAGGCCTGAGGTCATCGGCCTGAGAGAAGGTACATCTGCATCCTCCGGGGTAAAGGCAGAATATTGGGGTCTATTTTGGAAATCCGAGGAACCCAATTGCTTGATCCCGCTTCAAGCCTGGGCAACGTGGCGAGATCCCCTCTGCACAAAAATACAAAAATTAGCCAGGCGATGTGGGACGCATCTCTACTCCCAACTACTCAGGAGGCTGAGGCGGAAGGATCGCTGGAGCCTGGAAGGTCGGGGCCGCACGGAGCCCTGATCCTGCCACTGCACTCCAGTCTGGGTGACAGAGTGAGACCCTGCCTCAAAAATAATCACAAATACTGAGTTTGGGGAAGTTCATTATGATTGACGCACTTGAGTTACCGATTTGGGTCGAGGGTTCAGTGAAGCTTTGGTTTACATCTTGTGCAGCTAACCACGGTGAGCACAGAGCATGAGACTTCATCATGAGGAGGTAGGATTAAGGATCAGGCTTCTGGACTCGTGGTTCGTGATGTTGTCACATTAGAAACACATCTAGCATGGTTACAAGTTTAGATCTTAAGTGACACAAAAGGCCCCAGCTGTGATGAAGTCCAAAGCCACATTCTCTGAGGGTGCCCTACTCCTTGGGAAGACCCACCCAAAGTCCTTGCTATGAAGCAGATCACTGGGGCTGACCTTGGGTGTATTAAGTGAGTTTTGGAGTCGTGGTCACCAAAGTGTGAGTTTCACAGTTGAACACGATGGTTCAGAAGCAGGGTATAGAATGAAAGGCAGCAGATAAAATTGCATTTCTCAATTTCTCTGAACTCTAGAATTGACATGGGATGTGAATAACCTTCCTGTCTAGAGAGCTGCCTCCTTGAAGTGTGACATTGTCTCTCTCACTTCCAGAACACCGGACCCAGGGGAGATGTGGATTTTCAGCAGGAACTTTATTCCAATGCTAATGGCAGACACCAGGAAGGAGGAGAGGAACCATTTGTGCACATCATCTAGAAGAACCTGGACCATTCTTGATGGAGCTCAATACAGTCATCACGTTGTCCTCCTAGGAGCAGGGGTGGGGGGAGGGGGGTGGGGGTACTTCTAGGAGTCCTTGGAGAAAACTAAGAAACCAGGAGTGTTTCCAGTTCCACCCTTTCCTGCGGCACCACCACCCTTTTTATATTGCTGAATTCCAACCTCCCTGGGGCGGAACCTGGAGGTCCTGCTTCTTACGGACTTGGTTGCCACGGTCCAGGAGCATTTGAAGGCACAGTGCAGGGGCTCAGATTGGCACAGAATTCTTTTGTGAAATATCAGTGCCACAGATTGTAACAGATAGCTTCATGCACACTCTGCATTTTATTGGTTTGTTTGGAAAATGTTGGCCATTGAATTATTCATAGATTTATTTCAAATAGTTTGGAAATTGTTGTACTTTTGAAAACATGCTGTTCCTGTAGTTTTTTGATGAGAGTTATAGTTGTTATATATACATAAAGATAATTTTCTTTTCATTTTTAAGAGACAATTCTTTTTATCCTAAATATTTTATTATCTTTAAATTTGTTTCTGTATTATTATATGTGCTCCTGAAGCAAGCACTCTTTTTATCTATGATACTTCCATAATAATCTCTTCTATTTATAGCTATTGGTAGTTCCCCACCAGAAAAAAACATAATTCCGGTGATAGAAATTTTTATTTGCTGTTTAGGTTTGTGACTGAATTGTGAGAATTCAGTTGTGATTTTTAACATGTCTCAGATATATATACTAACACGTCTAATATATACTATCTATTTTATTGGTTTATTTTGAAAAACATGGGTATAGAATTATTTAAATATTATTTTATTTATTGAAATATTTATTAAATATATTTATTTATTTAAATATTATTATTACTTTAAATATTATTTTAAATATTTTGGAAATACTGGTATTTTTGAATAGATGCTGTTTCTATAAAGCTGTGTGATGGGTGTTATAACTGTTATATACACATACATATAATTTTGTTTTCCTTTTTAAGAGAGGATTCTTTTCATCCTAAATCTTTTACCTTTCAATCTTTGTATCTATTATTACACGTGCTGCTGAAGGGAGCATGGTTTTTATCTATGATACTTAGTTAACATATATATTACATTTATAGCTATGTAGTAGTTCCCCTAAATTCTTGTAAAAATAAATTTTTATTTGATATTTCATATATGTTTGAAATGTGAGAATTCAGATGTAATTTTTTACCTTGTTTTGGCATGTTTGTATGTTACTTTAAAGACGATGTGTGTTCTAAAGGAGGACACAAGCTGTGTGTTTTCAAGAGAACAATAGAGTGCGTCTCTTGGGGAAACATAATAAAAATGAACTTTTCTCACCTTCACAGCAATTGTGATCATATTGGTCTAGATTGATTATTTGCTGCCCAGTGATATTTTTCCTTAATGGGGTTGTGGTTATTTGAACATATTTATTAGCTCTGGAAGATAATCCTGTGCTGTTTTTTATGTAGAAAAAAACATAAGGCTGGGTGCAGTGCTCACACCTACAATCCCTGCAGTTTTGCAGGTCATGGCGGGAGGTTCACCTGAGGCCAGGAGTTTGAGGCCAGCCTCAGCAACATAGCATCTACATCTATTTTTAATTTTTATTTTTTAAAGAAAAACAATAGAAGAGAAGGCTCAAGCTACAGAGTTTTTTTGTTTGTTTGTTTGTTTGTTTTGGAGACAGAGTCTTGCTCTGTCTCCCAGGCTGGAGTGCAGTGGCACAACTTCGGCTCCCTGCAACTTTCACCTCTGGGTTCAAACAAATTCTCCTGCCTCAGCCTCCCAAGTAGCTGGGACTACAGGCACCCGTCTGTACGTCCGACTAACTTTTCTAAAAATAGTAGAGACAAGGTTTCTCCATGTTGGCCAGGCTGGTCTCAAACTCCTGACTTCAAGTGATCCACCCACCTCAGCCTCCCAAAGTGCTGGGATTACAGGCATGAGCTACTGCGCCCAGATGCCAAGCTAGAGTTTTAAGGCAGGAAATGAGAGAAAGATATTGAGAGAGGAAAACCAGGTGGTAAGAAAACTCTAAAGGTGGCCGGGCGTGGTGGCTCACGCCCATGATCCCAGCAGGAGTTTGAGACCAGCCTGGCCAACATGGTGAAACCCTGTCTCTACTAAAAATACAAAAATTAGGCAGGCGTGGTGGTGCACGCCTATAATCCCAGCTATTTGGGAGGCTGAGGCAAGAGAATCACTAGCAGAGATTGTGTCTCCTCACCCCCTCTCAAAAAAAAAAAAAAAGAAAGTTCCTTCAACAGTTAAAGCTGTGAAAGACAGGCACTCTGCCATGCAATTCTTTGTGATTTTTCTTTTTTCTTTTTGGAGTTGGGGTCTTGCGCTGTCACCCAGACTGGGGTGCAGTGGTGTGGTCATAGCTCACTGCGGCCTCAGACTCAAGCTCAAGCGATCCTCTTACCTTGCCTTTCAAATTGCTGGGATTATAAGCATGAGCCACTGCATCTGGCCTGTGTGACACAATTCTGTTTTTTGTCTTTTTTTTGGGGGGGGGGATGGAGTCTCGCTCTGTCACCCAGGCTGGAGTGCGGTGGTGTGATCTTGGCTCAATGCAAGCGCCGCCTCCTGGGTTCACGCGATTCTCCTGCCTCAGCCTCCCGAGTAGCTGGGACTACAGGCGCCCGCCACCATGCCTGGCTAATTTTTTGTATTTTTAGTAGAGACGGGGTTTCACTGTGTTAGCCAGGATGGTCTCGATCTCCTCACCTCGTGATCTGCCCACCTTGTCCTCCCAAAGTGCTAGGATTACAGGCGTGAGCCACCGCACCCAGCCTATGTGATGCAATTCTGATGTCAACTCCCTGATGTTACCTCAAATGCCACAGGTTAAGGCCACCAGCCCCCACCAGGCTGCCCTTGCTTTAGACACACCTGCAGGCTTGGGTGTCCTCAGACCACATGTACTTGTCACCAAGTGGCTGCAAATTTGGAGGTTCCCACCATGCCCTCAAGTTCGATAACTCACTAAAACAATTCACAGAATGCCGAAAAGCATGACACTTTCTTTCTCTTTTTTTTTTTTTTTTTTTTTTTGAGACGGAGTCTTGCTCTGTTGCCCAGGCTGGAGTACAGTGGCCACCATGCTTGGCTAATTTTTGTATTTGTATTAGAGACGGGGTTTCGCCATGTTGGCCAGGCTGGTCTTGAACTCCTGACCTCAGGTGATCCACCCGCCTAGGCATCCCAAAATGCTGGGATTATAGGCATAGCCACCATGCCCGGTCGACTTCTAGAGTTTCAATAACAGAGATGTGATTCAAGAAGGGAGACATGTTTTGTAGATGGCAGGAGCTTCATGAAAAGAAGCCAATGAAGGGCAGGACGTGTAGCTGTCTACCTACAGGAAACCAGCCAGCAGCCTCCCCACAGGGACTTCAGCACAGATGGCCGGGAAAATCTGCATTAACCTGATCTCTGGACCTAAGAGAGGACAAGGCCTTGACCATTTCTACAGACTCACAAGATGTAATCTCTGTGGTCCATGCCCGTGGTGTGATCTGGGAAACGGGGGGCCTTCTAAATGCCAACAACAAGGAAATCAAATGTGCAACAGACAGAAATACCGGCATTGACGTGGGCCATGGAAAGGCCTAAACAGATGACTGCAGTTCACTGCTAAGGTCATCAAAGGGGTGACTCTGAAATAATAAATTTCAGATGCCATGGCCCAAATAGCTGCATGAGGTTGGGAAGTCCTCCACATGCCTCTGCTTCCTTCAGTACCTGTTTATGAAATAAGCCGAGGTACTTCCCTGGGGAATTTCCTTTCTCTTTCTTTCTTTCGAGACGGAGTCTTGCTCTGTCGCCCAGGCTAGAGTGCAGTGGTGCAATCTCGGCTCAATGTAACCTCTCCCTCCTGGGTTTTAGCAATTCTCCTGCATCAGACTTCTGAGTAGCTGAGATTACAGGTGCATGCCACCATGCCCAGCTAATATTTGTATTTTTAGTAGAGACAGGGTTTCACCATCTAGGCCAGGCTTGTCTTGAACTCCTGACCTCGTGATCCACCCGTCTTGGCCTCCCAAAGTGCTGAGATTACAGGTGGGAGCCATCACGCCCGGACTTTTGTTTTATTTTTTGGGACGACGTTTCACTCTTGTTGCCCACGCTGGAGTGCAATGGCACGATCTCAGCTCACTGCCACCTCCTCCTCCCAGGTTCATGCGATTATCCTGCCTCAGCCTCTTGAGTAGCTGGGATTACAGGCACCCAACACCAAACCCAGCTAACTTATTGTATTTTTAGTAGAGATGGGATGTCACCATGTTGGCCAGGATGGTCTTGAACCCCTGACCTCTAATGATCCACCTGAATTGGTTTCCCAAAATGTTGGGATTACAGGCACAAGCCACTGCGCCCAGCCCCTCCCATACCGCTTTTGGTCAAGGCAGCACAATTCAGAAGAATCTTGCCAGGGAAGACTGGTAAATGGACGTCAACGTGACGCCTATGGCTCCTGGTGGATTTAGATACCTCCTGGTGCTTATTGATATCTTTACCAGTTGCACGGGGGCTTTTCCATGCCAGACTGAAAATGCAGGAGATCAATGATCAACCTTCAACTATTTACTAGCAGAACAGTGAGGGGACTGTGCGGTCACCAATACCTCCTATTGCACTGGGATAAACACTTCCCAGGAAATAGAGATGAATAGAAAGGACATAGTCAAACAAGCAGAATGGCTGCATTCCTTCAACCAGAAGGGCCATTAGTCTGTTTTCACACTGCTATAAAGAACTATGAGAAACTGGGGAATTTATGAAGAAAAGAGGTTTAATTGACTCACAGTTCTGCAGGCTGTACAGGAAGCATGGCTGGAGAGGCCTCAGGAAACTGAAAATCACGGCAGAAGGCGAAGGGGAAGCAGGCACGTCTGGCCATGTTGGAGCAGGAGAGACAGAGAGAGTGAAGTGGGAGGGCTGCACGCTTTTAAACAACCAGATCCCACAAGCGCTCACTCAATATCACGAGAACAGCAAGGGGGAAGTCGGCCCCCATGAGCCAATCACCTCCCACCAGGTCCCTCCCACAACACTGGGAATTACAATTTGACATGAGATTTGGGTGTGGATACAGAGCTGAACCATGTCAAGGGTAGTTCAACCGCTGAGACTGACTGATTGATTGACTGAGATGGAGTCCTGCTCTGTTACCTAGGCTGGAGTGCAGTGGCACAATCTCGGCTCACTGCAACCTCCGCCTCCCGGGTTCAAGCGATTCTCCTGCCTCAGCCTCCCGAGTAGCTGGGACTACAGCACATGCCACCATGCCTAGCTAATTTTTGTATTTTTAGTAGAGACAGGGCTTCACCATGTTTGCCAGGCTGGTCTTGAACTCCTGACCTCGTGATCACCCTGCCTCGGCTTTTCTTTTGCTGGAATTACAGGCGTGAGCCACTGCACCCGGCCAACAACTGAGATTTAGAAGGCAGTCGAGTCCACTATACCGCACCTCACCTGGTTTCTTCCTCTGTTGGGGCCCCTCGTGGCCACTGTTCTGTTACTTTTTGGTCCTATTTATTTAAATGGATGGTGAGCTGTTTGTCCTCCAGGCTCCAACACTTCCACCTTCAGCTTGTATTGCAACAATACCAGCCTTTCAAGCTACTCCGGGTGACCCCAGAACTCATTTGAACTCAGAAGCCCAAGAGTTTCATTCCTTTCACTTTAGGGGACTCAGTGCCCTGCTCAGCATGAAGTCGAAGCAGAAGCGTGACCTCCATCCCTAATCCCTCAACAATGAGGAGTGGAAGGTGTTGGCAGGAGTGTGACGGTGAGGTTTGTAGATCTGTAACTGCATCAGACCAAATCTGGTTCAACTTTTTTTTTTTTTTTGACGGAGTTTCACTCTTGTCACCCAGGCTGGAGTGCAATGGTATGAACTCAGCTCACTGCAACCTCCACCTCCTAGGTTCAAGTGATTCTGCTGCCTCAGCCTCCAGATAGCTGGGATTATAAGGGTGCACCACCACACCTGGCTAATATTTTTATTTTTATTAGAGACGGAGTTTTACCATTTTGGCCAGGCTAGTCTTGAAGTCCTGACCTCCACCTGCCTTGGCCTCCCAAAGTGCTGGGATTACAGGCGTGAGTCACTGCACCCGGCTCAGTTCAACTTTTATGTAATGAGGTTGTCAGTTGTTTTTCAATTGCCATGGACCCACAGGTTGAAGGGCATGTACCCTGTGCATGCCCAGGTTAACCAAGCATGCAACCACGGAGTGGAAACTAAAAGCTCGGCCTGAAGAGCTGAGACTGATTTAAGAACTGGACACTCCATGGCAGGAGCCAGGATCCAATCAGATTGAGTTTTGCTGTCACCCCATGGCAGGATCCAGTCAGATCACACCTCCCAGCATTACTTTATTGCAAGATCCAATCAAATCACAACTCATTACCCTATGCTTATAAAACCTGACATAGCCCCCAGCTGGGTAAGGGAGATTTGAGTATTTCTTCCTGTGTTCTTGCTAGCTGACTTACAAAAAAGCTTTAAAAAAAAGGCCACGCGTGGTGGCTCATGCCTGTAATCCCAGCACTTTGGGAGGCTGAGGCAGGCAGATCACTTGAGGTCAGGGGTGCAAGACCAGCCTGGCCAGCATGGTGAAACCCTATCTCTACTAAAAATACAAAAATTAGCTGGTCATGGTGACACATACCTATAATCCCAGCTACTTGGGAGACTGAGGCAGGAGAATCACTTGAACCCAGGAGGTAGAGGTTGCAGTGAGCCAAGATCACACCACTGCACTCCAGCCTGGACGACAGAGTGAGAAGACTCTGTCTAAAAAAAGAACAGTTAAAATTAGCACCAAATGCTTTACGAGTAAAAAAAATTTTTAGCTGCATATGTTTAAGTAACTTTTTAGATTGTAAAAAATACACATACAAAATGGAAAGGCACAAAGAAGAGAGCAAAAAGTGCATGAGATCTCACATCCAAGGATAACCGCTGAGAACATGAAAGTGCTGACTCTTCCAGCCTTTATACTATACACATTTAGGCCGTTGTTTTCTTTTTATAAAACTGTAATCATATAATACAGATAGTTTTATAATCTGGTTTTTAAACACAACAATTACATAACATTTAGCTGTTTCTTTTGCATTCAGATTCATAAGGTTTCCAGTAACTCATTTATCAGAAAACCGAGAGAAATAGTCTCATTAAAATATAAGTACATAAGGCAGGCATGGTGGCTCACGCTTATAACCCCAGCACTTTGAGAGGCCGAGGTGGGCGGATCACCTGAGGTCAGGAATTCGAGACCAGCCTGGCCAGCCTGGACAACATGGTGAAACCCCGTCTCTGCTAAAAATACAAAAATGAGCCAGGTGTGGTGGTGCATGCCTGTAATCCCAGCTATTCAGAAGGCTGATGCAGGTGAATCGCTTAAACTCAGGAGGTGGAGGTTGCAGTGAATCGAGATCGTGCCACTGCACTCCAGCCAGGGCGCCAAAGTGAGACTCCATCTCAAAAAAAGATAAAAATTAAAAATAAAAATAATATATATATGTATATATATTTTTCCAGACAGGGTCTTACTCTGTCTCCCAGTCTGAAATACAGTGGTGTAATCATAGCTCATTGCAGCCTCAAGTTTCTGGGCTCAAGTGAATCTCCCACTTCAGCTTCCCAAGTAGCTGGAACTACAGGTGGATGCCACCATGCCCAGTCAATTTTTTTTTTAATTTTTCATGGAAACAGAGTCTCACTATGTTGCCCAGTCCTAATAAACACTATGTGATGAAAAGAAAAAAGTAAATCACCCTAAAGTTAAGTCTTTAATGTTAAGTCTTTAACGAGAAATGCAAATAAAGCATTTCTCAATAGATTATGGCAAGAGAATCAACTGAAGAATAAACATCTTTAGTAAATCTTTTGCTCATGTGCATTAACCAATACTCTTGAAAACCAAGATTAATTTACTGTACCTTCTTAATATTCCTTTGAAATTCCTTATGGCGCACAGGTAGTGTAGAAAATAACTGCTTCACGCTGACTGTGGTCCCTCTGGGGTGGGGGTAGGGGGTTTTCTGGATGATTTTCCCATCGTGATCAAACACCAGTCGAGTCCCAACCTTCACCGATGCGTGGCAGGTAGAAATGGTGACATCGCTGTGAGAGAATACCAGGTGTGGTGTGTTCAGTGAGAGACCCGTGATGTTGAACATTGACTATGCTTTTCTTCACTTGCTTTTCTCTCAAAACTTTCTTAAAAAGCTGATGATCCCTCTGAGATAACCAAGATCTAAACGGTTGAGGAGTCATCATAAAATCTAAGGTTTGGCATCTAAAAGACAGTGAGACAGAGAGCACTAAACATGCTTTGTTTTGATAAAAGCTTTGATTTCATTTTTCAGGTTGAATTGCAAAACCATAAATGATCTCAAGGTTTATTTATTCACAAATAGAGATTTGTTTTGTTATTACTCTTCAAATAAAATTGTTTTAAAGAATTTTTTAAAGAATTAAAAAAATTTTTTTAAATTTTTGAAGAATCCAAAAGATATTATAATTAAAATGTATATGTAGGGCAGGGTGCGGTGGCTCATGCCTGTAATTCCAGCACTTTGGGAGGCCGAGGAGCGCAGATCACTTGAGGCCTGGAGTTCCAGACCAGCCTGGGCAACATGGCAAAACCCCATCTCTACTAAAAATACAAAAATTAGCCAGGAGTGGTGGTGCACGCTATAGTCCCAGCTCTTCAGGAGGCTGAGGCACGAGAATCACTTGAACCTGGGAAGCAGAGATTGCAGTGAGCTGAGACTGTGCCACTGCACTCCAGCCTGGGTGACAGAGTGAGACTCTGTCTAAAAAAAAAAAAAAAAAAAAAAATATATATATATATATATATATATATACACACACACACACACACACATATATACACACACACATATATGTGTGTATATATATACACACACACATATATATGTGTATATATATTTAAATATAATTATACAAATTTAGTATCTGGGCTATAATTAAATAGTGCTTTGGAGAAATGTTTCCCTAAAATTTGATGATGAAAAGCAGTGGTAACTATCATTTATTACCTATATGTTATGTTAAAATTGAGAAGTTACTGTTCTAATAAGGGTAACCTTTTTTTTTTTAACAATACTATTTGCTTCATTTCATTCATTTATTTCCCACATTTCAGAAGTACTAGGACTTAGATTGGCAGTGAGACAAAACAGAATTCAGAAGCTAGAAGCTGAGATACCGAGATAGAAAATTGTAAATAATAACGATTCCAATTAACTTTCTGAGAGGTTTTTCTAAGGGGTCAAGTGAATGGATAAAAACATTGTATCACCTCAGTGCACACAGTGAGCTCAGAGCTTCCCCCTGAAAGCCGAAAGTTTCAACCTCAGTTAGGTCGGCAAACTCTTGAATCTTACATGTGTGATGTTTCAGAGCTGAAAGAGACTGTAAAGTAAGGACTAAGACACCTCAAGTGCTAAAACAACAGATATACATGATATCTAGTAACTGGCTTAAAAAACTGTTTTTGCGTTTCCCAAGACAGTGTTACTCAAAATTCTGAGACATGTGGCCCAATTATTTTATAATAGGATTAGAAAAAGTCAACTTACTTAAGCCTTCAAAGTTTTCTTCTTCTACCCCACATCCATTGTCTGAAACTTCAATGAGATCCACTCCATAGTCCTTAAGCTTTAGATCTAGAAAGTTTAAATATTTATGTATTTATTAAAAATGGACCCATGCTAGAATGGCATGAACCCGGGGGGCGCAGCTTGCAGTGAGCCGAGATCGCGCCACTGCACTCCAGCCTGGGAGACAGTGAGACTCCGTCTCAAAAAGAAAAAAAAAAAAAAAATGGACCCATGCTATAAGCTTTTATATTGATATTATTTATAACATATGCAAATTGAAGAGTCATAACTATACCTTTAGTTAAACGTACGAGTATCATTTTGTATATTTCATTTTTATAAAGCCCTTTCTGGCCATTTACTAGCCCAGATTAAATAGTTTAGCTTTTTCTTTCCTCTTTTTTTTTTTTTTGTCCATAGGCTAGTCAAATGAAGCAGTTGGAGTGGAGAAGGAACAAAAAAATCTGTAACTGGTTGTGATCAATTAGTGGTTAACACCGTTGCACTTTGACCAGCCTTTTCTTTTGAAAGAAATAATTTTAACATACCCAGTAAGGAGAAAGGGGGGCAGGCGCGGTTGTTCATGCCTGTAATTCCAGCACTTTGGGAGGCCAAAGTGAGCAGATCACCTGAGGTCAGGAGTTCCAGACTAGCCTGACCAACGTGGAGAAACCCTGTCTCTACTAAAAATACAAAATTAGCCAGGTGTGGTGGTGCATGCCTGTAATCCCAGCTGCTCGTAAGGCTGAGGCAGAATTGCTTGAACCCGGGAGGCGGAGGCTGCGGTGAGCCGAGATCGTACCGTTGCACTATAGCCTGGGCAACAAGAGCGAAACTCCATCTCAAAAAAAAAGACAACTGGTTCTGGAATCAGACTTCCTGGATCCTATTTTATTAGCTTTATAATCTCAAAAAAAGGAAATTTCCTGTTCCTTAATTTCCTCATCTGTAAAATGAAGATAATAAGTTCTATCTCATAAAGTTACTCAGCTGATTAATAATTTTTTAGGTTTCTTTTATTGTGTTATTTTCTTTTTTTTTTCTTGTTTTTTCTTGAGATGGAGTTTTGCTCTTGTCACCCAGGCTGGAATGCAGTGGCATGATCTGATCTTGGCTCACTGCAACCTCCACCTCCGAGGTTCAAGCAATTCTCCTCCCTCAGCCTCCCGAGGAGCTGAGACTACAGCCATGCACCATCACATCTGGCTAATTTTTGTATTTTTAGTAGAGACAGCGTTTTACCATGTTGGTTAGGCTGGTCTTGAACTCCTGACCTGAAATGATCAGCCCTGCTCTGCCTCCCAAAGTGCTGGGATTATAGATGTGAGCCATTACTCCATGCCTATTTTATTGAGACGGAGTCTTGCTCTGTCCCAGGCTGGTGTGCAGTGGCACGATCTCGGCTCACTGCAACCTCTGCCTCCTGGGTTCAAGCAATTCTCACGCCTCAGCCTCCCAAGTAGCTGGGATTACAGGCTTCTGCCACCAGGTCCGGCTAATTTTTATATTTTTAGTACAGACAGAGTTTCACCATTTTGGACAGGCTGGTCTCAAACTGCTGACCTCAGGTATCCACCCACCTTGGCCTCCCAAAGTGCTGGGATTACAGGTGTGAGCCACCACACCCGGCCTGCTTTATTTTTTTAATAGAGATGAAGTCTCACCATGTTGGCCAGGTTGGTCTTGAACTCTGGCCTCAAGCAATCCCCCCACCTTGGCCTCTCAAAGGGCTAGGATTACAGGCGTGAAACACCACGCCCAGCTATTCTGCAAATTAAATGAGATATTTCTGTGCAATTCTTAGCATAACACCTGCCTGGCACACCATAAGAACACAATAAAAGCTGTTGTTATTATTATTACTACCTAGCTAAGTACTAGGCACATAATAGGTGCTAACTTTAACTTAAAAATAATAATTTATTACTACATCAACACTTGATACTCTTATTTCAATAACAAATGTTTCTTGACTGCAACAACACACACTAATCATTTCTTGTGGCTTAAAACTCTCCCAAACTTACCAATGTTAGTGGCACCAGCATCCAGACTGTTTTCTACTAACTCCTTCACTACAGTGCTTAGACTCAGTACCACTGGCCCAGAGCAAATCTGATGGACTGACTTCCGATCAATAGGTTTGATGGCCTTAGCAGGTTCTGTACTAAAGAAATGTTACAAGAAACAAAGCAAGTATTCAGCTACATATTTTCATCCTGATTTTAACTGTGGGAAATGACTCAACACTGTAAATAGTTTATGGGTCTAATCTGTTCATTTATTATATTAACAAATACATTTATTATATCCAGAAATAGAAACACAGTTTTACAATCCTTAAACATGTACCCAAAATACTTCTGGATAGATACTTCAAATTCAACAGATCCTTACTATCTAGGATCCACTTGGAGAAAACATACATTGTATCTCTCAAATTACCAAAATCTTTGGCAACAATGGTGTCTTCTTTCTTGAAAACTGAAAGCATGGCCTGGTGGGGTGGCTCATGCCTGTAATCGGCTAATTTTTGTATTTTTTTTTAGTAGAGATGGGGTTTCACCACGTCGGGCAGGCTGGTCTTGAACTCCCGACCTCAAGTGATCCACCCACCTCGGCCTCCCAAAGTGCTGGGATTACAGGCATGAGCCACTGCACCCGGCCCACCTGGATAACTTCTAAAAATATTTTATAGAGATTAGATGTTGGTATGTTTTATTTTGTTTTGCTTTTTTTGAGACAGAGCCTCGCTCTGTCGTCCAGGCTGGAGTGCAGTGGTGTGATCTCAGCTCACTGCAACCTCCGCCTCCCGGGTTCAAGCAATTTTCCTGCCTCAGCCTCCCAAGTAGCTGAAATTACAGGCACCCATCACCATGCCTGGCTAATTTTTGTATTTTTAGTAGAGATGGCATTTCACCATGCTGGCCAGGCTGGTCTCGAACTCCTGACCTCAAGTGATCCGCCTGCCTTGGCCTCCCAAAGTGCTGGGATTACAGATGTGAGCCGCCACACCTGTCTGAACCTAGATTCTGTTCTTGCAGTGTGAAGTTCCTGAATGTTGGGAGCAGAGGTGCGATGTGATCAGGTTTAGAACCTGGTCCTGGCTGGGTGCAGTGGCTCACACCTGTAATCCCAGCACTTTGGGAGGCCGAGGTGGGTGGATCACCCGACGTCAGGAGTTTGAGACCAGCCTGGTCAACATGGTGAAACCCCGTCTACTAAAAATACAAAAAAATTAGCCAGGCACGGTGGCGCACGTTTATAGTCTCAGCTACCTGGGAGGCTGAGGCAGGAGAATTGTTTGAACCTGAAGCTGGAGGTTGCAGTGAGCCGAGATCACACCACTGCACTCCAGCCTAGGCAACAGAGTGAGACTCTATCTTAAAAAAAAAAAGAACAAAGAACCTGGTCCCTCTGGATACTGAGAGGGGAATGGGCGACGGGCAGGAGTAGACGTGGAGAGTTCAGCTAGAGAGGAGCCACGGACATCCCAGCAGGAGACCAAGGTGGCTCTTGCTTGGGGATTGCAGGGATGATGGAGAGAAATGGGTGGCTTAGACACTCCAGGGAGGTAAAGCAATCGCTGGAAGTGAGAGTGAGGGAGGGGTACTTCCTGGCTGCCTGTGCCCACCTGCTGCCATCCGAATTCCTTTGATGTTTGGCCTGCTGAGTCATCTGCAAGTCATTACCCCGCAACAGTTTTTCCTTTTTAACAATGCATTTGTTTCAAACCATTGAGCCATTATGTTCCGGGCCAATGGATTTTGTGGTGTTTCCCCAACTACACAGTCCTGGGGAATATTTTAAATGCCATTTAATAAAAAGTTCTGCACAATGCCGTTCCCGTGACATGTTCTGCTCAAAGCCGTCACGAGCTGGTATTCAAGGGGATGGGGTTCGGCTGAGGACCCTTTTAGGTGTGACTGTGCTGGGCAGAACGCCCTGGCATGGCTCCCCAGGGCCTGATGGGACTGTGCCTGTGCTGGGCAGTGCCCCCTCCCTTGGGTTCTTCTTCTTCTTTTTTTTTTCTTCAGATGGAGTCTCGCTGTGTTGCCCAGGCTGGAGTGCAGTGGTGTGATCTCGGCTCACTACAACCTCTGCCTCCCAGATTCAAGCGATTCTCCTGCCTCAGCCTCCCGAGTAGCTGGGACTACAGGCACGAGCCACCGCATCTGGCTATTTTTTGTATTTTTAGTAGACACGGGGTTTTGCCGTGGTGCCCAGGCTGGTCTCAAACTCCTGAGCTCAAGTGATCCACTTGCCTCAGCCACCCAAAGTGCTGGGATTACAGGTGTGAGCCACCATGCCCAGTCTTGTCTTTCAAAAATATTAACGATGTATTAATGTTCTTGTGGAACACACCTGCCGTTGAGATGACATCCCCAGAACCCCTTTTCCTGGGGCCTTGCCGTAAAGCAAACTGTGGTGGTGCACTCACTTGCAAAGCACAGAAGACCCCAATTTTTGCATTCACGCCCAGGCCACATCAGAAACTGGGCATGGCCTCTTCCCTCTGCCTTATCTCCCAATTCCTGCGGCCACCTCCTGCATATTTCTGGAATCCAACTCTTCCTCTCCAATCCTCTTTGTCTGCCCTGGTTCAGATCTGGTTCTTCCCAGCCCACAATCCCTGCTACCACCCCCTGGCCACCATGGGTGCCACTGCAGAACAGGACCGTATACACCCCTGGTCTCTCTGAGTAGCTCTCTCTCCTTCTTCCCTCTTTTTAAAAAAACTTTTTAGAGATGGGGTCTTGCTGTGTTGCCCAGGCTGGTCTTGAACTCTTAGGCTCAAGAGATCCTCCTGCCTCGGCCTCCTTCTTCCATTTGCCCTTCAAAATTCAGCTCAAGGCCGGGCATGGTGGCTGTCACCTGTAACCCCAGCACTTTGGGAGGCTGAGGTGGGAGGATCTGTTGAACTCAGGAATTTAAGATCAGCCTGACCAACATGGTGAAATCCTGTCTCTACTAAAAATACAAAAAAATTAGCCAGGCATGATGGCAGGCACCTGTAATCCCAGCTACTTGGGAGGCTCAGGCAGGAGAATCACTTGAACCCGGGAGGTGGAGGTTGCAGTGAGCCAAGATCATGCCACTGCACTCCAGCCTGGGCAACAGAGCAAGATTCCATCTCAAAAGAAAGGAAAAGGAAAGAAAAGAAAAAAAGAGTCAGCTCAGAAATAACCCCAGGGACCAGGCGTGGTGGCTCATACCTGTAATCCCAGCACTTTGGGAGGGCAAGGCAGATGGATCACCTGAGGTCAGGAGTTCGAGACCAGCCTGGCTAACATGGTGAAATTTCATCTCTACTAAAAATACAAAAATTAGCCGGGTGTAGTGGCAGGCGCCTGTAACCCCAGCTACTCCAGAGGCTGAGGCAGTAGAATTGCTTGAACCCAGGAGGCAGAGGTTGCAGTGACCTGAGATCGCACTGTTGCACTCCAGCCTGGGCAACAAGAGCAAAACTCGGTCTCAAAAAAAAAAAAAAAAGAAAAAAAGAAAGAACCCCTAGGAAGCCCCCTTGGCTCTCAGTGGGGGCCAGTAGCCTCCCCTCGGCTCCTGGACTATGATTCAGTCTTTACACCCTAGGTTCCAAGATCTGTTTAGAGGGTGTTTCCAAAGTCAAGTTCCAGGCGGCTCCTGAGGGTGACGGCAGCTCCTCAGTGGGCTCAGAGAGGCTGTGCAGAAGGGAGGGGCAGCTGCAGACTCGCATGGGAAGTCCCTGGCGCTGCGCCTGGCATCAGCACGGATTGTCACAGTAAGAACAAACACAGAAGGGCCCCAGGACATGCAAAAGCCTGTGGCCAACATGGCGAAACCCCATCTCTATTGAAAGTACAAAAATTAGCTGGGTGTGGTGGCAGGCACCTGTGATCCCAGCAACTCAGGAGACCAAGGCTCGAGAATCACTTTAACCTGGGAAGTGGAGGTTGCGGTGAGCAGAGATCGCGCCACAGCACTCCAGCCTGGGCAACAGAGTGAGACTCCACGTTAAAAAAAAAAAAAAAAAGCCGTGGCAATCCTGTTCCTAGCTGGTCCTTGAACCCGGGGAGGATTAATTCATCTTTTCACACAGCAAACACCAACGGCCCCCTCCTTCTCCCTGTCATACCTCTCCGGGGTCGGGCCCCTAGCCAACTGTCTTGGGTCTGGATAGGACAGCGTGAGACAGTCTCTGCTGAAGGGTCACTGACAGGGAGGTGGTCTTTTAACTCTGTCTTTTTTTTTTTTTTTTTTTTTGAGTTGGAGTCTCGCTCTGTCGTCCAAGCTGGAGTGCAGTGGCACGATCTCGGCTCACTGCAACCTCCGTTTCCCAGGTTCAAGTGATTCTCCTGCCTCAGCCTGCCAAGTAGCTGGGATTACAGGCACCCACCACCACACCAGGCTAATTTTTGTATTTTTAGCAGAGACAGGGTTTCACCATGTTGGCCAGGCTGCTCTCAAACCCCTGACCTCAAGTGATCCGCCTGCCCTGGCCTCCCAAAGTTGGGATTACAGGCATGAGACACCAAGCCCGTCTGTTAACTCTCTCTCAGTTCCAGGCAGAGGGACCTGGGCTCCACCGTGGTGGGGTTTTTTGTTTGTTTGTTTGTGTGTTTTGTTTTGTTTTGGAGACGGAGTCTTGCTCTGTCACCCAAACTGGAGGGCAGTGGCAAGATCTCGGCTCACTGCAACCTCCACCTTCTGGGTTCAAGTGATTCTCCTGCTTCAGCCTCCCAAGTAGCTGGGATTACAGGCCCCCACCACCATGCCCTGCTAATTTTTGTATTTTTGGTAGAGACAGCGTTTTGCCACATTGGCCAGGCTGGTCTCTAACTCCTGACCTTAAGTGATCTGCCCACCTCAGCCTCCCAAAGTCCTGGGATTACAGGTGTGAGCCACTGCGCCTGGCCTGTTCGTTCAAGACAGGGTCTCACTTCACCCTGGGGATGGGAGGTGGTGGGGGAGGAGGGGAGAGCTTCAGAGGCCGGGACCACCCTGGGCAGGGCCAAGCCCCAGGCAGCTCCTCTGGGGCCCTCCCATGGATGTGGAGTGGGGGTGCCCATCAAGAGCAGCAGCCCATGGCCTGGCCCTGCTCTGAGAATCCCCTCAGATGTCTCCAGCCAATTGGCCTGTGCCACCACCCCTCATCCCCCTGAGCAACTGCTCTCCAGACACCAGACCTGGGCCGGGGATGCTGGTTTAGGGGCCCTGGTTCCTAAATGTCACAAGCCAAAAGACCAGGTGAAGGTGGCTTAGCAGGGCACATGGGGCAGGGGTCACAGGCCTCCAGGAGGGGCAGCAGTAGCCGGGGGGCAGGGGGCTCAATCACCAGCAGCCTGAGGACCCAGGGCACCAGGAGCCCCGCAGAGGGGCTCGGTTTGTGTCTTTGCAGGGCTGGGAGCTCTGCAAGGCCTGGGAAGTGGGGAAGGACCTGGCAGGTTGGCACTGAAAAGAGTGGCTGCGGGGGATGGGGCGGGGCATGGAGCTGGAAGGCTGAGCCAGGGTGAGGCAGCGGGGAGGGCAGAGGGTGGACCTGGAGAGTGGGTGAGAGGGCAGAAGGGGGCTGGGCGGAGCGGGGTGCTGTTCCAGCCTCACCACGCCCTGCCTTCCCGGCTTCCCCTGGGCCTGGTCTTCCTGAGGTCACCCCGCCTCCTCCTGTGTCCGGACAGTCCTGACCTGGACACACTGCCTGCTTCCCCATCCCGCTCCACCCCGATGTTGGCAGGCCACTTGACCTCCTGTGCCTCAGTTTCCTCATCTGTAAGAGTGGGTGGGAGCCACCTCTCCTGCTCCCTGCCTAATACCGACGAGACTGGGTCTGAACTTGGCCCCCGAGTTTCCTGCCAGATCTGCCCGTGGTGGGGGACAGGGGCCTAGACTTTGAGGAAGCTGCCCCCTCCCACCTTGACTAAGATCCCGCCTCCCCAAGGTGCCCACCCGCTCCTCCTGGGCCTTGCCCGGCCCCAGCGGGGGTGAGCACTGTTGCTGACTCTACAGTGGAAGGAGCCCGGGCTTGCAAAGGGGAGGACCGGGGCCGGGGGACCCCTCCCTGGAAAGATGCTAGAGAGAGCATCCCTGGTCCCAGCAATGCCTCCACCCCAAGCACAGCCCCAGTCCCAGGGCTCCGGTGGGGACCACCCACCGATAGGGTCCAGGGCCAGGGAGGGGCGCGTTGCAGAAGGGCTGCTGGTGGCAGCCGTGGTCATGGCCCACCTGCAGCACGGGGGCGCCTCCGCTGCCCGCCATGGGGTCGTCACAGGGCAGCTGGTCCAGAGACAGGGGCAGCGTCATGTAGTGACCATCGGTCAGCAGCTGTGGGGAGGCCGGAATGTCAGCCAGTGTCTCCGGGTTCTGGAAGCCCCTGGAGGCTGCAGGATGAGAGAACAGATGGAGGTGGGAGGGGAGAAAGCAGCTTTGTCCTTATGAGTGGGGGTTCTGTGTTCACCCAGTCTCCAGCCCTGACCCCCCATGCCACCTCCTCCCTCAGAGCCCCCAGAGATAGTCCAGACCCAGTCGACTTTGTTACCCCTGAAGGGGAGCTTCCCTCTGGCCTTTTGTCCCCACCCAGAGCCAGGAGTGGGGAGCAGCGGGCAGTCCCAACCTGCCCAGCCCCAGCCCCAGCCCCATCGCAGTGCACCAGCCCTGCCCCACAGGAGGCCACATCCTCCCAGGTCGCAGCCTCGGTTCCCTGTCCAAAGGAAGAACTACTTGGATTCAGAGAAAGGGTTGCAGAGCCCTTGACAGCTGACAAACCCACCACTTGCACTACTCCCGGGATTTGGTGTTCACTACGTGTGTATTTTTCAATACACATATTACCCCTTTAGATAAAGCCCAATTCATCCACACCTACTCTCCCAAAGGCCCCCACAGGGGCTCAATCATTGAAGGCGCTTGCTGGTGAGGGGCTCCTAGGGCCCACCACTCTCCTCAGCCGTCACCCTCACCCAGGCCCCACAGCAGTCCCTGCACCATTGCTGAAGGCCACTACGAGCCAGACGGTATCGCTGGCGCTGGCAAGCCCATGGAGGACACAGCGCAGCTGCTCCAGGGAGAAGGTGGTGGCTGTGACCTTCCCTTCCAGGTCCCAAGCTGTTATCTGTGGTGTGTAGGGCACCAGCTCTGTGGCCACGGGGGACAAAAGGTGAGCCACGGAGATGGGCGTGGGGGTCACTGGGGCTACCTCTCCCAATCGGAGGGGGGCGGGCGCCCAGGGTCCAATCACTCCAGCAGGGCCCCCAGCCCCTTGGGTCTGACTGGACGCGTCCATCCGGGACCCCCACTCACCCAGGCTCAGGCTGGGCCAGAGACAGTTCAACGCCAGGAGGAGCATCTGCAGCCCTAGGTGAGGCTGCCCCCAGGGTAGCCCCATGACAGCCGCCAGCACCCGGGAGGCTCAGGGGCTGGTCTGGCTGCTTCGGGCTGCACCCCACCCCCAACAGCTTGGCCCTGGAGAAGCTGGTTAATCAGGCTGCCCCAGGGGCTGGAAAGACCTGCAAATGTAAGTGCACCCCACCCCCTTCCTCCCAGGCCAGCCCACAGAAGGGAGGAGCTGGGGGTACTCTGGTGGGAGGCAGGCCAGTATCCAGCCCCACTGCCAGGGCCAAGGGAGAGGGGCCACTGGAACCCCAGATGCCAGCCAGGCCATCCCGGAGCCTGGATTGGGGCCCCTCCCAGTCTCTCCGCCCTGGGGAGGAGGGTCTGGCTTTTGGAAACAGGCTCAGGACCACATGCCTGAGATTCCTGTGCCCCAGGTGCCAGGAGCCTCCCTCTGCCTTCTGTCCCCACCCAGAGTCAGGAGTGGGGAGTAGCAGGCAGCCCCAACCTGCCCAGCCCCATCCCCATCACAGCACGCTGGCCCTGCCCCCCACGAGGCCACATCCTCCCAGTTCACAGCCTCGGTTCCCTGTCCACAGGAAGAACAACTTGGATTCAGAGAAAGGGCTGCAGAGCCCTTGACAGCTGACAAGCCCGACACTTAAACACTACTCCCGGGATTTGGCGCTCACTATGTGTGTATTTTTCAAGACATAACTCACATACCTTCACAACCTTCACAGCTCAGTGGCTTAAATATATATATGTCACCCAGGGAGGTCAGTTCACAGCTAACTGGAGCCTCAAACTCCCAGGTTCAGTTAATCCTCCCACCTCAGCCTTCCCAGTAGCTGGAACCACAGGCACACACCACCATGCTCCGGCTAATTTTTAAAATTTATTTAATTACTTTTTTTTTAAGATGGAGTCTCCTTTGTCGTCCGGGCTGGAGTGCAGTGGCGTGATCTGGGCTCACTGCAACCTCCACCTCCTGGGTTCAAGCGATTCTCCTGCCTCAGCCTCCCAAGTAGCTGGGATTACAGGCACATGCCCCACGCCCAGCTAATTTTTGTATTTTTAGTAGGGATGGGGTTTCACCACGTTGGCTTGGCTGGTCTCAAATTCCTGATCTTAAGTGATCCACCCGCCTTGGCCTCCCAAAGTGCTGGGATTACAGGCGTGTGCCACCGTGCCTGGCACACCCGCCAATTTTTTGTTTGTTTTTTTTGAAATGGAGTTTTCACTCTTGTTGCCCAGGCTGGAGTACAATGGCTCGATCTTGGCTCACCGCAACCTCCACCTCCTGGGTTCAAGTGATTCTCCTGCCTCAGCCTCCTGAGTAGCTGGGATTACAGGCATGTGCCACCACACCTGTCTAATTTTGTACTTTTAGTAGAGACAGGGTTTCTCCACGTTGGCGAGGCTGGTCTCGAACTCCTGACCTCAGGTGATCCACCCACCTCAGCCTCCCAAAGCGCTGGGATTGCAGGTGTGAGCCACTGCGCCCGGCTGGCCAATTTTTTAAAATGTATTTTTTATAGAAACAGGATCTTGCTATGTTGCCCAGGCTGATCTCTAACTCCTGGGAGGATCAAGCAAATCTCCTGCCTTGGCCTCCTAAAGTATTGGGGTTACAGGCGTGAGCCACCATGCCTGGCTATTTTTTTTTTTTTTTTTTTTTTGAGACATGGAGTCTCACCCTGTCGCCCAGGCTGGAGTGCAATGGCGTGATCTCTGCTCACTGCAACCTCCACCTCCTGGGTTCAAGCAATTCTTCTGCCTCAGCCTCCCTAGTAGCTGGGACTACAGGCACCCACCACCATGCCCAGCTAATTTTTGTATTTTTAGTAGAGATGAGGTTTCACCATCTTGGCCAGGCTGGTCTCAAACACCTGACCTCGTGATCTACCTGCCTCGGCCTCCCAAAGTGCTGGGATTACAGGCATGAGCCACTGTGCCCAGCTGCTAATTTTTAAAAATATAGTTTTTGAGGCTGGGTGTAGTGACTTACGGCGGTAATCCCAGCACTTTGGGAGGCCGAGGTGGGCAGGTCACTTGAGGTCATGAGTTCGAGACCAGCCTGGCGAACATGGTGAAACCCCGTCTCGACTAAAATTACAAAAATTAGCCGGGTGTGGTGGAACGTGCTTGTAATCCCAAGTACTCGGGAGGCTGAGGCAGGAGAATGACTTGAACCCGGGAGGCGGAGGTTGCAGTGAGCTGAGATCCCACCACTGCACTACAGCGTGGATGACAGAGTGAGACTCTGTCTCAAAAAAATATAATAAAAATATATTTCTTGTAGAGACAGGGTCTCACTGTGTTGCCCAGCCTGGTCTTGAACTCCTGGCTCAAGGGATCCTCCTGCCTCAGCCTCCCAAAGTGCCCAGATTACAGGCATGAGCCACAGTGCCCAACAGCTTTTAGTATATCAACAAGGTTGTGCAACCATCACCAATTCCAGAACCTTCTTACTTCTCCAAAACGAAACACTACACCCATTAAATGGTAACTCTCCATTCTCCCCTGTCCCCAGTAACAACTAAGCTATTTCTTGTTTCCATGGTTTTGCCCATAATGGACATTTCATAGGATGCAGTCACACAACATGTGACCTTTTGTGTCTGGCTTTTGTTACTTTTTCAAGGTTCCTCCTCGACTGTGATTGCTTCATTCCTTTTCACAGTTGAGTAATATTCCATCCTGTGAACGTATCACACTTTCATTCATCCGTGGATGCAGAATTTGGTTTTTTCCACTGTGGGGCTACTGTAAATAATGCTGCCATGAGCATCTGTGCGCAGGCTTCTGTGGGCACATTTTCAGTTCTCTTGAGAATGTACCTAGGAGTGGAACTGTGGTCATATGCTAATGCTGCTTTTTGAGGTTCTGTTTGCCAAAGTGGCTGCATTTTACATTCCCAGTAGCAGTGGATGAGGGTCCCATTTCTCGACATCCTCTCCAACACCGCGTTTTGTTTTAGTATAGCCATCGTAATGGGTGTAGTGTGGCATCTCATGGTTTTGTTTTTATATATATTTTTTGAGACGGAGTCTTGCTCTGTCGCCAGGCTGGAGTACAGTGGCGTGATCTCGGCTCACTGCAACCTCTGCCTTCTGGGTTCAAGCAATTCTCCTGCCTCAGCCTCCCAAGTTAGCTGGAATTGTAGGTGCACACCACCACGCCCAGCTAATTTTTGTATTTTTAGTAGAGGGGGTTTCACCACGTTGGCCAGGCTGGTCTCGAACTCCTGACCTCAGGTGATCCACCCACCTTGGCCTCACAAAGTGCTGGGATTACAGGCATAAGCCACTCCACCCGGCCTATTGCTGAGTTCTATGGGTTCTTTATATATTCTGAATACTAGATCCTTATCAGGTATGCAATTTGAAAATATTTTCTCCTATCCTCATCCTCAGAATCCTTTCAAGGAGAAGCACCCAAGGCACCCCTGGTGCTGGCCTGGGGGGCAGCCCTGTCTTCACACCCACACCACGGGCTCCCACCCTCCTCGCCAGCTATCCTGCCTTCCTGGAAGGCTCGTCCCCAACCTTCTCTGCAGCCATCCAAGACACAGCGCGGCTACTCCAGGGAGAAGGTGGTGGCTGTGACCTTCCCTTCCAGGTCCCAAGCTGTTATCTGTGGTGTGTAGGGCACCAGCTCTGTGGCCACGGGGGACAAAAGGTGAGCCACGGATATGGGCGTGGGGGTCCCTGGGGCTGCCTCTCCCAATCGGAGGGGGGCGGGCGCCAGGATCGAATCACTCCAGCAGGGCCCCCAGCCCCTTGGGTCTGGCTGCAGCCACAAAGTCCCTATTCATGTCCCAGTGCAGACACCACTGCTCCAGCCTTCCGTGGTCACCTGGTCTAACACAGCCCCCGGTCCCTGCCTGTCACACTCTGACTCTCAGGAGCTCCTGACCCCACCCAGCAGGGTGCTGGAAGGTGATGGCCTCTCCTCCCTCGAGGCTATGTGAGCTCCAGGCTGCCCTCCCTGTACCTACAGCAGGTCCCCAGAAAAGAGCAGCAGATACTCGGCCCGGCCTCAGCCTCTACCCTCCACTGCAGAAGCAGAGTCCAGTGTGGCGCCTGGCCTCCTGCCGCCTGGTCAGGGCCCCGTCCACCCCCGGGGCGCATGGTGGCACTCACCTTGCAGCCCTGGGCGTTGTCTGGAAGGTAGCACTGGCGGGGAAACCCTCTGGCAGTGAACGGCTTTCCGGGATTGGGGTGCTCAGGGCCCTGCGGGAGGAACAGACACCAGGATAGGGTGCTCCGAGAGCCCGCACAGGGACAGACCCCTGCACAGCTCCAGCTCCTCCCCCGCTCCGAGATGCCAACCCCAAATGTTCCTGAATTTCCCTCTGAGCTGTGGAGAAGTGGAGGGAAACCAGGGGAAAGGCTCATGGTTCAACAAGACAAAAAGATGCCTCCATCCACCACAGGTGGACCTTGGCTGGCAGCCAGTGCCCGCTGCCTGCTGCCCCGTTATCTTCCCACCCTGCCCCAGGCCCTACGATCCACCCTGGCTCAAGACAGGAGACCAAAAGAGCTAGGGCCTGTCTGAGTCTCCTCTGGGACTCTGGGGCCTTGTGCCTGGGCTCCTGACACCCACACGCCTGGCCCTGCCACTCCCAACCCAAGGTTCCTCGACGCACACCCTGCTGTGGCCCCGCTTCTCCAGCCCCTCCGCAGGGTTCCTCCCACTGAACTGCCTGCCCTTCTGCCCAGAACAAGTCCAGCTAAGATGGCTCCTCCTCTAGGAAGCCTTCCTTGGTTCAGGAAAGAGTGGAGGGCCAGCCTTTTGCTGCCACAGCCCTAAGAGCTTGCCCTAAGCCCCGGCACTGCCTCCCCATTCCCGGCCCTCCATGGCCCTGGCCTTAGGGGACCTGGGGGCCTGAGCTTGGCCACATGGGCATCCTCAGCCTTGATCCAGGGGCAGACTGCTGGGACGTGGGTGGGGTGGGAAGAGGAGTGGCCAGGAGTGGGGGACTCAAGAAGGCCCCTCACCTGGATGCCATGGGGAATGCTGTAAACTATGAGGATGGTCCCGCAGTCCTTGTGGCCGGGGAGCGACATCTGGAACCGTAATACCTCCATCTTTCCCTGGGGCTGGGTCCCCGTCTTCTCTCCATAGATGGTTTTGCAGGAGGGACACTGCAGACTTCCATCCTGAGAGAGGCAGACGCAACCCACTGAGCTGGCAGTCTGAGAACACCCAAAACCGTCACCTCCACCGTCAGATGGTAAAGGGCCCCGGGAATGGGCTGGCCACCATCCCAGGGAGTTGCTGGCAGCCTCCTGCCCGGAAACTGGCTTCCAACAGCTTCCCTGGAAAGCTTTGTTTTGCACCAGCAACTCATGCCATTTTCGTTAAGGGACATGCTATCAGGAGACAGGTGGCGAGTGGGAAAACTCGGATCCTGAGCAGAAATCTCCACGGGTGAATCGCATTTGCAGTCGGATAGACAGCCTTGCAGCGTCTGATCTGCGGAGCTGGGCCCTGGCTGCCCAGGACGGCAGTCACTAGGGAAGGCCGAGCCAGGCTCCGATGCGCCACATGACTCGGTTCTCTAAGCCTCTAAACTCTGCCCATCCCGCCTGAAGGCCGATGCAGGGAGAGCAGCTGGGGGTCGGTCTGGGCGCGGCTCTTCATGTGTAGGCTACCATGGGGCCCAGGATCAGCCCTGCCTCAAGGCCTGGCTCCCACCTCCCAGTGGGGTGACCGTGGGCACAGCCCCTGCTCTGAGCCTCTCCCTCATGAGCACTGTGCTGACTGCACAGGGATGCTGTAAGGAAGAAGGGAGACAGTGTCTGCGGTGCTTACAAGTGGCCGAGGGGGAGGCGGTGCCCTGAGGCTCAGAGAAGCCCAGAATCTTCTCAGGCCTGGCTGGAGGGGTGGAGGGAACCAGCCGCCCTGGTACTCCTTTCTAAAGTGTGGGGCAGACCTAGAAGAGTAGGGCAGGCCTAGGAGAGCCGGCCAGGCCTTTAGAAAGGTCTTCAAGCTGGCCCCACGCCCAGCACCATCTTTTGCAGAGGCCCATTCCTACAGCCACACCCGGAACCCTCCCGCCCCTGCAGGGGACAGCTCAGGACTGTGGGGGCGGGCCACCCGCCTCCGCCCCGGGCCAGTGGGGGCACCTTATTGCCGTTGCAGTACATGGCCAGGAGGCACCACAGGTGGAAGGTGTGGCTGCACTTGGTGAGACGGCCCACAGCCAGGGGCCCGATTGCCTTGCTGTCAGTCACATCGCTGTATCCAGACGCTGCGGACAGCTTCTCCATGCAGATGATGCAGTCCTGGAGGAGACCAAACACGGGTCATGCTTGCCAACAGTGGGCTGGGCTGACGTGGGCCAGTCTTGGAAAAAGAGGCTTTCATGTGCTGAAATGCTGGAAGTGCAGTCAAAGTCAATTCCGAGGCCAGGCGCAGTGGCTCAGGCCTGTAATCCCAGCACTCTGGGAGGCTGATCACTTGAGGTCAGGAATTTGAGGCCAGCCTGGCCAACACGGGAAAACCCCATCTCTACTAAGAATACAAAAATTAGCTGGGCGTGTTGGCAGGCGCCTATAATCCCAGCTACTCGGGAGGCTGAGGCAAGAGAATCGCTTGAATTCAGGGGGCAGAGGTTGCAGAGCTGAGATTGTGCCACTGCACTCCAGCCTGGGCGACAGAGCGAGACTCCGTCTCAGAAAAAAAAAAAAAAAAGTCCATTCCACAGGCTGGAGACACAGGTGAGTCACCGGGACCTGTGCCCTTGAAGGGCTTACCAGCAGCACAGGCTCGACATGACAGCAGAAGCCACCAAATGGAGAGGACGGACAGGGCAGGATCCTGGGGGAGGCCCTCGGAGTGGGGTCTTACAAGGGAGACAGGAATTGCCAGATGGACAAGCACAGAGTGGGCACCCGGAAGAGGGAGGAGGACGTTCTGAACGAGGAGCCAGCGCATGGGCACTAAAGCTGGCAGGGGGTGGGCTGGGAGCAGGAGATGAGACAGGATCAGGGAGAGGCGCGCCCTCGGGGGTCTGGCTGCCACACTCAGGGGCTTGGGGTTGTGTGTGAGTTGGGGGTCCTGCTGGGGGTTCCAGGCAGGGAGTGCTCCCATGATCCAAGCTGCGTGCTGGCTGTGCAGATGGCAGCTTGGAGAGGAGGAGCCTGGGGTGAAATGGCCCAGTCACACCAGATGGACACCAGGGCCGAGACAGAGCTGAGCGCTGGGCAGGTGGGAATGTGGCAAGGGCTTGTGGAAGGGGTGGGACACATGAGGAGGACGTTCAGGCTCCTTTCCAAACCTTTACTTACCAGATTTTTCTCATGGACTCAACAGACTGGAGAAAGAGACAAGTGAAGAGTCCCTGGGTACTAGGGCTCCTGGCCTTCCACCCGCCCCCAAGTATCTGAAGATCTCTGGGTACTGGTACTCCCGGCCGTTCACCCACCCCCTCCCCCAACAGTATCTCCCAGGCTCCCAGCTAAAATCAGGGGAAAGTGGTGCTGCAGCCCCCAAAACGTGGCTCAGCAGAGGTTCAGGTTCTATGGAAGCGCAACAGGAGTCTGATTGGTCCTGTTCATTACAGGAGGTCAGGAGGACAGGGCTGCAGTGAGCTGTGATCACGCCACTGCACTGAGCCTGGGCGACAGTGTGCACCCGTCTTTAAGAATAAAAAAATTATAAGAAACTTGACCAGCTCTCCCAATAGCCGGGGGGCAGGACAGCCACCTGGACGAGGCCACCTCACTTCTACAGGAGCATCCGCAAGGTGGAGAGTGGGGCAGGCTGGCCCATCCCTTGTCTCTGGAATTCCTGCTCCCAGGATGGCCATCAGGCTATGGAGAGGCCAGGGCCGGGAGAGGAGGGGCTTTGCTCAGGACCACAGCTCCTTAAGTGCAAAGCTCAGACCATAACGATGTGGGTCTCGGGAGACTGGGAGATGAAACCAAAGGGGCTGGAGGAAGGCCCTGGCACCCAGAGGCACCTGGGAAGCACCCTTCAAGCAAGATGGGGCGGATGTCCTTTCCATGTGGAGTTGTTTCCAAACAGAAACAAAGGCAGCCAAGGTCCCAAGACACAAACCTCATCTGGGGGCACTTTCAGCTCTTCCGTGTAGTTTTTTATGACCTGCTCTGGCTCTGGCTCTGGCTTCGGGGTCGCTCCTAGAAGAGAGAAGTACATAAGCAGCGTCCTGAGGAGCACAGGCTGGAGAGGATGCCAGAGAGCGAGGAAGGCAAGGGAGAGGTCTAAGCTGTCAGGAGGAAATGCGAGAGGGGCCCAGACAGGGAGGCCAGTGTGCGGGACGGGAGAGCTCAGCGCCAGGCACAGAGCCCCGAGCTCCGTCGGGCAAAGCCTTCCCCAGTCCCACCGTCCGCGGACCCGGCTCAGCCCCAGGAGCCATGGAGGATGCAGAAGAGCAGAAACAGCAGCACAGTCTCCTGGGAGCCGCATCCCCGCGCACATTGAGTGAGGAAACCGACCCCGGCGCTTCTGAGGCTGCGCGGAAGTCAGACAGCCGCTTCGGGCACAAACTACTCCAGGGGGCGTTGTGGCAGCACGATTTGATTCAACTTGCATTACCCTGGCATGAACATCACAGGGACAAGGGAGCCTGGGGTCCAGCATGTACAGGCAGCTGCACACACGCCAACCGCCACACAGACACTGTCCCGGGAAACGCCTGCCACTGACTGGGAAGGTCTGTCACGTGCAGACTAGCTCCTAAGTCCAGCGACTCTGGGGAGGGGCCAAGACGTGGCAGGAGCCCACCCTGACGGCCTCACTCGCTGTCTGTGCACACGTGCACGAAGCTGGAGGGAGAAGGGCTGCATCTCCATAAACACCGAACCCCACATCCAGTAAAGCCTCTCCTACGGACAAGAGGCTCCCCGAGCTGGTGAGGATCGGCGCGGCCCGGGGCGTTCTCTAGGTAGTGGGAGTAGCAGAACCACAGAAGCCGGCAGCCAAGCCCGTGCGGGGGTGAAAGAGGGACGGGGAGCCCAGTGCCACCCGTGGAGGCGCTCCTGACAGGGGCTCCACCCCAAGGTCATGGTGGGGCTGCGGTCGTCCCAGACTCCAGGACCAGAAGGGGCTCTGGTTTGAATCCAAGCTCACGGCCTTCAGGGGCTGCAGAGAATTCTAAGCCTGAGGGCTCACAACTGCACCTGCTGAACTCCCTTTACACCAAAAAGGGCCAGGGAGGGGACAGTTTGGCAGGGAGGTGGCGTGGTGGGGCGGAGGCTGGAGTCGGCACGGTTTGTTTAATTCTAGTTCTCTTGCTGTGAACGAATCATGCCACCTCTGAGCCTCGGTTCCCCGATCTCAAACGGGAAAGACGAATATGTAACCAAGCTGGAATTGCTGTGATGGCATGGCTGCTGTGACCTGGAGGGAAACTGCTGGCAAGACCACACCCCCCAACCCCCATCCACACCCCCCACACCTCCACCCACACCCCCACACCTACAGACACCACACCTACACACACACCACATACCCACACCCCACACACACCCACCTCCACCCACACCCCCCACACCTACAGACACACCTACACACACACCACACACCCACACCCCACACACCCCACACCTCCACCCACACCCCCCACACCTACAGACACCACTCCTACACACACCACACACCCCAATCCACACCCACACCCCCCCACACACACCCAACTCCACCCACACCCCCCACACCTAGACACCACACCTACACACACATCACACACACACCACACACCCCAATCCACCCACACACCCCCACACACCCAACTCCACCCACACCCCCACCTAGACACCACACCTACACACACACCACACACCCCAATCCACACACACCCCACACACACACAACTCCACCCACACCCCCACCGCCACACACTCCACACACACACCCCCAACTCCACCCACACCCCCCACACCTACAGACACCACACCTACACACACACCACATACCCCAATCCACACCCACAGCCCCCACACACACCCAACTCCACCTACCCCCCCACACCTCCACACACCCCCACACACCCCACACAACTCCACCCACAACCCCACACCTCCACACACGTCACACCCCCCACACCTCACACACTTCTACACAGCCTGCACACCTCACCCCTCCACACACCTCACACCTCCACACCCCACACATCTCCACACCCCACACCTCCACACACCCCACACACCCTCACCCCTAAACACCCCACACATCCCCCACACCTCCACATACCACACATCTCCACACGCCAACCTCCACACACACACCCCACACACATCCCCACACAACTCCCACACCACACACACCTCACACCTTCACAGACCCCACACTCCACACCTCCACACACCACACACCCCACGCATCTCCACACCCCACACATCCCACACCTCCACACACCCCACACCTCCACACACCCCACACACCCCACACCTCCTCACACCCTACACCTCCATACACCCCACACAGCTCCACACACCCCACACCTCCACACACCCCACACCTCCACACACCCCACACCTCCACACACCACACACAGCTCCACACACCCCACACCTCCACACACCCCACACCTTCACACACCCCACACCTCCTCACACCCTACACCTCCATACACCACACACAGCTCCACACACCCCACACCTCCACACACCCCACACCTCCACACACCCAACTCCACACACCACACACAGCTCCACACACCCCACACCTCCACAGACCTCACACCCCCACACCTCACACACCCCCACCTCACACACCCCACACACTTCTACATACCCTACACACCTCACCCCTCCACACACCTCACACCTCCACACACCCCACACACCCTCACCTCCACACACCCCACACCCTCACCTCTACACATCCCACACACCCCACACCTCCACACACCTCACACACCCACCTCCACACACCTCACACACCCCCACACCTCCACACACCCATACAGACTGCCCAAACCCAAATCCTGTCACGGTGGCGAGAACGTCAGACCAGAACGATGGCCCCCAGCTCAGGGTCACCCTCCGTGTGGCTGGAATGCCCTACTCTGGCTGAGGGGGGCCTTTTCCTTTGGAAAAGCCTGCCAACTACAGAGCCATCTCCGGGTGACCCTGGGCCTCGCCTCTGCCCAGCCCTGGTGAGGCCGGGCACAGCATCCCACCCCCGCCCACCCACCCCAGCCCTTGCAGCTTTTCAGAACAGAAGGGAGCTTTCCATTAGCCACGTGTCTCAGAAGGGGCCAGCCAGGTGACGCACCAAGAGCATGTCCTTCCCAGGTAAACACGAGTGCCACAGAAGGTTGCCAGCCCGGGCTGCCAATGAGTCTGGCTCCTCCCCCAGGGCAGGGGAAGGGCAGGGCGTGCAGAGCCCTGGGCTGGGGGCAGGAGCTCGAGGCCCACCCCTCCCTGAGCCCACCTCCTCGCCTGTGGGCCGGAGGTCAGACACGATCGGAAGCCACCCTTGCCGCATGCCAGGTGCTTCGAGTATTTCCTAGACCTCGCCAAGCCCCTCTGCTAAGTGGAGGCTCTGAGAGGACCTGCTGAGATGACACAGACACTGAGGGCCAGCAGGGCCACGGCCACCCTCCCTGCCTGCCACCACGCCCACTCAAGAGCGTCTGGACTGGCCACAGTCCACACTTCCACAGCCCAGGGGTGGAAGCAGGGCCAGCACCCGCTTGGGAAAGGTTCAGAACTTGACCATCACAGGCTGCTCCAAGCAGGTCTTGCTGTAACTCCCTGGACCTGCTGTGGTCCTAAAGCCCCTTCTTCTGTGGCCATGCAACGAGCAGGGCAGGGGTCACCGAGGGACCCCTCTCAAGCAGCCCAAGTGGCGGCCACACAGGGCTGGGGGTCAGGGCAGCAGACCTGGGCAGCAGACCTGGGCTGCTGTCTGGGGGCCTTTCCCGAGACACGTGCTGGCCCCGGCGGAAGGGACGGTTGTCCCCGCATCCTGAGCCGGGCGCCGCCTCTCACCCACAACTTGTTGCTTACAAAAATCACAAAGTCCTCAAGAACAAGCCCCCTCATGCCAGCTGTGACTGGAGGAGAGGAGCTGAACTCTGGGGCTGCGGTGGAAAGTCAGCTTCCAGGGGCCGCCTCTGCTGCCGAGTGGGGGCAGGGAGAAGGGCCACTGAGCCCCTTCCCCCAGGAGTCAGGGAGCAGAGAGAAGGAAGAGGGTCTGTGCAGAAGAGTCGGAGGCAGCGAGGCTGGAAGGAGGCTTAGCAAAGGCCAGAGAGCTTTTGGGAACAGGAATTACCTTTCACGGACATTTTCCTCAATCTCTTAACTGAGCCGTGACTTTTGGAAGCCAGACGGGAGGCAGGAGGGCTGGTGGGCTGGGGTGCGCGGCTAAGACACATGGGGAGTCCAATGGCTGACATCAGAACACTCGTCATGCCTGCACGGGTGTGAGAGCAGACACGCAGAGAGGGAGAGACATTAGAAGACTCATTCAGCATGTGACGCCAACAAACCCTGCTCAGGCCAAGGATGTGACACCATCAATGGCCACGGGGACGCACAGGTCTCCCTGGGGAATGTGGCCTCTGGGGGCTTCCAGGACTACCCAGGCCAGGAATCAGAGGGTGGGGCAGCCTGGCTCATGGTAGCCCTGGCCCCAGAGCCCACAGGTTTCTATAGGAGCAACAGACAAGCCCGTGCCCTCAGTGTGCAGGTGGGCACCAGGGCAGGACCCGTGACTTCAGGAGAGCAGAGGGCGGAGGACGCCACTCCAGGAAGCCGCCCAGGACATGGGGTCTCCTGGGTGGGGCTGGCTCCAAGGGCTCAGCTTCCCCAGGAGGCCTTGGGCCCTCCTGGCTTGGAGTTACTAGGCCTCCAGCCTCCACTGGGCGCTGTGTGTGCTCCATGCCCCTCCTGGCTGATCTGGGTGCCACGGCCTTCAGCGACAGCGCTGGGGTAGGCGGGCAGGAACGCGGCCCCTGGGCCTGCTCCCACACTGCAGCATCCCCATACTGTGAGGGCTGGGCTGCAGCAAAGCCCCAGGCTGTGGCTCTGGCGCCCTCGGGCAAGGGTGGGCCTGTGGCCAGCAGCTATGCTGGGACAGACCGGCCACTCTTTCCAGAGCTCACCACTGCCGGATGCCTGCAGGGAACCCCACACTTGCCCTGGGGGACTCTCCTCTGACACTGCTTCCTTCGTGCTCCCTGATGACCCAGCGCTTCCTGGGACACAGCGTGTCCTGTTGGACGAACCCGTTCCTGCCACACCCTCGGCCTACCCCACTTTCCATAGTGCCAGCTCCCCGGTCCTCCCTGTCATCGGTCAGTTACGTCAAAAGCACCTCCTCTCCAGAGAAAGGGGAAGCCCAGAGCTTCTTAGCCATCCCTTAAGGTGGCTTCCAGGGTCTGCAGAACCTGGCTCAGGAGCTGGGCACAGCCGGCTGCCGGGGGAGTTGGTAGAGATCCCAGTCCTCCTGGACCCCACTCCCCATCCAGGAACAGATGGCGTGACTCAGGGGTGAAGGCCAGGCCAGGCCAGCCACTGCGCCCCCACTAGAAGAACAAAGCTTCTCAACCCGGCACATGTGCCTGGCTGTGGGGACAGAAGCGGAGACCAGCCACCAGCCTGGGCAGCAGAGCCGAGGTGGGCAGGGTGAGTTGCAGTGGCCGCTCAGCAGGAGACACCAAAGCGTGCATCCCAGGACAGAGGTTTGAGCCCAGGAGTTCAATGCCCCCAACATCCCAAGCTTGTTCCTGGGCTCAAATGCGGTTCCTGTGGGAACTGAATGTCGGGTGGAGAGAAGGACAAGCGGGCGCGGGTGGCAGAGAGATGGGAGAGGACAGGGACAGGTGCAGTTTTCCTC
The DNA here is from genome assembly GCF_029289425.2 of Pan paniscus. Classification (NCBI taxonomy): domain Eukaryota; kingdom Metazoa; phylum Chordata; class Mammalia; order Primates; family Hominidae; genus Pan; species Pan paniscus. The sequence goes on from NC_073255.2 coordinate 93,067,353, forward strand.
AAGAGAACCTGGTGCCTCTGCGCTGCCCACGTCGTCTGGGAGGACCAAAGGCCAGGACACGTCTCCCTACCCAGGGTTCTCTGGCAACACTGCCTCGGCGGGCAGGCCTTCCCTGAACACTGCCTGACGGGGCCTGTCCCTCCAAGCCTCCCGCCCCACCCTGCTGGACTCCTGCTTTGCACTCCCCTCTGTTTCTATGGACTGTCTTCCCTCAGCACGAGTTCCATGAGGTCCCACCCGTAGCTGCATCTCCAGCACCCCGCTGGGGCAGTGCCTGATCCCTGGGAAACCTGCAGCCCTCTGTGTTTGCTGAGGAATGAAGACATCCTTGGGCCACCACCAGCCCCCAGGAGGCCGCATGAGTGACACACGTGTCCTTTTCAATGCAGGACCCACTCCCCTGAATTCAAGTCACAAACACACAAGTTTCAACCCAGAAGCCTGGAGAGGAGGAGGGCTAGGGACAACCCCCCAAACTCCTGACAGCCCTCAAATCACCTGAAGAACTCGGAGGGCCACAGCCTTTTTCTCCACCCATCTGGGAGGATTCCCGCTGTCAGAGCCCTGAAGAGTGAAGCCCCCACTCACTGATTCTCACTTCCAATTTGCAGACACCCCTCCTTCTGACACCCAGGGCCAGGGCTGAGATCCAAGCCTCTCCTCTGTGCGCTCTGACCTCCCCAGCCTGGGTTCGAGCCCAGTGCCAGCCCTCACCAGCTGAGCAGTCCTGGGCAGGCTGCTGACACCCATCCTTGCCCCAGGCAGCAGTGTGAGCTGTGGATGGACCGCTGCTGTGACCAGGTGAGGGGTGGAGACCCTGCCCCAGCCTCACAGTCCCTGCCCCCACCCGATAGAGGGACTGGGCTATGCCACAGCCAGGGGAGCTGTCACCTGGAGGCACTGTCACCTGGAAGCAGTGCCTCCAGCACTCAGTCCTTCCAAAGCATGACCTCCTGGTTATAAACCTCCCTGCAAAAACCCTGTGCGCAAACGCTCGTCTCCGCAGCCGGGCACGGTATAATTCCTCAACCCACAAGCACACCAGGGTGACAGGACACTGCTCTCCAGCTCTGGCTCCGGGGTGCTGGCCAGGCTCCTCTCATTCCCTGCTCCCCTAGACAATGCTCCCCCAGTAGGTACCAACACTGGGCCTTGAATTGGGGGAGGCAGGAGTCTACACAGCCTCCAGGCTCTCCTATTTCCTTAGGCCTGAACCAGCTTCCCGAATCTATTTCCCCACAAGTAAAATGGATGTTAAAATACCTGCTTTAGCTCCAGGATTGCTCTGAGAGCAACGGGGACAGACAACAGGATGGACAATTTGGGACACAGCCTGGACAGGACCTTCAGCCTCAAGAGCAGAGGAAGGGGGCAGGTGCTAACTCCACACCCAGGGCACTCAGATCTGTGTCATGGCCTCAGAGGTCGCTCACTGTCAGGCCTGGCCACGAAGGCTTGCGAGAGCCCCAGAGCTGGAAGGAGCTGGGCCATGAGGAACCGTGTGGGGGCCCCGTCTGTTTACCAACAACCTGTCTCCAATGCCACCACGGCCGCACATGCACACACGGTACACTGTGATTTCCCTACGGCGCCGCACGGTGACTTCAGTGGGCAGGGACTTTCTGGCCAGTGTGTCTTGCTCATTCTGTCTCCCCTGCCCCACTCCAGCTCCTCTCCCTCCTGCCCCCACCTCTCTGGCTGCTCCTTCATTTTCTCTTCAGTCCCGCCCACGGTCTCTGTGGCACACACACTCCCACGAGGGGTCAGGGGCACCCCATTCCACCCATGACTGCTCTTCTGAGGCCCACAGCCAAATCCCACTGCCCCCGAACAGCTCCAACGGCCACTCCACAGCCATCACCCCCTCCCAACCTCCCCCTAGACTCAGCAGCACTGAACCGTCATAGGCAAGAAGGCCCGGGGCTGTGTCTCAGCTCTGCCAAGGGCTGGCAGAGAATTTTTAAATTCTCCGAGCCTCAGTTTCCTCTAATGAAAATGGGAACAAAAGCCTCCACCTCAGTGATTTAAGGACGAAATGAATTCACACGCCAAGCCCCAGGCTGCTCCTCAGTTGTGACTGGCTGCACTCCAGCAGGCCTCAGTCTACCCCCAATCCCCCCTCACAACCCCCCGCCTGACGGCTCATGCCTCTGAATGTTTCAAGCCAAACCTCCCCCTCCACTCCACTGCCTCGAAGTTGGTCAGGACTTGGCTGGTGCCCCCAGGTCTGAGGTCAGGCTCTGCACCAGCCGCCCTGCCTCCAGGCCTGTCCCCTCTTAGCCACTACGACAGCGACTCCCCTAAAACACCAACTCATTATTGAATTCCGCCACATCACCCTGTGAACAACGATGGCGCCATCCACCTCCTTACATACCTCGCAATCTCCAGAAGTTAGAAAATAACCTCAGCTGGGCGTGGCAGCTCATGACTGGAATCCCAGCGCTTTGGGAGGCCAAGGCATGAAGACGGCTTGAGCCTGGGAGTTCAAGACCAGCCTGGGCAACATAGTGAGACCCTGTCTCTACAAAAATTAAAAAACTTCCCTGGCATGGTGGCATGTGTCTGTAATCCCAGCTACTCAGGAGGCTGAGGCAGAAGGATCGCTTCAGCCCAGGGGTTGGAGGCTGCAGTGAGCTATGACTACACCACTGCACACCAGCCTGGGGAACAGAGCAAGATCCTGTCTCTTATAACAAGAAAAAAAAAAATGGCCAGGCACGGTGGCTCATGCCTGTAATCCCAGCATTTTGGGAGGCCGAGGCAGATGGATCACTTGAGGTCAGGAGTTCAAGACCAGACTGGTCAACATGGCGAAACCCCATCTCTACTAAAAATACAAAAATTGCCCGGGCATGGTGGCATGCACCTGTAATCCCAGCTACTCGGGAGGCTGAGGCAGGAGAATTGCTTGAACCTGGGAGGCAGAGGTTGCAGTGAGCCGAGATCCCACCCCTGCACTCCAGCCTGGGCGAGAGAGACTCCATCTCAAAAAAAGAAAAAAGAAAAAAAATCCTGCCACCTGTGGAGCTTCTGAAAACCCTGCTAGCCAGGCTGCTAAAACAGAATGGGTGTGGGGGCCAGCAGTAGGTATTTTTAAGGATCCTTAAGGTGAAAGGATTGCTTGAGCCCAGGAGTTCAAGACTTCAGTGAGCTGGGTTAGCGCCACTGCACTCCAGCCTGGGTGACAGAGTGAGACTCTTGTCTCACAAAAAACCAAACCAAACCCAAAACAGTTCCAAGATGTAAGATGTATGGTTAGTACAGCAAAAGATCTGGTTGGACCCAAAAAGTGCCTCTTATTCAAGATGTAAGAGTAACTACAGCCGAAATAGATCTATTAATTCCCCAGAGGGCCCATTTAAGGAAATGTTTAAAGTATTTCAGGACAGGAAAGTGACTATTTAAATATAATGCAATTCAATGCAAAAATGTTAAAGGATGTGAAAAGGTCTGCACCCGAGCGCCCACCATCATCAGGCCCACGTCCCCAGAGAGCAAAAGGAGGGGCACCTGGGCTCACTCTGGGGTGACATCATCACCAGAAAGAGGCACTGCTCCCCCAGGGAGCCCCTTTGGCTCTCCCTGAGGATCCAGAGGGTGACAAGGCCCCACATCACAATTTCCTCCCCACCAAGTCCCGCAGGGCACAGACTGCTCTGCAGCCTGAGGGCAGGCACCTACCTGCGAGCGCCTGCTGGACTCTGCTGGGCTTTGGCATCTGCATGGGCACAGTGGCAGGGACGCTCCCCGGGCTGCTCGAGGGACCGCTGGGGAGGGAGGCACTGGGGGAGAAAAGAGCAGAGCTTACTGCACACCGCTGACTTATTGGAAACGAGAGCTGGAGAAACACTGCGTCATGGCCAAGTGGGAGTCACTGAGGCGCCTTCGCGCTTTTATGCTCCTTGGGTGCCTGTGTGGAGGCCTTTGGTTTTGTTTTCCTGGGCAATTCAGAGAGACTCAGGAGGGGTGTGGTGGCTCACACCGGTAATCCCAGCACTTTGGGAGGATGAGGTGGGAGGATCACTTGAGGCCAGGAGTTTGAGACCAGCCTGGGCAACATAGTGAGACTCCATCTCCAAAAAAAATTTTAAAAGTCTGCCAAGTGTGGTGGTGCGCACCTGTACTTGGGAGGCTGAAGCAGGAGGATGGCTTGAACCCAGGAGGTTGAGGCTGCAGTGAGCCATGACCACATCACTGCAGTCCAGCCTGGGCGACAGAGTGAGACCCTGTCTCAAAAAAAAAAAAAAAAAAAGACTCTGAAAACAATCATTTCATACCTGTTGTGAATAAAGGAAATAAAAAGAAAAAAAAGATATTTTACACTCACTAGTGTCATCAAAATGCAGGCTTTCATGCCAGGCGTGGTGGCTCACGCCTGAAATCCCAGCACTTTGGGAGGCCGAGGCAGGTGGATCACAAGGTCAGGAGATTGATACCATCCTAACACGGTGAAACCCCATCTCTACTAAAAATACAAAAAATTAGCTGGGCATGCTGGCACACAGCTGTAGTCCCAGCTATTCAGTAGGCTGAGGCAGGAGAATCACTTGAACCCAGGAGGTGGAGGTTGCTGAGACCGTGCCACTGCACTCCAGCCTGGACAACAGAGCAAGACTCCGTCTCAAAAAAAAAAAAAAAAAAAAAAAGGCTGGGTGCAGTGGCTCACGCCTATAATCTCAGCACTTTGGGAGGCCAAGGTGGGTGGATCGCGAGGTCAGGAGTTCAAGACCAGCCTGGCCAAGATGGCAAAATCCCATCTCTACTAAAACTACAAAAATTAGCCAGGCGTGGTGGCAGGTGCCTGTAATCCCAGCTACTTGGGAGGCTGAGGCAGGAGAATCACTTGAACCTCGGGCAGCAGAGGTTGCAGTGAGCCGAGAACGCACCACTGCACTCCAGCCTGGGCAACAGAGAGAAACTCAGTCTCAAAAAAAAAAAAAAAAAAAAAAAAAAAAAAAAAAAAAAAAAAAAAAAGCAGGTTCTCATAGCACCTGTTTAGAGGAGAAAAAACCTGGCAGACACCACTTTAGCAAATGATCATGACCTTCATCACCAGTAAAAGACAGGTCAGTATCATAAACCCCACGATAGGATGCTCTGGGAGGGATGCAACACCATTTTGGGGGGATTTAATGTCAAAAATGCATTATCTAGCCTGGGCAACAATCAAGACCCCATCTCTAAAAAATAAAAAACTAGCCAGGTGTGGTGGCATGTACCTGTGGTCCCAGCTACTTGAGAGGCTGAGGCAGGAGGATCACTTGAGCCTGGGAGTTCAAGGCTGCAGTGAGCTATGATCTCACCACTGTACTCCAGCCCAGGCTGGAGACTCTGTCAAAAAAGAAATAATAAAGGGCATTATCTTTGTCCAAACATGGGAAAACAAGACAAACTCAAATTAAGGGACATTCAACAAAGCACCTCTTTGAAAGTAACAAGGTTATGAAAGATAAAGACTGACAAACTGTTCCAGCCCAGAGGAGGACGGGGAGAATAAGAACTGGAAGCGAAGTGGGACCCTGGATTGGATCCTGGGACAGAAAGAGGACAGTAGTGGGAAACTGGTGAAAAACCAAGAAAGAAAGAAAAAAACCTTTAGTTAAGAGTATTATACCCGTGGTAATTTTCTTTTTTGGCGGGGGGGTGAGGGGACGGAGTCTCGCTCTATTACCAGGCTGGAGTGCAGTGGTGTGATCTTGGCTCACTGCAACCTCTGCCTCCCAGGTTCAAGCGATTCTCCTGCCTCAGCCTCCTGAGTAGCTGGGACTACAGGTGCGTGCCACCACACCCGGCTAATTTATGTATTTTTAGTAGAGACGGGGTTTCGCCACGTTGCCCAGGATGGTCTTGATCTCTCGACTTCGTAATCTGCCTGCCTTGGCCTCCCAAAGTGCTGGGATTGCAGGAGTGAGCCACCGCGCCCAGCCAACCAGCGGTAATTTTCTGGGTCTGACAACTGAACCATGGTTATGAAAGCTGTTAATGTCAGAAGCCAGATGAGGGAGATATGGAAACCCAACTACTTTTGTTAACTTTTCCGGAAACTTAATTACCATAAAATAAAGGGTTTGTTTTTTTTTTAATATGAGGGTTTTGTTCCCTACAATGATTATGTTCAAGTCACTCATTTGGTCTTTGGATTTATTTTTTTTGAGACAGAGTCTCGTTCTGTGGCCCAGGCTGGAGTGCAGTGGCATGATCTTGGCTCGCTGCAACATCTGCCTCCTGGGTTCAAGCAATTCTCGTGCCTCAGCCTCCCAAGTAGCTGGGATTACAGGCATGAGCCACCACACCCTGCTAATTTTTGTATTTTTAGTAGAGACAGGGGTTTCACCGTGTTGGCCAGGCTGGTTTCAAACTCCTGACCTCAGGTGATCTGCCCACCTCAGCCTCCCAAAGTGCTGGGATTACAGGCATGAGACACCATACCTGGCCACTCATTTGGTCTTAAGTCATCATATTTCTTTTTTTTAAGAGGTAGGGTCATGCCGGTAGAGTGACACACTGGAAGCATGCTGGGCCCAGAGTTGGGGTCTTGCTCTGTTACCCAGGCTGGAGGGCAATGGTGCGATCATAGCTCACTGCAGCCTCCACCTCCCAGGTTCAAGTGATCCTCCTGCCTCACCCTCCTGAGTAGCTGGGACTACAAGTGAGCACCACCACACCTGGCTAATTTTATATATATATAGAGAGAGAGACAGAATCTTGCTATGTTGTCCAGGCTGGTCTGAAACTCCTGGCCTCAAGAGATCCTCCCACCTTGGCCTCTGAAAGCACTGGGATTATGGGCATGAGCCACTGTGCATGGCCTGTTTGAGTTTGTTTGTTGACTGTTCTCAAACAGGATTGCCTCTGTAGCTGTGCAAAGCAAAGAGCAGCTTCTTGCTCTCCTTGCCTACTCCCGATCCAAAGGCAAGGCTGGCAGTGGATCTGGGGGCCCTGATAATGCTAAGAAGGGCAGGGAGTCTGGACACCTGGGTCAAGGTCCTGACTCTACTGAACACTCAGTTTCATTCATTTGGAGCAAGCTCCTCCCCTTCCTCAGCTGGTTTCAACTCTTCCCCCGACTTTTTTTTTTTTTCTCGGAGTCTCACTCTGTCATCCAGGCTGGAGCGCAGTGGCGTGATCTCGGCTCACTGCAACCTCTCTGCCTCCCAGGCTCAAGCAATTCTCCTGCCTCAGCCTCCCGAGTAGCTGGGATTACAGGTGCCCGCCACCACGCCTGGCTAATTTTTGTATTTTTAGTAGAGACGGGGTTTCACCATATTGGCCAGGCTGGTCTTGAACTCCTGAACTCAAGTGATCCACCCACCTCGGCCTCCCAAAGTGCTGGGATTACAGGTGTGAGCCACCCTACCCAGCCCTCTTTTCTTTTTTTTAAAGGAAAGTGGATCATCTCTGATGGTCTCTGCAACTCTAAGGTTCCGTAAGTGAAGGCATTCAGGACCCTCTAGGGCAGCACTGAGCTCAAGCCCGTAGTTGGAGCCCAGAAAGCTGAAATTTGGCACTGCAAGTCTACAAAACAAATGGGCTATGCAGCAGGCTAGGCAGCACTGGCCCAGAGGGGCTCTAAGCCCATGGTGCACCCCCCTCTGCCCCACCCCCACCAGAGATGGGGTCCCTGGCTGCACCATCCCACAGAAAAATCCCAGGAAGTGAGGTCTTCCTTCACCAGGGAGAGGCACATATCTGAACGAGAACGTTTGCTTCCGTTCCTAAAGAACGAACAAGAAGTCCTTGCTTCCAAGGACTACAGGAGAAAGCAGAAGCACAGCGAGGCTTCCAGTGGGCGCTCACCCTGCGAATGGAGAGCAGGAACCAGGAGAATGTTCTGTAGAAAGTTCTAAAAATGTCACCACTTCCCCCATATAATCACAGTTCCTCCCCGGTGTGTGTCCCTGCTGTGACCTCTAGGAACTGAACCGTACAAGGATCCAGAGGTTCCCAAGATAGGGGCCCCTAGGGGTGGACGGAACCTCAGAGGTTATCAATCGCCCTCACCATCCTCAGAGGACTCGGACCTGCAGAACATTCCCAGATGGGGGCACCAACTGCCCCCTGAAGTGTCCTTCTCTGAGAAGTCCCTATAGTCATGGCCTCAGGCACCCTCCTCCTCTCCCCAACTCCTGGTCCACCTATTAGGCCCTCCCTGGCTTTCCTGTCTGTGACCATCTCCAGGAGATCCCAGACAGAGTGGGAAACTGAGACATGAGGACTCCGAGTTTTCTATGCAGGGCGAGGGGCAAAGCCAGGAGGCCGGAGAGGAAGGAGATCCAAAGCCCCTCTCCAAGTCCACACCCTCTGGGATTGGGGCTGGCAGCCAGTCCCATGAGCTGCAGAGGCTGGAGACGATGCTAGAGGCGTATGCTCCCGCTCAAAGCCGTGTGTGCTGAGCATGGCAAGTCCCCTTCCCGAGCCTCAATTCCTCTACCTGTGAGGATGATTCCCAAAGGCCGCCAGGGCAGTGGTGAGACCCAGGACAAATATCCATGGGGCCAAGGTCTTGGAGGAGCAGAGGGAGGTGAAGCCAGGCCCTAAGGGCCACCAGGCACTTTCCTGTAGGGCCCTAACTACATCCTGAAAACCACAGCAACAATAGAGCAGAAGGCAACCTCAGAAACCGACTAGCTCAAAAGAAGAAGAGGCAGGGCACGGTGGCTCGCACTTGTAATCCCAGTGCTTTGGGAGGCCAAGAGTTTGGGACCAGCCTGGGCAATATAGTGAGACCTGTCTCTACAAAAAATTTAAAAAATTAGCTGGGCACAATGGCACAAGCCTGTAGTCCTGGCCACTCAGGAGGCTGAGGCAGGAGGATCCCTTGAGCCCAGGAGTTTGAGGCTGCAGTGAGCCACGATCACACCACTTCACTCTAGCCTGGGTGAGAGAGTGAGGCCCTGTCTCTTAAAACAAAACAAAACAAAAAACAAAGAAAAAGAAAAGAAAGAAGAAAAAAATAGAGAAGAAAAGAGACCGAGGGCCTATCATAAGTCAGGAGCAAGGCTCCATCTGGGCCCCATGACTCCAATCCCACAAGCCAAAAGACAGGTGGCAGCAGGAGGAAGAGGAAGTGAGTTCTTTTAGAGGCAAGGGCAAAAGCAGCAGCAGCAGCAGCAGCCCACCACAACAGAAAGCCACCAAGAGCTGAGCACCGTTTTGTAGGGCCACTGAGCCATTCAGCACAGAGCAAAACGCCCACAGGCTTCACCTCGCTGAGCTGTGACAGACTGCTGGTCATAACCACCACCCCAAGCCATCCAAGTGCTAAGCAGTGTCACACTCTCTCCATTAAGGGAGACAAGAGCATGCATGACACATTTAGGAAAGATTTCCATCCAACATCATTAAAACACAAGTTTTGGTGCTTAAAGGGATCAACTTCAGCTACCAGGAAATCTGCTGCCACCCAGCAGCTCAGCCCCAGATGACACGCTTTCTTGTATCACGGCCTGTTCCCAGGGGGCACGTGGAAGCTGTGCACGTGAGTTCCAGGAAATTTTTCGATTTCACGCGCTCACATGGTATTTCCAGTGGCTGCCAGTAAAAAGTCGGTTCTCGGGCTTCCCCAGCCCATGGCGCTGGCTCTAGACGGGCCCTGCCTGCCCTGCCTGCCTCCTCACATCCAAGGTAACTTTCACCTGATGCTGTTGACATGCACTTGGCTGTGAGAACCTTGCCGCCTGCTAGGTTAAGAGGTCAGGTATTTACTAAGCCCCGTCCGGCTCTACATCCATCAGAGGAGGGTTAACTGCAGGGGGCCTCACTACAAATCAGGCAGGGGAAAAGCCTGTTTTTCAGCGCGTAGATAGGCTCGTGCAGGTGAATTACACCTCTCCCAGCTCCAAGAAAACCAAAGGAATCAGGATGCACCTACACCTACCCCAGGAGGCAGGCCCCTTTGAGGCTGTTTCCACTAACAGAGCCTGCTGGCCTGGTTCCCTCCTGACTTACAACGTGGGGCAAGCCACAGCATGCCCACCCCAGCACCAAGGGAAGACAGACTGGCCCATCCACCTTCTTTTCTGTAACTTGCCTGGCCCACACCGGTAGGACCCACATCAGCACTTCTGGGGGCCCTCAGGCCAGGGACGGGGACCCCAGAGAAATACTGGGAGAAATGGAAATGGTTTAGGAAAGACCAACGAGGCCTAATACCAGGAGAAAGGAACAAATCCACATTAAATGACTTAACTCCAGAATCCCAGCTCTAGCACTATCTAGAAATTTGCCTCAAAATAATTCCTAAGAACTTAAGAAGCTCCAGGAAGCTGGGTGGAACAGAGCTGACAGAAGTCCCAGCACCTCTAAGAACCCTCCTGGGCCAGAAGATAGAGCACACTGTTCTCTGAAACAGGCTGACCCAGATACTCAGGGAGGGAAGTTGGGGGAGCATCTCCCTGAGCCTGGCTTGCCTATGTCTATGTCCTCAGAGACCCCCGATGACACCTTCCTATACTCCCAACTCCCAGAAAGATCTCAGATGCACGTGCCCCAACTCCTGGCAGAAGATGCCCAGGAAAACTCTGACTCACCCAAAGCCCATCACCCTCCTGTCTACTGGCCTCCTCCTAGCTCATCCCTCAAGAGGCCTTTTGGGCCAGGTGTGGTGGCTCATGCCTATAATCTCAGCACTTTGGAAGGCTGGGGCAAGAGGATTGCTTGAGGCCAAGAATTCAAGACCAGCCTGGACAACATGGCAAGACCTTGCCTCTACGTAAAACTGAAAAATTAGCCGAGTGTGGTGGTGTATACCTGTGGTCCCAGCTACTCAGGAGGCTGAGGCAGGAGGATCACTTGAGCACAGGAGTTCAAGCCTGCAGTGAACCATGATTGCACCACTGTACGCTAGCCTGGGTGACAGAGCAAAATCTTGTCTTTAAAAATAGTAATAAAATAAAATTAAAATGTATTAAAAGAGCCCCCTGCCTTCCCTGGAATGTCAATAACTCCCCATGTGCCCCAGATAGCCCACTCTTGGGGTCTGGGCTGAATCCCAGCTCCGCTACTTGCTGGCTGTGTCGCCAACCTCATGGGCCTGAATGTGCTCTCCTGTAAGTGAAGAACACTGCTCAGCCTGAGAGCATCGTGGGATGAGTGAAGTCACTCACGCAGCCTGCTCAGGAGGGCCTGGCACATGACACGAACCAATGAGCGGGAGGCGCTGTCACTGTGTCTTACACAAGCTGGCAGGGTCCTCGGAAACCCAGTCTGAACAAATACTAGAGGTCCAAGAAGCTGCCAAGGAGGTCTCAACCACCCTGTGAAGTTTCAGCCCTTGACGTGGCTGCGGTGGGCAGGGGTGGGCCCGTGAGCAGGGAGGCAGCAGGATGCCGACCAGGGCCAGTGCAGAGAAAGGAGATGATTTCCGCCCTGGGACCAGGGCGGCCCCAGGCCCGCCCACTCCCTCACCACCCGCACCAGGGCACTCTCAGAAAGCCCTGTCCCAGCTACCACTCTGAATTCTCAAAATGTGCTCCAAGCCCAACATTCTCAATAATGAATGACGAAGCCCCAAGTCAGCCAGTCAGAGGGCTACGGCCAGCCCAGAGCATTCACCTTGGCCAAATCCAGGGAAATCCTGGGGGGGTTCCTCATTTTATCTTCTTTATTTTTTTCCCCCGAGATGGAGTTTCGCTCTTTGTTGCCCAGGCTGGAATGCAGTGGCACGATCTTGGCTCACTGCAACCTCCACCTCCTGGGTTCAAGGGATTCTTTTGCCTCAGCCTTCCAAGTAGCTGGGATTACAGGCGCTGGCCACCATGCCTGGCTAATTTTTTATTTTTAGTAGAGATGGGGTTTCACCATGTTGGCCAGGCTGGTCTTGAACTCCTGACCTCAGGTGATCTGCCCACCTCGGCCTCCCAAAGTGCTGGAACTACAGGCGTGAGCCACTGGGCCCAGCTTTAAGACAGGGTCTCGCTCTGTCACCTAGGGGGCTGAAGTGCAGTGGCGCGATCACAGCTCACTGCTGCCTTGACCTCCTGGTCTCCAGCAATCCTCCTGCCTCAGTCTCCCAAGTAGCTGGGATTACAGGTGTGTACCACCATGCCTGGCTAATTTAAAAAATTTTTTTTTGTGGAGATGGGGTCTCGCTGTGTTGCTCAGGCTGGTCTCTGACTGCTGGGTTCAAATGATCTTCCTGCCTTGGCCTCCCAAAGTGCTGGGATTAAAGGTGTCAGCCTCTGTGCCTGACCAATCTCCTCATTTTAAATGCCACCCGCTCTGGTCTGCACTGGGCCCGTGGTATCATTCTCTCTCTCTCAAGGAGCTGAGCGCTCTACCAGGCACTCTGGGCTGGGCTGCATCATCACGGGGGCCAGGTCACCCGTGCCACCTGCAGCCACTGCCACGTGCTCCACATTCTGCCCTCCCTCACACCGCGCTGACAGCCCCTTGCACTAGACTAGGGCTCAGGAGTAAGGGCTGATACTCTGGTCTCTGGGTCCTTAGGGCCTGGCACAAGGCGGGAGTCAGTGTACAGGCAGTGACCCAGTGTTCTCGGGCACAATGCTCACCATGCAGCCCGCAAGCAGAGGCCACAGGCCTTTAACTCTGCTCCATGTGGAGGCCCTTAATCATCGTGAGTGAAAGGACTGTAGATTCTAACCCGTGTGGTGACCGCCAGGACTCAGGTACAAGGGGTCAGGTAGGCTCTGGACGGCCACGGCACCTCGGCACCCACATGCCACATGCAAATGAGATGCCACGGCTCCCACCCGCTCTTACAGATGAGGAAACTGAGGCACAGGAGGTCAAGTGGCCTGCCAACATCGGGGTGGAGCCGGGATGGGGAAGCAGGCAGTGTGTCCAGGTCAGGACTGTCCGGACACAGGAGGACGCGGGGTGACCTCAGGAAGACCAGGCCCAGGGGAAGCCGGGAAGGCAGGGCGTGGTGAGGCTGGGACAGCACCCCGCTCCGCCCAGCCCCCTTCTGCCCTCTCACCCGCTCTCCAGGTCCACCCTCTGCCCTCCCTGCTGCCTCACCCTGGCTCAGCCTTCCAGCTCCATGCCCTGCCCCATCCCCCCACAGCCACTCTTTTCAATGCCAAGCTGCCAGGTCCTTCCCCGCTTCCCAGGCCTTGCTTGTAAGACCGCCACAAAGCGAATAATCCAGTCTAAACCCATTCCACATGTTCCAGTGTGCTCCTTTAAAATGTCCCTCACGAGGCCAGGCACGGTGGCTCAGGCCTGTAATCCTAGCACTTTGGGAGGCTGAGATGGGAGGATCCCTTGAGGCCAGGAGTTAGAGACCAGCCTGGACAACGTAGAGCGGCACTGTCTCTAGATAAAATTATTAGTCGGGTATGGTGGTAGGCACCTCAGCTACCCCAGAGCCCAGGAATTTGAGGCTGTGGTGAACTATGATCACTCCACTGCACTCCAGCCTGGGCAGCAGAAGCAGACCCCAACTCAAAAAAATAATTAATAAAATGACCCTCATGGAAATCTCCTAAAATCCTTCCACTCCCGAGTCTTGGCATGGCCCACATAACCCTCCTCGCTCAGAGCCCTCTGCCTGCTTTTCCAGCCTCCTCTATTACATACTAAGCTACTTACAGTAGCCCAGCTGTGTCCCGGTAGCTTCATGACTTTGCAAACGCTGACTCCTCTCCCAGGCGACTGTGCCCCACTTTCTAAGTCCTACTCCTCCTTCACAACCCCCCTCAACTACCACCTTCCAGGAGCCTTCCTGACCTTCCCTCTAACCGTCCCCTTTCTGGATGTGGGTAGGAGAGCCTTGTGATTTCTCCCAGCTCAGTATATATCACACTGACAACACCTTGTCGCTGACTCTGCTTTGTCTTTTCCACCAAACAATGCACTCCCAAAAGACAGAGATCTTGTCTGGCACCCAGTAAGGGTTTATGCAACAAAAGAAATGAAAACTGCCAGTTCAAATGCAGAAATCGTGACTTGTGTCTTCTATCCCATAAAGCATGTCTTAAAGTGGAAAGCATCTTCTAAGACTAGTTAGTTAAACAGGAGAAGCAGTGGCAAGACGCCACTGCAATTTATTTGAGACAGGTGGCAATCAACAGTCAACTCCCAGGGCACACGTTTATCCTGCAGACCTCAAATTCCACCCTCCCCAATCCCCACCTTCTCTGCACCAGATAGAGAAGGCAGCAAGGTCAAGTCCCCATGGCTCTCACCTTTTCTCTCTGGAGAGCTGGCACAAACTGTCCCTTCTGGATGAAGACACCAGCTCCTTAGGAGGAATGACTTGTTTGAGTTCCCATCTTGATACAAACCACAAACAACAAAAACCGGGCAAATCTGAAAGGCTTGCTGACTCAGCGACACAAATTCCAAGGCACCTTTGCCAACTAGGAAGAAGATGATCAGGTTTTAAATTAAGAAACAGCAGTTAGTAAAAACAAAGGTACAGATGTTGGATCCGTGTGCTGTGCCTGGGGACTGAAAATCACCAGATTTATTTTCCAATAGCCTGGGTGGAGCAGGAGGTACAACAGTCTTCCTCTACCCACTTAACAATCAAGGAGATGGTTGAAAAAACAACAAAAAGCAAACAAACAAAAAAACCCTGAGCTCTTTTTAAAATTTTTTATTATTATTACTTTTTGGAGATGGAGTCTTGCTCTGTCACCCAAGCTGGAGTGCAGTGGTGTGATCTCGGCTCACTGCAGCCTCCGCCTCCCAGGTTCAAGCTACTCTCCTGCCTCAGCTTCCCGAGTAGCTGGGATTATAGGCTCGAGTCACCACGCCTGGCTCTGAGCCCTTTTCTTAAAAAAAAAAAAAGTTCGTTTTTTTAGTTTCTTTGTTTTTTGTTTTTTGAGACGGGGTCTCCCTCTGTCGCCCATGCTGCAGTGCAGTGGTGTGATCACAGCTCACTGCAGCCTCCAACTCCTGGGCTCAAGCGATCCTCCTGCCTCAGCCTCCCAAGTAGCTGGGACTACAGGCACCCACCAACACGCCCATCTGATTTTTTATAGAGACAGTGATCTCAGGAATCCTCTTCGTTTCCCAGGCTTGTCTCAAATTCCTGGACTCAAATGATCCTTCCACCTCGGCCTCCCAAAGGGCTGGGATTACAGGCATAAGCCACCGTGCCTGGCCTGAGCCCTTTTACAGAAAACTCTAAAAGGACTTCATAAGCCAGTCTGGCAGCTAAGCATCCAGGAAATCAACACACCAGAGAGGGTAAATATTTAAGGTCACAGAGCAACCGAATCAGAGGATTTGCTATCCGGATGGCTTAAGCCCGGATGGTGGCTACCAGAAAGTCTACCTTCTAGAGCGCTAGAGGAGCTAGGAAGGCATGCAGAAATATTCTGAGTTTCTCAAGGGTCCAGGCGTCTGTACACATGCTATTTATTTCCATCGCTGTTGGCGCTTAGAGAAGTGGAGCCAGCTTGGAGGAGGAGGGCAGCTGGCTGAGACAGTCGCGATGAAAGCGCAGCTCCAGAAAAGGGAACCGAGTTCTAAATCTTTGTCGGCACCCCTTACGCACCCCAAAAAGTGACCCAGGGCCCCAGGAACTCCTGGGAAGACCCCCCACAGGAAAGCAGGGAAGCAGAGTTAGGAAGCAAACTCCTCCAAAGTACAACCCCCGGCCCAGTGAGTCCCTTCACCTGGGGGTAGACCTCAGCAGGACCAACCCCTCGTCAGGGAGCCGGTGGCAATCTCGTCACCGCCTCCTCCGGGTACTTTGGAAAGGGGTGCGCTCCTTCCGAGCGACCCGGAACCGCGCCCCTCCGCCTGCGAGCCCCTCAGCCTTCATCCGAACGTCCCCTTTCGCACCCGGCACCCTGTCCCGTCCAAAGCTGTCGGCGCCTCCCAAGTCCCCCAACTCCCGCCCTCAGGACCTTGATCCCGGAGACCGATCCCCCCGACACCCCCGATCTCCTGGGACCCCCGGGTGTCCCCGCCGCCCCGGCCGTCGGCCCCCCTCACACCCACGCCCGCCTCCTTCTGGTCCCAGCTAGGCTCCGGCTCCCCGCGCCACCCCGCGCCCCTGGGACCGCAGCCCTAGCGACGCGCAGGTGGCCTGCCCGCCCTCTCACCGAGGCTGAGGAGGACAAGAGGACGGGGCTGAGGGCACCACCGCGCTCGGGCTGCAGCTCCGGCTCGGCCTGGCCAGGGCTCTGGCTGTTGCTCCGTCTCTCAGGAGAAGGCAGCCGGAGTGAAACTGCGTCGCAGCTTCCGAGCAAGCCGCTGCGCATGCCCGGGGCGTGCGGCCTTCTGGGAAATGTAGTCCCGGTAGGGCCCAAGGGCGGGCAGAAGGCGGGGCTCAGCGGGGAAGGGCTCAACCCAAGGCGCCCCTGCTCCGGTCTATGTTTTCTTCCTTCGCCTGCTCACTCATTGACTTATTCCTTCATTAATTACTGACTTAATTTTAACTAGTTTTTACTAGTACATACATGGTGCCAGTACATACATGTGCTACTGTTTCTCTTTTTCTGTTTTTAAAATTAATTTTATTTTTCTTTTTTGTACAGATGGGGGTTTTGAAATGCTGCAACGTTGCTCAGGCCAATCTCAAACTCCTGGCCTCAAGCGATCCTCTTGCTTCATTCAGCCTCCCAAAGCACTGGGGTTGCAAGTGTGAGCCATCGAGCACAACCTTTTTAAATTTAAATTTTTGTTTTTTTCTTTTCTTTTTTTCTTTCTTTCTTTCCTATTTATTTTTAATATTTATTTATTTATTTAGCTACTGTGTAGTGGGAGTGCGGGAGGGAATAGGTGAATCAGAAATGGTTTCTTGGCTGGGCGCAGTGGCTCATGCCTGTAATTCCTGCACTTTGAGAGGCAGAGGTGGGCGGATCACCTGAGGTCGGGAGTTCCAGACCAGCCTGGCCATCATGGCGAAACCCCGTCTCTACTAAAAATACCAAAAAAAACTAGCCGGGCGTGGTGGCTCGTGCCTGTAATTCCAGCTACTCGGGAGGCTGAGGCAAGAGAATCGCTTGAACCCGGGAGGCAGAGGCTGTAGTGAGCCAAGATCGCGCCATTGCACTCCAGCCTGGGCGACGGAACAGGAATCCTTCTCAAAAGAAAAAAAAAAAAAGAAGAAGAAGAAAAAAGAAAAAGAAAAGGTTTCTCGCCGGGAGCGGTGGCTCACGCCTGTAATCCCAGCACTTTGGGAGGCCGAGGCAGCCAGATCACAAGGTCAAGAGATTGAGACCATCCTGGCCAACATGGTGAAACCCGGTCTCTACTAAAAATACAAAAATTAACTGGGTGTGGAGGCCGGGCGCAGTGGCTCACACCTGTAATCCCAGCACTCTGGGAGGCCGAGGCGGGCGGATCACGAGGGCAGGAGATCGAGACCACGGTGAAACCCCGTCTCTACTAAAAATACAAAAAAAAAAAAAAAAAAAAAAATTAGCCGGGCGTAGTGGCGGGCTCCTGTAGTCCCAGCTACTCGGGAGGCTGAGGCAGGAGAATGGCGTGAACCCGGGAGGCGGAGCTTGCAGTGAGCCGAGATTGTGCCACTGCACTCCAGCCTGGGTGACAGAGCGAGACTCCGTCTCAAAAAAAAAAAATAATAATAATAATAATAATAATAATTAACTAGGTGTGGTGGCGCGTGCCTGTAATCCCAGCTACTTGGAAGACTGAGGCAAGAGAATCACTTGAACCCTGGAGGTGGAGGTTGCACTGAGCCAAGATGGTGCCACTGCACTCCAGCCTGGACGACACAGTGGGAATCTGTCTCAAAAAAAAAAAAAGAAAAGAAAAGAAAGAAAGAAGAAAAGAAAAGGATTTCTTTCCTGGGAAAGCTTTGTATCTAGTTAGAAAGCCCGGCACTTAAACACACAATTACGATATAGTGGGGAAAATGTTTGGAGGACCAAGTACCCCGTTAAAGATACTTACCTGGAATGACATTATCCTAAGGTCATTGATCCTTTATCAGGGATTTTTATTTTCCTTTTTTTTTTTTTTTTTTTTGAGATGAGTTTTGCTCTTGTTGTCCAGGCTGGAGTGAAATGGCACAATCTCGGCTCACTGCAACCTCTGCCTCCCAGGTTCAAGTGATTCTCCTGCCTCACCTCCCGAGTAGCTGGGATTACAGGCATGCACCACCACACTCAGCTAATTTTTGTATATATATATATATTTTTGAGACGGAGTCTTGCTCTGCCGCCCAGGCTGGAGTGCAATGGCACAATCTCAGCTCACTGCAAACTCCGCCTCCCAGGTTCAAGCAATTCTTCTTCCTCAGCCTCCCGAGTAACTGGGATTACAGGCGCATGCCACCATGCCCAGCTAATTTTTGTATTTTAGTAGAGACAGGGTTTCATCATGTTGGCCAGGCTGGTCTTGAACTCCTGACCTCGTGATCTGCCCGCCTCGGTCTCCCAAAGTACTGGGATTACAGACGTGAGCCACCGCATCCGGGCTAATTTTTGTATTTTTAGTAGAGACAGAGTTTCACCATGTCAGCCAGGCTGATCTCAAACTCCTGACCTCAGGCAATCTGCCCACTGCAGCCTTCCAAAGTGCTGGGATTACAGGTGAGGGCCACCGCATCCGGCCAGAGTTCCATTTTTAAAATCTGAAAAGACGGACTATTTTTATTTGGGAAAAATAAAGACTTCTGGTTGTGAAAAGAAGTAAAATAGGACAGTATCAAGAGGGAGAGTGGGGGGCATGGACTTTTGTATTTTAGACAGGAGAGAGAAGAGTGTGCTGACTTCTGAAATTGCAGCAGGATGTCTGCCCTCTGGGAACCTGGAAATGAGGGAAACAGGCTTGGCCACTTGCAAAGTGAACTTTAAACTAATATACATACGTAGCAAAGGGCCAGAGACAAAACAACTGCCTGGTAGGAGGGGGCTGGTTAAATAACCCTGGAACACTAGGTAGCCCTAGAAGGAATGAGGAAGACTCACAGTGGCCTAGATCTATTGTTAAACCAAAAAGGAACTTTGAGCCAGGCAAGGCGGCTCATGCCTATAATCCCAGCACTTTGGGAGGCGGAGGCAGGTGGATCACCTGAGATCAGGAGTTCAAGACCAGTCTGGTCAACATGGTGAAACCCCGTCTCTACTAAAAATACAAAAATTAGCTGGGTGCAGCGGTGTACACCTGTAATCCACCTACTCGGGAGGCTGAGGCAGGAGAATTGCTTGAATCTGGGAGGCAGAGGGTGTAGTGAGCCAAAATTGCACCATTGCACTAGCCTGGGTGACAGACTGAGACTCGGTCTGAAAAAAAGAAAAAAAAGGAATATTCAAAATAGAGGGTAGAGAATATGAGAATATGCACTCATTTGTGTTTTTTAAACAATAGCATACAATAAATGGGCTTACAGACGAAGAAAGTTTCTGGGAAGAGACCCAAGAAGCCCCCAGAAGGTAGGGGGATAAGCTGAAGAATTGTTAAAGATTTTATTTATTTATTTTTTGAGACAGTGTCTCCCAGGCTGGAGTACAGTGGCGTGATCATAGCTCACTGCAGCCTTGACCTCCTGGGTTCAAGTGATCTTCCTGCCTCAGCCTCCTGAGTAGCTGGGACTACAAGTGTGCACCACCATGCCAGGCTGATTTTTGTATTTTTTGTCAAGATAGGGTCTCACCATATTGCCCAAGTTGGTCTCAAACTCCTGGGCTCACGCATTCCTCTTGCCTCAGCCTCCTAAAGTGCTGAGATTACAGGCATGAGCCACCACGGCTGACTGAATTTTTAAAGATTTAGAGAGGGCTGTCAGCTGGGCGCAGTGGCTCATGCCTCTAATCCCAGCACTTTGGGAGGCCAAGGTGGGAGGATCACATAAGGTCGGTAGTTTGGCCAACATGGGGAAACCCCGTCTCCACTAAAAATACAAAAATTAGCCAGGCGTGGTGGCACGCACCTGTAATCCCAGCTACTGGGGAGGCTGAGGGAGGAGAATCTCTTGAACCCAGGGGGCAGAGGTTGCAGTGAGCCGAGATCGTGCCATTGCACTCCAGCCTGGGCAACAGAGTGAGACTCTGTCTTTAAAATAAAATAAAATAAAATAAAATAGGGCTCTCTCCTCTCTGGCAGTACCCCCACTCCCCACAACATACACAGTAGGGCAGTTTGCCACTTGCGTTCTTGCATAAAGGTCCACAGCCTAAGGGGCAGTGGCAGGAGCAGCGGCAGGAAATATTCCTGGCAGGGGTTCTTTGTCTGAAATTTTCCGCCTAGAGATGGTGTCTTTCTTTTTTTTTTTTTTGAACTCCTCAAAGGCTGGGGTTTGTTCAACACACCCAAGGGGCCACCAGTGCTCTGAAGCAACTGAAAATGAATGACGTGGCCCAAGAAAGAATGTGACTGTTGGCCACAAAATGGGGAGTGGTGTTGAGCAAAGAAATTTAAACTCTAATACCCATAATCCCAGCACCTGGCTAGGTCCAAGTGGGAGGATCGCTTGAGCTCAGAAGTTTAAGACCAGCCTGGGTGACAAGACAAGACCCCATCTCTACAAAAAATAAAAAAATTAGCTGGGTGTGGTGGGACACCCCTGTGGTCCCAGCTACTTGGGAGACTGAGGCAGGAGGATCACTTGAACCCAGGGGGTCCAGGCTGCAGTGAGCTATGACGACACCACTGCATTCCAGCCTGGGTGACAGGGTGACATCTTGTCTCTTAAAAAGAAAAGGTCCGGGTGCGGTGTCTCATGCCTGTAATCCTAGCACTTTGGGAGGCCGAGGAGGGCGGATCACAAGGTCAGGAGATCAAGACCATCCTGGCTAACATGGAGAAACCCCGTCTCTACTAAAAATACAAAAATAAAATAAAATAAAATCAGCTGGGCATGGTGGCGGGCGCCTGTAGTCCCAGCTACTCGGGAGGCTGAGGCAGGAGAATGGCGTGAACCCGGGAGGCAGAGCTTGCAGTGAGCCGAGATTGTGCCACTGCACTCCAGCCTGGGCAACAGAGTGAGACTCTGTCTCAAATAAAAACAAAAAATAAAAGGACAACACGTGGGGGTGGGGTATGGGTAGAGGGTATTTGAAAACTGTTAGAACTTTTCAGATGAGTGAACGGCGAGCACACGTACCTTATTTTAGATTTGCCACAAGGGAACCAGTGAAAAGGGTGAGCCTTTTCTTTTGTTTTTGAGATGGAGTTTCACTCTTCTTGCCCAAGCTAGAGTGCAATGGTATGATCCCGGCTCACTGCAACTTCCACCTCCCATATTCAAGTGATTCTCCTGCCTCAGCCTCCCAAGTAGCTGAGACTACAGGCGTGTCCCACCATGCCTGGCTAATTTTTGTATTTTTAGTAGAGATGGGGTTACGCCATGTTGGCCAGGCTGGTCTTGAACTTCTGACCTCAGGTGATCCGCCTGCCTCAGCCTCCCAAAGTGCAAGGATTACAGGCGTGAGTCACCTGCCCAGATGGGCGAGCCCTTTCAAAACATGTTCCAAGGGGCTGGGACTTACATAAGATAATTATTTGGGGAAGACTGGTTTACTCTTCAGGGCTGTAAAGCCATCTTTTTTTTTTTTTTTGAGACAGAGTCTCTCTGTGTCGCCAAGGCTGGAGTGCAGTGGCATGATCTTGGCTCACTGCAACCTCTGCCTCCTAGATTTAAGTGATTCTCCTGCCTCAGCCTCCTGAGTAGCTGGGATTACAGGCGCCCGCCACCACGTCCGGCTAATTTTTTTTTTTTTGTATTTTTAATAGAGATGGGGTTTCACCATGTTGGCTGCAAAGCTATCTTGCTTTTCTTTGTTGTGCAGGTCACACCTGGGTCCTGAGCTGGCGCCATCACTGGAGACGCCAGGTGATGTCCATTCATCAGAAATAATGAGCAAAGCAGCTGTGGCTTCTAATCAGCCCATCCCTCCAGGGTATCAGATGGAGGCCAATTAGTGGACGCACTAGACAACCAAATTCTGCCTTTCCAAGCAAAACATCAGAAAATGTTCTAGCCTTAGCATTGATGCTGGAACCCAGTGTCTTGCTTCTGCTTGGGTTTTCATGATCTTTCCTTGCTCTGGGTGAGCTGGGGGCTGGTTCTAGATCAGAACCTTCAGAGGCACTAAGAAATGCCACCTGGAGTGGAGTTAAAGAAGTTATTATTATTATTATTTTTAACTCCTACTATTGTCAGAGGCAGGCGAACCAGAGCAACTCCATTTTGAATAGGGGCTGGATAAAATGAGGCTGAGACCTATTGGGCTGCATTCCCAGATGGTTAAGGCATTCTAAGTCACAGGATGAGATGGGAGGTTGGCACAAGATACAGGTCATAAAGACCTTGCTGATAAAACAGGTTGCAGTGGTGGCCGGGCGCGGTGGCTCACGCCTGTAATCCCAGCACTTTGGGAGGCTGAGGCGGGCGGATCACAAGGTCAGGAGATCGAGACCATCCTGGCTAACACGGTGAAATCCCGTCTCTACTAAAAATACAAAAAATTAGTTGGATATGGTGGCGGGCGCCTGTAGTCCCAGCTACTCGGGAGGCTGAGGCAGGAGAATGGCGTGAACCCGGGAGGCGGAGCTTGCAGTGAGCCGAGATCGCGTTACTGCACTCCTGCCTGGGTGACAGAGCGAGACTCCGTTTCAAAAAATAAATAAATAAATAAATAAATAAATAAATAAATAAATAAAACAAGTTGCAGTGAAGAAGCCGGTTAAAACCCACCAAGACCAAGATGGCGACGAGAGTGACCTCTGGTCGTCCTCACTGCTACACTCCCACCAGCTTCATGACAGTTTACAAATGCCATGGCAACGTCAGGAAGATACCCTATGTGGTCTAAAAAGGGGAGGCATGAATAATCCACCCCTTGTTTAGCATATCATCAAGAAATAATCATAAAAATGGGTAACCAGCCACCCTCGGGGCTGCTCTGTCTATGGAGTGGTCATTCTTTCATTCCTCTACTGTCTTAATAAACTTGTGTTCACTTTATGGACTCGCCCTGAATTCTTTCTTGCGTGAGATCCAAGAACCCTCACTTGGGGTCTGGGTAGGGACCCCTTTCCTGTAACACTATCATTCTCAAGTTTTTGTTTTTTTTTTTTGAGATGGAGTCTCACTCTGTCACCCAGGCTGGAGTGCAGTGGCACGATCTCGGCTCACTGCAACCTCCGCCCCCCAGGTTCAAGTGATTCTCCTGCCTCAGCCTCCCGAGTAGCTGGGATTACGGGTACGCTGTAATTTTTGTATTTTTAATAGAGACGGGGTTTCACCATCTTGGCCAGGCTGGTCTTGAACTCCTGACCTCATGATCCACCCGCCTTGGCCTCCCAAAGTACTGGGATTACAGGCGTGAGCCACTGCGTCTGGCCCATTCTCAAGTTTTGTTTTGTTTTGTTTTAGAGACAAGGTCTCACTCTGTTGTCCAGGCTAGAGTGCAGTGATATGATCACAGCTCACTGCAGCCTGGAACTCCTGAGCTCAAGCGATCTTCCTACCTCAGCCTCTTAGAGTGCTGGGATTATAGGCTTGAGCCACTGCATTCAAACTCGAGCCCTTTTTCTTTTTTAATCTAAATTTCTTTTGTTTTTCTTTTTGAGTTGGGGTCTTGCTCTGTTGCCCTGGCTAGAGTGCAGTAGCTGGATCATATCTCACTGCAGCCTCCAACTCCTGGGCTCAAGTGATCCTCCCATCTCAGCCTCTGGAGCTGGGAATACAGGCACTCACCACCATGCCTGGCTAATTTTTATATTTTGTTTGGTAGAGATGGAGTTGCACTATGTTGGCCAGGCTGGTCTCTAACTCTTGGGCTCAAGAGATCCCTCCACCTCAGCCTCCCAAAGTGCTGGAATCACAGGTGTGAGCCACCGCACCCAGCCCAAATTGATTGTGTTTTTTTTTTTTATTTCACTTTTCCCCCTGTGATACAGCCCCAGGAGATCCCCAAATAAATTCTTAAAACAGTCTTATGACTCTAATGTCAGAAATCCTATCTATAGGAACAATGGTATGCAATGGTCAGGAACTAGTGCCACCTGACTTTTAGCAACAAGGAAGTGGGCCAAAATGCAGCCTGATTAATGCTTAATTATAACTCTATTTCTGTCCAGAACCCAGCATGCAGTTCTTGTCGCTCCTGTGGGGATAGTTTCATTCTCATTGTAAATGAATATTCTGGTGTGTTGCTTTGGGATATATAAGTTGTTCAAGAAAAGGGATCAAGCCTGGTGCGGTGGCTTATGCCTGTAATCCCAACACTTTGGGAGGCTGAGGTGGGTGGATCACCTGACGTCAGGAGTTTCAGACCAGCCTGGCCAACAGGGCAAAACCCCCATCTCTACAAAAAAATACAAAAATTAGCTGGCTGTGATGGTACGCAACTGTAATCCCAGCTACTCAGCAGGCTGAGGCAGGAGAATCTCTCAAAACCTGGGAGGCGGAGGTTGCAGTGAGCCAAGATCGCGCCATTTACACTCCGGCATGGCTGACAGAGCGAGAATCCGCCTCCAGAAAAAAAAAAAGAGAGAGAGAGAGAAAGAAAAGCAAAGCACGCTTGGTGACCGTGCTAGGTTTTTTGAGATAAGTTTTTTGTTAAATAAGAGCAATTTTGTTTAAGTTGGGGGTTATTTAAAGATTGTTTCAAAATATGGATTTAGGAAGGAAATAGAAACAAGGTGGGAAGAAGGCCAGTAAGTAGGAGAGATGTGAAAAAAAGTTATAAGTATGAGGATGTATTTTTGGTAAAGAAAGTTGAAAAAAGAGTAATTTTTCATTTTGCATAAGAGAGGACTTTGGTCAAAATCAAAAGGAAAGGAAAGTAAATTTCTGTCCTAAAGTAGATTGCTAATATAAAAAAAGAAGTATAGGACAAAATCAAAGATTTAAGGAAGTGTAGAAGTTGTGGAAGATTAATCTCATGAAAGGAATTTGGTGTGTGATTAAGGTGGCCGAAATTAGAAGGGGATTATTTATAAGATTTTTCGGCCAGGTGTGGTGGCTCATGCCTGCAATCCCAGCACTTTGGGAGGCTGAGGCGAGCTGATCACCTGAGGTCAGGAGTTTGAGACCAGCCTGCTCAACATGGCGAAACCACATCTCTACTAAAAATACAAAAAGTTAGCTGGGCATGGTGATAGGCGCCTGTAATCCCAGCTACTCACAAGGCTGAGGCAGGAGAATCGCTTGAATCCAGGAGGTGGAGGTTGCAGTGAGCCGAGATCATGCCACTGCACACCAGCCTGGGTGACAAGAGGGAAACTCTATCTCAAAAAAAAAAAAAAGCCATAAATATTTATAAGATTTTCTAAAAATTGAACTTTCTTTTCCTTTATTTATTTTATTTATTTACTTTTTCTGAGATAGTTTCACTCTGTCACCCAGGCTGGAGTGAAGTGGCTCGATCTCGACTCACTGCAACTTCCACCTCCCTGGTTCAAGCGATTCTCCTGCCTCGGCCTCCTGAGTAGCTGGGATCACAGATGTGTGCCACCACACCCGGCTAATTTTTGTATTTTTAGTAGAGACGGGGGTCTCACCATGTTGGTCAGGCTGGTCTCGAACTCCTGACCTTGTGATCTGCCCGCCTCAGCCTCCCAAAGTGCTGGGATTACAGGCCTGAGCCACTGCGCCCGGCCTAAAATTGAAGCTTTTTTTGAGGCAGGGTCTCACTCTGTCACCCAGGCTGGAGTGCAGTGGCATGATCATAACTCACTGTAGCTTTAATCTCCTGGGCTCAAGTGATTCTCCCACTTCAGCCTCCCAAGTAGACAGGACTACAGGTGTGCACCACCACACCTGGCTAATTTTTACTTTCAGTAGCGGTGAGTTCTTCCCATGTTGCCTAGGCTAAAAACTGAGCATTAATATCAAAAGCACACTGATGGATACAAGGCCGCAATTTGGGCCCCTATTTTGCAACAACAGAGTTTTTGTGGACCATTGATCTACCCTTTACAAGAAAATTGTAAAAGATTTTTCTTTACCTTTAAGGTAACTGGCCTAGGAAACAGAGAATCTGTTTCATCAGGAATATTGGCCAGGGCTGGGCGCGGTGGCTCACGCCTGTAATCCCAGCACTTTGGGAGGCTGAGGCAGGCAGATCATGAGGTCAGGAGATCGAGATCATCCTGGCAAACACGGTGAAACCCTGTCTCTATTAAAAATACAAAAAAACTAGCTGGGCATGGTGGCAGGCGCCTGTAGTCCCAGCTACTCGGGAGGCTGAGGCAGGAGAATGGCGTGAACCCGGGGGGTGGAGCTTGCAGTGAGCTGAGATCGTGCCACTGCACTCCAGCCTGGGTGACAGAGCGAGACTCTGTCTCAAAAAAAAAAAAAAAATTGACCAGGCACGGTGGCTCACGCCTGTAATCCCAGCACTTTGGGAGGCCAAGACAGTCAGATCACCTGACATCAAGAGTTCAAGACCAGCCTGGCCAACATGGTGAAACTCTGTCTCTCCTTAAAATACAAAAATTAGCTGGTGTGGTGGCGAGCACCTGTAATCCCAGCTACTTGGGAGGCTGAGGCAGGAGAATTGCTTGAACCCGGGAGGCAGAGGTTGCAGTGAGCTGAGATCACACCACTGCACTCCAGCATGAGCAGCAGAGCAAGACTCCCTCTCAAAAAAAAAAGAGTATTTATTGTGTTTTGTGTCTTTCAAATATTTTCTCACTTTGGTTTTATTTCACAGTGACTTGTGATCCTACTTTGATCAAGCGTTTTAAAACTTTGATATTTGACAAACTTTTCAAAAATCAAAATTAAGGCAGACACAGTGGCGCACACCTGAATTCCCAACACTTTGGGAGGCTGAGGCAGGAGGATTGCTTGAGCCCAGGAGTTTGAGACCCACCTGGGCCACATAACAAGATCCCATCTCTACAAAAAATAAACAAAATTAGCTGGACGTGGTGGCCCATGCCTGTAGACCCAGCTACTCTGGAGGCTAAGATGGGACAATCACTTGCTTCAAGAGTTTGAGAGTGCAGTGAGATATGATTGTGTCCATGCACTCCAGCCAGGGTGACAGAGTAAGACCCTATCTCAAAAAAAAAAAAAAAAAAAAAAATCAAAATTAAGTATTTTTGACCTCAAACTAACTTTAGGATGTTCCAGAGGACCCCTGAACCTCTCAAAGGATCTGCAAAAAAAGAAATATTAAACCAATTGGGCTTATCTGATATATTAAATTATATGAGGCTGGGCACAGTGGCTAATGCCTGTAATCCCAAGGGACCCCAAGGCAGGAGGATTGCTTGAGCCCAGGAGTTTGAGACCAGTCTGGGCAAAATATCGAGACTCCTGTATCTACAAAAAAAATTTTAATTTTTTTTTTTTTTTTTTTTTGAGACGGAGTCTGGCTCTTATGGGCCAGGCTGGAGTGCAGTGGCGCCATCTCGGCTCACTGCAAGCTCCGCCTCCCAGGTTCAAGTGATTCTCCTGCTTCAGCCTCCTGAGTAGATGGGATTACAGGCGCCGGCCACCCTGCCTGGCTAATTTTTTTTTTTTTTTTTTTTTTTTTTTGAAACGGAGTCTCGCTGTGTCTCCCAGGTTGGAGTGCAGTGGCGCGATCTCGGCTCACTGCAAGCTCCGCCTCCCAGGTTCATGCCATTCTCCTGCCTCAGCCTCCCAAGTAGCTGGGACTACAGGCGCCCGCCAACACGCCCGGCTAATTTTTTGTATTTTTAGTAGAAACGGGGTTTCACCGTGTTAGCCAAGATGGTCTCGATCTCCTGACCTCGTGATCCGCCCGTCTCGGCCTCCCAAAGTGCTAGGATTACAGGCGTGAGCCACCGCGCCCGGCCAATTTTTGTACTTTTAGTAGAGACTGGGTTTCACCATGTTGGCCAGGCTGGTCTTGAAGTCCTGACCTCAGGTGATCCACCCACCTCGACCTCCCAAAGTGCTGGGATTACAGGAATGAGCCACTGCACCCGGCCAAAAAATTTAAAAATTTTAAAAATAAAATAAAAAATAAGGCCAGGCACGTTGTCTGATGCCTGTAATCCCAGCTCTTTGGGAGGCCGAGGCAGGCGGATCACGAGGTCAGGAGTTTGAGACCATCCTGTCTAACACGGTGAAACCCCATCTCTACTAAAAAATACAAAAAATTAGCTGGGCGTGGTGGCAGGCGCCTGTAGTCCCAGCTACTCTGGAGGCTGAGGCAGGAGAATGGCATGAACCTGGGAGGCGGAGCTTGCAGTGAGCCGAGATTGCGCCACTGTACTCCAGCCTGGGTGACAGAGCGAGACTCCGTCTCAAAAAAAAAAAAAAAAAGAAATACATAAAATAAATTATAAGAGAAGGATTGGCAAAATAAGAAATATTTCACCTTGAGGTATATTTATATGGATATCTTATTAATATACTGAAAAATGGTATAACATATTTAAAAATCTGATGTGTCTTGGTATAAATGGTATCAGTCAATTTTGGTTCAGAAATAACATTCTTGTCAATTATGTCGTCATTACCATGGACTCAGACCAGGTTTTGGCCATGGTCACTTGAAGTCTTCATGTCCACACTTAATTGCTTTAGTCTAATGTCTTTCTGAAAGCTTCTTGCAGGCAATTATAATCCCAGAGAGTTATGTCTTCAAGGAGCTTCATGGAAAGAATGAAGTCTGACAAGTACGGGTTTCTAATAACTTTGAGTTCACACTATTGAACTAAATTTCCAAAACTCGGCCAGGCACAGTGGCTCAAGCCTGTAATCCCAGCACTCTGAGAGGCCGAGGTGGGCAGATCACCTGAGGTCGGGAGTTGGAGACCAGCCTGACCAACATGGAGAAAACCTGTCTCTACTAAAAAAAAAAAAACACAAAAAAATTAGCTGGGTGTGGTAGCATATGCCTGTAATCCCAGCTACTCAGGAGTCTGAGGCAGGAGAATCGCTTAAACCCGGGAGGCGGAGGTTGCAGTGAGCTGAGATTCTGTCGTTGCACTCCAGCCTGGGCAACAAGAGTGAAACTCTGTCAAAAAAAAAAAAAAAAAAAAAAATCCAAAACTCGAATGAAGAAACTGATGGGTTTGTGAAATTGCTAATACAGATCACAGCAAGAATTAATTACAAGACTGAACGAACTGATGAAAAATAATTATTAATCTTTTTTTTTTTTTTTTTTTTTTGAGATAGAACCTCACTCTGTCGCCCAGGCTGGAGTGCAATGGCGTGATCTCGGCTCACTACAACCTCTGCCTGCCAGGTTCAAGAGATTCCTTTGCCTCAACCTCCCAAGTAGCTGGGATTACAGGCGCCCACCACCATGCCCGGTTCGTTTTTTTTTTTGTTTTTTTTTTTTGAGACAGAGTTTCATTCTTGTTGCCCAGGTTGGAGTGCAATGGCGAGATCTTGGCTCACTGCAACCTCTGCCTCCCAGGTTCAAGCAATTCTCCTGCCTCAGCCTCCCTAGTAGCTGGGATTACAGGCATGTGCCACCACGCATGGCTAATTTTATATTTTCAGTAGAGACAGGGTTTCTACATGTTGGTCAGGCTGGTCTCGAACTCCCGACTTCAGGTGATCTGCTTGCCTCGGCCTCCCAAAGTGCTGGGATGCTGGGATTACAGGTGTGAGCCACTGCGCCCGGCCTCATTTTTGTATTTTTAGTAGAGATGGGGGTTTCACCATGTTGGCCAGGCTGGTCTCGAACTCTGACCTCAGGTGATCCGCCTGCCTAGGCCTCCCAAAGTGCTGGGATTACAGGTGTGAGCCACCAAACCGGGCCTGAATCTTTTTTTTTTTTTTTTTATGGCAGGGTCTGGGCTCCGTCACCCAGGCTGAAGTGCAGTGGTGTGATTGAATTCCTGAGCTCAATTGACCCTCCCACCTCAGCCTCCCAAAATACTGTGATTACAGGTGCAAGCCACTAGACCCAGCTGAATTATGGATTTTTAAGGCTGCTTTATGTCACATTACTAACAAGGATATTTTCTTAACAGCATGGATTGAGTAGGAGGGGTAGAGGGAGATGGCAATGAAAAAAGGAACTTGATTGCTTCTGTTTGAAATAACTATCTGATTAAAACAACAGCAACAATAACAACACCAACAAAGAGGAAAATATACTCTACCACCAAAAAAAAAAAAAACACAACAATTTTCACTTTGGATGGACCATTTCCTTTGAAATGAAAAGAAAAAATGAAGCAGTTACACCATGGGTGTCCCTAGCACAAGATGTATCCAACCTATAACTTCTGATTACTCAGAAATTCACAGAAAGTAAATTCAGATAGGATTAAGAAAGCCCCTAGGGACTAACAAGTGGAAGAATATTTATTTGTTTGCACCAAATAGTTGACTGAATACTGAATAACTATTAGCTTAAATTGCAATAAACTCAGTTATTTAACTGAGATCTAACAGTTTGCATTTTTCTTTTTTTTCTCCTAAGCAGCCTCTGAATAACATCTCTAGAGTATCTCACGAACAGAATGACTATGATCTTCATAACTGAATAGCAGCTAGCAGGATTGTTCAGCAATTTTCTAATTTTTTTTTGTTTGTTTTCTAAGATGACACTTGTTAGAATTTAGGAATAGACACTCACAGAGATATTTTTCCCCTTTTGGAAAAGAGTAAAAGGTTGCTTTATCTAGAAACATGCATGTATTTTATGATGAAGGGATAAAGTTTGAAACAGAAGACCAGGTTCTGACTCAGAATTTTGTTTCCTAATCACTGGTTAATCTCCACCTGCTCCTTTTTCCACATCCTTTGGTAGCAAATATGTTGATATTAAGGTTTATCAAGTTACATCAATTGACACATTTAATTTTGTTTTCTGTTGTTTCATGTAGACTACCCCATTAGAGAATACATTTGTAGCCAGAAAACCACCTTGGACTTTGAGGGAGCAATTCCTCCCTAAAAGGGGAGCGATGGTCAGGGCCTTCTGGAATTACTCCTACAAGAATAGGAGCAGGGAAAGAGGATATATTTTGGAGAGGAAGTGGGATATAAAGAGGATATTAGTGCACAAGGATTTAGGATATTAGCTTAAGTAGAGTAAGAAGGACAGAGTTAACAACCCCAATGGGATGAAATGGCTATAATTATTTCTTTGTGTTTCTAGGTACATCTGGAGAAATCATTTGTAATATTAATCTAGAATTGTTTTCTCCCTGAATCTCTGATTCTCTTCCTCTCATTCAACTCAGGGAAGGGGTGTTAAAAAGCAGAAAGAACAAATGGCACTCCGATATTTCTGGCTTTTTATTAG
This sequence comes from Pan paniscus, assembly GCF_029289425.2. Taxonomy (NCBI): domain Eukaryota; kingdom Metazoa; phylum Chordata; class Mammalia; order Primates; family Hominidae; genus Pan; species Pan paniscus. The sequence goes on from NC_073255.2 coordinate 93,098,444, forward strand.
TTAGTTTATCTGTCCTTTAAAAGCCCCACAGAGAAGAGAGAATTGGCAGGCTGGACAGAGTCTCTTGGCCAGAAGCAGTAGGGAGAGCTGGACTAAAGCCTGTAAGACTAGAGAGATGTGTCTCCACTTGCAAGGAGAAAGCAAGATAGTTTGTAAAAGTCCCTGTGTGGTAGAGACCAAGGCCTCAGTCAACAGAAGTAAGGTTGAGTGGTGGAAAACCCCTGAGAGGAAATGACTGTATGGGGTATTTGAGAAGGTGGTTTCCATGGACAAACTCAGAGAAAGGTTTTATGTCCCAAGTGTGCCTGGCAGGAGTGAGCCAGCATGCCAGAGGGGCCGTGTGGAGAAAGACAGAGGGTGTCTCAGTAGCTGTCTGTGTGTGGACAGATGCTTAAGGATAAGAGAGATCCCACTCCTTAATCCCAAGGCACTCTCTGAGAACCCACTAAGGGACAGAAAATCATGAATGGGACTGAGTTTAAGTTTCCCACTACTTATGCGAGAAAGGCGGCTCTTACAACAAAAAATAAAGTTTTATAATGTAAAGACTGTAGATTTCTTGCTCACCTGAATTTGTGGGCTGAGATTCATACCTGTAAATAGAGTTAAAAAGAACAACCAGTGTGATATTGACATGATGGCTCAAGAGATGGGGATAAGAAGCAAAAGAAGGGAAGGAAAAAGAGCACTACTCATACGAAGTGACAGGTGCTTGAACCATTCTGTCCTGCTGCCTGGAACTAAGAACACCCTGAGTTGACTGTGTAGGAGACTGAAAGGACTGAGAACTTACTGCTTCAGTGTGCTTCCTTGAAGAACAGCTGGAAAGCATCTAGAGCAGTGAGATGACCATAGCAGGAGACCAATATTGACTAATAGACCGTGGGGCCACATTCCATTGTCCACCATGCTGCAACAAGACCCAATGGAAGTGCTTACTTGAGATACTGGGTCTTTGCAGGCTTGAGTGTGGAAGTTTGTAAGGTTCTTGTTTTGGTTTGTGAAACCCTCATGATTATGAACAGTCCAGAGGAGTGAAGAGCCTGAAGAAGGAGAAACTGGACTTCTTGCTTATAAGGCAGGTAGATCTGTTCCACATTGCAGTGCTGGTTCTCTGAATAGCAGGGCATTTATTTAGGCCAGTTGGTCTTTAATTATTTAATATAGCAGATACATAGTCAGTTCAGGTTGAGGATATCTGATTTATTGGGCAAAGTAGATTTTTAAGAGGGCTAGGTTGGAGTTCCACACTCCAACTTTTAGGAATCATGTAATTTCTGGCATGATCTTTCTGACTGTTTCCTGATTTGTTAAATGGAGATTACTGCATTGCATAGTGATACAAAGGTGGAACCATGAGTACAAGTTGAAATCTTAATCTCCAAGGAAGTATTATGGAAGTACAGGAGGAATCATTAATTCTTCCTCAGAAATGGAATCAGAGTGACCTTTGACATTGGGATTAAAGATTGAGTAGAATATCACTGGAACAACAACAATGAGAGTTCCTACACAAGTAACAGTTTATGCACAACAATAGTGTATATGTGAGGCTGTGTGGTATGTGCATAAAATCAGTCCTGCATCAATGCCTACCCATGTCATTCTGGCATTCTGCTAGAATCACCTGTAACTCTCTACCTGAGACTTTCTGTTTATTGGGCAGGCTGGAAATGGTAAGTGATGAATGTATACAGTAGCAGTTCTTGGCCAGTGGCAAATGGATTGGAGAATACACACTCTACCTTCCTTGCCCTTGGAGGCAGGAGGGGTTGGGGTTGGATAATAAGGAAGAGTGTTCCTCATTATCTTTTAGGACTCCCCAATGAGATTGAACTCAGTTGCCCTACCTCTAACACCTGCTTGACAAGGCACAAATTATTGGTTCTCTTTCCTTCTCTTTATCTCTCTCCAGACATTTGTTCTTTCCCGGGATCATTTCCCAAATAATATAGCACCGGTACTCAAATCTTTGTCTCAGAATCTGCTTCTGGGGAAACTAACTTAAGACAGAGACATTTGTTGGTCATATAAGGCACAAGGAGAGTCTAGGCAAGAGCTGGTCGGGGAGCTGTTATTTAAAGGTAGTAGTGAAGTCCAGTAGGACATGCTGAGCATTTAGATAATACAGAAAATCAGGAGCCATTAAAAATCTAAACAGAGGGGAAACTGGGAGGAAAGCAAAAGCATATCCACTTTTTAGAAAGCAAGCACAACTAGCTTTATAATGAAATAGGTTGGAGAAGGTAGAGAAGGCATTCTATTGGTGACAATGAAAGAGACAAAAGTAATATTTTGATGAGTAATAATGAAAGCTAAATTTGTGTAGTAATAGAGAATTCGCAGAGAATCTGTAGGACTAGGCAAATAATAGGGTAAGAATTTCAAAGGGAGGAGAGTGTACAGCCATTGATGAAGCCAACATTTTTGACCTTAACAAATGGGTAGGTGGTGAAGCAATCAACACAGATAAGTAAGAATGGGAGAATGAAATGCTGAATTTGCAGTGCTTATGGAGGATTCAGATGGCACCATCTAAACTTGTCATTTAACAGTTGTTGAACTTATTTTGAACCGGGCAATGACTATCTGGCTAGGTCCTAGTGCTGAGAAGTCACAGTTTCTGCTCTTATGCACCTTAACTGAGTAGCAGAAATGTTGTAAATGTGATATAAATAAGAAGACTATTTACACATAGGTGTTGGTTAAAACTGCAGGAGTTGATTTTTTTATTAGTAGAGAAATATTCTACCGTATTGCTAAGGCAATGTCTGAACTTGGTGGAATTTCTTTTAATAGGCAAATAGTGCTTTGAAAGAATAGACTGCAATATTGTAGCCCTGAAAGTTTTAACATTAATTAAAAAAAAAAAAGAAAATGGAAAAAGAGGAAGTGCATAGTCAAAAGAATTAGAATTCCCCTGTTTAAGTTGATGTAGAATAATAAAAATCATGGGGCATTGAATGTGGCCTTATTATGTATTAATGGTCTTCTCTGCTAGTGTTAGTAGATCTTCAGTGGCAGAAAAAGTAAAAAGAAATATATTTTCTTCTCTTGATGCTATTTGCCTAGTTTGTAAATAATAATATTTGTTTGACTTCTTGGAAAGGAAACAACTGAATTGTGTTTTGAAACTCAGGGAAAAAGACTCAAAAGTATATTCCGTGCATTGCCTAATTCTTTTAAAAACAATGTTTCAATACAATTTAGTATTTCAATAATATTTTTTTCCTAAAGGAAGGTAGTATAGAATCCTGATGTGATAAGCACCTAACTTTTTCAGCTTGTTGTATAGGTCTTCTGGGCATTTATTTGTTTAATTGAAATAATGCTATTTTTGAATCATTTAATATCATCTTGACTGCCTGGGCTTTTTGTGTCCCAGTCTAAAATAATTCAAGAGATATAGGACATCTGCCTTGTAAATTGCATCATCTTTTATATCTTTTACCATTGGGCAGTAGTTTTTAAAATTATTGAAACTATCTTCAATTATTCATTTCTAATATTGCGTATACTTTAAAACCTAACTCACAACCAAATGATCTCTTTTGGGATATTTTCATCCATTGTGACAATAATACATATTTGACATTTCCTCGATTTATAATTATTGTTATTTTTTCATTTATTTCTTTAGTCAATCAATTAATTACTTAGTAAGTATTTATAGAGCTTCTAAAGCTCAAGCCTGCCGGGGGAATCATTCACATGGGAACAAAAACTCTGATTTACCCACATTTTCAATAAATCCTTCATCAGATTGCTGGTTCCTTGCCTGTGGTGAGCAGGCGTTGCTATAATGAAGTCCCAGAACAGTTTAGACTGGCAAAGGAACACTTTTCAAAGAACCTCGTGGGGCTTCACACTCAGCAGCTGGGGGAACTTGTAGGAATTGAGACCTTAGTAGATTTGTCTATTCTCTGCGTTGCTGTTTCTTCTACGAGGATAAAAATCTAAACCTTACTCACGTTAAAGAGATTCGTGTCTTTTTTTTTTTTTTGAGTTGGAGTCTCACTCTGTCACCCAGTCTGGAGTGCAGTGGCATGATCTTGGCTCACTGCAACCTCTGCCTCCTGGGTTCAAGCAATTCTCCTGCCTCAGCCTCCCCAGTAGCTGGGAGTACAGGTGCCTGTCACCATGCCCAGCTATTTTTTTTTTTTGTATTTTTACTAGAGACGGGGTTTCACTGTGTTAGCCAGGATGGTCTCGATCTCCTGACCTCATGATCTGCCCACCTCAGCCTCCTGAAGTGTTGGGATTATAGGTGTGGGCCACCGCGACCAGCTGAGATTCATATCTTTTATCTCGTGGTGCCTTTCTCAGAATCACATCCTCATCAGCCACTTGACAACACATGCTCAGGTTTTGCCAAAACACCATGTAAGTACTGGAAATACAATAGTATGGCAGACTGCAATAACCTCTCAGGAACCAGGAGCATGCAAGATTGCGGTGCTTCTCCCCCTTTTGGTGTCAGGACCTCTTTTTTTTTTTTTTTTTTTTTTGAGACGGAGTCTCGCTGTGTCTCCCAGGTTGGAGTGCAGTGGCGCGATCTCGGCTCACTGCAAGCTCCGCCTCCCGGGTTCACGCCATTCTCCTGCCTCAGCCTCCCGAGTAGCTGGGACTACAGGCGCCCGCCAACACGCCCGGCTAATTTTTTGTAATTTTAGTAGAAACGGGGTTTCACCGTGTTAGCCAAGATGGTCTCGATCTCCTGACCTCGTGATCCGCCCGTCTCGGCCTCCCAAAGTGCTAGGATTACAGGCGTGAGCCACCGCGCCCGGCCAGGACCTCTTTATAGTCTTAAGATATCATTGAAGACCCCAAACAACTTTTACTGATATGGGTTATATTCATATTTACTGTGTTGAAAAATAAAGCTAAGTACTTTTTGAAACTGTATTCATTGCTTAATTTATTAAAACAACAATAGTAATCCCATTACAAGTTAGGCCTTTGTAGGTGAGGCATGTAGGTGATGCTGTGTCCATTTAATTCATTTATGTCATTCAACAAAAATTGAGCATTCTACTCTGTGGTTTGCATTGAACATATAACAACAATTTTATGTTGTTCTATGCACTGGGTATACAACAACATTAACATTTAACCTATGTTTTGGTTATGTTGCAATAAAACTGTCCTGTCCTATGTGCTGATAACAACAATAATGCTACTCTCTGCAAAGCATATACAACACTACTATACTATTGTATGCACTGAGTACACATCAACAATACCACCCTGTTTGGTGTACTGGGTATACAGAAATTATTGGGCAGATGCCCTCTTGAAGTCCTTACATTTGATCCTTATAGATGGATCACAGGTGAAAGTTCAAGATGCTATTTTAAGAGTGAAAATACAAGAGAATCAAATTTGACCCACCTAGACTTGAAATGAAGATACTGATTTCCACAATGTCTATGTAGTTTGAGACAAAGAAACATCCAGAAGAGATTGGAAAAAAGAGAAAGAACTGTAGAGAAATCCTTCTAACCTACGAATTAGGGAAGGTGGGTAGTTGGTGAATAAAAAAAAAAGGAAGAAGAAAAATAAAGGGAAGGAAAAGAAAGGGAAAGAAAAGAAAGAGAAAACCACAAAACTGTGAGTGAAAAATGATAGGAAATTAAAAATATACATCATAAAAATTTTATTTTATCTTAAATACATAAATGCACATTGAAGCACATGGAGGCACTGCTTTCTATTTTATTTTTTTAAAAGATAGGGTCTCGCTCTGTTGCCTGGATTGAAGTGTACTGGCACAATCATAGCTCACAACAACCTCAAACTCCTGCGGTCAAGGGATCCTCCTGCCTCAGCCTCCCTAGTAGCTAGGATTACAGGCAAGTGACACCATGCCCAGCTCTTTCTTTTTCTGTTTTTTCCTTTTCTTTTCTATTTTTTTTTCTTTTCTTTCTTATTGTAGAGACGGGTCTTGCTGTGTTGCCTGGGCCGGTCTTGAGTTCCTAAGCAATCCTCCTGCCTCAGCCTCCCAAAGTGCTGGGATAACAGGCATGAATCATCACACTCAGCCTGCTTTCTTGATATGTAGTCTGGGTATTTTGATCTGATTGTTCAGATACTTGGAGTTCCACATTGTCTGCTTTATATGAACCATGTACATCATCACGCTGATAATTTGCAGATTTGATTCTATTAAAGTAGAACAAGAATTTAGACACTTGCGAAAGCAAAAACAGTCTTGGTACAGAATTCTTCCAGATTTTTATCATTTTTTCAATTATCTTACAATTTCCTCATCTGCAACAATTCAGTAGCACCTTTTGGGGGAGTAAGAAAAGGGAAAGTCTTTCTGCTTTTATTTCTACTCCTTACAAGTGTTTCCAAAGCATTCATTTAAGTATCTGTAGAAAACACAACCTCATTTTCATTTTGTTTTTTTTTTTACTAGCTAAAATTTAACATTTCCTTCATTTATGAATATAGGCAAGAAACTATGGTGCTATTAGCAGTACCAGTGACTTTATTCACAATGGAAATTACAGATACATTCGTATCACATTAGAGTTATTACAGACATCTTGAAATATCATTCTAGACATCAGTACTTCAAAATTATGGTCGTTATTAGAACCACTACCAGATGTTGTCAATTAATGGATAACAAAGTATGTATATTACTATTAGCTACAAATTTGTTTTATAATTTTAAAAATGTTCTGATAAAATAATTTACTACATTTGTAGTTTATTGATTTTATTCTGTACATTTAAAAATACTAATCTGTGAAGGGGTTCATAGGCTTCGACAGACTGCCAAAGAAGTCCATGGCACAAAAAGTTATGAACCCTTTATCAATGACTATTCCAAAGAATGTTGATTTTGTTCCTGGGGATGTCAGAGACTGATCTCTCCAGTGACTATAAAGTATCATTTTACAGTCACATTCATTTATCATCACATTCATTTATCAAATAATTTGATAAATACTTGGTGAGTTTCCACTGCAAGTTAGATACTGAACTATGTCCTTGGGATGCATCAGTGAACCAAACAAAAATCTCAACCTTTGTGGAGTTTACATACTGGCGGGGAAGGCAGATGATAACACAAAAGATACATAGATTATGTAATAGGTCCAAAGCTAGAAAGGAAAGGTGCCAGGAAGGCTTTTGTTGCCATTTTAAAGGTGGGGTGCCAGGAAGGATTTTGCTGCCATTTTAAATTGAGTGGTCAGAGCAGGTCTCATGTACAGACTTGCCTATATAGGTCAGCAAGCCCGGAAGTCTCCAGATGGAATTTCCCAGGCAAAGGAAACAACTCAAAGCTCAGAGGAGGGATCATGTTTACTATGTTCAAGAAATAGCCAGAAAGACTGCGTGGCTGGAGCAGAGTAGGATGAGGAAGAAAAGAAGAAGGGAAGATCAGAGAACTAATGGAGGGAGGAGGAGAGTACACAGAGGTCTTTAAAGGCCATATAAGAACTTGGACTTTTACTCTGAGGTAGGCGAAGAATTTAGACACTTGTATTTCTTTTTGGGAAAGAAATGCCGTGATCTGACTTATGTTTCAAAAGGATCACTTATACTTCTTTGTGGGCAATAGAATGGAAGGAGGCAAGGGTGGGAACAGGAAAACAGTTATAAGACGATTGCTAAAATGTAGCAAGTCTGACGAAAGTGATAGCCATGGAGGCGGTGAGGAGTAATTGGTCTCTGAATTATGTTTAGGGTAAACACAGGAAGACTTCCTGGTGAATCGGATGTGCAGTGGGAGTAATAAAGAGAGGAAACAAGGGTGACTCAAAGATTTTTGACCTAAGCACTAGAGGGGTGAATTTTTCATCTACTGAGATGGAAAGCTTTGAGCAGCTCAGATATTTGGGAGAAGATCAGGAGTCACTCTTGAAAAGTTTGAATGATCTAAATGAGAGACTTTGAATATAGTTTTGGAGTCTGAGGCAAAGGAGCATCCAGGGCTGGAGATGTAAATTTGGCAACAAAGGGCATACAGAGGGAGCCTGGATGAGATCCCCAAAGGAAGGAGAGTGGATAAAAAAAGAAACTACAATCTGAGGCAAGTCAGTCCAGCACTAAGAGGTATAAGCAAAGATAAATCATTCACAAAGTTCTGAGACTAGCAACCAGTGAATTAGGAAGCCTTACAAGCCAAAAAAAAAAAAAAAAAGTATCAAGGAATGGTGTCATCTCTGTCAAGGGGCGTAAAATGTGAGAGGACCAAATGTGAGCCATGAAATTTGGCAACCTGAAGTTTATCTGAGACCTCAGTAAGAGCAATTTTGTTGAGAGTTAAGACCTGATTTCAGTGGGTCTGTGAGAGAATGAGAGGAGAGGAACTGGATAGAATTAATACAGACCCCCTTTCTAAATGTTTTTCTGCAAAGGCAAAGAGAAATGGAGTCATACCTGGTAGGGAGAGAGGGTCCAGTAAAAGGTTTTCTTTCTGTTTTTTCTTGTTTTTGTTGGCTTAGTTTTTTGCTTTTTAAGATAAATGAGTAACACTCTTTTGTGCTGAGGAGGATGACTCAAAAAGTGGAAAGAGTTGACAAGGTAAGAGATGGGAGAAGACATGCAGGGATGCCCTTGAGTGGGCCGCAGGGCTTGCAATCTGGTGCACATGTGAAGAGATTGGCTCTAGAAAGACCACAGACAATTCACCTTTCAAAACAGCAAGAAAAGCACAGTGAGTACACGTGCTTGTGGGAGGGTGAGCAGGTGCAGTAGTGAGAGACTGGGGAAATTCTCTTTTAATTGTTTCACCTCTGTCAGTGAAGGAGAAAAAAAGATTGTGCATTGAGAATGAACATGAGGGAGCAGGTGCTGGAGATTTAAAAGGGAGGTGAGAAAGGACAGTTGATTGGGAAAGAGAATAGTGGCTCTCAAAGGCAGTCTCCAGATCAGCAGCATTGGTATCACCTGAAGACTTGTTAGTAATGCAAAAATCTCAGGCCTTACTTCCAGCTTGATGAATCAGGAACTCTGAGGTAGGCGCAGCAGTCTGTGTCTTAGCAAGCCTTGCAGGGATTCTGATGCACGCTGAAGTCTGAGTGTCACTGGAATGGATGGTGTCCATATGATTGCTGGGTCACTCCGCCTATCCTGAATGTCAAGAACATGCCAAGTGAGACCAGCCAGTATATTGTAGCTCTTTCTCCAGCCACAACCAGGTATTTCTTATGGGATGGGCAGAGAGTTGGATGTACAGGTTTTGATCATTGGTTTATAAGAGATAAATGGATCTGAACAATTACAATAATAGAGAATGTGATGGACTGAGTTGTGCTCCCCCCAACTCATATGTTAAAGTGATAACCCTCAATACTATAGAACGTGACTGCATTTGGATGTAGGACCTTTATGGAAGCAGTTAAGGTTAAATGAGGTCATTAAAGTGGGCCCTAATCCACTAGGACTGGTGTCCTTGTAAGAAGAGATTAGGAGGCAGACAGGTACAGAGGGAAGATCATATGAAGACAAAGGAAAAAAACAAGCCAGATAGAGAAGTCTCAGAAGACGCCACCTTGATCTTGGACTTCTAGCCTCTAAAAATGTGAGAAAATAAATTTCTGTTGAATAAGCCACCCAATCTGTGGTACTTTGTTAAGGCAGCCCCAGTGAATGAATACAAACATACCAGAAAAAGGTTAAAAGGTCTGACTTCACTGGGTAGATTAGTACCTTGGCCAGCCACATGCTCTAAGTCCCTCTGTGCCCTTCTGTGAAGGGGGATGATGATAATGATAGCATCTACTCAAGAGCTGATATGGTTAGGGTTTGTGTCAACACCCACATCTCCTCTTGAATTGTAATCCCCAGATGTTTAGAGAGAGACCTGGTGGGAAGTGATTGGGTTATAGATATGGTTTCCCCTTGCTGTTCTTGTGATAGTGAGCAAATTCTCATGAGATCTGATAGTTTTATAAATGGTAGTTTTTCCTGCACTGACATACACGCTGTCTCTTTTCTTCCACCATGGGAAGAAAGTCTTTGCTTCCTCTTCGCCTTCTGCCATGATTGTAAGTTTCCTGAAGCCTCTCCAGCTGTGCAAAACGGTGAGTCAATTAAACCTCTTTCCTTTATAAATTACCTGGTTTTGGGCAGTTCTTTACAGCAGTGTGAAAACGGACTCATACAGGAGTTATTGTGGAGATTCAGTGAGGCAATGCATGGGAAGCCTCAGCTCAGTCCTGACCCATGATAGGTCCTCAAAAATGTCGGCATGAAAATGGCCACTACCTCAAAAGAGCATATGTGCTTGGTCAGGATGGCTCTCCCTTGTGAATCCACATTTAGAGCCAAAATTGCCAAGTCCCTGGGGGAATTGAGCTCTGCAGCTGGCAATTTGAGGCATGTGTTCCTGAGCCCCATGGCAGTGACCTTTTATCCTTCTTGGGAATTGATTTCTGAAGCAGCCCTAAAGGCCACAAAGCAGGGTTGGGACTCCTGGATTGATTTTCTATGTTGACATAGCAGGCCAAGCCCTGTCTGGTTTATAAACTGATGTTGTATTATTTCCAAGTCTCTTATAAAACTGAGCCAGGAAAAGCATTCTTACAGAATTATTGAGTTTTCTCTTGGGTAGTTTGGGGAGCTGTGGAGGCAGGGGATGAGGGGTAGGGAAGAGACTAAGCAATTTCTTTCCTCCTCCCAATTTTGTATTTAGCCATTTCAAAGTGTCATCACACTGAGAAAATACTTGTTAATTGGCAATATGATAGTTTCTTATATAAGACCCAATCTAGGCTAGGGATGCTACTTACTGTGATTATCACTTCCAAGTGTGGTGCTTTGTTGTATATTTCCTCCACAAGCAGTTATTTGTTGGTAATGGATTTCTGTAAGCCAAATTATATCCTTCCTTTAAGGATCATTTTGACTGTGTATCTACAACACCCTTTTCAGAAAGGGCTAATTATTATTGACAGGGATGATAGAGAGACAAATTCTTCCTGTTCTGGGCAATTGAATAACCTCTTGTCCCAGTTTACTTCGTGCAGATTTGTCATTGAACTAGCATCCTTGAATTGTGTTTAAACTACAATAAAAATAAACATGGGAAGTCTCAGTTTATGTAAAGGGCAGTACTCCCACAATCTCAAAGCTTTTTCAAAATTCTGCAAGTGTGCTGTTTGTGGATTCCACAGACTTTGTTCATAGAGTCACTCTGTATAAAGTAACCATCTGCAAGTGCCTTTTGTCCCATTAAATCAGAGAAACAAACTGGTGGTTTATAGTTGAATCAGTTCTACATACTTAAGAGCCTGGTCTATTTACTAGAGTTTTAGTGTTTTTCATTAGTGACCTTGATTTAATAAGGATCTCAATCTAATGTCTTTATGTTTGTTCAAAATTTTTTCTAAGACAATATTGGACTTTAAATTTTATTGATGATGTTTTCTGTGCTGAGTGCTATGTTTCATGTTCACAAATCTACTCATATTTTTATATATAAAGTGAAAATTTACATTGTTTTACCCTGTCTTTCCAAAAGCTAATAGTTATTCCTATATCCTTCTATTTGTCACTGATTTGAAAGGTCTCTTTTGTTATGTGGTACTTTCTTACATATGCTAAGTAATCTATATCAGATATCTGTTTAGTTCCATGATTTGTAGGTCTGTTCTCTTATCAATACCATTCTAATTGAATGATTGGAATCTTATAGTGTATTTTCATGTATGTCAAGGATAGTCCTCATCTATTACTCTTTGTTATCAAAATGTTTAATTGTTTTCTGAATGGTTTATTATTCCAAATAAAAATTTTAACATTGCAATGACAAAGACAATACTCTTTAAGTATTAAATTCAGCAGGTAATGAAAAGATATCTGATAAAATGTAATAGCTGTCTTGATTTTTCAGTCACACCCTAAAATCAAACACTGTTAATAATTTGGTGAGTGTACTGCCAGATCTTTTTCTATACATTTGCATATACTTGTTTCCAAAGTAGCTTGTGGTTTTGTTTTTACATGAATTACCGTAATGCACATACTAATATTTTCAACCTGTAACTACTGAGCATCCACATGTACAGGCACCAAGATACACTGGTCACCAAAGGAAGCAAAAACTACTGGGCTTGTGAAGTTTCCATTCTAGTGGAGAAAAGCAGATGATGAGCAATAAGCATCACATATCAAATCATGTAACATCTTAGAAGATGGCAATGCGGTGAAATTGCACAGCAGAGGAAGAGGGGTGAGAAGTTTGTGTGTGTAGTGAGGAGTGCCGCAATTTTAAATAAGATGGCCAGGCAAGCTTCACTGAGAGTATTTGGGCAAAGACTTGTAGGAGATGTTCCAAACTTAGTTTAACACTAAACATATGGAAGACTTTTCTGACCAGCATATGAAGAGATCTTCATTCTTTTAATTGCTCTTTAATATTCTATGGCACTTTAATGCTTTTTTCTTGGAAACTAAGAATACAGGAAATTTTTAAAACATGATGAACAACATATATTTACTAAACAGAAATATGTTACTTAAGCTAAGAATATACATTATTTTTAACATTAATGAAATATCTAAAATAATTTACTAGACATTAGTCATTAATCATCATCTCAAGAAATTAAAAACAAAATACCAAATGGATATAATTCAGACTATATCATTAAACTACATGCGTAAATTTAGAAAAGAACAATGAATTAATAGCCAATTAAATCCATTTACCATAGAAATTTAAAAAATGCATAACAGTGACAATAAACAGAGAATCAAAATTGGTGTTAGAAACTTTTTAAAAACAAACAGTGAGAATATTAACCATCAATCCCTCTGAGATACAATAAAAGCAATATTCAGAGTTAATTTCACAATCCCCAAAATGCTTAATTGAAAACAACATAGTTTAATATAAAGTATTGTACTCTAAATCAAGGAAAATAATAAGTAAAATGCAAGTAAATCAGAATTTGCAAAGAAAAAATTATGAATTAAACAACATTGAAAAGTATCCGGTAATCTGTACCAATCTACTTTGTAAGTTAGTTGAAGAAAGAAGATAAGGGGATATAATTACAAATAAAGAGAACTTTTTAAAAATAAAAAGAATAACATATATCATTTTTATCATATATGTAATCATTATACATGTAACGAAATATATGTAAAATAGCATATACATTTAAAAAAAATCTAGAATCCAGATGAAATGCATAGTTTCTAGAAAAATGAAAATTACTAACATTGACTCAAGAAAAGTAGATAACCTAAATAGCCCAATTACAATACAAGAAACAAAATATAGTTAAAATATTCCCTTAAAGAAACATTAAAAAATTTAGTTTTATGGTGGCTGATTAAAATGACCATTTCTTATTTTTTCTTTCAATTATTATTAAAAACTAACCAGAAAAATAAAAAGCAAAAAAGTTAAATTTTTGGTTGAAACCAGCAGACTACTTAAATCTCTGAATTGCAAAATAAGAAGCGAGCAGCCCAAATCAGTCAAGGTGAAACAGGTGTGAGTGGAGAGAGACACTGGAAAAAAATGGTCATAACTTCAGAGCTCAGAAAATGTTGGCAAAGCATTCCTTTCTAACTTAAGTGGCACAATCTATTGCAAAACGGCACGTTTTTCTTTACAACAGGACCAAGGTCTAGGGACTCTTAGTGGGAAATTCCCTGAGTCTGATTCTGAGGAGAAATAGAGAGGGAAATCTTCATGGGCCATGTTCACAGATGAGCTGCATTTGCAGGTAGAGTATCAGTGAGGTAGAGGACATAAGGAAATTTCACATTGTGAGCAGCTCTGCAGAATTGATTTTGGTAGACTGGGGCGAAGTAAAATTGAAATAACATATATAATTCTGTCTTTTTAGACTTGAACATGACTCTGTTCCCCTGCCACATTTTCTGGAAAGAGCTGGTCAAGGATTTTTAGTCAAATGAAAAAGGTATATTCTTAAAAACAACAAAAACTAGCATAGTATGTATTGTCATTTTTAAAGAGAACATAAAAACCAAGTGGCAGTTACAGAATAATCTCTGGAAAACAAACCCGTTTTTCACAGAACAATAAAAGTTGTTCCTAAATGTATCAATGAAATTAAAATAAGACTTAAAGCAACTGCTTTCATAAAATAAAAGCACAAAAAATTCATGTAAGAGTTCAGGAAAGATATGAGAAGACTACGGAAAGAAATATGAGCTTGTAGAGTTTAGAAAAGTGGTGGATGATTCAAATGTATTTGAAAATATAATTCAAGAGGACTTATTTATAAAAGGAGATCTAAGTCTATATATTTAACGGACATATTCTGTTAACACTACTGGACTTGAAATATAATAAAGGACTCCTCAAGCAGGCAACAGGTTAAAGACCCTTCTAGGGGAAGAAAAATCAGGTCATCCTTATTAGCTCTACGTCAGTACTAACCATAGTGTATTATCTCAATATTTGTTGAACAAATAAAACTACATATACTTGTCATGCCTAGTCTTGTTTCTATGGAAAAAAAAAGATTTTCCTTGTAACTCTAGGCACAAAATATGTCTTGCTATATCACAGGGGGTAGCATCTTACCTAGTGACATTGGAACAGTCTCCAAAAAACAGTGCACAGAGGGGTGCAGACAGCCTAAACTTGGTAACACATAAGGAAAGACACTGTATACCTCTGAGTAAATGAATGGCACATGTGTTACATTGTCTCCTCCCATGTTCTGGCAGGGATTACACTACTTGCCATGAGCAAAAAAGGAGATGGTACAACGTGAATGCCATTTATTTGCTATTATGATTTTTTTTTTTTTTTGAGACAGAGTCTCGCTCTGTCACCCAGGCTGGAGTGCAGTGGGGCGATTTTGGCTCACTGCAAGCTCTGCCTCCCAGGTTCATGCCATTCTTCTGCCTCAGCCTCCTGAGTAACTGGGATTACAGGCGCCCGCCACCACGCCTGGCTAATTTTTTGTATTTTTAGTAGAGACTAGTAGAGACAGGGTTTCACCATGTTAGTCAGGATGGTCTCGATCTCCTGACCTCATGATCTGCCCACCTTGGCCTCCCAAAGTGCTGGGATTACAGGTGTGAGCCACCGCGCCTGGCCACTATTATGAATTTTAATACTAGAGAAGTCCTGTGTTAACTACTTACTAAGTGTGTTGACAGCATTCTTTGGGATTTACCACTTCAGAATCCTTAACACAGCACTCAGCTATCAATGCCCAACGAATAAGATTTTGCATCACAGTGGAAATCTGCTCACCACTCCTTTTGTAGATGTTCTAAATTGGGTACCAGAAGTCAATTGTCTCATTATTAAGATGGTTTCTAAAGTGATTCATTTTTTTGACACTTGACTGTTAGTTGAGGTCTAGCTGTATGGTGAAAAATGTTGATGAAAAATGTTGTCTACAGAGAGGATAGTCAACTTATATTAACTGTGAGTTATACTAGGAGCAATACTTCATTCATTTGGACTTTATTTGGTCATCTGCTTTTTATATTTAATTTCATTTCTTTTGCCGGAATGAAGTAAAAACAACAACCATGAAGTTCAGTCTCATTTATTTGGCTGGACATGGCATCTAGAGATAAAATGAGAATAAATTATTTTCCATTAATCTTATTAATGGCTTATTCAAATGATTCCCTTATGTTTTACAATTTAATTTCTTAAGCAGTATTCTGCAAAAATCTAGTTCCAAATTTATTTTAGAATTATAAGGCATTTCTCAGAGACATTTTCTGTTTGTTACCTGTTTCATGTTTGTGGTTCAATTTCTATTTTTGCTTTCATCTGTGTTCTATTTTGATATAGTCATTAGAGATAACTTGAACATGGAGAGTAAGTAGCCTAGCAAAAATGTGAAGAATCTTGACACTGAAGTCAAATAGAAAAACTGAATTTGAGCTTTGTGACTTAATACAGTTACATAGTATGTCTCCAACTTAGAAATCAGTTATTTTCTAAAAGTTTCCTAGTGAATTCGTTGTTTGAACATTGTAGTTAGATTTTTAAAACTAATTTCTAAAGTCTAATTACCATATAATATAGTTTGAGAGTTTATATGTTATGAGAAAAAGGCAATTGCTATGGTCTGAATGTTTGTGTCCTCACCAAATTCATATGTTAAAATCCTAACCCTCAAGGGGATGGTATTAAAAGGTGGTTACTTTGGGAGATAATTAGGTCATGGGGTCAGAGCCCTCAGGAATGAGATTAGTGCTCTTATAAAACCTGCTCAAGAGAGACCCCTCACCCCTTTGACCATGTGAGGACACAAGGAGAAGGCACTATATATGATCCAGAAAGTGGACCCTCACCAGACACCAAATCTGCCAGTGCCTTGACCTTGACCTTCCCAGCCTCCAGAACTGTGTAAAACAAATTTCTGTTCTTTATAAGCCACCCAGTCTGTCATATTTTGTTATAGCTGAATGAACTAAAACAGCAGTAGTATGGTAACATAATAATTGAATAACATAGTATTTTATTTATTTTGAATATGTATGATGATAAAATATTCACTTGAAGAGGAAAAGAAATAGCTGAGATAGTTTATAAAACTTCTGAAATGTAATTCAGGATATTTCTAGAAGTGTTTGAGCATTAAACTTTTTAAAAATTTAATTACATTTGAAAACATGAATGTGTTTTTATTAGCATTATTCTTAATATTTTCTGCTCAAATCAGGGCCATTTCTGAAATATGTAGGAAAAAAACAGGAAAAGGAATAGAAATTTCAGTCAGGCAATTGGAGAAGGGTTGGAAGTGAGAAAGGTGAAAGATGATTAAAAATATTTGTCAATTTGCCTCAGGTGAAATCAACAAAGTTTTAAGTGATGAAAGTCAGAGGGAAAAGCAGAGCATCTTCAACATACAACACCCTTAGCTGAGAAGAGAGGAGGTGTTGAGAGAAAGATACTGGATTACAGTTCACAGTACAGCCATGGTTGATATCATTGGCCTAGGATGAGCTGCTATGTCTCAAAAGAGTGATGAGGATAATTTAGAAGCCAACAGAAATGACTACATATTAACTGTTCACATCTAATGAATGTGTCTAGCAGTTAAGCTTCGTAACCCATTAAATGTCTGCATTTCTAAAGACACACAATGAATAGATCAGTTAGTATTTTTGTGCATCTATGGAAGAATTGGGGAGTAGATCACTTAAGGCCCCTAGTGGGGCCTTAAAAGAGTTAGTTTGCCGACACCTAGGAAAATTCAGTTTGTCACCAAACACATTTCCAGGTTAGGTTGATTTACTGCAATGTTGATATCTTCTTAAAATTTTTTTACTCCACCACAGTTTCCTGGGTGATGACTAGTACTGTTCAAAAGCTTTCATCTTTTTCTCCAGAACAAAAATCTGGTGTTTGTTGATGAGTTTATTATCTATGGTCCAGTATAAACTTACTGAGGTGCCCTTTGGTTGTCCCTATGTTTCTTGGGAACACCAGGCAGTTGTCCAGCATGAGTGGCTGCATCTTTCATGTGTGATTTACAGGAAAATTTCTTCTAAAATATCACAGACTTACATCACATCTGCATATTGCAATCATTCTCTGTCAACTTTTACTGCCTCTAATAAGCTATTTATGAATAATCTAATAATTCAGGTAAATATATGATTAAATTTCTATTCATTGCATTCATTTTATTTCATATACTCTATGTTTCATGCAAAAATACATAGAGATATGATTTATGTGCATAAGTATCTTAAGATAGTGAATATAATCTAAATTAATTTTGTTAAAAAGAATCTATACCTATCTTGGTAGTCATGGTTCATCTTCTAATAATCACCTCCTTATTAAAGCAAAAAGTAAATAATGTGATTTTGTTCAAGTCTAATTATTTTGAGCCTGTTTTCTGGCTGTGAAGGCTCAACAGTGAAATGGTCTCAACATGCAGAGCACAGCTTCCATATTATATTTTATTTAAAGAATTTTTGAACAGTCAAGAACAGCAAGGTCTTGAGATAGATTATTTCTTTCACATTTTCTGAGCAGAAGCTTCCTTTAAAAAAAAAAGAATAGCTCTAACAAAATAAACTCAGAGAAGCAATGCCTTCTTATCTCAGTTACAAGTTGTTAACTTAAAGATATAATTGTATTTCCGTATGTTGTAAATAAATGTTCTAAAATGGTGTCATAAAGAAGAAATTTTCCTTGGTATAGTTGGAAGACAGGAATTATTTTTATTAATAAAATATAACTGGATAAAAGTAGAGGCTGTATACGCAAAGTAAAATATGGATTGACCAAGCAGGAAATGATTTACTAGTGCTAAACAGATACTGGAGCTTTCAAAATTTCTAGGGATAGGCAGGAGTGTCTGTGGGTTGACTTTGTGTGCCTGATGCTTATATCAGGGCAAATGATGGAATTGTCTTTGAATAACATTAGGATAAGAGTTATAGGGGAAGGGTGAAGCCAGTTGGGAGTAAAAGCCAGTCCCAGATGCTGCAGCTTCTGCAGCAGCTAGATAGGGCCACCAACTTAGCAAGGATTAGCCTACTTTCCCCAGATTTTTCCAGCTGGTGTTAATCCATTCTGTGAGCTGCAGAACAGAGCTTCTGCTTAAAGACTCTTGAGCTTTTCTTCTTTCTTATTTAGCAAGTGAGTAGAAAGAATGAACACATCTTTAAAAAAATACCTGATAGAATTTGGTTTAATAGCTCTTTAATGATAGTGATCATTTATTTAGTGAATGAGATGGTGTTCTTCCTGTTCTTATTATTCCATGATTTACTTAATAACACAAAGAACCATATTGTTGTCACTAGGAATAATTTTAAAGTCCCTTAATGGTGATGGAATGTCTTAGACATTAGCATAATGCCCTGAGCTTGCAAACCTTTTCTGTGGAAATATGGATGCCAATGAGCAAAGAATGAAAGCCTTTGGAATATGTAGGCAACTACATCATGTGATTTGGAGTATGCTAGAACATTTCCTTAATTTTCCTAAATCGTTTTGCCAGCTGATGCTGAGTCAAAAATTCTACTAGTGAAGAAAAATATCCTTAGTTTAAAACTTTATTTTATATTAAAATTCTGTCTTCTTGATTTTGGGGAAGCGAATTATTTCTATTAATTGTATATAATTATTATTGGTAGAACTAATAATGATAAAAATAGAATCATGTTTCAAGTGCTTTGTCATATGTCAGTCACTGGGCCCAGTTTTCCATACACCTAAGTCTTTATGAAGACAACAATGAAGAATGCCCAGGTGGAGGAGAGGTTCTTCTTATCCCCATTGCATAGTTAGGGGTATTACAGAGCATTCTTAATCCCCACAGTTTAGGCCACACCATTAGTGATTAAAGGCAGAATGTTCATCCCCAGAGCCCCTTTCTTTTGATCATTGTGTGCCTTGTTTATTACCTAGTTTAATCATTTAACATTGGTAAAGATAATGTCCTGTGAGAATATGAGAATATAAGAATATAATTAGAATGTAAGAATGTTCCTGCACTGGCTCATGCAGTCTCTTTCACCATTGTTTTTGTCAATTAAAATCCTTTATAATCATCCTTCCAGATCAGTTCAAATGTTACAGGCATCAGGAAGTTTGCATCAGTCCCTCCCATCCATTCTCCTCTCATTGTTGGAGTTATTTCTTTCTTTGTGCATTAAGAGGATGTGATCTGTGCCCAAATTATAGCACAGCACATTCAGTCTTACTTGATCCTGTCTATCCCATTGCTGAGCTTGTGTATTTGCTTAGGAGCATAAATTGTGTTTGCCATCTTTGAATCCCCAGCCCCTAGCTCTCCTACCTATTGTAGGTACACAACTATTGAACATGTTTTAATTTGTTCCACAATATTGGGTAGAGGGAGTGCAATATTTCTTGATCTTCTCTGAGCTACACCCACCTACAAGTGGAAAGTTAAATCAGTTGGAAGTGCAGGGGAGAAAGGGACACACACACACACACACACACACACGAAGCTGGCAACAAACACACTAATGTCTGATGACTCTACATTTTTGCTAAAGAGCACACCAGAAGAAAAACTTGTTAGTTTGGTTCCCTGGGGACAAGTGGCATACCAAAGAGACTAAATGACCAGATCTGGAGTGCTTTTAGGCAGAGGAGGGGGCCACTCTAAATCTCAGTTCTCTAATTTGTTCCAAGAATTAGAATAGAAAATACCTGGCATTTAAAAAGATATTTTAGCTGTAATAGTCACAGTGTATTCTTACTGCACAGATGACTATAGGCAAGATTCTTAGCTTTACCGAGCTTGTTTCCTCATGTCTAATCTCCTCCTGGAGTTTCTCATACTTAATTTTGAAATGTACTGTTTATAACTGACACAAAGTATGTGCCTGATGAATGATTCTGGCTTCCCCTTTCTCTGGTCCCAATTGAATATCCCTCAATGACTATTTTAAGCAGAGAAAAAAAAAAAAAACAGTTATCTTAGGAAGAAGTTGCCCTTTTTAAAATAGCCACATTTTACCTTGTGCTGGATTTACAGCCAACCTTTGACAGCTTGCTTTGCTCTGATTTTTTTTTCTGATTATCAATTTGTTTATTTTTTAATGACAGCTTAACTAACTGTATCTTAGACAAAAGAAAAATAGTGTTTAACATTGTTTCAACGGCCAAGGAGTATATATACCAATGTAACTTGGCTATATTACAGCATGAAATATGGGCTCTTTAGCCATAACATACTTCCACTCATGAAGTCACACTCTGTAACCTTCTTTCAGAAGAAAATCCAATTTGATTTTTAGTAATATGCTTCCAAGGACTAAACAGTAAATTTCACAGAAAATTTATTACATGAAAACACGATCCAATAGGGTCACTTTCTTTAACAAGTAATGGCAAAAATTTTAAAAAAAGACAGAAAGATTGTAAGAGTTCATTAGTTTCAAGCAAGATTGTTTATACATTGTTAAAATCTTTGTAAACTGCTTTTTGGTGGGTGATAATGACCCCTTCATTTGTGGAATTTGGAGATAAAATGGTTGGTGTTTGGTATGTCATAAAGGTTATGAACAGAATGAACATAGATTTGCTCATCAAATATCAAAGTATTTGAAAGTTTATGTAACTTTATGGATTCCTAAGATGTTTGTAATAGAAACAAATGAGGATTGAGGCACATACCTGACCTTTTGAAGTTAACAAAAGGATAAACTCAGTTCTCCCACAAAACGTTGCAGAATGTACTTGTCAAAGTAAAAAATGTACAGGGTAGCCCATTTGTCTGAAAACAATCTCTTTTTAAAAATAGAAATGAAATAATTTTTAAAAAGTGAAAACAGTATTTTCTCTTGCATGTATAATTTGCAATTCTTAAGGGAGGGGGACCCCTATGTGAATTATAGCAGACCTTCAATGGAGGCTTGTTGAATAAATGAATGAATGGAAGGAAGAATTGAGGGAAACTTCAGCAATAGGAAAGCAAGGTGATCCTGTGGATTATCATGTAATATTCCAATTCATAAATCTCAAGCAGTGGCAGCAGTTCCAATTAAACCACTTACAGGTATTATTTTATTGCAAACCAGAATGATTGCTGATAAATCAAGAAGGTAAATCTTACAAAATGTTTACAAAAATTACATGAGGTATGTAATTTGGATGGGGAATTGATGCATGTTGACATTTGCTTTTGCTCTTTATTTTTATTCATTTATCTAATTCGTTAATTTTATTTACTTTATTTACCATTGTTTTTACACATATTTTCTTTGTCTGCCTCTTGGCTGTTATCTATTGTCTTCAGGCAAAGCCCACATGGCATGGCTGAGGATGTTGCCCCCACTAAGTTGCTGGTTGCGGCAGCTACTAGAAGAGCTAGTAGACTCGTCATCTGGTCAGACTATTTGCTATGTTCAAATGGACACTGCCTGTCTCTCACTGTCTTTTTCTCTAAAGAAAACATTAAATTTACTGAAAACTTGAGATTTAGAAAGGTTGGAAAGGCTACATAACACAGGACCTTAGATTTGGTGGTTGCATATGGTACATGCAAAAGGCTGCTTAATTATGAAATAATGCCAGAGTGCTACTTGAACCATTTTTTCCTGGAAGGAAACTTCAAATAAATGTCAAAAAGTTATCAATTATTTAATGCAAATTCCATGAGTTCACCTGGGTGTGTGTGGTGTCCTTTAAGGAATAATATTCAAAAAAGAAGCTCATCTTACAAGCAGTGGGCTTTGAAGGTCTCCTTTTACTTTCGTTTTAGTTTACTAAGACACTGTGTCTTTTAGGTTAATTCCTAAGTTTCCTTTGCTGCATTTTTCTTTGTAGCATTATCATCAATCCACCCAGACTGAGGCAAGAGGTCTATGTTTACAAAGTACTAATGCCTTCATTTGGGCTCCCAATCTTTCTTTCTGATCTTCATACCTGCTGTTACAGACAAAGTCCAGCTCTTTAAACAATAGAGTTTCAGACAAACATCTGTCTCCCCTCAGAAGCATTTCTTCACAGTCCAGATAGCCAGGAAGCCATTAAATTCCAAATCCAAGGTTGCTTCCCAGGACAAAGCGTGAAGCCAGAATCTCAAATCTATAGTCTGTTCACATTTTCAAATGAACATGGTTGCCTTTTAAGGAGAGGCTAGTGTCTCTGAAAAACTTCACTTAAGAATTAATTGCATATATGAATCAAAAACAGACTAGTCAACAAGTAAATGTTGAATTTTTCATAGGCTTTTGGCAATTGTTATTATAATAGACATTAAAAGACAAATGCATCTATCAGTCCATTTAAATCAGTGTTATTATCCATATTGACTTACAAATATTAAACACATCTTCCTGTAAAACATAATAACATACCCTGTTTTAGAACTTTTTGAAGGTCCGTGTGCAGCTGAAGAAATGTTCGTTAATGCTTCTGGTACTTATCCAGATTTGAGCCAATAAAAGTTAGCTTATTTATAAACAATGGTCCCCAAAACTTGCCTTTCCAGAATTACAAATTCTACAATGAATCATCTGTATTGTCTGATATATTTTCTAAATTTAGGATACAATTCATTATCTAAATCCTTGCATATTTCAAGACTTCTGCCCTTAGTTTTTTAGTGTGTAAATGTAAAATAAAAAGTCCCTAAATGCAAAGCACAATGTAACATGATAGAAACCTCTTTGTGTTAGAAAATTACATGTCAGAACTGGGTAATCTATAATACCAATTAACCAGCAATGATAATTATAAGTTCTTAAGAGCTAGCAGATTTGTTGCTCTTTCTTAGAGATGATTTTTTTCATGTACTTTTTTTGTAAAGTCCCTTACCTTATTTTGTAAAGTCCGCTTTGTGAAAGACACAAGACTATTTATAACAATAGATGTTTTAGGAATTGGCAAACTTTTAAATCCTAGATGGAATGGCAGAATAGCCCCTCAAGGAGGGAATGGACTTTATTTATTCTTGGTGAGTTCCAAATGCACAAAAATAAAGGGCTTGCCAGTTGCCAGTGGGAAGTGAACATAATTATGACTTCACAGCTGCTTTTCCTAAAGTAAAAGGAGAGAAAAAAGGAAGAGTCATACTTTTTTTGTACTGTATCTAAAAAGAATATGCACAAAGGGAATATATTTATGCCAGATATAAGAAGCCATAATCAAAGTAATACTGTACTACCAAACTTATGCCAAGAAATTCAGAAATCTTGACTTGGTGGACTGTAAATCAGAGATATGCATCTATAGCACTCTAGTAATTAGAGCAATGTGTGGAAAATTGAGGTCCTAAAATATATTCCCAATAGCTTGTTTCCCCTGATGAAAGTGGAGTGATCTTTCAGCAAAATCGTCATCATCTACTATACTGGTTTGACATTTGCAAAGCTCTGTTCAGATAATTCAAAACTTGGTGGATCTGACTCTATAGTGTGTGGTCTTAAGAAATGGCTTTTGGAAAGTTTTGTTTGGGAACTTGAAAATTACACTGCATACATGCTATGAGATACTCAAGGTAACCAGTTACATCTGCCAGGGCTGATATATTGTTTAATGTAGAACAGTTGTTGACAAATTTTTATGTAAATAGAGAAGTTGTAAATATTTTAGACTTTGCGGGCCATATAGTCTCTATCCCAGCTATTCCACTGTGCCATTGTAGCATGAAAGCAGCCTAGACAATATTTAAATGAGCAAGCAAGACTGTATTCGAATAAAACCTTACTTACAAAAACAGACAGCAGTTGTATTTGGTTCTAGACCATCGTTTGCAGACTCTTGATCTAGAAATTTCTAGTCATAAAGCTGGACTTGGAAAAGCCAAATATTTATCGGAATCTTTATCAAAACGGAGGTCTTTTTTTAATGCCAATAGAGCTTTTAAGGATAATTTAAACATATGGATATTTTCCTCAAGATGTTTTGTCAATTAGTAGTGGAGAGGAGGACACCAGCAAAGAGCAGTCCTTTATCAAAAACACTGCAAAAATACTTTGGTTACTTGCTTCCTTACAAAATCATTATATCAAGCAACTGCATGCAGGAACTTAGATTGAACACAAAGCTCCAAATATTTTTATCTCTATTGATCCCTAGCAGATGTAACAGAAAGAAAAGATGAACAGTCAACCTGATTTCAATATAGATATTTTGTGGCAGCAAGAAAGGAGATGCCAGTTGAATCACAATTAATTGTGAATCTGCTTGAGGCAGCCTCATGAAAAAAAATAATCTTTTAGTCTGCCTCCTACATTCAGAGGCTACCTCAGTCTTCTGAAGAAATGTTAAATTATCTGAGGGATAACTCCAGGTGAGTCAAGGGTGATACCTTTCCCTGGGTCTTCCAGTAATCTGCCATTGACCTCTATATGCCACCTAACTTCTATTTGATCTATTTCCCAATTTATAAAATAAAGGAGAATAAAGAGATGTCTGTAAAGTGGTTTAAAAGCCCAAGTGAAAGGCCATCTGAAACATAGGATGGCTGAATTTCAAAGAGTCAGGAGGACACTTTGGCTATTGAGAATACATTTTAAATCACATAAGTGGACACAGTAATATTCTTGTGAATGCCACATTACTCAGCAGTATTCCAGAGGGTCAAATAGATAAGGAGGACATGAAAGATTAATATTCAAGTTAAGCCTTTTAATTAAAATAGGTATGAGAAAAATATATAGAAGGAATGAGTTTTGAATTGAAAGTTGTTATTTTGTGATGTCAACATAGGTACACAGACAAAAATTCACCTAGACATTTTTCAAAGGCTCTTTTGTATATAATCGAGGTACTCCAGTTTTTTATTTTTGTAATATGTTTTAGCTACTTTTAGTCTTACTGTAGATTTATATAGTTCTCTTTCTATTGTTATAAGACCCAAACTTGAACATTTTTAGCAATCCAGATCATGCTATAAAGTTAATGTCATAGAAACAGCATAAGGTGGTAGACTTGTGCTGGGCTCAGTGTTAGAATCTTTGCTTTCTCTGGCTTTATTTTTTCCACTAGTAGGGGCAATAATAAGAAGCTTGCAGTTCTTTTAGGAGATTAAACGAGTATTGAATGACAAAGTAAGTGCTTAACGCTTATAGATGTTGAGTAGTCAAGACTCAAATTTGAGTTTGAAGGATGCTGATTCTGAGATACTCAGGCTTGGCTTGGTTGATTTCTCTAATAGGAGAGAGAAAAGGTATAACTAATTGCAGTTTTCCCAAGGAAGGGAGCATTGACATGACAATTTTCACTGTGTGTTAATGTTCTTATTGCAAAGTATTTAACATTTTTGTCCCCATCCCCAAATGCCAGTAGCCCCCTGCTGTGGTCAAAGAATATTCTTTCATTTTTTTAAATATAGTCAGCCCTCTGTATCCCTTGGTTCCACATGACAGGTTCAAACAACTATGGCTTGAAAATATTCAAAAATTTTGCATCTATGTGAACATGTATAGACTTCTTGTTTCTTATCATTATTCCATAAACAATACAGTGTAACAGATATTTACATGGAAATTACATTGTATTAGGTATTAAAAGTAATCTAGAGATGATTTAAAGGAAAGGGGAGAACCTACACACAGGTTATATGCAAATATACACACAGGTGTGTAGGTTATATGCAAATACTACACCTTTTTTATGTTGGGGACTTGAGCAACCATGGATTTTGGTATCCAAGGGAGGTCCTGGAACCATGCCTTGATTGATACCAAGGGATAACTGTTACCTCTTTAGGAGGGGTCAATACAAAAACTGGATGACCATCTAAAACACTTGTGAATTCAGTGGGCAAAATATTATTTTGGCATTGGAAAACACCAAAACATGCTGGCATACCTGAACTCTCCTCAATGACCTGGGATCTGCTTAGAGACTAGGGCAGAGATTAAGATGGGAAATTTTACAAATTAAAGTCAATACTCAAAAATAACTAATGATCAAAAGGATCCACTTGCCCCACTGCAACTCACAGCCCCACCTGGTTCAGCAACATAGAGCCATGGCAAAATGGTCACATGTCCCTATATCTCACCAATGACAGAGACTCAAAGGAAGCCTGGCAGCTTAGGGCTGGTGACAGGCTATCAGAGTTGGAGGGCCCATCGTTTGCTGGTTGACTTTAGATGAGCTTCTTTACAAACGAGGTGTACATAGGAAGTTGTGGGCCAGAATCAAAAGGAAGTTCTGTTGCTCTATGCAGAGAGGTGTGTTGTTTATCAAAGGAGAAGAAGAGAAGGAGGGACAATCGGATTTAGAAGATTATTTAATTGTATACAACAACTGTAGAAGTATTGAAGTTTTTGTCCCATTTAATAGATGGTAAAAATAAGATGGTTTTACCATCATTCTCAGCAAACTATCGCAGGGACAAAAAACCAAACACCGCATGTTCTCACTTATAGGTGAGAATTAAACAATGAGAACACTTGGACACAGGAAGGGGAACATCACACACCGGGGCCTGTCATGAGGTGGGGGGAGGGGGGAGGGATAGCATTAGGAGATATACCTAATGTAAATGACGAGTTAATGGGTGCAGCACACCAACATGGCACATGTATACATATGTAACAAACCTGCACGTTGTGCACATGTACCCTAGAACTTAAAGTATAATAAAAAGAAATAGGATGGTTTTAGTGCTCATACTGCTTCAGGGTGGGTACAGCGGAAGCTTTGATTAAGAATTTATGAATAAATTTTTCTTTCACCTGATTATTTTGATTCTACTATGAATAAGCTGAGAATTGCTTTGGAGAATCTGTGCAGGCTGCCTTGAAACAGAAATACAAGACTGATTGGTCTAGGGAAAAATATGCCAGCTGCCTATACTAACAGCACCCATTCATTGGGATTTTAGTGTGCACAACGTTATTGTGTAACTGAGTCTTTATTATAAGAATCATAAGATGTTTGTTTAACTTAGTTTTCTCTTTTCCTTGCCTTTTTCTGCCTCCATGCATGCTTGCTTGCACATAGTCATTTTGGTAGAAGGTAGTCACTAGTAACTTCATATCCTTACACCCCTGGCCTGCAAGATTGATAAACTGTATTTTTTTTGGAGAAGAAAAATGAATCTTAGGTCACACAAACCTTGATGGCATCCAGAAGTTTGATCAGGCCGAGAGACATAAACAGCTTTGGTCTTTGGGGTATCCCATTTCCTGTATACCTACCTGACTCATAGAAGCCCCCAATTATGTGTAAAGGAAGGTTGGACTTTAGAGACTGTCTTTCCTGCCCTCTCACTTTGGCCAAATTGAATAAACATTTATGCTGATGTGTCAGTGTTTGGCTTACTGTGCATCAGGTATGTGAGCCTAAATTTTGATGTTAGATAACAATTATCCAAAGCATTTTGTGTACTTTGTCCTTCTACTCTGCACAATAAATCCATAAGGTTTGTATTTTCATTATAATCTCCGTCTTCAGATGAAGACGCAGAACTTGTAAAGTCAAATATCTTATTGAAATCACAGAGTCAATAAGAGAAAGAAGCTGGAATCAGACCAGGGCTCCTTACTCGGGGCTCATACCTAGCCTGGTGGGAGTGCTAAGGAAGGAGGGCAGAAAGGCAAGTCCCATGCAAGCAGAGGAGAGTGATTCCAGGATGGATCAATTGGTACCCATAGGACTTCTTGAGATGCTGAATGCAGAGGCCTTGAGAAGCCCACAGTTTCTAGATTATGTACATACCCAGACCCAGTGGATATCTATTTAGTTTTAATTAAAACCCTCCCTTCTCCAGAAAGGGAATGTGAGTCTGTATCACCCACAATAGGACAAATCAACAGATGAGATTATCTGCATGGCCCTTTAAGGAACCTTCCCTACCTCCCTACTCTGTTACACTCTACCTACAAGATGAGACTTTCAAAGGAACATCATTTCCCCTTGACTCAGACAGATAAAAGAAATTTGACCCCTAGTCACCAGGAAACAAGAAGTCTCCTCCACAGTCTTTTGACCTTTTGTTGCTCCAAGAAGGACCACATGTCGCTGCTTTGCCACTTGAGGCCATTAAACCCATTTCGCTCCTTTATATAACTGCTAAACATAGACGCTGAAATGAAGAAATACAGCCTAAATAAAGACACCAATAACAGCTTGCAGGAAGTAGTAAAAACAGTTTTGCAGAAGGTTAGGAGCCAAGGCTTTTTCCACTGTCAGCTTTAAAGGTGTTCTCTTTGACCAGCCACAAGGCTACTTCACCACAGGTATGAAATTAGAAATTTTGAAGACTATTGCACACAATTTTCACAGTGGATCAGCCAGAGGTTGTTAAGCAAAGAGAATGCTGAAGCCATAATATACTGAGATGACAGAGGGGGCTCATGAGTATTCCTGCTTCCATGCTCTGTGGGCCAGCCACAGCAGCAGCCACTGTTTATGGCATCCCTGACTTGGATATGTGGTTTGTGCCTGTTGAGGGAGTGCTAAGAGGAGAAATCTACAGAAAAGCCGTGAACTAGGTGGTTGAGCCAAGTGGGCCAAATAGACAAGAACTTCAGATGCAGGAAATTCCCTTCCAAAGGCAGGTGATAATGGGCTCTGACTTCTTGTCAAATTACCCATCAATCAGGGCTTTAACACCAAGCTAGTACAGCATGGTGGTCAAGCCCAGGAATTCTGTAGATAAGTAGAGCTCAATCTAATCTGACTCTGTATGGACTAATGGTATGGCCATTGGAAAATCACTTTAGCTCACTAAGGCATAGTTTCCTATTCTGTAAATTGGAATTAACATTAGTACTTACTATCTAGGGTTGCTATGAAGACTAAATACTTAACACAATGTCTAGGCCATAGTAAATGCTTCATTCATGGGAGTCATCGTTATTGAGAAGCTTTCTATGTGCACATCACTGTTCAGAGAACTGGGTACATATTAAAGTAAAAAGCATGTGGTTTAGTCCTAGGATGCATATAATCTAGCTGGATTGACAAGAAAAGTACATGCACAGAAAAGTTAAATAATATAAAGTAGCATACAACAAAATGTTAATTGTGCAGCATGGATGATAAGTGCTTTATTCATTTATTCATTCACTAGTAAAACACACACCAAAGACTTCCTGTTTTGAAGCAATGTGATAAGCACAGAGAAGGGTAGGAGAGCTTAATCTCATAGGAATTATTGCATGAAAAGTACTATTGTTATCTTATCTTGAAATTTGCTTATGGGAAAACTGAGACTTAGACACAAAAAAGGAGCATACCGAAGTTCTCACTAGTAGTAAGTTAACAAGGTTGGGATTGCAACCCAGACCTGCCTGACCCCAAAGATCATGATTTTGTAGAGCAGTTGTTAAGAGAATAGAATCTACAGCCAGAGAGTCTGGGCTCAACCCTGACACTGCCAATCATTAGTTTTGTGATCTTGGTTAAGTTACTTAAATTCTCTGGACCAGAGTGTCCTCATCTGTAAAGTGAAGGTAGAATATTAGTATCTACTTCATGTGGGTTTTGTGATGATTCAATGAGTTAATCTATTTAAAAACATATCAGTGCCTGGAACACTATCAGCACTGTAAATATAAACTCTTATTATTGTAATAGTGAACACTATAATTATTACTATCTTAACTGAGCTATGGCATGTGAAATGTTTAGAACACTGGTACATAATAAGCATGCAGTAATTAGCTGTAATAATAATTATAATTATAAAGAGAAGGGTAGTCAAGGCAGGCTACTTTATATCAGGGACTTGAGCAGCCACTGATTTTGGTATCTGCAGGACATCTTGATTCATAGTCGAATCAAAATAAATAATAATAACAATAATTATTATTATGACGACCTAATGAGTTACACTGCCCCTGATTGGTTTACTTGCCTTCAGTCAAAATTGTCCTTTTCTGCTCCTAAACTTCCAAACTATTTCACTCCTGTCAATGGTATCATAATACCCCCATAACACAACATTATTTAAAGAATTACTGTTTTCATTGTCTTCAATAGATAACGAAAGAAATCCTAGGATTAGAACGGGCCTTCCTTTAATTCTAAATCGTGGTGCTATTATGAGAATTAATCTATGATTACATGTAAATCACTATAGGACACAGTATATGCTCAATAAAGTTAGTTATTGTTGGTATAATCAGTTCATATACTTTATTTCAATATGTCACAGAGAACAAGTCCTATCACTTTTCCTTGAGAACACATCTCATATAATTCTATCTTTCTACAAACCCTAGCTGAAATCCTTGGGTGCCAGGCTTTCTATTAGGTGTAATTCATCCTGTGTACCACTGCTGTTACCTTCAACACTGCTTAGACTAAGAAAACCATCAAGATTTTCTATTTTCCAACACCAACATGTCAGACACTTCTCTCCAATGGCTAACTCAATCTTCTCGGACTTCTTTTACTGCTCATAGGGTCACCATTCTGGTCGAAATTGTCCCCTCATTATCTACAATGCCTTTTGTCTTATGTTGACTTTGGACTACACTCACATGCTTTCCCATTCCTTACCTGGGAGCCTTTGATTTCACGCTCTGCTGACTCAAATCTGCCTCTTCTTCAAAGCTAACATCATGTATCACCTTTTGCCTAAAGCCTGTCCTAATTAACTCCCTTCAGCCCTTCCCTTCTCTGAAACCCTATAACCCTTGAATCTTCTATGCCTAATGCAGATATGATACAGGGATATGTTATAAAGAGGTTTAATACATGGCCTCCTGAGTAATATTACCTGAATTCTAACATAGCTCTGCCTCATCTTAGGACTGGGACTTGGGCCTCAGTTTCTTCATCTGTCAAGTGGACATAACAAGAGCACCTATCTCGTAGTATTATTTGTGATACTTAAATGACATAAACCATGAAAAGCACTTAGCATAGTAGTTGATGTGTGATAATCATTCAACATGTTAGCTATTATGATGTGGTTGTTATGATGAGCACTCACCACCTGTTTGTTGAATGAATGAATTAAACGATTGATTTCCACACAGCTCTATAGTCTCCATGTTTAGAGGAATAAAATAGATTGTACAAGATATCTGAAAATCCCAAAGGGATGCATAGTTACATTTACCTTTAGAATGTTGCCAGTCTTTGATGTCACAGAACACACAGCCTGATGGTTTAAATGCTCTCCTCCTCAAATTCTGTTTTTTTTTTTCTCTCCCACCCATCCTTATTGCCAACCACGCCTTAGTTGATAAGTGGAGAAAGGAAGAGGGTTATGAAGATTTCAGGTCACTGCAGATGAAACATACAAAGACAAACCCAGGGCTTCCCATATTATATTGAATATAGAGAATGCCTTAGGGGAACTCTAAGAAGCTTGAAGTCATTTTCCCTTTAGAAATCATAAAGAGGTCAGTGATTTATAATTCAGAAGAACAATGGACAGGAAAAGTTCTCTACCTGCCCGTGCAAGCAACGACTGTCTTGCGAGGCTTTCTAATGTAGTCAGAGCTTCAAGGTAGTTAACAGCCCTTTTTCCCTAACTGCCTGCTACGCTTTATCCTAGAGGCACTTCTGCTCTTCTCTGATTCCTTTTGGCTTAAAAAATTATTTTTTCTGCCATTCTCATTTCTCCTCTGCAATCCTGTCCTTCTCTCTTTTTCTCTTTAGTGGTCTGGCTTTGGTGCTGACCCCACCGTGCCCTCTCAAGGGCCCTTAGCAGAGCTGTTGTCTCAGGCTCGGGTGTGCTCCCCATCCTCTGACCGGTAATAGAACAAAGGACAAAAGGCCATCTCTCCAAGTCACAATATCTCTTTATTGAAGCTTTGTTCTGCTGCTTTGAGCCTTTTCTCTCTGATTCACTGGACTTGCATTTGAGCAACTTTCCCATTTCTCTCTTTTCTATTACCTCCCAATTCTAGAATGACTAGGTTAGACTCACTGTTTTCTTGTTTCTCACTTCCAATAAATTCTTCGACACACTATTAACATTTGAAGGTTATATCAGAAGATGGAAAAATCAAGTGAATGCCAATATTCTTTCCTGGGTCCCCTGCTCTCCGGCTTGGCAACTGAAATCCTGGGTCCTGCATTTTCCCTCCTAAACCACTTCCAAGGTTGGCCTTCAGAGCTCTTAGGACTAGACTGGCTGGTGGAGGGACTGGTGCTCTCAAAAGGCCTTTCTTCTGAACAAATCCTCCCTTGCTCGAATGGGATCTAGAAGCAGATTTGGAGGCTTGTGGAAATGGGGCCCATCAACATTCAAGCATGTATCCTATTACCATTTCAGGCATTCTTTGTGGCTCCATCATTCTGTTTCTAAGTCTCATTACTTCGTTTGTCCTTTAGCAAATATATCCCTGGTCTACCACATACCTCCTCCTCTCCATTTTTAGTGCCGCTGCCTTAATTCAAGTGCTATTTGTTGAAGAAGTGTTCCACCAATACTTGTGTTAGTTTCCTTGGGCTGTCATATAAAAAGTACCATAAGCTGAAATTTATTCTCTCACAGTTCTGAAGGCTAGAACTCAGAAAAGCTGTTGACAGGGTCTTGCTTCCTCTAAAGGCTCTGTGGGAGAATCTGTTCTGTGCCCTTCTCTTACCAGTGGTGTTGGTGACAGTTCTTCATGTTCTCTGGTCTGTAGCTGTGTAACCCCATTCTCTACCTTCATTGTTATGTGGCATTCTTCTCCCTGTTTCTCCGTCTTTTCCTTTTTTTATAAGGAAAACAGTCATATTGAATTAGGGCCCACCTTAATGAACCCATCTTAACTAGATTTCATCTGCAAAGATCCTATTTCCAAATGAAGTCATATTCACAGGTACCAAAAATAGGGCTTCAACATATCTCCTGGGAGGACACTATTCAACCCATCACAAAACCCTCATAGATCTCCCTGCCACCCATATTTTCCTTCTCTAATCCACCCTCTTTATACCATCCAGTCAGCTTTCTAAAATACTTATCAGATTATTTACACTTGAATTTAAAAATTATCTGCCAACTTGCCATTTCTTTTAGACGAAATCTTTAGAATTGCATTTCAGGTCCTTTTCATTTTAGGTACTTCCCATGTTCCTTTCCAGCACATCCTGTCATCCACTCTCATGGATCTGGCAGGGTATGACTTGCTCATTATGTTAGAATGTTCAAGGCCTTGTGTATATTTTCGCTTTTTTTCACCTAAGCTCCATTCTCTTTTAAAATGAATAACCCATCCTAGATTTTTTTATAACCCTTTGTTTATTCCATTTTCGTATTCATTCTGAATTTCTCAATGCCTGGTACCTATTATCTGCAAATAAATAATATTGAATAAATGATTTCAGAAAGGAATAAACAATTTGATAATTAATGTTACAAATAGTTTTTTCTTCATCATGATCTTCATAAGTTCTAAAAACTTCATAGTTATTTGTCAATGTAAATACTTTTCTCAAATATTTATAGCATAATAGCTAAGAGGCAGGTTTTGGAAACTGCCTGGTTCACTTAGAAGTTACGAGATTTTTTTCAGCCCTTTATTTGACCTTCTTGTCCTTCAATGTCTTAATCTGTTAGATGGGAACATGAATTCCTAATTAACAGAGTTATTAGAATAAAATGTATTAGATAAAAGAACAATCCTTAGGGTAGTGACTGATATAAATTAAATGGTTAATATTTATTTGTCATATTGTCTTTATAACTATTATATTTATAATATAGTTATTATATTTATATTTATATATTATATAATATAATATATAAATATATAATATAAATATAACTATTATATAACATATTTATAAATATAAATATAATAGTATATAATATTGTAAATATAGTATAATAGTAATGATATTTATTATATTTAATAAATATAATTATTAAGACATATAATACTATTATATATCTTTTTAAAAACATTTATTTTAAGTTCTTAAATTAATTGTCATTTTAAACCACATGATCACCTGTTTTTCTAGTTAATTATCTACAGGCTACAAATACATTTTATATCACCATTCTCAATTATAATTGAGAATATAATATATCATTGTCTCTCTCCAACCACCCCCCGATTAAAGTATTGAATTTATTTTATAACCCAGGTGAATCCTATGAGACAGAGGTAGATAAAGTTGGCCTTGATATGTGGCATTGGATTTAAGAATAATAGCTGTGCTGGGCGTGGTGGCTCACTCCTGTAATCCCAGCACTTTGGAAGGCTGAGGTGGGTGGATCATAAGGTCAGGAGATTGACAGCATCCTGACTAATTCTGTGAAACCCCGTTTCTACTAAAAATACAAAAAATTAGCCAGGCGTGGTGGCACGTGACTGTAGTCCCAGCTACTCAGGAGTCTGAGGCAGGAGAATAGCTTGAACCCGGGAGGCGGAGCTTGCAGTGAGCCGAGGTGGCACCACTGCACTGTAGCCTGGGTGACAGAGCAAGACTCTGTCTCAAAAAAAAGAAAAAAAGAAAAATAGCTGCAACATGCTCTTTTTAACAATACTGTTTGGTAACTGTTCTTTTTGGATGGGAAGCTAATGACAGCTACTCATGTTACTCTGTCTGGCATATGACTATGAAAGACACTACACCAACAGAGGACAATCTAGGAATGTGTTCTTATGTGACTATAAACTTTCATTCATGAACCACTTTCACTCATGGTTGCCATAGAGTGGATTCTCAACAAGTTGTAAATCTGTGTAATAATAATAATTCTGAAAGCAACTTGAAAACAAAGTAATAATGGATGATGTTGACTCTCCTCCTAAATAAGCACATGTGCCTTCTGAGGCTGTAAATACAACTTATAAATTATATGGATGGACTCTATGGAAAAATTGTGCATGACCATATAGGTAGTACTCCTTCTTAGGAGGAAAAAAACAAAAAGCTGCATTCACATAGAAGATAAGATTCAGTATCTAATTTCAACAGCATTTAACATGGGGCTCATTTTGGTTTTCCCAAAAAAAGAGGAGGCAGGAACTAAAAATTTGATCTTACAGTCTCTCTTTCTCTCTCTTTCTTCTTTGATGTACATTAGTTCCCATGGAAACTACATTGGGATGGCTTGAGAGTGACATCTACAAATGCAGTGTAAGGTCATTTTTATCTAATGCTTTGAAATTTAAACCATGATTTGTGATATATAGTGAAACCTCCTTAACATATTCTGCAAGACTATGAAAAGACAATATTCTGAATGCAAAAACAAGACATGTGACTGCATTATGCCAGGTCTCAGAAAGTTCAGCATTGCGATTTGCATAGAAAAACAGAAAGAGCTTCATTTTTCAGTTTGCCTCCTGGAGAGTCCTGGCAATGCAGTTGGCCTCCTTAATATGGAAGGAAGAAAACCCTTCCTTCTACCTCCTTCCTTGGCGTGATCTCGGCTCACTGCAACCTCTGCCTCCTGGGTTCAAGCGATTCTCCTACCTCAGCCTCCCAACCCAGTAGCTGGGATGACGGGCACGTGCCACCACCATGCTCGACTGATTTTTGTATCATTAGTAGAGACAGGGTTTCGCCATGTTGGCCAGGCTGGTCTCGAACTGCTGACTTCAGGTGATCCGCCTGCCTAGGCCTCCCAAAGTGCTGGGATTACAGGCGTACCATGCTGGCTTTTTTTTGTTGCTGTTTTTTTGAGATGGAATCTCATTTTATTGCCCAGTCTGGAGTGCCATGGTGTGATCGCAGCTCACTGCAACCTGTGCCACCCGGGTTCAAGTGATTCTCCTGCCTCAGCCTCCCAAGTAGCTGGAATTACAGCCATGTGCCACCATGCCCAGCTAATTTTTGTATTTTTAGTAGAGATGGAGTTTCACCATGTTGGCCAGGCTGGTCTTGAACTCCTGACCTCAGATGATCCGCCTACCTCGGCCTCCCAAAGTGCTGGGATTGCAGGCGTGAGCCACCATGCCCAGCCTCCTTCCTTGTTGCTGGATCCAGTGAGGCCACCAGGTAAGGGACAAGGGTTTAAGGCTTTAAATGCTGCAATAAGTAACTGCATGTGGACTGTGATAAAGCTGCAGGGGTTTTCTTGCTTCTATGGTTCCTACCAGCACTCTTGGCCTGCCTTTCTTAGGGCACTGATGTGATTTCCTTTATTAATTTGCCAGTGTTTCACCTATAAATTCCAGGTATATTTGAAGGGAGATATATTTCTAAAGGAAGAAACTGAAGCCTTGGGCTCAAAATGACTTGAGGTTTAATGGAATATGATCAGCTTAGGCTTCTAATGTACTCTCCAGCGAAGAAAAGTGTAGATGCTGAGCAGGGAGATATGGATTCAAATCTTGACTCATTTGATTTCTATGTGTCTTTAGCAAGTCAAAACTTTTCTAAGCCTTAATATACTGATCTGAAGAATGCTGTCAAATTTTAAATGGGTGAGCATGTGAAAAGGGAATAATGTATAAGAAGTGTTTAGTACTAGTTACATACTGGGATCTCAATACAATTGTGTTGCGTAAATGAACTTTGTTTGTATGTAACTTTGTTCTCATCAAAATCCTTTATATGGAAAGCTGTGAAAATAACTATTGCTTATCTTGTATCATAGTTAAATGTGGGTCAAATGGCTATCTCTCCAGTTTACAGTCACCATCTGTAATATGTGGGCTGTAAGATCAGTTTTGGCAGCAAAAGTGAGGGCCAGAGGAGGCACCTGGGTTGCTGCATCACCTCCATTCTGGCTACATTGGCCTAACTGCAAGTTTAGGCTTCGAGATGCCAGCTAATATGTCAATGATTGGTACACACTAACTCTCTCTTCCCCACTTAAAAAAATGTTTAATAAATCTCATTGTTTAAAACTGATGATTGTAATAACAAAGAGAATCATCAAGCAAGCACATTTGAAAAAATGGCTGATGTTTCTGATGACATTCTTGTGTGATCTGCTGTTCCAACACTGTTAATTGTATCTACCCGAAGAAAAAGAACAATACATTCTTCATTGATATAGTAAGTCACATTGCTTCATGTCTCTTGCCCACAGACTTAAACTTTAAGAGGCGCGTAAATAAGCAACTTAGCATATGTGACCTCCTGACCATGAAGTGTTAAATTCCAGGAACTATATTACTCCACCACTTTTATTTGTCTGTGGGAAATCAGTTGATTTATGCCTGTTCCCAGGATACAATAAAAATGTGCAGGTATGCCAAACTAGAACTATTAGAACCTGTCAAATAAAAATTTTTGTTGCCTTTAAAATCTGCAAATAAAAGTAACCTTTGATTAAGGATAATATGCTTTATATCATAGTTTTATCAGTATTCAGCAAAACATATCCAAACAATTTAATTTCAATATAGTATAATACATCACAGCCTTTGAAGAGAAAGATCCCCTGCCTGATGAGAAGAAAAGTTTCTTATTTACAAAGGAGTTATAGCAAAATGGCAGTTCTACCAGCACAGACAAGGTAGATTAACAGAAACATTCAGCCAAGCAGGGTCTGAAGTTTCTCAAATTTGGCTTATTTACATTGTCCATTCATTCTTATTTTATGAGCTTTAGAACTTCAGATGGGGTCCAGCTAGGATTATAAACCAAAGTGCCAAAATAACCCACAAAACTGTTACAAAGGAATTCCCAGCTCGGTTTTCAGACTCAAGAGTTTGGAATCATTTCAAAAGGATTCTTAGCTCTTACATATTTTAGGCAGGTCTACATTGATATAGAGTGAGACTCAAAAGCAACTTGGAGAATTTCCATCTCATTAACACTTCATTTACAGTACACCTATGTCAAGCCTCAGCCTTGGAGTTCTGGTCTTGGCTTAAATGAGGGAAAGAGAACTTCTCTAGCCAATACTGAGCTGAGTACAGATTCTGTTGTGTATAGTCATGATTGAAGCATGCTCACATCACCTTTGAACTCAGATTTCTCGGTATTCTTCAAAGGATGAAATATTTCTTTAAAAAACTGTATGCCTTTATTTTTTCTCTGTCATTAAATGTTGTATATTTGTATTCCGGTTCATTTTTCAAACTGGATTTTTGATGGTCAAAATTATTAAACAAAATCACTTGGGTTTGGAACATGTACAATCCCACTCTGAAAACACCCTGTATAAGTTGGGGTTTAAGAAAATGTCACTGTGGAAACCTCAGCAGCAGTTAGACAGGGACTGTGCCTCATTCACTTTTGTGACCCCAATGTTTAATGCAGTATCTGTAACATTGCAGATGCTCAATGTTTGAGAATGAGGAAATAAATGAATGAACGAGAAGGAAATTTTCCTGAATGCATTCAGTTTATTCCAGACAGACTTTGTTCAACACTCCGCTGTGAATCAGAACAGGACCTCAGTCAAGCTGTGGACTACATAACGTGACATAGGTAAATCATCACTGGGGCCCTGTCAGGTTCCAGGGAAGCAGGAAAGCAGGAAAGAGCTGACAGCCACCAGGGTCATTGTGCAGAGTATATCAGAAAGCGGTTTTAGCTGACTAGTGGGTTGGAGGTCTTGTGGTGTCGGGAGTGCACAGCTTTATGCTTAGTTTCTAATAACTTTCAATTACCTGTAATTGTGATCAGGTAATGAAAAGTATCGGGGACCTCCAAAATAATTTATATTATATAAACATATGTATATTTGACATGCTATGCTTCAGACTTACATTTTTAGTTGAGATTCTCATTAGTCAAGACTAAAATCAGTTATTCTCATTGTTATAACTCACTTTCACTAAAGCTTATTTGAGATTAAAATATAATGTGAAAAATTCAAAGATAAAATGACTATATACATATATGTATACATATACACACACGTGTATGAAACATACTTTTATATGAGTATACACATACTCACATAGCAACAACACCTATATGATTCTGTATTATTTATAATGATATATAGCCCATTATATAGATGAAAATATGTGTGCATATACATACATATGGATTAGGTATGTATAAAATTGTATACATTTATGGAATGGTATGGGTGCTACTATTATGTGAGTATATGTACTTGTGTGTATATGTGTGTTTTGTAATGGCACCATTCTTTTATCCACCAAATATTATTGAACATTTACTGCATTTAGGAACTCTGCTGGGCACTTAGGATATAAAAAGTGAATCCGTCCAGACCCTGCCTTTAAGAATGTCCTGCTATAGTGAGGAAGCCAGATTCATGAACCGATCTGTGCAGTTTAAAGATGATGTAGGAAAACAGTTTATAGAGGGGCTTAAGAAAAGAATGTTCCAAATATTCCTCAATGCCTTCCACTTACCACATGCAGGCCTTTCCTCTTTCTTTCTAGTCCTATTCATCATCCAAGTAATGAATTTTCAGATAATTTTTTTCTTTAATAAAACCTCAAAATGGTTGTAAGTGTTAGTGGGAAGGTTTTGATTTACGCCTCTAAAAGCTGTAAAACATTTTGCTTTTCCCAACATCACATGAAAATTTGTTGCTTGAACTTTGGAGAGAATTCTTCCCTTTTAAATTTCTTCCCTTTTATCATGTTGTAATTTGTTAAATGGAATGAATCATTAATGGATTTCTTGTGATTTTTAAAAGTAACCACATTTATATATCTTAGCAACATTCAGAGAGTGTGTGCAACTCTGTAGACACCTTGGAAGTAAATATAAACACATAAATATGCATGATCAGACTGATGAAAAAATAGCATTGTTGTTTATGTCATGATCTATGAGTGCAGGTATGGTTGCAAAATCTGATGAATTATGAACATTCTGTTTCAGGGTTTTCATCTGGTAAATGGAACTAACAATACCTTCTGTCCCTGCTACATAGGATTGCCATGAATTTCAAATAAGATAACATGAGAAAGTGGTTTATGAGATAGAATTTACTGTATAAACACATGTCTGGCCAAGGTGTGAGGGCCATCTGGCTGCATATCAGACTCTCACAGGTTCCTAACTACCAGGATGGCTTCTGCAGGTGACTAGAAGGATATATTTTACATTTGTAGATCTCTTCCAAGCCACTTTTCCACCTCTTTCAAAAGCCTAATTCTGTCCTCCTTTCTTGACCATTCTCTGTGCTCTAGCTTCTATCTTTGCCTCTGCCTTTGATTTTGATACTTTCTCTGGTAACAATATCAGTTCCTACTAGGCTGCTTTCTGTTGCGCCATCTGTTCCGAGTTGCCTCTCCATTGCCTTCCCCAATTTGATGCAGAATTCTTCTTCCCTGAAGCTGTCCTCTCTTTTTAAGCTCAAGCTCCTGTGATCACATGATGTCCTCATTGGGCTTGCCTGTGCATTTTTACAAGGCAGCGCTAGTAGAAATTTTTAGAGTTATCCAAGCCTATTTAATAATGGCAAAAGTGCTGAGCATTTACTTTCCAAAATGGCTGAGGTATCAGAGAAGGGCTTAGATTTTCTAGGCATACTCACCTGAAGAAAAAAAAAAATCTTGTACTCTAGATGCACTTAGGATAGAAAATGTATTGACTCGTTGAATAGTTTTAACATTGCTTCCAGTGCTCATTTGGAATAAAAAGGAAAACAGTTGGGTCTGACTAGAATTAATTAGACACCTCAAATACGTACTTTTGATGAGAAGATTACACAAGATATATTGCAGTGTGATGTTTAAGACAATAGGCTTTTATTTCAGAAAAATCTGAGCTTAAATATTGGCCTTAACATTTAATAGATTACGATACACGGCAAGTTACTTGGCCTCTCCAAGTCTCATATTTCTCATATAAAATGATACTGGTTGTCTCCCTTTTCGCTAAAAATGTAGAAAGCTGCAAGAGAATGTCATTTTACTCCACCAACAAAAATAACAACAAAATCTATGAAAACATTACTCTTTTAAAGAGACGGCTGGGCACAGTGGCTCACGCCTGTATTCCCAGCACTTTGAGAGGCCAAGGCAGGCAGATCACGAAGTCAGGAGATCGGGTCCATCCTGGCTAACACGGTGAAACCCTGCCTCTACTAA
Source organism: Pan paniscus (assembly GCF_029289425.2). Lineage (NCBI taxonomy): Eukaryota > Metazoa > Chordata > Mammalia > Primates > Hominidae > Pan > Pan paniscus. The sequence continues at coordinate 93,139,706 of NC_073255.2, forward strand.
AAATACAAAAAAGTAGCTGGGCGTGGTGGCGGGCACCTGTAGTCCCAGCTACTTGGGAGGCTGAGGCAGGAGAATGGCATGAACCTGGAAGGCGGAGCTTTCAGTGAGCCGAGATGGTGCCACTGCATTCCAGACTGGGTGACAGAGTGAGACTCCGTCTCAAAAAAAATAAAAATAAAAAATAAAGAGACGAGGCTTCCAATCACAGAATCTTATTTTCAAAGGCTGAGAAACTCCCTCCAAAAGGAGATTAGTCAAATAAACCATTTCACCTTTGGAAGATTATGAAAGAAAGAGGTGACTGTCAATTACAGCCAGTAAGGAGAAAATAGCCAAAATTTTTAACACGTTTTAAAAGGCCAAGTGTAAAGTTAATATGATAGAGTAGAATCCCCAGGACTTCAGATATGTGTGAAGTCTGTACTTTCTAAGTATTTTTTAAATTTACAGGCCCTACTTGTGCCCACAGAAAGTATTCAGGGAAGGGGAGGAAAACTAAGTGAACACCCTCAATGGTGCATCTTCATATTTCTCTCAAATGAATACCGGTTGTCTCCCTTTTTCTGATCCCAGAAAAGGGGCGGGTAACTCCTTCTTCTACTAGCACCCTGGCAAAGAACTACTGCCTGTGGGAGAAGTAAAAAGCAAAGTAGTTTGCTTCTGGAGGAGGAGTTAAAAACTCAACTACTTCCAGTCCCAGGAAAAGGAAAGGAGGAAGGAATAGAAGCAAAAGCTGCCAGTTCCAACCAGAAGGTTTGTACTGAGTAATAAGCAATAGCAGTGTACTACTGTAGAAGTGCTAAGAAAACCCCTGCCAATAGAAATAGGCAGGGGTAAATTGGAACCAAAAGAGGAATGAAAACAAAATCTATATTCCTTGAGAGAGAGGAAAAAACACTGCTAGGACCCAGGATTTTGAGATGATACAATGCACAGGGGGAAATAACAGTATTCTCTCCCACCCAGCTCCCCCACCCTCCTACAGAAATAAGGGAAACATTTGGCTACCAGATGAGGATGGGCAGGAACACTGAGAGAGCTCCATTCTCAAGGTCTAGACACCCAGGACTTACGTAAGTGTGAGGCTGGGTCAAGATAATAGAAAACTACCCACTTTACCCATCACACCTTGAACAATGTGCAAAATAATAATTAAGACAGAACAATAGTATAAAGAGATACTCCTAAATGGCATAAGCATACAAGGACTGTTAAAAATTGAGAATAGAGCAAGAACACAGGGGAGAATCCTCCTATGACAAAATCCAATTAAGCACAAGGTATCAACAGTGAAATGCTAGTGGAATGTGAAGTTATTGCTGGAATGAAGGTTATCATGGCAATAACAAAACACAAACCAAGCTCAAAAACTGATTAGACTGACTAAACCTTCCCAACATGACATGCATATGAATGGCATGAGAAAATAAAAGGCATGCTTGTTTTCCAGGATAAAGACTGTTTACCTCAGTCTATATTATTTTAAACACAATGTTCAGCAATAAACCAAAAATTACAAGATACACACATACTCATTGGTCAGGGGTGGGGAGAGAGAGAGAGAGAGAGAGAGAAAGAGATATTGAGGGAGAAGCAACCTACTGTCAAGGTATAAAGTAGCCAGCAAAACCAGATTTATAGATGATCCAGACATCATTATCAGATAGAAACATTAAATAAACTATGTTTAATATTTTAAAGGATTTCGTGGATAGATGTTATACATACATAAGCAAATGAGTAATTTCAGCAGAGATGAAAACTATATGAAATATGTGTCATGTGCAAAGGGTCAAAATAAAAAAATAAAATGTCACAAATAAAAAATTCCTTCAGTGGGTGTATGAGCAAACTGGACAGAGCAGAGAATAGACTCAGTTGACTAGAAGGTATATCAATGGAAACATAAAGAGAAGAAAACATAATGGTGCATCCAGCTGCTATGAAGCAATGTCAAATAGTCTAATATGTGTGTAATTGGAGTCCTAGACAAGAAGAGAGAGAAACTTGGCAGAATAAATTTTGAAGAGACTAGGTAAGAATTTTCTAAAATAATGAAAGTCAACAAATTTTCAATTCCAGAAGCCCAGGTGATCCCAAGCAGTATAAGTATAGATCAATCAATTGATCAGTTGATGATAGATAGATAGATAGATAGAGAAAATAGAATATACCTAGTCACATTATGCTTACACTACTGCAAACCAAAACAAAGAGAAAATGTTATGGCAGTCAAAAGGAAAAACAACAAAACACATTATACATAAGGTAACAAAACTAAGAACAATAGCAAACATTTTTGCAGAAATCATGCAAATTAAAATACGATGGAGTTACAACTTTAAAGTACTTGGAGGGGAAAAACCTGCCAATTCAGAATTTGCTATCCAGTAAAAATATCTTTATAAAAATAAAGACAAAAAATAAACAAAACAAATCTGAGAGGACTCATTGCCTGTAGACCTGTACTACAAGCATTGTCAAAGTAAGTTCTTCAAGCAAGAGTATAATACTAGGTGAAACTTTTGATCTGCATAAGACATACAGAGTTCTAAAAGTGGTAAAAATGAAGATAAATACAAAAGAATTTGATTTAATTTTGAACTGTTTTAATAAAAAAATAAAAAACAAGAAAAAATATCAACATTCAATATGGGGTTTATAACTTATATAGATATGAAATGCATTACAGCAACTTCATAAAGAATGGACTGGATGAAATAAAAGTGTACTGTTTCAGGGTTTCTAATGGTATCTAAAGTGGAGAAATATCATTTGAAGATAGACTGGATAAATTTTAAAAATATAATTTAAATTGTACAGTAATCATTAAAAAATTGAAAAAATAAAGATGTTTACCTAATAAACCAAAATGGGAATAAGATGGAGTCATAAAATAAAATACAGCAGAAGAAAACAAAGAAAAACTAAAAAGAACAGATTAGACAAAGGAAAAATAAAACAAATAGCAATATAATAAAGGGTTAAAATACCCCAATTAAAAACCATAGATATTAAGATAGAATCAAAAAGCAGAAATACATCATATGCTGTCTATAAAACAAAACCTTAAAATATAACAACATAGATGGGTTGAAAGAAAAAGAGTGAAAAATATATTGTAATAGCTAATCAATAATTTCAGAAGTAAAGAGACATATAACATAAAGAAGCGAATTCACCAAGAAAAAATAATAATTTGTAAATTTGTATGCACTTCATAACAGTGCTTCAAAATATGGAAAGCAAAAATCTGATAAAACATAAAAGAGAAATAGGTATATCCCAATTATGGTTGGATATTTTAACTTTGCTATCTAATTGACTGATGGAATCAGTAGACAAAATTTTAGTAAGAATATAGAGGACCTGGATAACAGATTCTAATAACACTAAACTACTTGATAATATGAATCTACTTAATATTTAGAAAGCACTCCACCTAACAGTTGCAGGAAACACATAATTCTTATGTACACATGAAACACTCACCAACATAGACCATATTCTAGTTAACAATGAATTATGCAACTATTGAAAATAGTTTTCAACTATAAAACTCTCAGCAAACTAGGAATAGTAGGAAACTCCCTCAATCTGATGTAGGATATCTACAAAAAGTCCACAGCTAATATTAGATTTAATAGTAAAAGACAGAATGAATACCTTCCTCCCAAGGTCAGGCATAAGGTAAGGGTGTTTACTCTCACTACTTCTTTCCAACATTGCACTGGAGGTTATACCAAGTACATTATAACAAGAGAAATAAATAAATGACATACAGATCAAAAATAAATAAATGAATGTGTCTCTATTCACAAACAGGATAATTCTTTCTAAAGAAAATCTCAAAGAATTTACAAAAATATCTACTAGGACTAATAAAATGAGGTTAGCAAGGTCACAGTAAATAAGTCAATATAAAAATCAATTGTTAGCAGTAAACAATTGAAAATTGGAAATATCATTTAAATATTATCAAAGTCATGAGAGGTTTAGATATACATCTAACAATGTATCTGTAAGATTTGTTTGATAAAAATGTCAAAATGTTGCTGAGACAAATTAAAGACCCAAATAAATGGAGACATATACTATATTCATGGTTAAGAAGATTCAATATTTTTAGGATATCAATTATTCCCAAATTCATCAAAGATTCAATGCGACAATAGTCAAAATTTCAGAAGGCTTTTTAGTAAAACTCATAAGATGATATAACATTTTATATGGAAAAGCTAAAGGCCAAGACTGACCAATAATTTTGAGAAAGAATTACAAACCTAGCAAAATTACACTACCTGATTTCGAGGCTTGCAGTAAAAAGGATAAATAAATTATACCTTAATAAGTCTGACTTTTAAACATGGACATAATAAAGTACTTGCCTCAAAGAATTGTTTTATGACTTAAATGAATTGACAGCACTAGCACAGAACAAACGTTCAACACATAGCTGCTGTTGTCATTGGCAGTTGCTGTTGCTAGAGAGTCGCAGAGGAAAATTTCTGCTTTCCACCTGGGCCCTCCCACACTCCCCTTCCCTCATCCCTGCCACTAAATGTTCAATAATTAAAATGTCTTTTTATGTGAGACATCAAGAGCTCTTTCTTTTTCTGGGTGCTCTCTACAGACTCAAGTCATTAATAGGTCTTGTACCCATTAATAATTTGTATTCTGGGGCATCAGCCTCAAGTGTGGGTATCTTTCATTTTACCTGTTCAGGGCAATTGTGAAGACTTGGCTGGAAGCATTTTTGTGCCTGGTGAGATAAGCATGGCAGCTTCTCCAGGTAACAAGAGAGATCCTGTTAACATATAGGCAATTTGAAAGTTGAAGCAGGTTTATTCTAAAGAGCCCTATGCTCCAGGTCCCATGCTTCCTCCGACCTCTTTCAAGATTCCTAAAAGAGGCCCTAGCCATGTATTCATCTGAGCACAGACTGCTTTACAATTTATAAGTGTAAAATATTTTAACCATAATTGTGTGAGACCGCTGTCTCTTTCCACGCTGTATTCCCCTCTGCCATACTTCCCTTCATATCAGGCAGGATTGGAGTGGCAACATAATTTTTTCTTTTTCTTTTCTTTCTTTTAAAAATTAATTAACTTTTGCATTTTACTAAGAGAAAGTTGAGTTGGAGATGAAGTTTGGAATGTTTAAAAACTTCCAAATATAATTCAGGCATCACTAAACTGAATTTGAATACCTGTAAGGAACATTCCTTTTGCCCACTAAGTTGACTTACTTGGCATCATGTCATGAAGGTGCTGGGGTGGAGGTCATGTTGTGATATGAACGTGAACTACAGAGTTTGGCAATAAAAATAGTTGGGCGGTATTTTCATACCATGGAATACTACTCAGTAATAAAAAGGAACAAATTATTCATATACACAGCAGCCTGGATGAAGCTCCAGAAAATTCAGGTGACTGAAAATAGGCAGTCACCAAAAGTTGCATACTATATGATTTCATTTATATAAAATCTTTGAAAAAATAAAAACATAGAAATAGAGAACATATTGGTGGTTGCCAGGGTTAAAGAGGAGGTGGGGGCAGGAGGGAAGTGGGTCTGGCAGGAGGGAAGAAGGACACCATAAGGGGTCTTTGTGGTGATGGTGGTACTTTGAATCTTGACTGTATCAACATCAATATCCTGGTTGCGATGTTATAGAATAGTTTTGCCAGACGTTGCCATATGGAAGAAGTGGGTCTCTCTGTATTATTTCTTACAATTGCATGTGGATCTATGATTTACTTTAAAAAAGTTTAATTTAAAAAATTAAAGAAATAGAAAAATACTTGGGTAGTGGCAGAGAAAAGGTGAAATATCTGGAGCTAGAAGATGGTCTGTTGAAAACTCTTCTAAACATTAAACATGAAAAATTGTAAGAGACAGGGGTAGAGTTAAGTTTTTGTAGATGCCTAGTCAAAATGATGGGTCTCTCCTATTAGGAATATACCTGAAAAGTATAAGTGTAACCATAATCCCACAACATATATTTTTATGGGAATTGTGTAAGATAGAATTTGTCAGAATTCCTATGTTTGTACGCACAAATCCTGAGCAGCATTACAAACAGCAGGTACACCTCTGGGTGAAATGTACCCCAATGTGTCTGATCACACTGAATGCATCTGATACATCTTATCCTGAGAAAGCCTGGCGGTTCCTGGAAGAACTCTGTGCAAAATTCTGCAGACATGGATAAGCAGCCTGAAGACATAAGTGACCCAGTGACAAAGTATCTACACACATTCATCAATAAGTCAACGTAGGTAATAGATGACAGCATTTTGACCACATAGTTATCTAGCTTATTTTAATAGAGAAATTTTAGAATGCATTTGAATTTTTCCTATGTATGCTAATTCAATTAATTTTACATATTTTGGGGATTATTAATCATATTATTAAGTAATATGAAGATTAAGGGCAATGTATACTGTATTGTATGGTGCTAGGCTCATAGGTACTTAATGGATAGCAACTACTAATTACAATTTTAATACTATAAGTTTGGTGAAATAATAGGTCATTAATAAATAACAACTGCTTATTGTGGATAGTGCTGTTTAGTTGTTTACTGAAGATTCCGGTGGGAAGTTTCTTATGGGAGATGGTGTACACTGACTAGGCCTTTGAGCAGCAGACATTTGTTTGTGTAGAAGACTTCTATCTCATTGACAGTGATAACGCTGATCTCAGAATTGTGCTGCTACAAGTTTAGGCTGCAAGGAGCCCCTAAGTTCTTATCATTGCAGGCCGGGTCAACCTCCTTGCTCTTGCCAGATTGCTAGGATAATTTCCAAATGCTCATATGGCTGCAAAGGTATTTTCTATTATTTATTTGGAATATAGGAGAAATGCCTGGTGCCACCATCAATGGTAGAAAGAAAAACAATAGCAGAATATGTCTTCATGTTCTTTGCTGGCAATATACTAGGTCAGTAAATGAATGATATTTAATTGTGCATTCTTACAATGCCAGATATTTTGGCATGGCAAGAAAATACAATAGTTATGGAAGTAAATAGCTACTAGGTGTGTTACTTTTTAAAAAGATTTTTTAGAAATTTATTTTATTTTTATTTATTTATTTTTTAAATTTTACTTTAAGTTCTGGGATACATATGCAGAACGTGCAGGTTTGTTACATAGGTATACTTGTGCCATAGTGGTTTGCTTCACCTATGAACCTGTCATCTAGGTTTTAAGCCCCACATGCATTAGATATTTGTCCTAATGCTTTCCCTCCCCTTGCCCCCACACCCTGCAACGGTCCCCGCTGTGTGATGTTCCCTTCCCTGTGTCCATGTGTTCTCATTGTTCAACTCCCACTTATGAGTGAGAACATGCAGTGTTTGGTTTTCTGGTCCTGTGTGAGTTTGCTGAGATTGATGGCTGGTGGAAAAGGAGATATTATATTAAATATCCCTTCAAATTCTTATATAGCTTGACTTTAAAATATCTCAGCTTAGCATCCTTTTCTGTAAATAAATTCAATGCTTCATTAAAACACACCAGTAATATAAATGATAATGAAGGCCTTACTCTACTATTTACCTTACATTTGTTTTGTGGCACTTTACATATAATTCTGCATTTGGCTACATACAACTATGTATCTATGTAGAACACAGCTCCTGTAAGCTGTCCATTCAACTATTCCAAATATGCCACTTCTCATAGCTACCTCAGGGTCACAGAAGGCTGCCTTTCTTTTAGCATCACATTCATTTTCCAGACAGGGAACAGTAAAGGGAAATACAATGGGTGAGTTTAAGATCTATCTTCTATTCACATCTCATTAGTATCTCTGTGCTACGTGTGCCATACTTGCCAACTCACTAGCTGCAAGCAGTGGTGAGGTTGTGAGTATATGTGTAGGAATGCATGCATGCATGTAGTTTTAAGGAGAACACATTATGGTCACGAACAAAGTCTGTGTTCTTTTAAAAGGAAAGGGAGACAGGATTTTGAGCAGGAAAAAAGTGAGGACTGCTGTACATAGTAGTCTTCATGAAAGTCCTGTAAGATGGGTGTTACAATTTCTGTGAAGCATGCTATAGGCAAAGTTAAATAGGCTTTTAAATAAGTTGTGAAAATTATGTTTGCACCCAAGAAGTCACATTTGGATGGGAATTATTACAAAGAATTTTTCATGAATATGATTCAAAGAAATATAGAATAATCACAAGGAACTTTCACAAGCTTAGAATTGTTTGCACTTAGCAATATTCTCCAGTGTATGAGTATCATTATACTTCCATCCTACTAGGCTTCTTCAGTTCCTCTCACCCACTGGGGGCTTTGTTCTTGTTTTCTATGTTTCAAAAACTGTTTGATCTGGTGTTGAGGCTGTCCAGATTCTTTTTTCCTTCAGGTTTCAGTTCAAATGCCATCTGCCCTGGACGGTGTTCCAGCTCCCCATCTGGGTATTACCAATCCCCAAGTCATTCTCTATCACATTATCCTGAGGTTTATTGCCTACAGAGCCTATTACTATCTACAGTTATCTTGTTTATTTACTTATCTTCTGTATTTGTCCCTACCAGGACTTAAAGTCACTGGGAGGCATGGATTTTTATCTTTCTTCCCATTCACTGAACTATGACTGCTAACACCACCAATGCCTGATACATTGTAGCCTCTGAATACATGCTTGTTTAGATTCTGAATAAGAATACTCTGAGGGCATGGTAGCATTAAGTATTAAGAGACAGGATGCCATGCAGGTTTCTACTAGGCTTTGGTCAGTATCTATTCTGCTGTAGGAAGTATATGCAGTGGTAAGTGGCTGGATTTTGGCTGCAGAAAGGTGGTCCTACCAAGCACAATACAGGCAAGGAGTGATTGTGAACAATTAACAGACCAAAAAGTCAAGCCATCAGGGCCTTTTGGCATAAGAATGGTCTGGTTATTCATGGTGTTTACATGGAATGGTGGGAAGAGAAAGCACAGAATGCTCTGTGTCTCTTTGAAGTTTCAGAGCACTTACTGCATAGATATCCGGCATGTCTGCAAAAAAATGCACAGCTGAGCAGAAGGCACCAGTTCTTAAGACATGTGGGTGACATGAAGTATAGTTCTGAGAAAGCCTAATTCAACCCAGAAAGCTCAGGAATGAACCCTTCAGAAATATTTAATTCCATGGTTATGAGCATTTACTTGAGTTGAATAATAACTAAAATGTTTTCCTCTTGCATAAGAAGAAAAAGACCTTTATGTTTTTAAGCAACATTTTCTTGCCAAGCTATGAATTATGACCCAGCATGTTGTATTTTGCCTACAGATGTTACAAGGAACAGTAGAAATTAGTGGAGCTTCTGAAATCATTTAAAAGGTTAAATTTTTGACTTAAAAATCAAGCTGGTAAGTTGTATTTTTGTCACTGATAAACATTTTATTTTCCTCAAATTTTGGACCAAAGTACTATTGAAAACTGTCTCTTTGCTCTTAATAGGGGAGATTATTTCGGTGATATTATATGATATTATATTGTCTGTAGCAGGATGTTTTAGGAGAAAAAATATTACCCCTATATTCTGTATGGAGATGTCTCTCTGGCTTGCATTGACAGTAATCTCAAGGTAATCCTTTGAAATAAAAACCTATAAAAAATGTTGTGACAGCACAAAGAGATAACATGTGTGGCAGAGGAAATGAAACTAAAGTGTTTATTTTTCTGATAAAATAGGAATGCCTCTTCTTTCCCAGTTGGAGCATAGTGACTCAGTTCAGTGAACTATATCATCCTCTCTGGAGCTTAATTAGAAACCTTGTAAACTGAGTGCAAGAGGCCAGAATATATGTTGGATGAACACAGAAAAGGCTTTTGCTGGAAACAGGAACTCCTATGAACCACCTTATAATGGGGTTTAATGACTTTGTAATTGGATTGCTCCATCTGGGTTCAGAAAAGGGGAGCTTCTGTTTGTTCAGAAGGATGATGAGAACTATGGACATTGCATGTTTATAACTGAAGCACTCTTTCTTTGCTGCCCAAATTTCAGAGGCATAAAACACATTGATCCAGATTCTCCCAGTAGCTGCCTTGTGGACTGTAAACTAAGCATCACAGTGATTCCCTAAATGGTATCCTGATGAATTGCCAGCTTCTGCCAGGGTGCAGAGAGACCCTGGTTCAATAAAACAAGAGAGATAATAGGCGATCAGGAAGGAATCAAAACTGTTTCCCTGAGTAATGGCATCCAGCAACCCCTCTGCTGAGGGAGGCAATGAAAGGTGGGGGAACCCCTTGAAATGGGTCAGTAGATTTCATATTCTTGAAAAGATAGAGTCCATTTTAAATGTCTGCTGCATTCAGATGACAAACTATGGGTCCTTTCTAAATATCTTTTTCTTTTTCCTTTTCTTTTGATTCATTAAAAAAAACCTATGTTTTTAGGGAGTTTACTTTCTTCAGTCATTAAGCTTGGACGTTAAGTATACATTGTTGATCAAAAAAGCTGTGTTCTTTGCCCTGGAGTTTATAGTTCATTGAACTTAATGGTATTGAGAGTCTGGAATGATTGTTCCATAATTTTAGAGGTTCTCAGGACCAGTGATAGAAAATTATTCCCTAAAACCAAGGTGCATTTTGATATTTTTGTGATTAAAAAAACATAAAAAAGATTTTATAACTCTGGCATTTTCATCAGATACATATACTTACATGCTAACATTCATGTTCAGTTATATGATATGCATAAGAGTATATAAATGTTTTATAAGTGGCAACTTGTGACCATAAAGCATATGTAGAGCTGATACCTAGTTAAATTCCTATGGTAAACTCATCTTTTCAATTCACCACATCTTCCATTCTCTAAAATATGTTGGAAGATACTTATGTTATGTCCAAATAAATGTACTTAGAACATATTTTTCCATCTTTTGAGCTTTTTCACATGATGATGCAAGTAACATTTTACATTTTCCAGGACTAGCTTCGTGGTAATTTCCTTTCTTTTGTTTTCTTTTCTTTTCCTTTCTTTTCTCTTCTCTTCTCTTCTCTTCTCTTGTCTTTTTTCTTCTCTCGTCTCCTCTGTTCTTTCTTTTTTTATGTAACTGATTAGGCCTTGGGAAGAAGAAAGAAGAGTGAGGCCCTGTTACAATTGCAACACACTATATGACATGTTGTACTTCAGCCCCCTTTTGCTAACAAAGTATAAATCTGATGATGATTTATGATGGATAAAAGAGGGCCTTTCTACCCCAAATAAGCTGCCATGGTTTTCCAAGTTGCTTCAAATGCCCCTCAACTCCTCATTCTGGCTAATGCTTTTATTGATAATAATTTAAGGTGTTCAGTTTTCATTTTCCCCCTAAGTCCTTCTACTTGTAAATATTCTATGCTAGAGATTAAGACATTATTTCTGCCCTTAATGGACAGCTTTAATGGACAACAACAAACATGTCTTTTGTTATGACAAAAGATAACATGTCATAAGAGAAGCACTAATGAAATAACAAATTTAAAGTGCCCAGCACAGAAGAAAGAACTCTGCACAGAAAATATATTCAGTAGGTGCTTTTTCCTTTCTCTTCCCCACTTCTGTGGGAAATGTTGCATCTGGTTGGAAGAATAAATAAAGCGCTTATAGGGGAGATGGAATTTTGGTTTTAAAAATTTGGAGAATTGTCTGTGGAATGTAAACCAATTTAGCTAGACATGAAAATAGTGTAATTACAGAAAAACAGTTAAAATGATTTTTGGAAAGGTGGGCTGCAGCCTGATACGCAGGGCTTTGCAATTTAGGGTGAGAAATTTTAAGATAATTTCATTGATGATAGGAAGCCATTGAGAATATTTAAAGTAAAGAGACTCATACTAAGACCTGTGCTATAGATAGTTAATCCATAAGCTGTGTGAAGAATGAATCAGGGAGAAAAGGGCAGAAAGATAATTTTAGGAGGTTAGTTACATAAAAAGATCAACAATTATAATCTTTACCATCATTTAATGCGTGTTGGGGCCAGAATTTTTATACACATATTTTTTCATCTTCTCAGCTATCTTAGAATATAGATAAGTTAAGAATATGCTAGTTAAGAATATGAAGCTCAGTGGGTTATTCATGGCATCACTAAGTAGACTATGCCATGACTTATATAAGGCATATTACTAGTTGACCCAGTGTTTAAAACCACATTTTTCTGATGCCACACCCCATAATAGAAAGAGAACCCACACTAACCTTAATGAAATGTGTGATCTAGGAAATGTCTCTAAATTTTCCTAGGATTCAGTTTCTCCATATGAGGAGACAAATCAAACTTTAAAATTTTACAGTCTACCTATAGACATACATCCAATTCTTATTACAGTCAATGGCATGCATTTGCATCCCAAGTGGCTGGGGAATCAAATACAGACCAACATGGAATTTCCTGGGGAGCTATTTTCTAACTGAAAAGAACCTTACTCTTCAGGCTGAAGTGTAATGCATTTTGGCAATTTCTAATGATATGATTTTTATAACTAAGATGACATAGAGATTTATACTTAAAAGTCATATAAATTCTGCAGGAATAAGATAATTTTTTTTTTTTTTTTTGAGATGGAGTCTCACTCTGTCACCCAGGCTGGAGTGCAGTGGCGCAATCTCGGCTCACTGCAAGCTCCGCCTCCCGGGTTCACGCCATTCTCCCGCCTCAGCCTCCCGAGTAGCTGGGACTACAGGCGCCCGCCACCACGCCCGGCTAATTTTGTTTTTGTATTTTTAGTAGAGACAGGGTTTCACCATGTTAGCCAGGATGGTCTCGATCTCCTGACTTGGTGATCCGCCCGCCTCGGCCTCCCAAAGTGCTGGGATTACAGGCGTGAGCCACCGCGCCCGGCCAGGAATAAGATAATATTTAACCATAATTTTATAAAAGACACATTTAGAAAGATCCAATCAATTATATTTCACTTGCAGATATTCTAAGTTAAGAAGAAAAAGTTTGAGGAAAAATATAAAGGCCTTAAACCCCTTATTACTTCAGTTCAACAAGGAATCAAGAGTAAAGTTCTTCAAAGAATTAATTGAAGACACCCTGGGAAGAGGGGACTGAGGTTCTGAAGTTTATCATAAATCATTCAATGCCTTTGGCAAAGCCTTGGTGGAACTTATGATGCTGAGTATTATAATGTACTTTAAGTTTTCACTTAGGACTTAATTCTGATTCTGATGGGAATTTGATCCATGAAAGGATTGCAGAACTGAATCCCAACAGACAGGTTCTGTTGATCATGATAATGTTTTGCTTCCAGCAGAAAGGTGAGCTGCTGTTTTTGAACCCAAATGAGAAGTGTTTTTGAAGCACCATATCTATGCCTTTTATACTGATCGGGGTAAACCAAGGAGAGGATATGAAATCTCTGCCTCTTCTGGAAAAAGGATAAATGATAGTACATTTATTTGTATAGAACTGAACTTAGAAATCTCTTCTGAGATCTATATCAAGTGTTTCTAAATGGTATAGGCGTGTGCATCAGTGATGGCGCAGTAGATCTAAACCTGTCTGAAAATCAGAGCAATTGGAAAATGTTTGTGCTCACTCACCTTCTGACAAAGGAAACAATAACTAACGCAGTAGGAAGCTGCAGCTATCTTCTGACACATTATGTTTCCAGCCCCAAAATGTCACATGAAACCCACTGAATGAAGATGAATGAAAACCAGCAGTGGTCCTGAAACACGAAAAGGAGAAAAAGCTCCAGCCGCAAAAACGGCTGAGGTTCTTCAAAACCCAACAAGCTGTTGACTCAGACCTTTGCAAAGTTGAGAGCGTGTATTCATTCTCTGGTAAGGCCAAGGGTCTTATAATTGACCGGGCAGGGAAACTCAAATCTCTAATTTGAGGTATAATTGCAACATGCAAATTCTTGGCAAGAAGCCCTTAGAGGGAAAAGCTACGGTAAACGTTAGAATGATTTTCTGTTTCTCTGTCAATTGAAAATGTAAGGACTCTGAAGCGTATAATGTTTAAAGGCAAGGGGACCTAGAAGCTTCCAGAATTCAAACTTATTCTGCTAGGGCTGATTCTCTAAATTTAAATTGTGTACCCTGTGGTGCTAACAAAATAATCCTTTTTAACTTGTGCGGGTTGAAGACAGTTGATGAGTGAAGATGATTTATTAACTTTATAGCAATATCCTCAGAGCTTTCTTCTATCACCATTTTTGCAGTCAACATGAACTTTTTAAGCCACAAACATTTCTTAATGGATGAAGTGAGAAATGTATGCTCATTAAAAACTGAGGAGGAAAATGAGAAAATGGGAGTCATCTTTTATAACTTTAATTTTGAAAGTTATCTTTGAAAACTTTAAAATAATTTATAACAATAACATACTTTGAGACTCCACTGAGCAAATTTACTTTATCATGAAAAATATAATTAAGTTTAATATATGTGCTGGACATCAGAATTTCTCCTTTTTTTCCTAGTTTCTTACTTGCATTGATTGTTTGCTTTCAATTGGCCTGGATTAAAAACTTGGCTATCTTTTTGATTGGTGCACTAAATAATGAAACCATCTTGCAAAATCCAAGAAAGAGCCATTTTATGAGATTACTGTGGTCCTGAGTTAATATAAATCACCAAGTTTTGTTAGTTTTCCTGTCCCACAAAGAAGGTGCTAGTGCCTTCAATTTTTGCTTTTTGCTATTGTTTCACATTATATTGTCTTTCCAGTAATATTAACAACAAACTCATAGACATGGAGTCACATTTTGAAAATTGTGTAGATAACTTCATTAATTGGGAAGGCAACACTTGAAGTTAGACAACTGATTTCAAAGGTGAGAGGTTAGCAGAAGATAAGAAAAGGGGCTTCGTATTAGTTAACTAGTTGAATTGTTCATTTGAATAGAAACATTGCACTCTGACCTTTGAGAAAGCCATAGAAGAAAACCCCAAATTTTAGGAATTTCTTATATTTGTGATAAGTATATTTTAAGATAGGCCATTTTTACATTGATATATAAATCCTTGGCTCTTTTTCTACCAAGGGTCTAAGATTTCATTTAAAAAATTTGAACCCCATGGTGGAATTTAGATGCTGGTGAAATATGTGCAGAGACCACTATGTGTTGACATTTTAGTTAAAATGAAGCATTACCATTAGGTTAGGTAAATAGATTCTATTGCTTCTCTCACCAAGTTACAGTTCATAATTGGGCAAAAACAAAAAAATGGACCTTCTCTAATGTTTTCAGCACTTAGAGCTGTCAGAGCTCAACAACTGTCCTGTGATCAGTAATAAAGTGATTCTCTCAAAAATGAAACTACACATACACTGACTTTATTTTCCCAAGCCCTTGAAATCCCTCTCGCAACCAACCCAACATGATCTATCAAGCGCTAAACTGAAATGTGTCTAAAACATTACAAATTTACAACTTTCTCCTTAATTCTGAAACACTTCATTTTGGTCTTTTAGGCATTATTTTCTGGTACTTTGGTAGCAGTAGGCAAAATACATTATCGGAGAAATATGCTACAAAGGGAAAGAGAAGAAGGTTTTGGGCTATGAAGTTATGTTAACAGCTTTCTCAAGCATTATTTAAAAAATTGATGCAATAAATGTCATCTTAAATGTTTTAACATACATTTAATCTGGTAGAGTTGGGTTTTGACAATTTATTTTTAAACATAATGTTTCTTAATGAAGTTTTTCATACACGAAATTCATTAGTGTTCAGGACAAAGAAAAATAAGTGAATTTGTACCCCTATGTTGCCAAGTGTATGATTTGTTGGTATGCTAAATAAGTATGGTTTTTATATTAATAGATTAATTCCACATACATTGCGAAAGTGTGAATTTTTCAATTTTCCTAATTTTATTTTTCAACATCATAGAAGCTAATTACGTTTGTATCTAAGAGATCATTCCTCAAGCTTTAATAATGTGAGGTACGAGTTTATAATGAATTTCAACCTCTTTGTTTTTTGATTTTGAATGTCTCAGTTAATCTAAAGAGAATAATTGGTTGATTAATTCATTCATATATTCAGAGTGATGAACGTGCCAGGTACTAATCTACATGTTGGAATACAATGGTGAAAAGTACTGGGTCTTACCTACAGTGGTGTGGCTTCCTCAAAGAATGATGGGAAGATATATTGGGGGCTTGGCCGAGGTGCCAGTTTAGGGACTACACTATGTAGGCTTGGAATGCTTTCCTCAGGATGTGTGTATGCCCCAAATTAATGGCCAACATACGGTGCTGTGACCTCCCCAAAGCTAGAATTAGAAACCATGAAGTAAAAGATTGGCCCCATGGTTATCACTCACACTTACTAGTGATGTCTGTGCTTCTCATTCCTACAATCTAGGCTCTGATGGATTAGGAGTTCTGATTTCTACCATGGCAGGAGGATACTTCACTAGAGGACAGAATAAGTCATAGTCTTGGAACTATGACCATTGTTGGCCATTTTGGGCTTCTCATGCAAGTGGCCCCAAAAGCAGAAGGAAGTCATCACGTTGGTGGGGATAACTGAGCCTGATTTGAATGAGGAGCTATGGTTGCTCCTCATGGTGGTGCTGCTTGGTGGTACCATGGAAGAGCAGGTGTAGAAACCAGGAGCTTCCTTGGGGCTGTCCAGATGATAACAGAAAACGGACTATTGTAAAGACAATGACCTGACTGTGGTGTAGTAATAAAGGTTTCTAACCCCATGTAGATGATGGTTTGAGCCATCTCTCCAGACAAAGCAGTTTAGACCAACTGGAGTGGTGACTAAGAATAGGGAAAACTTAGAATGACATTGGAGGAGGAAAAAAGATGGTTAATATCAGTGACGGCCTGGTGGTAGCAGGGACTCCCTTTCCCACATAGCTTTTCTTTATCGAGTCTATTGTAGAAATCAGTACTGGCCACACTGCCTTGAAGGCTCTGGGAGAAGTCTCAGTGTTGCAAAAGCTGGATTCTATCATGAACCTCTTATATCCTACCTCACAACCTCTTGGTTGACCATTTTATTCCAGACATTGGTACCACAACTAGCTGATTGCAGGTGTGACCAGCTAACACCTCACTCCAACTTTTGCCCTAGCGTTCCTCTGTGTGGAACACTTATGGGAACCTGCTCAGCCATTCTGAATCTTTCCTAACACAGCCATGGGATTACCCTTAAAGAATAGGAGATAGAAGCCTGTAACTCTGGTAGACAATTCTGACATGTGTTATGCAGGACTTTCAGAGGACCCCTAATCATATTGAGCCCTAGTTACCCACATTTGTCACCAACTTGATAATGCACTGCTAGATTAGCTTTGCTTTTGTTCTCTTTTCACTCTTCCCATTTTCCCATTTTTGTTCCTTGGCATTACTTGCAAAATACATTGCCTACATACAAGCTCTTGCATCAGGTTATTTTGTTGTTGGGGGCAGGATTGGAATAGATGAGTGATGTAGAATATGATGGTGAGAAATGTTTTAAAGAGAAGTAAAGCAGGGAATGGAGTAGAGGAATATCAAGAGGGAGAGAGGAACTGGTGACATTTGAAGACACCTAAGGAAAAACAATGAACCCTGTAGATCTTCAGGGAAGAGCACCACAGGCAGATGAAGCTGTTAGTGTAAAGGCCCCATGGAAATGTGCCTGGTACATTTGAGGAGCAGCAGGGTGGCCAGTGTGGCTGGAGCTGAATGAATGAGAAAGAGAGTGATACAAAGTAAGCCTATAGAGGCAACTGGGCCAGATGGAATAGGTAGGGGCTTTGCTGCCTACATCAGGATATTTAGCATTCTTTGTCTCTCATTTGTTAATGGGGCTAGTAATGCTGACCTCACATGGTCTTGAAAAAGGTCCCAGAGAATGTAGTGCCTAAGAGGAAAGGGCCTGTTTTCCATTTTTATATCTATCTATCTATCGATTGATCTATCATCTATGTCAACATCATCTTCCTAGCTAAGCTGTCTACATTGTACTTCGTAATTTTCTCATCCTCTTCCATCTCCTCCTGTGGCACCGCACTCACTTATACTAAGTCTATTTTAAACTTTGGCCACACAGGCAGTCATCAAAAGGAACTGGAGAGCTGTGAGCCTTCATGGGGTGAGACTGTCACACATTTGTGTATAGCACATCATAACAGTTGCCTCCCTTTCTCATCCTGTGTCTCCCTTCGGTCTCTGGACTCTGTTACCTCTCCGCCTAAAAGCATTATACTGCAAGGAAAACTTACATCTTGATCACTTAGAAGGACATGTGCTTAATAATGTACTTTCTCTAAAGGAGCCTGTAAATCTCATAGGGAACTTGAACTTCTAATTTATTATTAGTATCAAGAAGACCCTTAGTTTGTTGAGTCTTGCTTTATGTTATTCTTTTTCATGTAGGCTATGAAGAAAAGTGTGAGTCATCATTACTGGAAAGAACAAGGTAATGGTGAGTAAGTTGACTATCATCAGATCATGGGCAAATTATTTGACACCTCCTGGAGCATCTGACTTTATATTAATTATGAAGCAACTTTGATATGTTCTCTCCTTCTTTTTTGATATCTTCTTTTCTTCTTA
Source organism: Pan paniscus (assembly GCF_029289425.2). Lineage (NCBI taxonomy): Eukaryota > Metazoa > Chordata > Mammalia > Primates > Hominidae > Pan > Pan paniscus. The sequence continues at coordinate 93,158,234 of NC_073255.2, forward strand.
CGTGCTAATAGAATTTTAACCTGGGCCAGCTAAAAGTTTTCCAGCTTCTTCCCATTTGTGACAACCAAAAATGTTTCCAAACATTGCCGAATATCTCCTGGGGACATTCCTAGTAAGAAACATTTCTCAGGTAGACGTCTTTGGGCAAGTCAGCTAAATCTTTGAAATCTTAGTTTCCTCAAAGGTGAAAATAACAGATATTTGTCTCTCAAGATTACTGAGGTAGGTAGAATTCTAAGATGTCTTAAATGGTTAGGCTTTGCGTCCCCACCCAAATCTCATCTTGAATTGTAATCCCTCGTTGTTGTAGGGAGAGCCCTGGTGGGAAGTGGTTGGATTAAGAGGGAGAGTTTCCCCCGTGCTGTTCTCGTGATAGTGAGTAAGTTCCCACAAGATCTGATGGTTTTATAGGCAGTTTTCCCTGCTCTTGCTAGCACTCTCTCCTGCTGCCATGTGAAAAGTTCAAGTTTGCTTCCCCTTCACCTTCCATCATGATTGTAAGTTAACTGAGGCCTTCCTAGCCATGTGGAACTGCGAGTCAATTAAACCTTTTTCCTTTATAAGTTACCCAGTATCGGGTAGTATCTTTATAGCAGTGTGAGAATGGACTAACGTATACTTCCTACTCCACACTTTGGGCTACTAAAACATCTGTTAATTTTGTATCAGGTGATTTTACTTCTCCTCAGTACTATGAATTCTACTTAAAATAAACTATATGAGATCCATTCATTAATTTATTTGCCAGATTATATTTAATCTAATATAAATAGATTATATATAATCTATATATCAATAACAATTTATAAAAATTTTTATGATTGTGACTTGAAAAATATTCACGCCTTGTCATCCTTCTTTACAATTTTTTTCTGCCTTTTTAAGCAAGGTAGTTTGGGCCTCTCATGCTTTATTTTAAAAGTATCTTAGTATGCCTGATATGGTGTCAGATACCAGGAATATAACAGTGTATAAGACATGGGTCCCCATGGAACTCACAGCCTTGTGGCAAGGGCATTGAAAAGCAGTTGTGGGTGTGATGTCTCTAGCAAAGGAAAAGTACAGAGATTGGAGGAGCTGATAACGTAGGCACTAGTTGGGCCTGAGCAGTTTTGTGAGTCTCTGTGATATATTCCTCATTTATCCACTTATCCTGCCACTTAAAGTCTGCTACAAATATTTAGAAGCTAGAAACTCAAGCTGGAAGAAGACATACTCTGACTTCTGACACAAGGCAACGTGCCCATGGGAGCAACTGGGGAGGAAGTTCAGTGGAGGGCTTCTGTGATGGGCCAGCCCCAGAGCCCCTTAAAGGGGAGCTGCTAGGAGACTCGACTTGGGTTCTGAATTATGCAGTTAGGTCTAATTGGGATTTAAACTAATAGGATAGTTGCCAAATCACTTCTTTCTACTTTATCCTCCTATCCCCTCTATGTCTTCACCAAAACCAAAACCAAAGGAAGTAGAAACACTTTTCTTAGATAAAATTAGCCTCCTACTTGGTGGTACTTCAAGTGGTAAGGCTACTGATATGACTTCAAAATTGATGCCTAAAATTGAAGGCAGTAGATAAAGCCCAAATCACAAAATGATTCTTGTGGACTATTTTAAAGCTCAGACTCCCACAATCCATGCCTAGAATAGGCATGCAAATATGAGACCTTTGGCATCAGAAAATATAAACCAAGAACAAACAAAAAGCAGATACTTAGGAATTCTAAAATTTGAGAATTTTTACAGTGCCCAGCATTAAAAACAATACTGTACCCCAGAGCAAACATGATATTTCATATGTATTACACTATAAAAAGACCAAAAGAATTTGAAAATAATTTTTGGAATCTCAAGAGAATTGGGTCAAACTTTTGAATGTTCATGGCACTGTAAAATAAATAAAGTAGGGATTTGAATATAATCTCTTGAGTGTTTTAATCAACAATTATACTACTCAATTTAGATTTCAAAGTAGAATTTGTTTGTTTAAATTTAAATATATTCATCGACACATTAAATGTCGTGCTATTTTGGGATGAATAGATTATTTTTATTTAGAAATAAATGTATAAGTTTTACTGTCATGCTTCATTTCTTTAATTCTTCACTTGGCTTCTGAGACATAGCACTCTCCTGAATCCAGTCCTTCCTCACGGATCATTTCTTCTTAGTCTTGCTTGCTGGGTTCTCCTTATCTCCCTGAACTCTAAACAATGAGTGTCTAAGAACTCAGCCTTTGGACTTCTTCTCTTCTTCTCATGGCCTCAAAATCTTGAAGCAAAAGCTGTCTCCCTGACATAGAGACTCCTAGATGCAATTGCTTACTCAACCCCATCCTTAAATGTTCAAACCTTTATCCACTTGCCTCCACCAAATCTGCTTCTCCCAAACTTTTCTCCATTTAATAAATGGCAATTCTGACCTTCCATTTGCTCAGATTAAAAACTTGCAATTATCCTTGACTTTCATTCTTTCACATTTTTAATCCAATTTGTTGGCAAATCCTATCTACCCCAGCTTCTAAATATATCCAGAATGTAACTTCTCCATCCCATCTCTACTGATAATACAAACCTTCCTCATCTCTCATCTGCATTATTTCAACAGCCTCTTAACTCGTCTATTTCCTTCCCTTTTTCTCTCGAGGGTCTATTCTCAGGGTAGCTCAGGTTTTCTTTTCTAAGTCATAAGGCAGATCACATCACTTATCTGCTAAGGATCCTTTGAAAGCTGTTCATCTGACTCAGAGTAGAAGCCACTCAATGGATGCCCCCCCAACACACACACATTCTCTACCATCACCATTTCTCTGATCTCATTCACTGCAGTTCTCTTTTTCTTACTCCCACTGCCTCTGCCACATTGGCTTCCCTGATACTCTTCACATGTTCCAGGGAGGCCCCTGTCTCAATGCTTTGACAATTGCTTTTCCCTCTGCCTAGAACATGGCTAGCTGCATGGCATCCCTAGCTGCATGGCTTGCTTCCTTACTTCCTTTGGGGCCTTTTGTGCAAATGTCATCTTTTCAGAGAGGCTCTCCCTAAACATTATCTTTTCTGCCTGATTTTTCTCCATAACACTTATCACCAACCAATATACTATATATATACGTATCTCCCTACGATAGTGTACATTCCACTGAGACAGACATTTTTGGAAGTTTTATTCATTTCTTCATGGTAAAATTATAATTTAAAAATAGCTAATATGCACACATTAAGAAGCACGTGTATCACACATTTAATAACTAGATGAGGCACATGGCATAGTGAAGTCTCCGTGTGGACTTAGTTTTGAAACAAATCATGGATAGTTAAGGTTCATCAAATGATTTAAAGATCAAGGCTTTTGCTTAGATGAAATTATGACAGAGTTTAAAGATATAATATTTAAGCAATCATGAAAAAGTGACAAAAACTGTTCCTAGAAAAACATTAAGTTTAAAATGTTTGCTAATTACATTAACCTATAATTACCAACAGATTTTTATGTATTAATAAACCATCAAACAACTCCAAGAAAGCAGCAAAAGAAACTTCTGTCTTAAATAGAGTGGATAGCTGACTATAATAGAAGACAATTCTACAATCCACAGTACAAGACAAGTTCTCATGACTATTAAAAATCTGTATAGATCCCAAGAGACTCCAAATAGAAGCAGGCCAGACATCATGGCATCCATGCAAAATTAGGTATGCCAATTTATTAAAAGTACCTTTTAGAAAGGATCGATGGTTCTTTTAAATTCTCTTGCTGCAAAACAAAACAAAAAAATAAGATGAAATCCTAATATCATGTTTAACTGGCTGACATTCTTTCTGTTTTTTAATAAAAAAAGGATTTCAAGTGCCACAATACCATATTCATTGTCAAACATAAGAATGATGTGTATGAATAAGAAATAAGTGGAGATGAGCGCAGCATGCATCGGTGTCCATATCAATCTTGTAAAGTTGTACATATTTACAAATTCTCTTGGCTCTGTACTTTCCCTTTCTGGGAATAATAATCTCTGGAATTTAGGACTGCTTGTTTACAATTTAGGAATATGTTTAATTTTTTCTGATATGAATGGGACTTATTGGTAATGGCATAGTCTTATTGTAAACACACCCATTTCTCAATAAATTCACAGCTTGGTGCTTTGGCAAAAAGGAAATGCCATTTAAAGGACAGACTGCAAACTGAAATACGATGCAGAGAAGCAGGAGTGAGGAAATTATTCAAAATAAAACTCATTCCACTACTAGTTGAACATTATTGAATCAATCAAGATTATAATTTGGGGGCTAATTTCACCTGCTAATGGAGAAGTTTGTCACAACCTCTAAGATTTTGAACTCAGATTTTATATGTTTTACAAACTTAAAAGATAAAGCAAAGGTTTAACTACTGTTTCCCACCCCTTTCTGAGTCTTTAACTTATGCAAAAGCTTTGTTAGGCAGGCTGGCAGCAGCCTTAAGTATTTTATTTCTCCACTGCTACATGAAGTCAAATTGCCATGGAGTGATAATTGCTCAGAAACTGAACTATAGGAGGCTCTGTCCATACAGTGTATCATCAGACAAATATTTCAAAGGGAATATTGAAACTCAGGCACAAATGATCTCGGCTGTGGAAGTCTTAGGATTTCAACTTCAATCAAAGGGAATAGGACCTGCTTCAAAATAGTCGTCTCCACGCACACTGCAGCCTGAAGTTAGCCCTGCATAATTACAGACAGTCCGTGTCAAGTGAATGGAAGGCTCCCCTTAAAGCAGGAATGCATGCGTGGCTCTCAAGGCAGCCCATATGGATGATTTGTGGCATAGGATCAGAAATCACTTCAACTTGTTTGAAAAAAAGAGCAACATACTTTAGAAAAAGAACACAAAATCCCATGTGATCTTGATTCTCGGAAACACCTATTTTCTTAGTAAATGTAAAGCATAGAGGAGTGCATCTTGTATTATTTATTCCTGGCCGGGAGTGTATATCAGAGTGGAAGGGCTTTGTGTGTGTGTGTGTGTGTGTGTGTGTGTGTGTGTGCGCTGGCATACAGGATTGGAATGAGACAAACAGAGCAACACAGATATTCCATTGTTTGCCTCTGTAGACTGAGGGATTGGAGACAAAGGCGCTAGAATGCTGGAGAAGCACTTTTGCAGAAATGCTGGTGAGAAGCACCAAATGCTACCCTCCCATCTCCCCAGCTGCTTTCATTTCTCTGGAGCTGAAACAAAGGTGACTCTAAAAGCACACACACACACCCACAAGTAATAGAAAGGTGATGTGCTGAGTCACAGTTACAAATGAGAAGAATATTCTCATAACATTTACAAAAATGAGAACCTACTCGGAGCCCCCCTCATCACCATGCATACACCCTCAATTAAAACAATGCCCCTGAAAGCAGGCAGTATAATCTGCATTTTATTTCACTCATGAGCAAAATAACAAGTTACTCAGGCCTGAGGCACTCATGAGTGATATGGGGCGTGTAATATCCTTTCCATTGAGTTTCCTATTATTAAGCTTGAAATAAGGAGTTCAGAATTAACTGTGACAATGATTTTATCTAGTGTTGGCATCACCATTAGCTTTTGCAGTTTACTGCTAATAAAACTTTAAATTTGCTATTACTTCTAATAACCTTCTTGCCACCTTAGCTGTAGAAATTAGACAAAGAACCCTGCTGACATGTGGCTAGTGACATTTTCTGGAAGTGTAGAGAACTCTGATGACAACAGTGACTATTATTTACCAAAGTATAATAAAGCCAGGCCCCACTGGCCTTCGGCAGCCTAATTTAAAGCACCTGTTCCTGGGGTTTGACGGGGCCTGTAAAAGAACAAAGCATAAAATTTTGGTTTCTGTTATTGTCGTTCCAAGCATTAGAGTTTTATTTTATAGCAGTCCAGTAGATTCTAAAGTAGGAAAAATAATTTGTGACAAGGGCTACATGAGTGAGATGAAATATTCAAGTCATTGCTCAACACAGAAACTCAAATTCATTCACCTAAAACATTAAAAAATGAGGCAATGATAGATACGTTTGTGAGCTTGATCACTTTCTGTCAAATCTCTAGTTTCTTTCAACCCTCCCTCTGTGATATTGGACATTGCCCTTCCCCAATTCACAACCCTAATTATAGGGTAATTGTTGCTCCCATTTTCTCATATTGTCCACAGAATTAATGTGTGTCTGAACATTATGACTTCTGGCTGTAGCTGAGATCTATCTTGTTACCTTGTCCCAACAAAATTTTCCCAAACTATGAATAAACAAACAATAATGAGACAATAGACTTAAGCACTCAGAAAAATATAATAATGAATCATTAAATATTTTTTAAAGTATTTGCTTTTAATCACAGTGAAAAGCATTAGCCAGTCACCAGACTTTATCTGGGAACCAGTGTGTATTTGGGAACCATCAGGATTATGTCTGGCGTATGAAGTCTTTCCCTCACACGTGTTCATCTCAGGGTATATTGTGATATTGGCAGGTTTGCCGTTTACTCTCAGTGGGCAGTGCAATTGTTTGCTGAGAAAGTCTGAGTTCCAGAAGATTGGGGAATCAAAATAAAGCCTGTCGGTCAAATAAAAACATATCTTTGTGCAATGGTTCCTTTTCATTCTATCTTCTTTAGTCAACTCTCTCCTCGTTTTACATAATTGAATTTTATTAAGAAATGTGCAGCGAAGAAATTTTTCTCCCAAGACACTCCAGTGAAGATGTTCTCTTCGCCAGCACTTCTAGCATCACTTTGAGCAAGATGGTCTGTAAGTGGCAATAGAGAAGGGAGCAACCTCTTGAGAGTTCCTGAGTTGTGAATGGGTTTTTGATAATTGGAGGAACATGCTCAGACCCTTTGCAGCCTTTACAGACTTGATTACAGCCACAGCAAATGGTGGTACTTCCTTTCTCAAGTAACTTCATCATCATTCTGTTTTCCCAGACCACTATAATCACTTTCCTAGTGAAGGATAGGCATGCACCCATTTCACCTTCCTCCTTTTTTTCTTTTTATTATTTATTTATTTATTTTTGAGATGGAGTCTTGCTCTGTCACCCAGGCTGGAGTGCAGTGGCACGATCTCGGCTCACTGCAACCTCCACCTCCCAGGTTCAAGCGATTCTCCTGCCTCAGCCTCCTGAGTAGCTGGGACTACAGGCACCTGCCACCACGCAGAGCTAGAGCTTTGCTACTGCTTTTCGGGGCCAGCCTTTCTGAACCAGAAAAAAGGTATATGGGTACCAACACGAGGTCTAACTAGGAGTCAGAAAAGGTGAGTATGTGTGAGATGGCTAGGAGGCTAAGTGCCAAGGGAAGCCCTTGGAACTGGGTGGGATATCAATGGTATTCTCTTGTTATGACTTTCTTGGTGACCCAGGAAGTATTTCTATGGCTTTTGTTAAATTTTCCAGTTCGCTGTCAACTCTGGGAAATGCTATCTTGGTATTCTAAGCCAGGACGGAATGTTGTCTTCCCTTTAATGAGCCAGGACTTTATTCTCTGTGAATGTGAACTATTTTTTGCACATCTGGGATGCATCTGTTCAACCACAAAGCGTCAGTTAAGAAAGAAAGAATTCAGTAAAGACAGGGATATTCAAGGCCAGCCCATTCTGAGCTGGCTCGGAATTTGGTTATAATAGATAGAAAATGACTGAGCACCAGGTGAAAATTACTGATGGATAGACAGTGTGAAAGGAAGCACACAGCTCCTGGCCCTCATTGCTGACCCCTCCAGTTGCATGTGATTCCTGCTCCTGTCAGGGCCCCATCCCACGTTCCTGTCTTCAGTCCAAGCATCCTGTTTCTAAAAACTCCATTTTGATTTTGTAAGTTATAGACACGACAGCTGGGGAAGAAGGAGAGAGAAGGATCTCCTGCTTTAGCATCCAGGGGGTCTTGCTCCTGATCTGCACCAACTTAGGGGTATGAAAAGGTGATTGCAAGTTCCCATGGGACTCTTGTGGAAAACGTGTGTTTGGACTCGAGTTAGAGCCACTGAAAGTTAAATTGTCAGTAGGAATGGCATTGCTAATATGAAGTAATGCATTTTGCGTTTCTGAGATACCTCCTCTCAACAGAGCATTGGAAAATACAATTGATTCACACGTTTGTCTTGCAAAAATGGGGGACTAATTTCCATAGATTGCCTTGGATTTTATTGCCTTTGGATAGCTACAAATAATCCATGTTTGTTAAAATTCTTTTTTCTTATTAAAATAGTGAAAACATTTCTAAGCTCATTATTTACCCCATAAGACAGTACTAAAATTGCATGTACTTGTCCCCAAATTGCCTTCTTCTCTGGTAGTTACTAATCACTTGGACTACTCATCTCAATTGCTGAACCACAACAACAAAACAAAAGGTATCTTTGGTTATATACAAACAGCTTTCAATTCGTTAATTAGGGCTAATTGGAGAGCAATTGAACTTTGATCTACTTATGTTGTTCTCTCTTTAAACCGCAAGCTGATGGCATTTTGCAGGCAAATAGAATGAGCAGCCTTCCTGAGCCTCATACTCTTTATTCATTCTGGTTCTATACTTTCCTTGTCAGTGCTGGTTTATATAAACTCTAGGAGTGCATCTGTGCTTAGCACACATGCTAGGGGGAGACTAAGGTGGCCGGATAGAGCTTGGTAAAGAGAACCTTTGGTGTAAGTTGGGGTAAGGAAACGTGTCCAGGAAATCTCTTCGGATTCACTTATTCTCTGTGCTATTTACAGATATTTCCTCTGTAAAAGTAAAATAAAAAAGTTAGACTTTTCTGTTACTCTGTTCCAAATTATTAACTAACATGATTTCTCTGATTCTTTTTATCAGCCTTGTAGGGTGGGCAGTTTTCTTAGCCCCATTTCTCTGATAAACAGAGGTTTGGAGAACTACCTGGAAAGGGAACATGACACAGTACAGTCTTTGAAGTAAGACAGCCTTGGGTTTAACTTCTGCTCCACTCTTTCTGTTGTTTACTTTAGCATGTTTCTGAAACACTTGGAATTTTATGTTCCCTCATTTCTTTATGGAAGGATAGTACCTAAAGATTTGGTGAGGCTGGGAGTCAAAAGTTAAATTCAGTGAGTTCAAGATTCATTTATTCATAAAACTCTCATTGAAATTCTAACTATGTGCCATATAAGGTACTGAAAATATGAAAGTAAACAAAAAAGGTGCTGTCCTCCAAAGAATTTTTATCCAGTGGAGAAGACATGCAAGGTAACAGAAATTCAAAAGACAATGGGATAGCACTGTGATATAGGAGATATGTACAGTGGCCATAGGAGAATAAGAGCGAGGCAGTCATCTGACTCAGTTTGGAGAAATTCAAGAAGGGAACCTAGAGAAGGTGACAAGTTAGCTGAGACTTGAAACAAGAGACAAGTTAACAAAATCAAGTGATGAGCGAACTTAAGGCAATGGTACTTAGGAAGCAAATGAGTGATGGCAGATGCCTATACAGAGAGTTCAGGGAATTACAAATATATAAGTTATGGATGAGAGCACAGGGTTCAGGGGAGTTGCTAGAGAAGTAATTGATAGGGTAAAAGGTAGTGTAGGTTTAAGATTATAATTAAGAAGAGGTGGAATCAGGTTTGAATGCCAACTTTCTGATTTCAAATCCTATCCTTTTTCTTCACAGTCCTATCCCAGGTCAGCATGAGTATGGATGTGGATGTGTGTGTGTATATGTATGTGTATGTGTATATGTGTGTATGTCCGTATGTATATGTGTTCATTTGTATGTGTTTGTTTATGTGTGCATGTGTTTATCTGTATGCATGTGATATGTGTGTATGTATGTGTGTATATATGTGTGTATGCCTATGTGTATGTGTGTATATGTGTGTTTGTGTACTTGTATTATGTATGTGTTTATGGCTGGATATGTATGAGTATGTATATAGGTGTATGTGTGTATATCTATGTATGTATGTATGTACGTATATGTGCATTTATGTGTGTAAGTGTATGTTTATATGTGTGCATATGTGTGTCTGTGTTTATGTCTATGCCTGTGTATGTGGGTGTATGTATAGTCATATGCTGAAATGAGTCCTTCACATATATACTTACCACTGTAAAGCTGGTATTTTCTTTACACACAACATGTAAATATAAATTTTAATCCTGTTCTAATGAAATTGGGGTGTCAACATACTTCGAGAGACATCTTTAGCTATATATTCTTCCTACAGTTATCTGCAGTTTAAAAATACAGAACAATTGAAGCCATTCAAAACTGTTCATGAAATATTCAAGCTTTAAAAAGTTGTTTTTGTTGAGAGTGCAAGCAAAGAATGAAAGCAAAGCAAATTTGGGCAGAACATAGTTATCATTTTATCTGAAGTGAGAACCAACCATCCTAATGGACTTAAAGGATTGTGAATATTTTTCCAGTGACTGGCAATTGTAGAGAGAACTCTGTAAGTAGGCTAGGCTATTTTTGCACTTGATTCATTGTAAATTTAGATTCATAGATAGGTGGATAATGGATAGATATTTTATCTATGCAGGGAAGTAGTTGTTACTTTTTTTAAAAAAAATACAACCAATATGTGTTACATAATACCTGGATTCAGTATGGAATGTAAATTTTCTGGATAAGAATGTCAGGTTCCTAATGAAAATAGATAAATTTGTATTTTTAAAGTAAGATCCAATGGCATTCTAATCCTCTAATTCTAACCCAGATCATTTGATTGCAGAAAGCATAATAAAAACATCTGTGAATAAAAAAATACACAAAACAAAAATAACTGAGCTCATATCTAATACCTAACAGATTTAAATGTTTACAATAAAATGGGCTCCTTACAAGGGTGTGATTTAGAAAGGAAAAAGTCAAAAATTCATATACATTTTAACCTTGTTTCGACAAACATATGATACTGATATCACTCTTTTTGTGGATATAATGCATATTTTAAAATATAGTCTATGATTAAATGTCTTTAAAGCAAATCCCAGTTTCCTGTTGTTTTTCTTACTAACTAGGGGGCATATTTCAATAGTCTGATTAGGAGAGTTTTTTGAGCAGGGAGTGAGGAAGAGGTTAGTTATTCCCATGGCTCCTGGGAATACTTTCACAGTATTTCTGCTTGCTGTAATGTTGTATTTGCTAAGAAGTGGAAGGCAAAGGTTAACAGATTTCCATTGCTTTTGTTCTGCTTTGTTTAATTTCGTTTAACTCCTATTTCGGAAGATCTTAACAGTTTCTCCCACTTATAGATACTCTTACTTCATCCTTGTTCTTCCCAAAGCCGAATCTCTCTCTTAACTTGGTCAGGGTATGTCATATGTGCAGCAAAAAGCTGCATTTTTGTTTTTCTGCTGAAGTTGAAGAATTGCAATTATATTGCCAGTTCTATGAGTATAGAGCACATATCTAGAATAAAATACTCTTATGATACAATGTTTTGTTTTGTTTCATTTTTGTTTGTTTTTTTAATGTGCCCTTCTGGATCACTCTGGGGCTTTCTCCCTTGGCTGTATGTTTCAGCAGGCTGATATGAATAGACTGTGAAACTAAGCTTTTTTTATCTGGTTTTCAGTGGGGTTCACCCAATAGGAGCCCCTGGTAGGAAGCTAGAAGACATGAAGAAAGAAAAGTCGGGGTGTTTGTTCCCTCGGTTCATGGATTGGCAGTGTCTGAGCTCCTCTTCCATCGGCCCCAGCTCCTGTTGGGTGGCCTTCCCTTCAGACTCAGGCTGCGTGGACTCTTTAAACATTCCCTTCTCTCTTCACTTCAGACGTGGTGGTGGTTGGGAGCCTCAGGAATGCTTGTTTCACCCTCCTTGGTTGAATTCCCTTAACCCTGCCCATGCTTTGTGCCTCTGTTGAAACTCTTTAATTGCTTCTTTTGAGTTCTGTTTCTTGCCAGAACTCGCTTAATGCAACTTCTTAAAGCCCCAAATGAAGAAAACAATGGAAACAAATAAATTTCAAGTTTGGGCATTGAATAAGCTGAAACTTGTTTCCTTGCATCATCATATACTGTATAAACCAAATTTATTTGAATATAAAGTGAATAATCTCTTTGAAAAAAGAGGTCTAGTCAAGACTCACAAATCATTAGTATTGCCCCATGCTTAGTACTTATTGTAGACCAAACATGTGCAAATGGTACCAATTTGTACTGGCAAGTAAACTGTGTTTTCTTCTGTCCTGGAAGGCCAATTTTATTTGAATATGACACTTTATTTTTCATGCAAAGGGATGTACAAAAGATGGAATTACAGAAGCTAAATATAGATGACTTCAAAGCCACAGTTTTGGGCATTTTATAGGCTCCTCATTCTGATAATGGTAAAATCCTGCCTGCCAATCAGTGGGCCTGTGCTTAAAAGACAAACTTCATTGTGTAATGACTTACCACTAACTCCATTAATGCAATTTGGGGGGTTTTGCTTTGTTTCATTTCATGGCTCATTTCTTGCTCCACACTTCCTTGGTCTCTGGTGCTGCTTTCCACCATAAGTTAGAAATGAATTTTTTAAAATAAGCACTTGTACTTTGAACCATAAAACAAAATCTGAAGCTGAAATCAAAGGCAGAAGGTAAATTACTTTTAGTGCTCTGCAAAGAAACTTTCATTTGGCTATTTCCTGTTGTTCTGAAACTCTGAAAATCAATACAGAAACATGTCATATTCTGAAGGCAGGTCATCTGTGCACTAGGTGTTTTTAACAGTTGGCTTTGAAGGGGATACTTATGCCCCCTTGACATGAATCTACAGTTCTTTGCACTAAGTGTCCCCATGAAACTACATTTTTGCTCAGGCTATCCATCTCAGTGGTTATTACTTTTTACTTTTCCAAGCTCCCATCTTCTATTATAGATTCACTGATAGATCAATATGACAGAGGCAAAATAAAAGTCAGTTAGCTGTACATGTCTATTATGAGCCTGAAAATTCAGACACACATTTCTCCTGACAGAAGCCAGGCACGTAACCGAGCCGTTACATGTCTGGGTGGTTTTCTAGTCCTTTCTGTACAAACTCACATTTCTGGACATCTTTCTTAATTTTGAGGTCCTCATGGCCTGTCAGGGAGTTAGGAGTGAGTGGCTCCCTAGGGGCAAGAGTGATTTTAAAATACAATCTTCACTTTTGAAAGGAGAGAACAGAACACATTTGCTGCTGCACTGAGGCAGTAAAAAGGAGTGCTGACATGCTCGGTTCCTAAACCACAGGCAAGCAGACTGTAAAACCAAGTGTTGTTTCCAAGTCGAGGGAAAAATCTTTGCAGTCCTCTGGTGGGAAATGGGAATGTGAAAGCTGGCTTTGGGCAGGTAGGAAACCTCAGGTTCCCTCTGGGGTTGATCCTTTCAGCTATTAATCAGCAACCATTTTGAGAAAGAAGTAGAAATCTGTCAAACATTTAAGCTACTGTCCACTAGATGGTCTAAAATATCTACTAGTATCAGTTGGGACAGAGTGCTTCAGGGACATGCCAGAGAAGGAAGACATGGGCAGCAAAAGAGGCTGAGATTCAAATGGTCTCATATTTTAAGATTTTTAGCGCTTATTGCAAGTTCTCATGGTTAGATTTGTAGCAAGAGATATAAAACTTGTAAAGCCCACCAAGATTATTAGAAATTCAACTAAAATGTAGGGCTTTTAATTCATTAATGTATCATGTCATGCATGGATTTGACACTCATTTATTGAGCTCTTACTGGGAATCAGACACTGTGCAAGGTGTTCAGGTTGGGAAAAGGCTGGTTTCCCTTCCTCAAGTAGCTTCCAATTCAGCAGCAGAGAGACAGGTGAATAGCAATTATGTGTAAAATATGCAGACATTTTCACAGTCTTATCCACAATCAAGAATCCATACATGTTTATGAATCCAAAGAATGCTATACAGCAGGTGGCTATAGGGAGAGGTAATGGCAGGAAAAAATGAGGATGCAGGAATTAACTAATTAAAATGAATTACAGTAATAAAAGAAAGACGTTATATGGACTGGTAACAATTGGCTATGAAAAAAGGTTACAGAAAAATAAAACAAAACCCAGGAATGATAATGCTGTGTGATGTGTACATGTGTACATAGAGCACTGCTGGCAACATGGATGAGGGTGCTTTGCTCAGGTGGGTTTAGGACAGGTAGTCTCTGATCCAGTAGCTTAAAATACGAGAGGACACAAATCTCAGATTTAGAAAGGCCTCCTGGCAGAGTTGGTGCTAAAAGGACTGCAAGAGGATGAGGGGGCTTATCAAGTGAAGAGAGGTCAGTAAAGCTATATCCAAATCTATATAAATATTTATAAATTCATCTATTCTATTGTAACAAATATATAACATGAGATACACCCTCTTAAATTTTTTAAGTGTGCAGTACAGTATTGTTAACGCTAAGTTCAATGTTGTACAGATTTCTAGAACATTTTCATCTTGAATGAATGAAACTTTATACCTGTTGAGCAGCAACTCCCCATTTCTGTCTCTCCCAATATATTTAATTTATTTGTAATTTTAATTTCTTCTCCTCTACCACACATAAAGACAAGGGAGCACTTATTTGAAGGCACGAGAGAGAACAGCAAATGTTTATTAGCTCCAAGGGGAGGGAGTGGCAAGATTTCCCGCGGCTGTCGGATTATGAAAGGCCTTCCAAGTTATACTATGAAATTTTTTCTTTTATCTGTATGGATTGGAAGCCACTAGAATTGCTTTTTTGTAAGGGTATGAAATGGCCAGGATACCCACTTCACAACCATCACTCTGGGGGCAATTAGGAGAGTGGACTCGAGGGGAGTGAAACCAGAAGCAAGTGAGCTAGTCCAGAAAATGTGGTAATTTAGGCAAAAATCATGAAGAGCTGAAGAAAAGCTGTGGCGGGAGCAGTGAGTGGGGGTTCCAGAAGAGGTAACTTAGATGACAGCACTGCGGGCTGTCTATTTACTCAGTTCTCACAACTGGGCAAGTTAAACCTCAAACCTGCTGCTGGAGGAGAGGCTGTGAACACGAAATTGGGAACAGCTCCAAGCATGCCTGGTGCAAGTGTCGTTTACACACTGAAGTTGGCCTTGATATGCAAACCCTAAGCTGTGGCAAGTAGTGCCCTTTCTTTTTCACAGGTGAGTTTTAAGAGCAAGCCGAGCATGAGTATCACAGAGAACATGAAAATGAAAGACAGAGCTGCAGTTCTGTGAAAAATCAGTGTCTATTATAGAACATCAAAAATTCTTCATTATTTCACTTTTCAAATGTGTCAAATATAGCAAATACGTGTGTGATTCTAAAGAAGCGATACTAAGACTTTTGATTTGTTCTGTTTTCACTATAAAGCTTCCAATCAAGAAGGTAGATATAAGAGAGCCTAAAACAAGAAACAAGCCATGTTTTGGTCAGAAGATGAGGCTGAAGTGTTTATGTAATTTTTACCAGCTTCACTGAGATATAATTCCCATAGTATAAAAATCACCTATTGACAATTAAATGAGTTTTAGCCTAACACAGAGCTGTGTAACCATCACCATGATCACTGTGATCTAAGTTTACATTTTTATTACCTGAAAAGAAACCCCTTGTACTCTTTGGCAGTTAATTCCCATGCCCTCCACCTCTGCAATGATCAATCTGTCTTCTTTATGTATAGAATTGCCTGTTTGGGGCATTTTGTATAAATAGAGTCAGGCAATACATGGGCTTTGGTGACTGGCTACTTTTATTCAGCATAATGTTTTCAAGACTCATATATCATCACATATATCAGTACTTCATTCCTTTTTCTTGCTGAGTAATATTTTATTGTATGGATATACCAAATTTTGTTTATTCATTCATCTGTGGATCCGTATTTGAATTGTTTCCTTTTTGGCCATTTATGTAATGCTCTCATGAACATTTGTGCAAGTTTTTGCATGGACCTAGGTTTTCCTTTCTCTTGGGTAAATACCAAGGAGGAGTATTGCTATGTTTAACATTTTGAGGAACTGTTTGACAGTTTTCCAAAGTGGCTGCACCATTTTATATTCCCAACAGCAACATACAAAGGCTCCAATTTCTTCATATCCTCGCAAACATTTGTTATTGCCTATCTTTGATTATAGTTCTCCCTGGCAGGTGTGAAGTGGTGTCTCATTGTGATTTAATTTCCATTTTCTCCGTGTTTGTATTTTAAATCTGGTGACTAAGTAATCTTTTCTTGCATTATTTATAGAGTATATTTTTCCTGTATTTTTTTGATACTGTAAAACTTTGTGAAAACTCTCCAGTTGTCTGTTAACACAATAATGCTGCTTAACAAACAGTATACGACTCAAGGGCTTAAAGCATTCAGCATTTATTAGTTCCTGAATCTGTGGATGATGTAGGCTGGACTCATTTAGGTGGTTCTGACTTGAGCTCACTCAGCTGTCCAGGGGCTGGCTCATTGTTGGCTGGCCTAGGCCGGCCTTAGTAGGACAACTTAGCTCTCTTCCATGTGTCTCCTGCCCTCCAGCAAGCAAGGCCAAGCATGTTCTTCCTAGACGGTGTCCTTATAGCATAAGCTGACTTGGCAGTGTGCGGATGCTTTTCTATGCGTTTGCTTCTGGCAAAATTGCTTCCATCCCATTGGCCAAGACAAGTCACATGACTAGACTCAGAGCCAAGGGGCAAGGAAAGATACTTCTTGATGAGAAGAGCAGCAAAATCTTGTGGCAAAGGGCATGAATATCATGAAGGGTGAAGCATCAGGGCCATTTATAACATCAATCCACCACATGTTACCCTGTCATTCAGAAGAGAAATGGATTAAATTGGTGGGTCAGCACCTGTTGCTTCACTAACCTACAATAGGGCCATATTTGTTTTCAAGGTTCTGTGAAATATTCAGGGTTAAATATTCTCCTGGTGACAGCTATTCTATTTTTTTTAAAGATAGGAAAGATGTTTATGTGGCAAATGAGCATTCTATTGTTTGAAAACATCTTCTGTGCCATAATGAGAACTCAGGACAAACCTAGATCAAACAGCAGCAGGTACTCTGAAATATTCTGGGAAGTGTTTTAGCTTGGGATATGTGACATTATTTAAGTATTTACAAATGTCATATCATCTGTTTTAGGAAAAGCTAATAGAATATCTTGCAGACATTTCAGGTCTTAAAAAAATTTGCTTCTGTAATCTATTTCTACATAATCGGCAAATGTGGAAGCAGACGTATTATGGGTCAATACCAGTGAAAGGGTGCTCTGCACAGACATAGGATTCACAGTCCATTAAGCTTCAGGTCTACCCTGATGTGGGTTCCCCTGATGTATTACTA
Organism: Pan paniscus; assembly: GCF_029289425.2. Lineage (NCBI taxonomy): Eukaryota > Metazoa > Chordata > Mammalia > Primates > Hominidae > Pan > Pan paniscus. The sequence goes on from NC_073255.2 coordinate 93,175,486, forward strand.
TTATATCCTATTTTTGTTGACTCAGTTACTGTGTCAGCAAAACCAAACATTTTGGCTTGTGGCCCAGTCTCGAGCTGTCTATGGAGGATATGTTTTTGCCTTTACCACCATGACAGTAATGAGCAACTGGCGTTAGTTTGATTTGCATAATTGTGTGCTTCCAACTTAGACTCTGTGTCAGTGGGAGACAACTTATTGTGATGATACCCACAGCATATTATCTGTTTTGTGCTATCAGCATTTATTTATGTAAATTCCATCATTATAAGGGGTCATTTTCCAACCATCTACCAGTCTACCACGAAATCACATTCTCTGCCAGTAAGCCGGAAGAAAATGCCATAGGAGGAACTGGGTGTATTCGGTCATTCACAGTGGTTGGTCAAGGAGTTGGAAAGGATATTTTTGGTGGTGGCTTGCTTGTTTGCATTCTAGGGTAGTTTGCTTTAAGGACTGACAGGTAAGATGACAATCGGGTAGTCTGTCTATGATCATTTAGAATGAATGCCATCAAGCAGACATTCTTTATCTCTCACAAGCACATATACATACACGACAAGGAGTACCCAACTCATCTAAGATTTTCTTTAGGAATAATTTATGGTCTAAAAAGTGTTTTGTGTTTCCCAGATGATGAGTGAATGCTTTCTTTGATAAGAAGCAGAACTCTGTAATTTATTCATACAAGAGATAAAAAGATAGAATAACTAACTAGGATATCCTACTTGTAAGAATATCTAAAAATACACTCAGGAACCATGTGAAATGTGAGGTTTCATTAACCAAACTTCACAACTCTGTTCACAAAACTATAGCCCAGGTTGATTGGATATCTTGTCATTAGAGGTGGATGAGCCTCCTAAGCATCAGTGTAACTGGAGCTGTAATTTATACATTGCTTTGATAGTTATCTCTGGTTAAGCACAAAGGGATGTCAGCATTTAACCCTACCTCAAGGAATGACAGTGTAGAAAAAAAGGGAAAGAAAAGGAGCCCAACAGCCAACCATTTAAGTCTAGTTGACACCTGTCAAAAGCAGCCCTTACTAAGAGGATGATAATTAGGGTATTACTCTGTTGCAAGCATGTAGTTCCCAGCCTGGTTTGTATCACTTTTCAGGCTGGTCAGAGAAGAGTAAGGAGGAGGAAAAAAATGAAAAAGGAAAAACAACTATCAGAAATCACATTTCATACTTTGGCAAGTTCACATTTAAGAATTCTCTTTGCCAAGGCTCTTAATGGGAACCCAGCTGATCATTCAGCTCAAAAGGAACTTGGAAATAATCTTATAAGGGATTCAACATAAAACTCACATTTGGGAAAGTTTGTAAGGAAGAGGTGGGCTTTCCCCAGACACCTTCCCAAGCCCCAGTGCTAAGTTGAGATACAACAGAAAGGTATTTCTCCAACCCCAAACCTAATAGGATAATCCTTTGAAAGAACATCGTGTTAGGTGTATGATTTTTTCCCACTTAATTTTTGACACTTTGGTGTGCAGGACGACAGCGGTTCACAGGTATATGATACATAAAATGACATGGGACATTCTTTCCCCTTGTATAAGCATTTAGAGCTTCAACTCACAACTAAATATGTTTCACATGACTTTTTCTCTTTATTTCAATTTCCCTTCTTGATAATATTGTCATTCATTTTGTATTTTATGAATGAAATCTCTCTATATAAAACATGTCGAATCTGCTGCCACTTTAACTTCTGTTTAGAACACATAGTGACAAGTGAAACTGGATCAGGAATACAGTGATCAAATGAGACACCATGAAGTACCGTATAAAACATGTGATTAGGAGTTATAGACAAGATTTAATTCCCAGTCATTTTCTACTAATTATGTAACATTTGCTAGCCTTTTAACATGTTGGGCCCTCGGTTTCCTCATTTGTGAAATGCAATCGAGAGCTCTAAGTGTCCTGTGAATGCAACCTTTGAAACAGCACTATGATTTGTTATCATTTGCTTGACTGCTTGCATTTGCAATACAACTAGGAATGGAAAAGTTAGGTCTACTGATGTTATTTCTCACGTGGTACAAGTTCTCAAAGGGAGAGGAGAATGCTCTCAAAGAAACACAAAGCCAGACCATCAGTGCACACCTTCCCATAGGAATACCTACTAGCAAAGAGTTCAAATGAGTGAGAAAGGAAAAGCTGGCTATAGAAGAAAAGCTGGGAGAAGGAAAGGTCTGGCCACTGCTTCATCTACAGTGGGAAAGTTACACCACACACACATGTCAAAGGGAAAAGGCAGCGTTTCTGAAGAGCCCACTGTGTATCTGGAGACGTGTAAGGTTGAAAGCCAATGTGAAATGTTACCTAAAAGCCAGAGGGGCAGAACAGTAGCACTGGGAAAAATAATACCCACCCCAAACGGGGGCAAGACAACTCAAGGTTGTAGTTTAAGGAACTGATTGAGACCCATGTGAGGCAGCTGAGCAAGAAAGACAGAAGGAAATGACAGGAGCAGTCAGGAAAAAGTGAATATGCTGGACCACAGCAACTGACAGAGGCATCTGGAAACAACGAGAGGCAGAATTTATTTTTCTTGAAAGTTTTATTTGAAAATAAAACTCTGGTAAAACAAAACCATATAACAATACACTCACATTTCACTTTCTTATGTTTTAAAAAATGATCTAAGAAACAGACATGAAATTCCAGCTTTGTTAATTAAGTGGAAATAAGATTTACAAAACAATTGCTTGTAGCCTTTTCTGATGTCATGAGGTCTAACTCTACTTAGCAGAAGACTGGGGCATAAGAAGATGGCTTAATGAATACTTATTCTCTATTCCCTATAACCACTCTTTACTCTGTGTACCCTCTTTTGGACACATGGAAACATAATGCAAGGAATGAACAAAAGACTCAGTGATGTCTTTTCTTGGCTAATGACAAAGGAAAAAAAACCATGCCGATCATTTATAACATGTAATGTACTCATATCAAAGATTACATAATCAGAGAAGAGTGGGTTACAAACTACCCAATTGACTCAGCAGGTATCACCAAAATATTTGCAGGTTGCTTGGTAACCCAATTAAAAGTCTCTATTTAAATCCCAGATCATTAGTGACTGAAAGTCACTGTCATTTGATGGCTCATCTCGGTCCAGTTCTTAGGGGAGATTTTCCTACATCAGAAAACCACCAACATATTTGGCACTAATTGGCTCCCTGGTGGCAATCTCAGCCTATAGGCCGAGAATTGAGTGGACCTGGGAGGATAAACTATTCCCCCAACCTGAGAGTTGGTGCTTCTCAACACAGGCTGAAGGACATTGGTGGGTTCATATGAGAATTTTTACATGGAGATTACCTGTCTTTGGACAGATTGAGATGTTCTATTTTTAAGAATATTATATTTGTGTCAAGTTCTTTTTTAAAAAATCAAGTTCCATTTAGGAATTTCTTATTAAAACATGTCTTCCCCATCTCACGTTTTTTTCAGATCCTCCCCCATGCTTACAATGATTAACAGGAAGAATATCAAATTTTATTAACTTAAAATTAGAAATGGGAATTACAGACATTGATGTAACCCAAAAGACAGGCCTAGAGTAAAATGGAAATTGTTTCTTTACCGAAAGTAACTGATAGCTTTGCTATTTTGCAGGATATGATAAGAACTTCTGCAGGGACGGACACATTTATACAGTATTCATGTAAGAACATTAGAGCCTATTATTTGAGTACTTTTCTGTTGAAAATTGGTCTGAAATTGCTCTTTTGAAATAATGGATTTTCCATATATTTTGATGTTGACAGTAGTAAAAAAAAATCAGTCATCAGTGAAGAGAAATAAATATGGAGAACATATGATTAGAGATTTCAAGGTTTGCTACTAGAAATGATATTATAACTAAATATGTCTACCTTGGACATTTGACTATTTGACATTTGATGATATAATGACAGATAATTACAAAATAAATTTATCATATTTATGGTACAATATTTCTCACACGCACATACATAAAAGATAATGAGGAGTATAGATAATAGAACAAAGTTACAAAAACTAAAACCTAATGTAAGAGACCTGGACTGAGTTAGATGGCCTGGGCTCCAGTCATACCTTGCTATCTCTTTAGTACTAGATTTTTTTACCTGCTTAGCTGGAATTAAGAATATAGAAGACCTTTTTTTCAGCTCAGGAATTGTGAGATTCTTTCGGAAGGTATTCCCTTATATATATTTTTTTCCTACTAATATCTGCTTTTTGGTATACTGAGGCTAAGAAGAGTTAGTTATATTTTATCTTAAAGATTTTTTAATAAAAATTTTAAAATGACAAAACCGGCTGAATTTATTGGACTGCAACATTCTCTATAATGAAGCTCAGAGAATCTACTATGAGAAATATTTCACCATATCAGGATAGTCCTAGCTTCGTTTCGTCAAAGTGTTATATAAAAGGAAGGTGGAATGATTAGTATTCAAAGAAGCAATAGGGAAAACCTCTAACATTTTTATAGCAATGAACTTCCTCAACAAGAGATTTATGAGAACAGCCAAGATGCACCTCCCAAGCTGATTAAGTGCACTAGCTTTCAACTATTTACAAATCATGAAGATTGAGATTTTTTCTGAATTATTTACTGAGAATAGCAGATCACAGTAATTTCTTAATTTCCATCATTATTTGATATGGTTTTGCTGTGTCCCCACCCAAATCTCATCTTGCATTGTAGCTCCCATAATTCCCTTGTGTTGTGGGAGGGACCCCGGTGGGAGATGATTGAATCATGGGGGTGGTTTGTCCCATACTGTTCTCGTGGTAGTGAATAAGTCCCACGACATGTGAGGATTTTATGAGGGGTTTCCCCTTTTGCTTGGCTCTCATTCTCTCACTTCCCTGAGGCCATGTGAGATGTGCCTCTTGCCTTCTGCCCTGAGTGTGAGGCCTCCCCAGCCAAGTGGAAATGTGAGTCCGCTAAACCTCTTTTTCTTTATAAATTACCCAGTCTCATGTATGTCATTATCAGCAGTGTGAGAATGAACTAATATACTATTGTTAATAATTTTTGTTGAATCTGGAACAAGTTTTTCACAATTGATTTTGCTCAGGTGATCTTTCATCCAGTTACTTATACTTTGAGGAGGCAAAGTTTTGAGCACCGTTTTCTAACTAATTTCTGTGAGAATATATATAATCCAGTTAAGTCCCATAGGCATTCAAATAGGTACCACTCATTTTCTGTGGCTGCTGTGTAGATATTCAGCTCACATTAATAAAGATGACTCAGCTCTAGCTAAGTACCCAAATCTGTCCTGAAATAGAAAAAGAGATTACAGTGGTTATGTTGAACCACTCTCTGATACACAAATTCCCCATAACACGCAGCAGTTTACCAAGCAAAGTTTGTAAAATACCAGTCCTAAAGGTGTCTAAATGAAAAATATGTTTGATGTTCTATTAACCTGAAACATTTTGCATGACATATCTTTCCTTCTGAGAATTACGGACCATAATAAAGTCTTTGAGAAATCCTGCAGTGGGAGGAAAAGGCTGCTTACTTGCTTAACCTAGAGTTTCTTTTACCAATTTGATCATAAATTCATTTTATTCTTTAATTTCTAGTGACCTATATTCTAAAGAATAAAGTATCTGATAAAGTAGCTAGGTATATCCAGGGATTTTCCATAATTTTTTTCCTAGTAATTCCTTCTATGTCTCTCACTAGAATTCTTTCTTGTTGCCTTCACCTATTCATTGTTACTGTACACCTTAAAGACCCACAGTGAATATTTACTTTGTGGCAACACTGCAAATATTTTAAATCAATAAAATAATTAATTTTGTCTCTATGACCCCTATCCTACACACTAAACACCCTCAGACCCTTCAGGCTTTCCTTCTATACACAGTTGCAAGAACATTTTTTATCTCTAAACAGGTTCCAATTTGGTACTGCTTCTCTTAAGGGCAGCACGAGAGAGGGATATAGTATCCCAAGGGACTACGACAGAGCAGAGCAGAGCAGAGGGAGGCTCACATGCGTTATGGAGAAGTCAGTAGTTTATCACGTCACCAGTGATCATTTGTTCTGCTTTTGCTGAGGAAGACCCATGACAGATGTCCACTGTGGTAGGCAGAACTCTAAGATGGCCCTCGAGATTTCCCACCCCCTCATGTTCATTCCCTGCCTAGTTCCTGGGACTCTGAATATGATGGATTTTACTCCCATTATTAAGTTTTGGCACAGTTGACCTTAAGATAGGGTGGGCCTAATGTAATTACACAAGCTCTTTAAAACTAAATTTTTCTCTGTCTGCTCACAGAGTAGTAAGTCAGAGATTCAAAGCAGGAGATGGATGCAAAACACAGTTGCTAGTTTGAAGATGAAGGCAACCAGGTGGCAGGTGGCATGGGATGTAGATGGCTTCTAAGAGCTGAGAGCAGCCACTGGCTGATAGTCAACAAGGAAAACAGAGACCCTAGTCCTAAAACCACAAGGAGCTAAATTTGGCCAAAAACCTGAATGAACTTGGAAGTGGATTCTATCCCAGGGTCCAAATGGCAATTGAGTTTAACACCTTGATTTTGGCATTGTGACATCCTGACCAGAGAACATGCCAACACTGTGCCAGATTTCTGACCTACAGAATCCTGAGCAAATAAATGGGTGTTTTTTTAAAGCCACTAAGTTTGTGGTAACTCATTACAGAGCAATAAAAAACTAATAAATCCAGATAACCAAAGCTTACCATCTTTACCATATTTTGCTTTTATATGTGCTTTGTGATATATGACAGTAATGCATTTTCCATTTTCTCTGGCTGAAAAGCTTTAAGTGTCCCACATAAATAAATATTACTTGTATGTCTTCTTTTCTTTGCTTCCAATAAGACTCTGCCAGCTTGCAGCCATTTTCTGATTCATGGATTTCCTCACAAATTTATATTTCATGGACATATAGATCTATCTAGCTTTGTATACTTTCTGTGGACTTTTTCCATTAAGTTATGCACTTCCAATTCTGGATTCTAAGCTTGAGGCACATGGCATAAGTGCTTTATTATTCATAGTAAGTATTTCCCTTTATCTAATAAGGCTGTAAGTTTACTCTGTTGATTATCCATACCCTAAAATTATTATGCTGATTGACCTCAAGTTTTGATTATGTCCTCTTTTCTCATTTGCTTCTTTCTTTTTCTGAATTACAAGGAGCTATCTTTCTCACTCACATTCTTTGTCCTTTATAATAACTGGTATTAAAGATGGCTTCCTTTTCTTCTCCTACATTTTATTTTATGTTTATTCAGCTCTTGTATTGTTCATTCTTTGACCAACTATCTTATGCCATCATTGCAATATCTTGAGCCATGGTCTAGGACACCTCAATCTGTTCTATGATATCTGGATATAGATAGCTCTTCACTGCGCATTACCTGACTTATCTACCAGAATTCCAGCCTTAAAATGAACAAAATGGTGGAGTTTTTATTTACCTAGGGCCAAAGTCCTTCAGTATTACATCCCTGAGGGTACTTATTAACCTTCTTCTCTTGTCCTGCATGAATAAGCAGTTATAGACAATAGAGGGTAAGCCTCAGAAACCTGTAACATCCCGTAAATCCTCTTCAAGAAGTAGCAGATCCCTGAAGAGACAAGTGATTACCTCAGCCTCCTAATATTGTTTCTGAAAATCCTAGCCATTTCTTCTCAGTCTCCTTTGTTGCCTCCCTTTCGTCTGTTGGGTGTATGTAAACACATTTCACTATGGGCTCAGTATGCGCTGGATTTTAGATTTGAATATGAAGCAAAGAACACTATACTTTGGATCCCATGTGTGTGGGTGGCTGGCTAACAATAATCTCAATAAAATGTCCTCCTCCACCTTTTGTAGTTTTTACGGAAATTAAGGGCTTGTACTTTGAAAATATGATTCTAGCTACCTGATTTGAAAAAGGCTTATGATCTATGCTACTAAATATCAAAGATTAATATCTAATGTCATTTGTCATAAATTGTCACATGGTCCCTAGAACCAGGGAAGAGTAAGAAGTCTGTCTAATTCTCCAGATAACAAACTTCAAAGGAAGCTTTTATTTTTGGTCTTGATATCCCAAAGAGTTCAAGGACCTCCATTAACCTTGATCTACTCCAGCAGCACCTATCTTTTGTCACCAATATTTATTTTAATCTTTTGGTGGCTTCACTTCTGAAAACTTGAGTAACAGGTGGGTGTGTATGGTGCATGTAAGTGTGTGTATGGGGCTGGTACTCTTTGCTTATCAGGTGTTCCCAAGTATTTTTCTATGCTTTCCACCTTGATCATTCATTCTGAAACCCATGAAAATTATTTGGCTTCCCCATTACCCTACAAATGTAGTAAATACACTTAGTTTTTTTGTTTGTTTTAGAAATATCTCAGTTGGCTTCCCTCTAATTAGTTCAATATTTCACTAATATTTACTTTTACTGTCTATGTTCTTTTGAAATTTCAATTCTAAATCGCAAAATCTGAAAATATTTCTTCAACTACAAAAATTTGATGACCTATTGTTAAAAATTCTTTTTAATAACAAAAAGTACAAATTATCTGAACATATGTATTGCTTATATAGTATATTTTATAGAATATTTTAACTTTCTAATATGCTCCTTAATGATAATACAATGTTAAATTCTGTTGTGTACTTAAATATTAGTACAGTAGAGTGACAAATGTGAATTTAAGCTGTAAAGTTATGAGGTGTGAAGAAAATCATATATATGTATATTTAAAAGGTCCATTGAAAATCTCTCTGAAAGGTCATGTTGAAGACTAGAAAACCAGTATTTTCCTTCAGCATTAGAACAGATTGCCATTTTCTTGGTTGAGTTTCAGATGAAATAGTTGGCATGAATTTAGGTGTCATATTGTAATGAAAATAAGCATCTTTCAGTGATGGGTGGTGATTGAATGGAAAGCCAAATCAAGTCTGCCATCTCTTGCTTGCTAGGTGATTCATACTCCATTCATTATTAGAATGGTGGGAAGAATCCTCTGTAATTATTAAATTGTTCTTTCTGTCTTTCTTTTGCTTGCTTACTCTTTCCTTTTATTCAAAGACAGCTGAATTGACTTAATATTACTGTGTGGGTCAACTGACTACCCTATACTAAACGATGTATTGGTATGAGAGCTGCTCATTTTTTAGTTGACTAACTTTCTAATGTTGAGAAAAAAATAAAATATATTTTATTCTAAATTTTCCCGTGATATACTTTATACTTTTTCAGTTTTATTTTGATCTGTTTGAAAATGAGGAAAGAAAGACAGGAAGGGGAAATCAAGAAGAATTGAGAAATATCAAGTATATGTTCTATGCTAATGATTCTGCATGCATTGTGCCATCAAATCCTTAAATTAATCTCATAAAAATGTATTATTTTACCCATATTACAGACAATAAAACAGACTCAGGGCAAGATCATTTGTTGAAGCTTACACATCTAGTATGCACAGATGCTACTCTACTAGGAAATACAGTTAATAAGAGTTAAAGCCCAGGTTCTCTCCAGGAAGCCACCCACTCTCCTGTCATCTGTTCTTATCCACGTAGTCAGACAAAAGGTTTGGGGTAGCAGGTTGAGGTTTCCTAGACCTTGTTAACTGCCCCCACAGTCTAAATACAACATTTTTTGTCTCATTTGCAACAAAGAGGAAATTTATTTTTAGTGGCCCCGATTTGCTACTCACTAAGATATTTTGTGTTTTACCAAGAACTATTTAGACTACAAATACGATGACTTTTTAAAAAATTGTTGGAAGTAAAATGTTGATATAAACAAAATGCAAGCACCTCAGACTATTGAAAACAAAGCTTAAACCCCTATGCTTATACCCACAATGGTGTACTGTAAACTTCGCAAAACATATGTTATTGCTTATACTTTTGATTGCTTAAAATTAACATCATAAACACAAAAGTGTGTTTTTTTTCCCTTAGTGTTTATGAGATATGTGATGCAGATGGATATGTGTTTGTGTGTGTGTTTGTGTGTGTGTGTGCATGTAGCTCTTATTTCATCTTGAACTTGCATTGGTAGAGTATTTATCTTCTTTTCAAAAATACCTATTTTTCTAGATATTTGTCCTACACAAATCAGCATTGTATATTGGCCCAGAATTGAAGCTATACTTGAGTATATAATGCCAAATATTTCATGCAAATTTACAGTTGTTATTTTTTAAATCATAGGAAGTCTGGTAGTTCAGAAACATTAAAAGTGAACTTCTCAATTTCCTTAAAAAATAGTTGAGACTATGGAGAAACAAAAATTAGTTGGAACTTAGTGAACTGAAGAACTGAACTTCAGTGAACGGAAGAAATAAATTCCGCTCTGGGTAGATCGACTTCCTAATGTCACAAGTCAATTTAGAAATTATGTACAAGATAAATCTCTTTTCTCTCATTGCACCAATGTTTTTATCTTAATCACAAGCATCAATGGAGACAGAGACTGAAAAATAAATTGTTCACTGTCTCCAAGACAAACCCCAAATAGGAAACTTGATATTCTGCCGAAAGTCTTTCTCTGGAATATGCTTTGGAAAAGCCATGGTATAATTATATGTAGTATTATAGAGATTCTTGTGTGTATAAATATTTTCAAAAGCCTTTGAAATTGTTTGTAAATCCAAAGTTTATAAATGACTTATGAAATCCACAAATTTGCTAAATATGTTTCTGCATTTTTGTATTATGCTCTCTGATTTTTCTTTCTATGTGGTGTAAGTCAAAGAAAATGATATACAATATGGCTAGATGGGACTAAAATCTCCAAACAAAAGAAGCATCTGTTTTTCTAATTTAGTTTTCGAATTTATGTTGGTTTCACAATTGGTTACACTGCAAACAATGTGGTTCAAATGACAATGACACTGATTACAATTCTACTTTGCACTAAGAGTGCTTTTTATTCAAGATTGTCAACTCCCTTAACTAACAATAACTAAGCCTTTCAGCACCTCTGTACCTTGGGTATTGTTTTACCCAATGTGAAGCAGATTGAACTGTAACTTTGCAGGAGGCTAGCAAGTTTTTCATGAAGCCAGAGAAGGCTAGAATTTTAAAGTCAGCAAGTTGCAACAGTTTCTCTTGATGTACATTTGGAAATATTAGAGCAAGGTACTTATGAATATGATTTCTTCCCTACGCTCATTTTTTCTAGTACTTTGAAATGACTCCAACCTCAGAGACCATGGGCCCTTAATTCTTAATTAACTATTAATGGTTTTCTTTAAAAAACATTAATTATTGCTTTCTTCCTGTTTCTATGCAGTGTGTCCCTACTGTCTCCCTTAGCCAGTGGAAGAGGTTATAAGTGGATAGCAAGCCTTCGGAGTTACATCCTGCCCCACAGATCTCTGAGATAGTTTCTATCAATTGTTGTAGTCCTTAGAAAGTTCTTTAAATATTCATGTCTGCACCTTGTTTTCTTAAAAATCTATTTACATCTATGCTCTGTCCACATAGACTATCAATCCTTTCAAGACTGGAAGAAATTTGAATTCCCTATTTCCTCATTCATTCATTCATTCTTCATTTGCTTATTCAGGAAACATTTATTGGATACCTATGATGTGGAAGACAGGTATGCTAGGTGCTGGTTCATGGAAACAAATGAACACATTTTTCTTCTTAAGATAGTGATTGTTTCAATACGGCGAGGGCCCCAAGGGAAATCCGTTGGAAACTGAGTTTACTAATGTGCTCTAGTGAAATGGTTTCATGATATAATTTGTGCCTATAATATCAGAAGCTTTACATTGTGTAACTTCTACAGTTGTAATGTTTTAGTCCTGATGACTGCCATTTTGTACTTTCTCTGTTGAGTGGAAACCTTGCCTTCCATGAACTGAAAATGGAAAACTCTAAATCATCTCTTGAGGGTTTTACATTCCTATGATATCTTCAGTGATTTCATTAGTGTTTAGTTTTCTATTAAAATACACTCAGAAAAAATAACTAATGAATACAAGTCTTAATACCTGGGTGATGAAATAATCTGTACAACAAATACCCATGACACAAGTTTACCTATGTAACAAACCTGCACATCCTGCACATATACCCCTAAATTTAAAATAAAAGTTAAAAAATAAATAAAGTACACTTTGTATTATAAGTAAGATAAACCTAATGGCCATTTTTCAAATGAAAAGAATAATATGTTATAATAAGGTAGTAAATGTAGATAATTTCTCAACAGCAAAACCAGACTAGAATTAATGTATGCTTTATCAAGTGGTATGTTATAGTAAAGAGAAATTTCAGCTAAAATGTTTAATTACTATCTCACTAAGAGAGCCAAAAATGGCCTATTACCTAATTCCTGTTTATACCATTATTGACATTAACTAGACATGTAAACTTCGCCTGAGTGTTGTTATAATATGGTGGATAACTAACCTGACTCTGGAATCAGGCAAACTTGGGTATACAACTTGCTTTCGCTTCTCACAAACTGTATAAACACAGGAAAATAATTTTGTCTTATGTAAAATGCAGTTTTAGCAACTGCAAAATGTAATAATAAAAGTGTTTCCATGAATGAATGCATGGAATACTTAGAAAAGAACCTAGTACAAAGTAGCCATACTAGAAATGTTAGATAGTAGTAGTAGTAGTGGGTTTTGAACAAATTGAATTTATGCTAAATTTATTGGAACAGACGAAGCAAGTCACATGAGATCCCAGATAAATTAGTAAGCTATTATTGACTGGTCGGAAAGCAACCAATACTTTTGGGGATTCTCAGGCTATCATTACATAGAAACTTGGCACATAGTTTTATTGAAGTGATCATAGAGCCACTTAGTAACTGTAAGAAATGTTTAGTCATCACAACATCACAACAGCATTATGAGGTAGGTAATGTGCTCGTTTTATAAGTGAGGAAACTGAGAGTCAGCAAGAGAAAGCTATTTATTAGGGTTGAATAACTGGGAGAAGGGCAGGCCTTGACTCTAGGTTTATTAACTTCCATATGTTTCTTCTGCATGCTTTCCAATAGCCTGTCATTCTAATTAGCATTATTTAAATGTAAGTAGCAATTAGTTCTGTCAAGAGTCAAATCATCAGCTATGATCTAATAATTATTAAATGTCTATTACCTGCCAAATATAATAGAACAGGCTTTAATAAATATTTTATAACATGCTCCTTCAGTCATTAGCTATACTTAAAAGCCATCAATTCTGCCACTGTACTAGCTACCGGGGACACAATGAAGAAGACACATTCCTCTACTTAAAGAGTTTTTTTTTTAGAAAGAGGTTTTTTTTTTTGTACTTTTTAGAGTAGTTTAGGTTCACAGCAAAATTGAGAGGTAAGTACAGAGATTTCCTGTATTTCCCCTGCCCCTGCATATGTATAGCCTCACCAGAGTATCAAATTTGTGACAATTGATAAACGTACATTGACACATCATTATCACCCAAAGTCCATAGTTTAATTTAGGGTTCACTCCTTGTGTATAGGTTTGGACAAATGTATAATGACATGTATCCACCACTATAGTATTATAGAGAGTAGTTTAACTATCTTCTATGCTCCATTCCTGCCCCCCTCCCCAGGAAACCACTGATTTTATTTTTTATTGTCTCCATAGGTTTGCCTTTTTCAGAATGTCATATCATTGGATATGCAGCCTTTTCAGTTTGGCTTCTCTCATTTAGTAATATGCATTTAAGCTTTCTTCATGTCTTTCCATGATTTGGCAGCTCATTTCTTTTTAGCACTGAATATTCCATTGGCTGAATGTACCACAGATTATTAATCCATCCATCTACTGAAAAGCATCTTGGTTACTTCCAAGTTTTGGCAATTACAAGTAAAGCTGCTACAAACACTTGTGTGCAGGTTTTTGTGTGGACATAAGTTTTCAACTCCTTTAGATAAATACCACAGAAAGTGATTGTTGGATTGCATGGTAAGAGTATGTATAGTTTTATAAGAAACTGCTGAAATGTCTTCCAAAGTGGCTGTGCCATTTTGCATTCCTTTCATCAATGGATAAAAGTTCCTGTTGTTCCATATCCTTCCCAGCGTTTTGTGGTGTCAGTGTTCTGGATTTTGGCTATTTTAATAGGTATACAGTGATATCTAATTATTGTTTTATTTGCATTTTCCTTGTGACATATGATGTGAAACCTGTTTTGGTAGGCTTACTTACCATCTGTATATTTTCTTTGGTGAGGCACCTGTTAAGGTCTTTTGCCAATTTTTAAATCGGGCTGTTTCCTTATTGTGATTTAAGAATTCTTTGAATAGTTTGGATAAAATCCTTTGTCAGATGTTTGTTCTACAAACACTTTCTCTTCCTCTGTGGCTTGTCTTCAAATTCTCTTGACACTTTCTGTTTAGAGAGCAGAGGCTTTTAATTTTAATGAAGTCCACTTATCAATTATTTCTTTTACGGACCATAGCTTTGGTGTTGTATCTAAAAGATCATAGCCAAACCCACAGCCATCTATTTTTTACCCTATGTTATCTTCAAGGAGTTTTGTAGTTTTGAATTTTACATTCAGTTCTGTCATTCATTTTGAGCTAGTTTTTATGAAGAATGCAAAATCTCTATCTAGATTCATGGTTTTGCATGTGGATGTCCAGTTTTTTCAGCACTCTTTGTTGAAAAGACTCTTTCTGTATTGTATGGCCTTTTTCTCCTTTCTCAGGATCAGCTGACAATATTTTTGTGGGCTTATTCCTGAGCTTTCTATTTTGTTTCATTTATCTATTTGTCTATTCTTTTGCCAGTATCATACTGTTTTGATTACTGTAGCTTTAAAGTAAATGTTGAAATCAAGTAGTGTTAGTCCTCCAACTTTGTTCTTCTCCTTCAATACTATATTGGCTATCTGGATCTTTTGCCTCTCCATATAAACTTTAGAATTCATTTCTTGATATCCCCAACATAACTTGCTAGGATTTTTAATGGAATTGCATTGAATCTATGGATCAAGCTGGGGAGAACTGACATCTTGACAACATTGTGTTGTACAACCCATGAACATGGAATTCTCTCCATTTATTTAGTTCTTTGATTTATTTTCTCTACATTTGGATAGATCTTGTACATATTTTGTTACCTTTATACCTGCAAGCTTTATTTTGGGGGTGCTAGTGTAGATGTATTGTGTTTTACATTTCAAATTCCACTTGTTCACTGCTGGCATACAGGAAGACAAGTGACTTTTGTCTATTAACCATGTATCCTGCAAACTTGCTTTAATCCCTTAGTAGTTACAGGATTTTTTTTAATTGATTCTTTTGGATACCCTACATAGATGTTCCTGTCATCTGCAAAGAAAGATAGTTTTATTTATTTCTTCCCAATCTGTACACATTTTATATTTATTTTTCTTGTCTTATTACATTAGATAGGACTTCTAATATAATGCTGAAAAGGAGTGCTGAAAGGAGACATCTTTGTGTTTTTTTGATCTTTTTGGAAATGTTGCTGACCATTATGTATGATATTAGTTGTAAATTTTTTGTAGCTACTCTTTATCAAGTTGAGAACATTTCCTTCTTAGTTTACTGAGAGTTTTTTTTTATTACAAATGTATGTTGAATTTTGTCAAATGACTTTTCTGCATCTATTAATATGATCATGTTTTTTTTTATATCCTGTTGATGTGTTGGATTATATTAATTGATTTTCAAGTGTTGAACCAACCTTGTACACTTGGAATAAATTCCATTTGGTAATGGTGTATAATTCTTCTCATACATTGTTGGATTAAATTTGCTAATATATTGTTGAGGATTTTCACATCTATGTCCATGAGAGATCTTTATTTTTGGTTCTCTTTTCTTATAATGTTTTTGTTTGATTTTAGTCTTAGGGTAATAGTGGCTTAATAGAATGGGTTAGGAAGCATTTACTCTGCTATCCTCTGAAAGAGATTATAGAGAATTAATACAATTTGTTCCTTAAATGTTTGGTAGAATTTGCCAGTGAATAAATTTGGGCCTGATGCCTTCTGTTTTGACTGGTTATGTGTTATTGATTCAATTTGTTGAAAAAGTATAGCCCTATCCAGATTATTTACTTCTTCTTGCATGAGTTTTCACAGATTGTGTCTTTCAAGGAATTAGTTTAGTTCCTCTAGGTTATCAAATTGGTGGACATAGAGCTGTTCACAGTATTATTTTATTCTCTCTTTTTTTTTTTAATTTTTGAGTTGGAGTCTCACTCTGTCACCAGGCTGGAGTGCAGTGGTGTGATCTCAGCTCACTGCAACCTCCACCTCCTGGGTTCAAGCGATTCTCCTGCCTCAGCCTCCCAAGTAGCTGGGACTACAGGCACATGCCACCACGCCCAGCTAATTTTTGTATTTTTAGTAGAGATGGGGTTTCACCTCGTTGGCCAGGATGGTCTTGATCTTTTGACCTCATGATCCACCCACTTCAGGCTCCCAAAGTGCTGGGATTACAGGTGTGAGCCGCCACGCCCACCCTTTCGTTCTCTTCTTAATGTCCATAGGATCTATAGTGATATACCCTTTTTTATTTCTTTTACTTAGTAACTTGTGTCCTCTCTCTTTTTTTCTTAGCCTGGTTAGAGGCTTATCAATTTTATTGATCTTTTCAAGGAACTAGCTTTTTGTAAATAAGTATTTATAATGTGGTGGTAAGGTGTGGGAGGAGAAGTGTTCATAGTCTCATGATTAGTTCCAAGTCTTTCAGGGATCCTATGCCTCTAGACTGTACTTCATAAGTATATCTCAGCTTTTTCTTTGCTTTTAGGTGGGACAGGATGGCTACAGTGGGCTGGACATTGGTATTTTCCTTCTGCCATGTGGAATAATAGACCTGGCTGAAGTCGGGTATCTCCTTTCCTCCAGGTTAGTTAGACTATGATAATACTCCTATGAAATTAGGGTCTAGTTAATTAGTTTTTCTTCAGGGAGGCCTTTTTAAGAAGAGAGTATTCTAGCATGCTTCAAAATGATTCATTTTCCCCTCACTTTGCTGAAAGCACAAAGAAATTTTTATCCAATATTTACTGGGTCAAGTTCTTAGAGATAAAAGACACAAAAGTATGGAGTCTCCCTTATGCTTAGGTCCTTCTGGAGCTGTAAACTCTGACTTGTCCACGCTGATTCTCCAGCAATTCATCAATTACAGTTTAGGTTTTTCTACCCTGGCACTAGTTCCTGCAGTGGTTTCCACTTGTGAGTCTCTGTTTAGATAAGCCATGACTCCCCTTTCTGTATTTGTCTGTGTGTCTCTCTAATCTTGGAGCCACTATTTTGCCTGGATCTTCACCTCTTTTATGGATCTAAAAAGAATTGTTGACTTTTCAGTTTGTTCAGCTTTTTACCTATTGTTACGATGGAGTGGTGGCTTCTAAGCTCCTTATATGTGGGACTGGGAGTTGGAAGTCTATTAAGTTTATAGTGTCATAAGGTAAAGGCACAAACAGTCAGACTACTACAGAATCATATAAGTGTTACCACAGAGAACTTTCCTCTCATCATTTTTCTATTTTTATCCGACTATAGATTAAGAAACTGAGGTTTAGTGAGGAGCATAAGAAGGAATAGAACAACAACTAATATGAAGAGCGGCTTAGATTCAACTCAAATCAGTCTATCACTTAACCTTTTAAAATTTTTTTCATATCATGTATATAGTCATTGTCAAAGATGGATTTCAGATGCTTAGACACACAGCTCTTTGATTTGCTGCATCTTGATCGTGAATGGTTCTACACCTGTCTGGCTCTGTCGTGAGGAACTGTTTTATAACCTAGAATGAATGTAGAATGTAGCAGATACTGCTGTTTTCCTGTAAACCACTATTTTCCACCTTCTTTATTAATAGAAGCTCAGGTTTGTTCAGGTATCTCGTGTCCCTGCACTCTGGATTATTTTTAGCTCCAAGAAGTAAATAAAGATGGGTTAAAAGAATCAGATCAAGAACATTCTCCTTGATAGTGTTGGCTTGGTCTTGTCACACAGTTCTGGTAAATAGGCTGAAAAGAGACATCTGCTGGGAACCATCTGGATAAAGTCCATTAAGGAGACCCATAGAAGGAAAGACTGCATTTATGCCTCTCTACATTTTACAGTCATCTTGGGTCCATAAAAGGCAAAGCAATTCACTGAGGATGACAGGTCATAAAGATAGAAAACACTTAGGTCACTGATGATGTCAATATGCCACTGAATTATCTAACTCTCAAACCTTTCAAACTTTAGACTTCCTAATATGTGAAACAATACATTTTGCTTATTGCTTAAGCAATTTTGCGTTGGATTTTCTTATTCTTGCAGGAAAAAAATATAAAAGGTGTTTTTGTGGAATTCCTTACATAGAACTTTAAAAATGTTTTCAAGTTCCTTCTTTGAATTTTTCTCTTGTCCTTCTTCCTTCCTAACACCACAATATTTTAGTGACATGCAAATATTATAGTCATATTGGAGGGCCTAAGATGAAGTTTAAAGTCTCTTACTGGACCCAGCATTAGATATGAGACCCTGATTTGTGAAAAAGGCTATGGTTACTGGGCACCTAAAAGTCACTCAGAGATACTTATGGATTATTTGGGAGTCCTGAGAGTGGGTTTCCTGAGAAAGGAACTCAGATAAGGCAAATTTAAGTTTTACATTTTAAGATTGGTTGAGTCAATTTTTATGTTTATCTAGAAACTATAAACATCAGTTCTGTGAGGAAGTTGGGCTGGTTTCAGTACCAAGAGAAACATTCAGGAACCATTAAAATAAGATTGAAATTGACACTGTAGGGAGGGTTATGTTTGCCTTCATATCTCTCTACATACAGTTAGAGAAAAGAAAATAAGCAAAGAAAAAAATTCATATTAAAAAAGAGAACCCCATGGAGGAAATTGAAAAAAGTAATCAAAGACACAAGAAGAAAACAAAGAAAAAGGAGTTTCAGGGGAGGAAAGATAGTTCAGGAAGAATGCTGAATAAGCATTTGTGGTTTGGCTTATCTTTGTATCTATCTCCTTTATCTGGTACCAGAACCCCCTTGCCTATGAGATTCTCCTCTCCCCGTGCTCCCTGCTCCCTTGTGTAACACATACATGTACCCAAGGTAAAGGTAAAATGATGCCAATGGGCACTGTAGCTCATGCCTGTAACACCACCACTTTGGGAGACCGAGACAGGAGGATTGCTTGAGCACAGGGGTTCAAGAACAACCTGTGCAATATGGTGAGTCCCCATATCTACAAAAAATTAAATGCATATCTAGGTGTCACGGCATGTGCCTGTAGTCCCAGCTACTTGCAAGGCTGAGGTGGGAGAATTGCTTGAGTCCAGAAGGTCAAGGGTGCAGTCAGCTGTGATCTTACCACTGCACTCCAGCCCCGGCAACAGAGTAAGATTCTGTCTCAAAAAAAGAAAAAAAAAAAAAGATGGAGAGAACATAGATGCATAGATGAAAGTAATCATGGCCTAGAAGTACTATACATTCCAAGTCACTATGGAGATTTTTGTTTTATGCCTGTGTTCCGGGTAAAATAATTAGTATTCTCCCCCTCACTTGCAAAGATAGTTTGGTACAACAATAAATTATATGTTTACTCTACTTGAAGGCTCTTCATAATCTGACCTCTCCTTAGCTATACAGCCACAATTTTCACAATTCTCTTTCCCACCTGTATCCTGAACTTAGCCAAATCAGTTTTCTTCCATTTCCTCAAATGCATCACAATCTCTTTTGCATCTGTGCCTGTGTGGATTATTTTTCCCCCGTATATCTATTTCACTTTATTTTTCAAGACAATTCAATGCATTGTTTGAACCCCAGAGCATGAATGATTTTCCCAGAGACCAGCCCTTCCTAATCCCAACCCCCTGCCTAGATTCTATGTCTTGCCTGCTCCTCTGCAGCCAGTACATTTCTGTACTTCCAAAACTTTTTTGGTTTGTTTGTTTTTTTTTTTATAGGATCCTTCTCTCTATCATGAAGCCATGCATTATTTGAGGTCAGAATAGGTTACATTTGTCTTTTTCCCCCACCAGGGCTTATCCAACATTTGCCTTCAAAATTACAAATATTGTTAGGTACTCAACAAATGCTTCTGAAATGAATGAAAAAAAGTAAATACTATTCACTCAAGATTTGCTGTGAAAAGTATGAGTGTAGACTGAGAGCACAATAATTAAGGTTAGTATTGATTAAGCTCTTACTGTGTCCTGGGTACTCTTTTATGGGCTTTACATTTTATTAGCTCTTTGAATCTTTAAAATAATCCCTTAATGTAGATACAATTATTATTCCCAGTTTGGTGATGAGGAAACTGAAGAACAGAGAAGTTAAATAACTTGCCCTAAATAATACAATTTATAAGTGCCAGAGCAGAACTTAGTTCCAGGTAATCTGCTTCTTATCCAGCTTTATTAACTACTACTTTGTACTGACTTTCTTAAACATGAGAAAACTGGGTGTGAAGTTTATTTTAAAGTTTTTTATTTAAATGTTTATATACTGTGAAGAAAAAAACTCAAACCAACAGTTTGTTTGAAATTTTTTTCTAACTAGTTTTTTATACTATCTAGATAGCTTATTTGTACTTCAGTGAGCTTAAAATTTAATCTACCGATTATATTTTATAAGAACAAAGCGACTTTTATATTCTCTTTGACATATAAAAAAGTACCAACATAATTCCGATTGTAAATTGCGCAAATATTGCCATAAACACTGGTATAAATTCAGTGATTTTTACAATATAACATAAAAATATTTTCAACAGTGGTTTCATAGATTATTTTTTGTGATTGTAGCACTGGTGGTTCTTCATACTTGTAAACAAACTTGGCTGTATTCCCTAGCTATTGGTTCCTTTAATTAAACTTGTAATTAAGAAATCATAATAATACTAATAACAAATAGTCCATGCTATGATCTGAATGTTTGTGTTCCTCCAAGTTCATGTGTTGAAATCTTAACCATGAAGATAATCGAATCAGGAGGTGGTATCTTTGGGAGCGAATTAGGTCATGATGATAGAGCCCTCATAAATGGGATTAGGTCATGAGAGTAGTGTCCTTATAAATGCGGCCTAAGAGAGCACCTTCATCCCTTTCACCATGTGAAGACACAGTGAGAAGGCTCCATCTATGAATGAGAAAGTGGGCCCTTATCAGACACAGAATCTTCCAGAGCCTTGTTTTTGGATTTTTGAGCCTCCAGACCTGTGAGAAATAAATTTCTGTTGTGTATAAACTACCCAGTTTATGGTATATTGTTATAGTAGCCTGAAGAGTCTAGGGCACTCCATATACTTTTAAACTAAAGCAAACCCATTAGCAGCAAATTAATTCAAATTTACTGGTTAGATTAAAATGACCAGTTAATTGCTATCTTATGAAAAACCTTAATTTACTTTCTTACTTTAAAGTCCTACAAAACTTATGCTGCTCTTAACATTTTAAACAAAATTTGGACTAATTTTTTTGTAAAATGTCTCTCAAATTGTAAAGGAAATATACATTTTCATTGTCAAAACAGTGATGCAAATAAGAAATGACATTTTGAGATATAGTCTTCTAAGTTTTAATTTTGTAAACATAAAGGGTTACAGATACATTGATAGATGAACATATTTAGATAGACACAGACATAGATACATTGGAGGTATATATTTTTGCCATCATTTTTCACTTAAAAATAAAGAAGTTTCATATCATTGAATACTTTTTACATTCTATGAATACATCTTAATTAAACTATTACTCTATTGCTGTACATTTAGGTCATACTCAGGATTTATTTTTATAACTAAAAAGCGGTAAAATCACTATGCATAAATCTTTGTTCACATTTCTGATAATTAGTTAGGGATGGATTTTTTAAATAAATAGACACATGGTCAAAGACATATTATACAAAGATACTGTATAATATCTTTATTAATATGTATTTTTAAATTACTTTTCTTTCTTTTTTTTTTTTTTTTTTTTGAGATGGAGTGTTGCACTGTTGCCCAGGCTGGGGTGCAGTAGTGCGATCTCTGCTCACTGCAAGCTCCGCCTCCCAGGTTCATGCCATTCTCCTGCCTCAGCCTCCCAAGTAGCTGGGACTACAGGCACCTGCCACCACGCACGGCTAATTTTTTTTTCAATTTTTAGTAAAGACGGGGCTTCACCATGTTAGCCAGGATGGTCTCGATCTCCTGACCTCGTGATCTGCCCACCTCGGCCTCCCAAAGTGCTGGGATTACAGGCATGAGCCACCGCGCCTGGCCTTAAATTACTTTTCAAAAAATTATACTAAATTGCTGCCTCACCAGGAGGTTATCAGAATATCTTTTTCATATTCTTGTCCACAGAGAGAAATGGGATAATAAATTATTTGTTAATTTGGAGAGCAAAAATTTCATTATGCTTATACTTTAATTTGCATTTATTTATTTGAGTTTAATTTTTCACATATTTATTGACTATTTGCCTCTTTAACTTGTATCTTTTGTTCACATCATTTATAGTATGTTTTCATATTGATTGATGTGTGCCTTAATTTATTGCTATTAACACTTTTTTCATTATTTCGGCAACTACTATTTTTATGATGTTACTTTAATTCTGTTTATATTTCGAGTTTCCTTTAATCTTCTTATGCCAAATGTTTTGACTATCTTGAAATTAATGAAATTAAGCACCTGAGTTATGTCAGCTATATTGTGCCAATAATATGCCAAATAGCTTTTAAACATTGGCAAATAACTGGATAGCCTACTCAATTTTTCATTTTTTATTATTAGTATTATCAGTTTCTAAGCCTCTACTTAACATTTACAATATAAGTGTTCAGAGAGTAAACATTGATTTAAAGTTAAAGAAATTGAGCAAGCATGCTCCTTACTAATTTTTGTCTTGAAAACATTCTATTGAGTACAGAGATAAAAATAAGACCTTCTCTTCAGTTTTCTGCTCTAATTATTCATTTTATTTAAATAACAGTCTGAGCAGCTAAGAGGCTATCAGTTGCAAAATGCAATATATGCAATTTTGTGGCTGTGATTTATTTGCTATTCATTTAAGGATATGATCTACTTTCAAAGAGGCTCACACTTGCCAGAACATTTGCAAATCTGTAATCTTCAACATACAGAAACAATTTTCAAGTATAAAAATATAGCTGTTTTTGAATTATTAAGGATATTAAGTTTGGTTGTATAAGCTATAGAAATTACATTCTAAACTGGGCAATAATTTAATTAGCCTGTTATGAAGACAATTTAATGAAATAAATGGCAACATTTGATTGAGAGCCTTAACATCCAGTATTGTATAATATCTTTAATTGAATTTCCTGTAGGATGAGCATAAAGAGACACTTGGAAAGAGGAATTTTTATTTCTATCATGATGAAGAAAAGAGGCTTTTATTATTTTAGGATCTAGTTGCACAAAATTGTCCACCAATAGTTACTTGATCAAAACTGGGATGATCATATCATTTATTCTCAAGCTGAAGCATTTTTGATAGTAAATGCAGATAGTTGAATAATTAGAATAATAGAATTTTTGAAATAGTTATAATTAGATTGATTATGCTGGTGGGCCTATACCTCAGTTCTTATAAAATTATTTATTATTTTAGTATTAGTCATATTATATGCAGCTCTTTACCATCAAATCATTGACTTCATTTTCATTGTATAATGGTACATAATATAAATTAGTTCAAGCATTGTGGAAAACAGTGTGGTGATTCCTCAAGGATCTAGAACTGGAAATACCATTTGACCCAGCAATCCCATTACTGGGTATTTACCCAAAGGATTATAAATCATGCTGCTATAAAGACACATGCACATGTATGTTTATTGCAGCACTGTTCACAACAGCAAAGACTTGGAGGCAACCCAAATGCCCATCAATGATAGACTGGATAAAGAAAATGTGGCAATATACACCATGGAATACTATGCAGCCATAGAAAAGGATGAGTTCATGTATTTTGCAGGAACATGGATGACGCTGGACACTGTCATTCTCAGCATATTATCACAAGAACAGAAAACCAAACACCGCATGTTCTCACTCATAAGTGGGAGTTGAGCAATGAGAACACATGGACACAGGGAGGGAAATATCACACACCTGGGCCTGTTGGTGGGTGGGAGGCTAGGGGAGGGATAGCATTAGGAGAAATACCTAATGTAAATGATGGGTCGATGGGTGCAGCAAACCACTATGGCACATGTATACCTATGTAACAAACCTGAACATTCTGCACATGTACCCCAGAACTTTAAAGTATAATAATAATAACAAAAAATAGAGACAAAATAAAATGTAATACAAGTTTAAAAAGAAATTTACTGAAAATAGGGGCTCATCAAAATTCTTCCTAAAGGTTAATACATTTCAACTCTTAGAGAATGTTAAAATTACATCCTCCATACCATTTGCCCACTTATCATCTAATCAATTCAATGTATCCCTTGCTTTTTAAGAGCTATCAATATCTTCCTGTATGAAAGCTTTATTTTCAATAAATGTAATTTGCCAAAAGCTTTCATATTTGAAATATGGGTGTTCAAAAAATTATAATCTTTAGTAGTTGAAATTTGGATGCTCCAGGATTTTGTTTAAAGATTTCCAACAATTTTGAAAAACATACAATCAGAAATGTCAGGACTCATTTACAAAATATTTAATACTTTGCTAGGATAACTAAGCAAATTTGCGAAGAGGTTATTCAAAGGTTAATTATTTCTCAAATCTAACTGATTATGGGCAACAAAAAGACCAAGTATGTATTGCCATACTAAAGTATTTCCTAAAATTATTTCAAATCAGCTTAATCATTAAAGTTTATAATTCAGTTGCAAATACATATACACACAAATACACAAGTATATATATACAAGTGTAAAAATATTCATAAATTGTGACTACTACGGTTTTATTTCTCTTGGTGTAAAACGTGAATTTTTGCGACCCTCTTTTCTTCAAGCTCACTTCCTTGTACACCACCACATTTCAAATATTTCTGTTCCACATATTTCTTAAGTTAGTTAGGAAAATTGTTTTACACATGATGCTATATTATATCAAAATTTGTATTTATAACAACAAAAATAAATAATTTTATCTTCAATTCACCTACCCCAATCTGTAATTTCCCACATTTTCCACTAAGGCAGCTACCATCACTGAAGAGTACAAAGAATTGACTATGTCGAATCTTTTTTTGCGAACTCGCTTTGTTTCATCAGTGAGCCCCATATGAGTTTTCCTTGAAAGGCAGGTATTGGTTACGTTGAGTCTGAAATGGGAAGAGATAGGTTATTACTGCTGGTCTTCTTTAAGATTAACTCCCATTTAAGGTGAGAACTGCATTCCCTGGATTTGTCTCATGCTACTTAGACATGATCATAACAAAGATTGGGAGTATGAAGTAGAGGTTGTAAAAGTCCATCTGGCTTATTTTCATTAATGATAACAATAATCATAACATTGATAATAATACTTTGTTGAAAGGTAAAGCAATCAAGGACAAAATGCTAAACTGGATTGGCCATCAGGACAATAGTTATAAAAGTGTTTCATTCCAGGAAACTGTAATGTATGGTCATTCTATTTAATAAGTAAATTGGTCTCTTTTGGCAAACCCTCTGTTCTTTTATTTTTGGTTAAATATTTGTAGTCATTTTATTTCTCTTATTCACATGGAACTTAATCATCATGAATAAAATTATATTTTACAACTTTTAAGACATTCAAGGCTATTCAAAATTGTTGCTATTACTAGTAGTAGCAGCAGTAGTAGCAGTATTTTGAAATATTAATCATTTACAAGATTGTTAGAAATACATATTTTAAAAGATCAGAGAACTCATTTATATGTTATAATACAGAGCTTAGTTTCATAGTGTAGATAATTTTACAGGTTTATTATTCCTAGACCAAATATAGTATAATCTAATTAAATATTACTCAACTTCCTTCAATATTTATATTTGTTGTCCTTAGATATTGTTCTTAGTTACATGCTATACATTGCACAATGGCAGAATTAAGACTTTTTCCTGATCTTTTTAAAGTGACAGATTTTTTTGGCTAGCTGCTCATTTTCAGTTTCAAAAGATATTTTAACTCAAACATCATATTGTCCTTATCATTCATTTAGACTCATTTACACAAATTCCACGTGGCTGTTTGAAGGGAAACATTGGGATGAGCTGTTGATAAGGCTTATGGGTACTTCCAAATACTTTCCAACTGAAATATTAATTTACTGTATCCTAATAAAACCATAATATGCTATGAAATATGAGATTTGGGCCACATGACTTAATACTGTGTGTGCTAACAATAGAAATAGTATAATTTTAACACAGATAATTTATAAATACATAGCATTTATTTACTTATAGCACAACAATATTCTTGCAATTATCCTTAGAACCAAATGAACATAATCTCTAAAGTAGGAAAAATACCCAATAGCATGTGCAGCACTGTGTCCAGTATGCAGTTGGTGAACCAGGAAAAAATGACACAGTGATAGTATAAGTGTTGGAAAGTTTGAGGGTGTATATGTTAGTACAGGACATTTCAGATGTGAAGGCATAAGCTTACATACCTGAAGTGTATTTTCCTCAGCTAATCTGGCTGGCGGGCAGGTACCTGCTTTGTCCTCACACCACCGTGAGTCACGTTCCCAAGGCTGAGCAACTGATGGAAGCAAATCACCTGTTCTTATTCAGCAGCATTGTTCTTCTTCTGAGATAATCTTCTCCTCCAATGGTCTAGTTGGGAATCGTAGTAGAGATCTCACCTAGATTATTGTAACATCTTCCTAAACAGGCTCATTATTTTCAGTCTCATTTTTAGTAGCTACCAGATTGATTTACCTAAAGCACAAATCTAGCCATATTATCCGTCTCGTTAAAACTCCTTAGGAGAAACTAGAACCCTACACATTGTTGATGGGATTGTAAAATCATGCAGCTGCTTTTCACAATAGCTTGACAATTTCTTAAGCAGATAAGCATAAATTTACCATATGACCCAAGAATTCTATCCCTAAATATCTACCCAAGAGAAATGAAAACATGTCTGTGTAAAGACTTGCATGTGAATGCTTGTGGCAGCATTAGTCATATTAACCAAAAAATAGAAACAATCTGAACGCCCATCAATTGGTGAAAAGATAAGCCAATGATGTTATATCCATACCATGGAATACTATTTTACAATACAAACAAATATGCTATGGATACTTACTGCAGCATGGGTAAATCTGAAAAACCTGATGCCTGATGAAACAAACCAGATGCAAATGACTACATATTCTATGATTCCATTTATGTGAAATGTCCAGAAATGACAAATCTATAGACATAGGAAGCAGATGAGCATTTGCCTGGTTCTTGGAGGTAGGAGTCAGTAGTGACTATAAATGGGTATGAGGGATATTCTGGAATGATGGAAATATTCTAAAACCTGTATTGTGTTAAGGATTGTACAACCCTGTCAATTTAATAGTAATCATTGAATTGTTCACCTAAGTGAATCTTAAGATGTAAATTAAACCTCAATAAAGCTTATATAATTTGTCTGTGTCCCCACACAAATATCATCTTGAATTTTAGCTCCCATAATTCCCATGTATTGTGGGAGGGACCTGGTGGGAGATAATTGAATCATGGGGGCGGTGTCCCCCATACTGTTCATATGGTAGTGAAAAAGTCTCATGAAATCTGATGGTTTTATAGGGGGTTTCTCCTTTTGCTTGGCTGTCATCCTCTCTTGTCTGCCAACATGTAAGACATGGCTTTCACCTCCCACCATGATTGTGAGGCCCCCCGCAGCCATGTGGAACTGTGAGTCCATTCAACCTCTTTTTCTTTATAAATTACCCAGTGTTGGGTATGTCTTTATCAGTAGTGTGAAAACAGACTAATACAAAAGTTATTTAAGTGCAAGCAAATATCCACAACAGCAAGCTCTTCAGAAGCTCCTGACCACAGGATCCAGCCTGGCTTCCTACATACTGTTCCTGGAGTGCTCCTCAACCTTGCCTTTTGCTTACTGCTCCACATATCTCACTGGTCCCAGCATCACTAAGTAAACTCCTATAGTATTGCTGGTAGTTCCTTGTGTGTTCTAACCTCCTTCTCAACTCTATACCTTTGCTCCTTCCCCTATACAATAAATGCCACTCCCCAATGTGTTCCTGCCTGAACTCCTTTACCAAGAAATGCCACTCCCCAATGCCTTCCTGCCTGAACTCTTTTACCAAGCATACTTCTTATTCATCCTATAAGCCTATAAGCCTATTCATCCTATAATGCCATATCTCCAAAGGAACTTATCTTGGTGTTTGTGTTGTCCCTACCACCTGACCCCAGAATGAAGCTGATAGGGTTTGGCTGTGTTCTCACACAAATCTCATCTTGAATTCCCAGATGTTGTGGGAGTGACCTGGTGGTAGGTAACTGAATCATGGGGGCAGGGCTTTCTCGTGCTGTTTTTATGATAGTGAATAAGTCTCACAAGATCTGATGGCTTTATAAGGTGGAGTTTCCCTGCACAAGCTCTTTTTGCCTGACCCCCTCCATGTAAGATTGTGACTTGCTCCTTCTTGCCTATCACCTTCTGCCATGATTATGAGGCCTCCCCAGCCATGTTCAACTGTAAGTCCAATACCTCTTTCTTTTGTAAATTGCTGAGTCTCAGGTGTGTCTTTATCAGCAGTGTGAAAATGGGCTAATACAGTGAATTGGTACGGGAAGTGTGGCACTGCTGAAAAGATACCCAAAAATGTGGAAGTGACTTTGGAACTGGGTAACAGGAAGAGATTGGATGGAACCGTTTGGAGGACTCAGAAGACAGGAAAATGTGGGAAAATTTGAAACTTCCTAGAGACTTCTTGAATGGCTTTGACCAAAATGCTGATAATGATATGGACAATAAAGTCCAGGCTGAGTTGGTCTCAGATGGAAATGAGGAACTTGTTGGGAACTGGAGCAAAGGTGATTCTTGTTATGTTTTAGCAAAGAGACTGGCAGCATTTTGTTGCTGCCCTAGAGATTTGTGGAACTTTGAACTTGCTAGAGATGATTTAGGATGTCTGGTAGAAAAAATTTTTAAGCAGCAAAGCATTCAAGAGGTGACTTGGGTGTTGTTAAAGGCATTCAGTTTTATAAGGGAAGTAGAGAATAAAAGTTTGGAAAATTTGCAGCCTGACAATGTGATAGAAAAGAAAATCCCATTTTTCTGAGGAGAAATCCAAGCCAGCTGCAGAAATTTGTGTAACAAGTAGCCAAATGTTAATCTCTAAGACAATGGGGAAAATGTCTCCAGGGCATGTCAGAGGTCTTCACAGCAGCCCCTCCCATCACAGGCCAGGAGGTCTAGGAGGAAAAATGGTTTAGTGGGTCAAATCTGGGGTCTCCATGCTGTGGGCAGCCTAGGGACTTGGTGTCTTGCATCCCAGCTGCTCCAGCCATGGCTGAAAGGTGTCAATGTAGAGCTCAGGCCATGGCTGCAGAGGGTGCAAGCCTCAAGCCTTGGCAGCTTTTACCTGATGTTGAGCCTGGTGGTGCACAGACGTTAAGAATTGGGGTTTGGGAACCTCTGCCTAGATTTCAGAGGCTATATGGAAATGCCTGGATGTCCAGGCAAAAGTTTGCTGCAGGGGCAGGCCTCTCATGGAAAACCTCTACTAGGGCAATGCAGAAAGTAAATGTGGGGTTGGAGCCCCCACACAGAGTCCCTACTGGGGCACCACCTCATGGAGCTATGAGAAGAGGGCCACCATCCTCCAGACCCCAGAGTGGGAGATCCACTGACAG
The DNA here is from genome assembly GCF_029289425.2 of Pan paniscus. NCBI lineage: Eukaryota > Metazoa > Chordata > Mammalia > Primates > Hominidae > Pan > Pan paniscus. The sequence continues at coordinate 93,205,297 of NC_073255.2, forward strand.
CTTGCACTGTGCACCAGGAAAAGCCACAAACACTCAATGGCAGCCCATGAAAGCAGCCAGCAGGGAGGGGAGGCTGCATCCTGCACAGCCTCAGGGGCAGAGCTGCCCAAGACCATGGGAACCCACATCTTGCATCAGCCTGACCTGGATGCAAGACATGGGATCAAAGGAGATCATTTTGGAGCTTTAAGATCTGACTGTCCTGCTGGGTTTCAGATTTGCATGGGGTCTGTAGCCCCTTTGTTTTGGCCAATTTCTCCCTATTGGAATGGCTGTATTTACCCAATGCTCGTACCACTGCTGTATCTAGGAAGTAACTAACCTGCTTTTGAATTCACAGGCTCATAGGTGGAAGGAACTTGCCTTGTCTCGAATGAGACTTTGGACTGTGGACTTTTGAGTTAATGCTGAAATGAGTTAAGACTTAGGGGGACCATTGGGAAGGCATGACTGGTTTTTAAATGTGAGGACATAAGATTTGGGAGGGGCTGGGGCAGAATGATGTGGTTTGGCTGTGTCCCCACCCAAATCTTATCTTGAATTCCCACAAGTTGTGGGAGGGACCTGGTGGTAGGTAATTGAATCATGGGGGCAGGACTTTCCTGTGCTATTATCGTGATAGTGAATAAGTCTCCCAAGATCTGATGGCTTTATAAGGTGGAGGTTCCCCGCACAAGCTTTTTGCCTGCCGCTATTCATGTTAAGATGTGACTTGCTTCTCCTTGCCTTTTACCTTCTGCCATGATGGTGAGGCCTCCTCAGCCACGTGGCACTGTGAGTCCAATAAACCTCTTTCTTTTGTAAATTGCCCAGTCTCGGATATGTCTTTATCAGCAGTGTGAAAATGGACTAATACAGATGCTCTCTCCCTAATGTCTACGTAATACCTCCAAATAGAGCAACACACATTTTTACAGCTGTTTATGTGTGAGTCTGCCTTTTTCTTTGGACTCTGAGTTTGTAATGATTAATTTTGGTATCCTTCGGACCTAGCACAGTGCTTGGCACAGAATATGTGCACAAAATATTTGTGGAATAATGAATTAACATATGTATGGCTGCTAGAGGTTCAGAATCAGTATTTATGGGGCATTGTCATCTTACCTGACATGAACTACTTCTTTAATGTTATTTTTGGCAGCTGAATTCCGGGAAATATGACATAATGACATATACATGAGATTATAGATTAAAATATTTTATGTATAAGCTCACGTAAGTTCATGTTTTCCAGAACATGAAATGGCAATCTTTTGACCAAATTTATTATTTGCGCATAGGATGGATAAAGTGTGTGCATGTTGTGACTGGTGGCTCCTCGCAGTGATGGTAGATCATGTCATCTAACGGGTTGTCGTTTCTTGACATGATTTACAGTTCACAGCAGAGAACACAAGGGAAGATGGACAGCCACTTGGGGACCACCTGTTACAGGTGAGGAATGCAATGTTATTTTCAGCTGTTATGAAATCAACTCATCAAGAGGATTTGGAAGCTAGTCAACAGGCAGTAGGTAAACAAACATTCCAGGCAAACTAAACACCAACAAATGACAGATTTCAGACATGGGAGTTCAGATAAAGCTAGGAGCTTCACACTGTTTCATTTAGTTTTACTAGAACTGTGTAGGGGATTGTGATATCACTAAATTCTGCTGTACATTAAAATGAAGCCTCAAAAATGAACATTATTTCCTAAGGCAGAAATACCAAGCAGATATCATTCTATACAGTATATGTGATTTGTTTATTTCAAGGCTCTAAGGATTATGATTGAAAACAAAATGCCTAGCAAATGTTCTAAATACAAACTGTGAACAGGAACATGTTATTTATAACCATACAAGAAAATATGAGAAGAAAACCCTTTTAGAAAATGATAGAAGGAACGATGTGTAGCCTTATGAATCTTTGGTGTGAACTCACAGAATGTTGAGTGGAATTTCATGTACCCTTGTAGGGGTACGTGTCTCAGGTTGGTGGAGAAGACAGTAAGTCTTCCTAAAAGTGTATGGAACTTCTTAAAAATGCAGAGAGAGAGAGTCTGTATACACAAGAAATTGGAACTTCTATGGGTTGCAGCATGGAAGTTTAATTATTCTTTCTCTGGCTTTAATTTTAAAATGTATTAAAGAGTACAGGAACCAATTAAAGATGGCAGAGTAAAGACATTTCTGCCCCGTTCTTTGAAACCAACTTAAAACCAAAACAGAGAACAAAGAAGCAGAAATGAAAACCTGGAGGGCTGTAAAAGTGTTATGAAATTTAAATCTAGTTAAAATGAGGAAAGCAGCAGGAGGTGTGTGCCTCCATGTTCACAGAAAGCACGCAGAATTATCCAAAGGTAAGTTACACTTTCTGAAATGTCATCAGGGCCTCTTTGGAACAGCAAGCGCTCAGCTGCTGTGTCAGAGTCTGGGGCACCACTAACCTTGCTGGGCAGAAAAGAATGTCAGAGAAGGTGGAGCTAGTAAAGTGCCTACACACCTCTCTTTGCAAAACAAACAAACAAACAAACAGAAAAAGCAGAAAACAAAACAAAACAATACATCAATCCTTCTAGCTGAGTGGGAGGGAAAATGTTAGCAAGCAATCTTTCAGTTGATTATTTGATATACAAAAGTAAAATAAACTCCAAGTTACTGCATAAAATCTGGTGGCAAACATGATTGCATAATATGGAAAGTTTATCCCAGAGAAAAATCAAATTCTAGGACAGTCTTTTGTTGGGAAACATTTCAAGACACAAATTTGAATGCAAGCTACCTGAATATCTAACTCACTCCACTGATGTGCTTTCTAACATTATCCTCTAATGCATAGTTGGCCTGGGGAAAAACAACAAAAATAACAAAGACAAACAGAAAGAAAGCACATGAGAAATGCAGATACAATTCTGCAAAAGAACAAATAGAAAAAAGGTAAGAACACATCAAAAATATTTAGTCATAAAAGACATGAAAATAAGAAAACCCTTCTCTGAGAATTCAAAGAAATTTTTTTAAAGTCTTCTGATACATATATATGTGTATATATATGTACATATATACATGCATATACATATACATATATACAGATATGTGTATATATACACACATATATATGCATGTATATATACTACATGCATGTATATATATACACACATGTATATACACATACATATATGCATGTATGTATACACATATATACACATGTGTGCATATATACACATATGTGTACATATATACATGTATGTATACACATATATACACATGTGTGCATATATACACATACATATATACATATATATGTATCAGAAGACTTTTAAAAAAATTTCTTTGAATTCTCAGAGAAGGGTTTTCTTATAATTTTCATGTCTTTTACGACTAAATATTTTTGATGTGTTCTTACCTTTTTTCTATTTGTTCTTTTGCAGAATTGTATGTGCATTTCTCATGTCCTTTCTTTAAATATATACATATATATATTTAAATATATACATAAATATTTATATGTGTATATTATGTGTATATTATATGTTACTACCAGAAAATCTGAAGAAGAGAATATGCTTTCCAAATTATAAAAGTAAAACATGCAAATACAAGAAATATAGACAATATAGCAAAAATAAATGGCATTAAATACAGAAAGTAGAACTTGAAATAAAATGCCACAGCTAATTGCCATATCAGTAAATATCAATGAGATAAAATTGCTCATTAAAAGACCATCAATTTGGACCACAAAATGACACAGGTGCTATTATGATATTCATCTAAAATCAATAAAGGCAGGAAGCAAAATATAGGTAAACAAATTAAAACTAAAAGCAAGCAAGAGTAATTTTATTAAAATTATACAAGGTCCACTTTAGGGAAAACTGCATGAAACTACCAAACGAAAGACAATGAAAAAGTTTAAATCTACAATTAAAATTTGGTATGAACCTTAAGCTAAATAGCATAGTACCAAAATTCGAAATGCCAATTTTTTTACAAATGCAGGACAATTACACTGAGTGGAAAAAGCCAGTCTCAGAATATTGCATACTCCATGATTCCATTCATACTCCATGATTCCATGCATTTTTGAAGTGACCAAGTTATAGAGATGGAGAACAGATGTGTGCTTGTCAGGGCTTAAGGAGGGACTGTGAATAGAAAAGGGTAGCAAGGGAATCCTTGCGATGAAACACAAGGCTGTATCTCGACCACAGTAGTGCACACAGGAAATTGCACTGTGACAACATTGTGTAGAACTAACATACACACACAAGTGAATGTAAATCTGACATCTGAATAAGGTAGATGCATTGTGTCAGTGTCAACTTCCTACGTGTGACATTGTCCTGTAGTTATGCAAAACGTTACCAGTGAGGGAAAATGGTGAAAGGTATATGGAATTCTCTCTGTATTATTTCTTAAAACTGCAAATAAATCTACAATAATCTCAAAATTAAAAAAAGATCAAAATGTCAAAATGGTTTAAAACAACCATAAATAAATTTGAATGGAAAATAAGAAACTGGAAAAACCTGCCAAGATATATGAAAATTGGCTCATTTCTTCTAACTTATTAATTTTTAAAAATAGGCCAAGATTATAGACAGATAATTCACAGTAAGAGAAACTCAAAAGACTTTTAAATATGTAAAAACCTACTCATATTTGCTCATAATAAGACCATTATGGTTTGCATTTTAAACTACAATGAGATTTGTAGTTTGTAATTCAAACAGCAATGAGATAGCTTCTTAGTTACTGTACTTGCAAGGATCAAATGGTTTGATAATAAATGGCATTGGCAGGAAGTTTGAGGACAAAAGCAATTTTGTGCACTGTTGGTGGGAATATAAGTGAATGTTTCACTTTGAAGGCTATTTGGCACTATGTATCAAAATTAAAAATTCACTTGCCGGGTGACAGAAATTTCACTTCTCAAGATTTGTGTTAACAGGTATATTAGCCCATATATAAAGCACAGTATGAATAAGCATTACATGAATAAGAAAGGACTGGAAATGGCATAATTGTTCATTAAAGGTCAGTAATTCAATAAATTATGGCACAACCATGCAATAAAATATGCTATTAGGAAAAATGAGGTAGCTCTCTCTATGTTCTGAAAGGGGGGTAATCTCCAAATTGCTGTGTTAAGAGAAAATCACAAAGTCGTGAATAGTGTAATAAGGTATCTTCAAATGTGTAGCATTAAAATATACACATATATATGTATATGCACAAACAGACACACGCTTGCACATACACGTTTCTGGAGAGTTTACAAGATATTCAATAGTGACAGCAGAGATCTCTGTTTGGAGAACTGCATTCACTCTCTTTAGAGCCCTTTGTCCTGCTTGATATAGTTAATCCATATGTTTGTCTTCATTACTGATGTGTCTTACCAGAGCCTAAAATTTGCTCAGTACATTGCAGTCGTTAAATAAACATTTGTTGAGTTGCACTGAACAATATTTCTATGTTGTTCACCTTCAAGGAGTAGCGCTCAGTATTGCACCCACGAATTTGTCTGTAGAAAACTTCATGCTTTTTATAAATATTTTCGAATACATTATTTTATTTGATCCTCAAATGTTTTTCAAGTTATACAAAGTATGTGTACTTTTTATATATGTGCCTATTTCAATTATTCCTTGCAACTGAGTTATTGGTACCTGTATGATTGCATTCCTCGTATAAACTGTATGTTCACATTTTGTTGATTGTCCCCCTTTGCTTTCCAGTTCTCTTCTTTTACTCTTCTGATGAGTTCTTCCCTTGACTCTTAACACGTTAATCACCTACCACACTTTTTATTACTACATGCATGATTCATTATTTTTCTTCCTGCTTTCTGTTTTATCAACAAAATGCTAATATTAAAAAAAATCAATGCAAGCTAGTTCTCTTTGTGTTCTCCCACATTCCTTTGAAATCTATTTAGAAAGTCAGCATTACAATTTTCCCTCCCCACCCTCACCCCCACCCACCTATCTATAGAGAAACAGTTTTTTTCCCCAGCCCAAGAATTATTGGCTCAGGTCAGCAGTTTATCATAAAATATTCTACATGACATCCATGCTTTGTCCTAGCTCTTCTATTTCCTGTAGACTCTTAAAGATCTTTTTTAATATCCTTATTCTCAAATCCATCAATTTCCGTGTTATAAGGAGAGAAGGCCTTTGCAATTACTCTGTGTAATACTTTCCTGACTTCTTTTTTTAAGGATCTCATTCTGTATTCTTCATTTAATGTATTCTTTTGAAAAGTGAGCTGTTTCAGCTAGGCCCATTTCATAGTATTATTTACACTTCTGTTTCTATTTTCTGAACCTTTTACCTTCCTCCTAATTTTTTAAAAAACTCAAGTAGTCCACTAAAAATAGGATCACACTGTGTCCATTTCCACAGCAGTTCATTTTTTTTTCTGCTTTTGATCACTTGTTTATGGTGCATTAACAACTTTGTCCCTTTACTAATTTCTTACTTTTGAAATAGTTCCACTTTAAAAAAAACTTCTCAATCATTTGCAGTTTCTTTTTAAGCATGATATGAATCTGCCTGTCCATTTTTATCTCCTAGGCTTAATGTCTCAGTCTTCCTGACCACTGTAGGATGTTTCTAGAAATTTCTTAATCTTTCTTCTTTCTTCTATTTTGTTCTTTGGATTTCCAAGAGTTTGCTTATAGTTTTCTCATTGTATCTTTTCTCTGTCTTTTTAGTGATCATGTCTGCTGATGAGATGCCCACATTCTTTACTCTGAGCTACAATTGTTAGAATAGACCTGGCTGGTTTATTAGCCAGGATGCTGCATCACAAACAGCCTTGAAATGCAATGGTTTACAACAACATGCATTGATTTTTCTTGGCCATGTGTCTGCAGGTCAGAGGGGCACTTCTCTAGGATGAGTGTTGGCTACCCTTGAACCCAGCTCTTGGGATTGGCTAAGAGTCTGCACCACATCTCCTCATTCTCCCTGCATTAACAATTATGGGGCATGTTCTCGTGGTAGGCACAGAAGTCCCATATGGGCATGTTTAAAGCCTGTGCTCTTGTCCCCTCTAACTTTCCACTGGTCAAAGCAAGTCACAGGTATACTCGATTTTCTCTGCTCTACTGCATAGGAAGGAGTGAAGAATTGAGAATAAGTATGCAATCTGTCCCAGCTTCTATAGTGGGCTTCTTTGGATACCTTATGTCTATGTACCCTCTGCTTCTTCCTCCAGCAGAAAAACCCTGATTTCTCCCCTGCAGTCTTTGCATCCTGCTCCAAGTTCATTCTCTCTGGATGATGTACAGTCTCCTTCATCAGGCCTCAATTTGGCTCCTCAAGGTTCAGTTACCTATAGATACTTTTATTAACCATAAAGCATGAATAATCTCTCTGATTTTACAGCAGCCAACTCTTGCTGAGAAGAAATGGTGAGGACTCACTGCCCTAGTTGTGAAGTGAGTTCTTTAGTTGGTCCATCTGGCAGTCCCAGGTTCTGCTCTTCAATAAAAATTCTCTTGTTCATTTTCTTTCGTGGCCCCTGGATTTGCTCTTCAGGAGGTCTTCCTTTTCTGTTGTCCTCTGTGGCCACATCTGAAATGGACATTCAGGAGAATATCTTCACTAAGGACTGCACATATGTAGCAAGCCACTTCCTTTTAGTATGGGTTCATGACCCACTGGATTAGTTTTGGACAATAAGATACCCTAAAAAGTATGACAGACTTTCAGCGTAGTTGTTTTTTGGTCATCTCCAAGTGTGAATAAACACAGCCAATGACCTTGGGTAAATGGAATCATTAAGCTTGAAGACCCTGGTCTTTTATTTACAGACCTCTGTGCTCTGTGCATCTAAATAATTTTCAGCTTGCTGTCTGCTGCATTGAGAACATATGAAGTAATGCATTATCTTTGCCAGCAGGCTCACAACTTTTGTATGGTGTGGCAAAAGTCATATTTATCGCTAAGGCTAGAATTTTCAGACGCTTCTTTTAACTGTTTCAATTTGGAGTATAGGCAGTTGGCTTTTTCAACCATGAAAGTTTTCAAATTACCAGACTCTCAGTCAACTGAGATTGTGAGTTATAGGCAAAGAGTACCTTCCTTAGCAAAGGTGCATGTCTTTCCGTTTCAACTCTGAGACTGGCCAGGTAGTTAGTTCCACCTTGAATTTGTCATGCTAGGATTTTTCTGACAACCCATACCAATATTTTACCATTTCTCCTAATACTATATGTAGCCTTTGGCAGCATGTGGTTGGCTTCCAATGTGTAGCAGGTGATGACTTGACTAAATATTTTGTAGATTTATTATAAAGATGAGATTTTCGGCTTTCATTATCTGAGTCATTGCTATGCACCTATGCAGCTCTGCTTCCATTACATATTTAGTGCCACATTTTAGTTTCTGATACTTGAAGAACCTTACTTCCAAGTACTAAATCAGTTGGAATAAGCTTTAAATGTGTATAACCAGGGAAGGAAATAATAATGAAAATGAGAGTGGCTTAATCAAGACAGAAGTTTACTTTTTTTTTCAGTTAAAAGAGAAGTTTGAAGATAAATCATTCTGGTGGCATGAGGACGTTATCGGTGATACAGTCTATTTCTTCCTATATTCCATTTTTAGCATGGAGCTTCCTTCTTTGAGTTTATCTATAGTCTAAATTGGCTGCTATAGCTCCAGCCATCCCTTCTGTTGTAGCAGGAAGAGGTGGGGAAGGATAAATGATTATCCTTTCTCCTTGACTTATTGGCTCCCTTTAAGCAGCCTTCCCAGAAAGACTGTCACAAAATAGTAAGCTTACATCTCACTGGGCAGGACTTAGACTTATAAGCTCATTTCGCTACAAGGGATGACGGGGAGTGTAGTATTTTATTTGTTAACCAAATGTGATTGAGACTTGGTTAACAAAGAAGAAGGAGATCATATGTATTGCGATTCTGCAATTAATAGTCTCTACTAGAGAAGTAAATGTATTCTTTGCACTGAGATTTTTATTTTCATTTTTAAAAACATGTTCAATTAAGCTTTGACATCTTGAAAGGACAGAAAACATTCCCTCTTCTTTACCATCCTCATAATTTAAGTCATCTCTATTATAACAGGAATGTTCTCATTCTCCATACACACCTGCCACATTTTCAACCTGCATGAAAATTAATTTGTCATTACTTGTCTTATTTAAAAAGGCAGAATCTTTTTTTATATAGCACAACAATAATTCTTTCACATAGATCTTGCCAACTTGACTAGTCCATTTCCTTTTAAATACATTGCAGACTGCTACTCTGTTTATCTACATAGATTGTTTTAAAACAATTTTAAATGAACTTAGAGATAACCTAATTTAATCCTCTCATTTTGCAGATAAAGATGCTTTGGTCTGGAAAGAGTATATTAAGCCACTTCTGTCATGCAGCGAGGAATTAATAAACAGTTTTCATGCCTATATTTTGGATTTGTTTGTGACTCAATGTGTCCACATATTACTTTTTGTGCCCCCCACCTTCTGCCCAGCACACATCAAATTCCTTTATACTTTTTTTAGTTATGTAGTTAAAGTCTTCAAACTATTTTTATTATATGCAGAAGACAAGTCATGACCCAAAATAATATTTCCTTTTCAAATTCCTCTTACAGATGAAAATGGAGCATAGTATATTCATAAATCTGATATTTCCTGTCACTGAGGAAATCACACATATGATCATACATCTTCCACCTCAAATCTCATATATCTTTGAACATTTACATTTGTGTGATTGGCAACCCGTCTCTCTTTATTATTTTTCTTCCTTTTTAGCCAGTGTAAAGAGCCCTGAACTATGTTCCCACCTATGCAAAAGTAAATTGCCTTCTTATTTCTTCTTCTAAATGAATCTCATCTTCCCTCTCCCCTTTCATTCTGTTTGATTCACTTAGTGCTTACAGAGTACCTTTGACATGCAAGTACCTATGACTTAAAGTGGAAGCATGCAACACAAATAACATGAAAACATATACTTGGCTTGATTCTGGGAAGCTGCCTTTCAACTCTCAGATCTCTTTTCCTAGTGTGATTTTCTTTCTACTGCTTCTCTTTATCACCAGGATACAGCAAGTAGTAAGCAGTCATAAAATGTTTTGTGCATTATGTTTTGAACTTTAGACTTTTCTTTGCTTTTTTCTCTATCCTTCAGCATCTAATTTGAGGCAGATAAAGAACTTGTGATTATTTAGTTGGGAGAAGGGAAGTTTGGGTTTGGTGTGCATCTCAGGGTGAATGCAGGTACACTCACACTTATGGGTTATTCTTGTGATACTATTGCTACTGCAATTTTGCTTTCTTTCTTCATTAAATTTCACACAACCTTACTCATTCTGTATTTTCATCTTTTCTCTGATCTGTTGGAGGGTATACTTGACCTTGGACCTTTGGGTTCACTTTCTCTTTTCCCTTTCCAAGTCCATCTCACTTGCCTTTCCCTCAGGTAGCAGCATTGATTTTTTTTTTCAAACTGCACTATTGCTTTCCACAACAGAGGATATTCATGAATGTCGAGCATAATATGATGGTCAGCATTCGGTAAATGGAAATTGTTCTGATTTTTGGTACGTAATCTTTATCATAGTTCTGCATGGGTATGGTTGACCAAGGTGGGGAAAGAATGTCAGAGCTTGAAGACCAGTTTTCCAAAATAACGTAGCTGGACAAAAAGAAAGAAAGAAGATTAAAGAATAAGCAATATTTCTAAGCAATATGGGATTATGTAAAGTGGCCAAATCTATGACTTATTGGCACTTATGAAAGAGAAGGAGAGAAAGCAAGTAACTTGGAAGCATATTTCAGGATATGGTCCATGAGAATTTCCCCAACCTCACTAGAGAGGGCAACATTCAAACTCAGGAAATGCAAAGAACCCCTTCAAGGTACTACAGAAGATGACCATCTCCAAGACACATAGTAAACAGATTCCCAAAGTCAGCTAGGGAGAAGGGGAAGGACACCTTCCAAGGGAACCCCATCAGTCTAACCACGGACCTTTCAGCAAAAGCCCTACAAACCAGAAGACATTGAGGGCCTTGATTCAGCATTCCTAAAGAAGAGAAACTCCTACCCAGAATTTCATATCCAGCTAAACTAAGCTTCATAAACAAAGGAGAAATAAGGTCCTTTTCAGACAAGCAAATGCTAAGGGAATTCATTACCACCAGAACTGCCTTATGAGAGGTCCTGAACAGAGTGCTAAATATGGAAAAAGACCATTACCAGCCACTTTGAAAACACACTTAAGTACATAGACTATTAACACTGTAAAGCAACCATGCAATTAAGTCTGCATAGTAACCAACTAACAACATGATGAAGGAATGAAATTTACACATATCAATATTAACCTTGAATATAAATGGGCTAAATGCTCCAATCAAAAGGCAGAGTGGTGAGTTAGATAAAGAAGCAAGACCCAATGGTATGCTACCTTCAAGAGACCCCATCTCACATGCAATGACACCCATAGGCTCAAAGTAAAGGGATGAAGAAAAATCTACCAGGCAAATGGAAAACAGAAGAAAGCAAGGATTAGTATACTAATTTCAGACAAATAGATTTTAAGCCAAACAGACTTTAAGCCAACAAAGATATTTTAAAAATTAAAGGGTATTACATAATGGTAAAGGGTTCGATTTGCAAGAAGACCTAACTATCCTAAATATATATGCATCCAGTATAGGAGCTGAGTTCAATTCCTGGGTATCCTTGTTGACTTTCTGTCTCGTTGATCTGTCTAATGTTGACAGTGGGGTGTTAAAGTCTCCCATTATTAATGTGTGGGAGTCTAAGTCTCTTTGTAGGTCACTCAGGACTTGCTTTATGAATTTGGGTGCTCCTGTATTGGGTGAATATATATTTAGGATAGTTAGCTCTTCTTGTGGAATTGATTCCTTTACCATTATGTAATGGCCTTCTTTGTCTCTTTTGATCTTTGTTGGTTTAAAGTCTGTTTTATCAGAGACTAGGATTGCAACCCCTGCCTTTTTTTGTTTTCCATTTGCTTGGTAGATCTTCCTCCATCCTTTTATTTTGAGCCTATGTGTGTCTCTGCACATGAGATGGGTTTCCTGAATATAGCACACTGATGGGTCTTGACTCTTTATCCAATTTGCCAGTCTGTGTCTTTTAATTGGAGCATTTAGTCCATTTACATTTAAAGTTAATATTGTTATGTGTGAATTTGATCCTGTCATGATGTTAGCTGGTTATTTTGCTCGTTAGTTGATGCAGTTTCTTCCTAGTCTCGATGGTCTTTACATTTTGGCATGATTTTGCAGTGGCTGGTACCGGTTGTTCCTTTCCATGTTTAGCGCTTCCTTCAGGAGCTCTTTTAGGGCAGGCCTGGTGGTGACAAAATCTCTCAGCATTTGCTTGTCTGTAAAGTATTTTATTTCTCCTTCACTTATGAAGCTTAGTTTGGCTGGATGTGAAATTCTGGGTTGAAAATTCTTTTCTTTAAGAATGTTGAATATTGGCCCCCACTCTCTTCTGGCTTGTAGGGTTTCTGCTGAGAGATCCACTGTTAGTCTGATGGGCTTCCCTTTGAGGGTAACCCGACCTTTCTCTCTGGCTGCCCTTAACATTTTTTCCTTCATTTCAACTTTGGTGAATCTGATAATTATGTGTCTTGGAGTTGCTCTTCTCGAGGCGTATCTTTGTGGTGTTCTCTGTATTTCCTGAATCTGAACGTTGGCCTGCCCTGTTAGATTGGGGAAGTTCTCCTGGATAATATCCTGCAGAGTGTTTTCCAACTTGGTTCCATTCTCCCCGTCACTTTCAGGTACACCAATCAGACGTAGATTTGGTCTTTTCACATAGTCCCATATTTCTTGGAGGCTTTGCTCATTTCTTTTTATTCTTTTTTCTCTAAACTTCCCTTCTCACTTCATTTCATTCATTTCGTCTTCCATTGCTGATACCCTTTCTTCCAGTTGATCGCATCGGCTCCTGAGGCTTCTGCATTCTTTATGTAGTTCTCGAGCCTTGGTTTTCAGCTCCATCAGCTCCTTTAAGCACTTCTCTGTATTGGTTATTCTAGTTATACATTCTTCTCAATTTTTTTCAAAGTTTTCAACTTCTTTGCCTTTGGTTTGAATGTCCTCCCATAGCTCAGAGTAAGTTGATCGTCTGAAGCCTTCTTCTCTCAGCTTGTCAAAGTCGTTCTCCGTCCAGCTTTGTTCCGTTGCTGGTGAGGAACTGCGTTCCTTTGGAGGAGGAGAGGCACTCTGCTTTTTAGAGTTTCCAGTTTTTCTGTTCTGTTTTTTCCCCATCTTTGTGGTTTTATCTACTTTTGGTCTTTGATGATGGTGATGTACAGATGGGTTTTTGGTGTGGATGTCCTTTCTGTTTGTTAGTTTTCCTTCTAACAGACAGGACCCTCAGGTGCAGGTCTGTTGGAGTACCCTGCCGTGCGAGGTGTCAGTGTGCCCCTGCTGGGGGGTGCCTCCCAGTTAGGCTGCTCGGGGGTCAGGGGTCAGGTACCCACTTGAGGAGGCAGTCTGCCCGTTCTCAGATCTCCAGCTGCGTACTGGGAGAACACTGCTCTCTTCAAAGCTGTCAGACAGGGACATTTAAGTCTGCAGAGGTTACTGCTGTCTTTTTGTTTGTCTGTGCCCTGCCCCCAGAGGTGGAGCCTACAGAGGCAGGCAGGCCTCCTTGAGCTGTGGTGGGCTCCACCCAGTTCGAGCTTCCCGGCTGCTTTGTTTACCTAATCAAGCCTGGGCAATGGCGGGCGCCCCTCCCCCAGCCTCGCTGCCGCCTTGCGGTCTGATCTCAGACTGCTGTGCTAGCAATCAGCGAGACTCCGTGGGCGTAGGACCCTCCCAGCCAGGTGCGGGATATAAACTCGCGCTGCGCCGTTTTTTAAGCCCGTCGGAAAAGCGCAGTATTTGGGTGGGAGTGACCCGATTTTCCAGGTGCTGTCGGTCACCCCTTTCTTTGACTCGGAAAGGGAACTCCCTGACCCCTTGCGCTTCTGGAGTGAGGCAATGCCTCGCCCTGCTTCGGCTCGCGCACGGTGCGCGCACCCACTGACCTGCGCCCACTGTCTGGCACTCGCTACTGAGATGAACCCGGTACCTCAGATGGAAATGCAGAAATCACCCGTCTTCTGCGTCGCTCACGCTGGGAGCTGTAGACCGGAGCTGTTCCTATTCGGCCATCTTGGCTCCTCCCACGTTTCATAAATTTCTAAGGTAATATGTCTGTCAATATTTTCAGTGTTTAGTGACAGAAATCCAAGGAAAATTACTACCTTAAGGAAAAGGAAAATTTATTGGCTCATGAAACAAACAAGCAAAAAATAGGCTTTAGGCATTTGAATTCTGGGATTCGAAATGAAATGTTCTCTCTCTCTCAACTCCCACCTTAACTTCATTCTCACTACAAGTAGTGGCAACGTGGCCAATGGCAAATTGGAGTCAAATTTCTCTCATTGCTTACACCTCAGAAAAAGGGAGTTTTGTTTCTGGTTAGGTCCAGCAAAAGTCTTAAGAGAATATTAATTGGTATAGCCTGGGTCAAATGTCTATTTCTGTAACAATGGCCATGGCTAATCACTGGTCAGATTGTTCAGGACGGGTCATGTGTTTCCCTTGACAGAACCTGATCAACTTCTCTCAAACCACCTGAACTAATAATGAGTTTACGGTGGAACCGAGATGCCAGGGGTGGGGCAGGAGTTGGGGAGAGCGTAAGCATTGTTCTCCAAAAAGGGCTCCAGATGTTATATGCATACACTCACTACTGGTATCTTACAATTCTCTTTTATAGTTGAAAAACCTGAGAGCAAAAGAGATTAGATACCTTGATTTGTATTTTCAAGCTCATTAAAATCAGATCTAATAATTTAAAACTGTGAGTTACATAACGAACAGGACACCCAGTTACCTCATTTACCAATGAGAAAACTAAGGCATCCTGGGAAAGGTAAAGTTTGAAACTTTTAGAACCAAAACAAGATCATAGGTGTTTTTGTTTGTTTTGTCATGTTGTTTTGTTTTGAGACACAGTCTTGCTTCGTCGCCTAGGCTGGAGTGCAGTGACTCACTGCAACCTCTGCTTCCCAGGTTCAAGCGATTATCCTGCCTCAGCTTCCTGTGTAGCTGGGACCACAGTTGTGTGCCACCACGCCCGACTAATTTTTATATTTTTTGTAGAGATGTGGTTTTGCCACTTTCGCCAGTCTGAAGACCATAGCTTTCTTAGCACTCAACAATACTGTCATTCCAGGCTATTAATTACATTCTTCATTCTGTCATTCCAAGCTATTAATTATATTCTTTTTGAAAATTAATAATCAACAACTGTGTGTGTGCTGCCTCTATATCTGCAAAAATATGTGATTGTATAGAAACACTCTATACTATTGCAATAAGCAAATACTTCAGTGCTATATAAAGGATAACAAAACTGGCCCAAATTGTGAGATTTTTTTTTTCTGAGTTGATATTTTGAGTGTGAATAATTTTTATAACCATTAATTAAAAGGTAAGATCTTTTAAGTGCTGACTTATACATCATAGTCTTAACTGCTCTTCTGAGATCTTTGATATCTAGAACAAAGGTGAATTATATTGGAAGAGACATTTGAAGCATTTTTTGCAGCTGAAATTATCTAATGACAAGTATTTATTAATATTGTGAGGTTTTTCCAGAGGTCTTTCTTCTCAAAGCATCAGCTTGGAATCCTGCCATCTAGCAGGACTCTATTTATTCAAAGAGGGTGCTTACTGTCAGGACTGAGTGCTCTACATACTCTCCTGGGAATTCAGAGCCTTACAGTTGTTGTATGAATCCTTTTCTCTATTTCTTACCTAAGATGTATCTACTCCTAAAACCATTCATTTGTACCTCTCTTTAATCCCAAAACTGACCTTTTTTGTGGGAAAAGCCCCTGTTGCCTGAGAAACATTTTCTACTTGGGAAGGGGTCAGGCAAAACCTAAACTTCATTTGGAGTTGAGAGTCATACTGATTCAGAAGGATGCTCCTGGTCATATTTGGGAATTTTATTTTGTAGGTGCAGTATCCTAAGAACATCTTCCTCCTAATTAAGCCAATTTTCACATAAATTTGAAAAAGAAGTGCACTTTTCAATGGGAATATATATATACATACATATATGTATATATACATATATGAATATATACACATATATATGTGTGTGTATATATATATTTTGCAGTTGGAAAAGGAGTCCTTGTAGAAGAAGATCAACATTTATTGGGAAAATTCTTTGGCGTATTGCTTAGAGTAGAAATAAAGAAGTTTTATGTCCTAGGAGTGGATAAAATTCATGTGCATAAAACATAAAAAGAATTTTGTAGGTGTCTCTGAATAGGTAAGAAGAGACAAGAGAAAAAACAGAAAGTATGTATGCAGTTATTTATACAGGAAGGACTCATTTTCCCTTCCTGTGATTCCCCAAATCATCTCGGACACCACCATCACAGAATACTCTGTGATGTGGTGTGTGTGTGTGTGTGCGTGTGTGTGTGTGTGTGCACACAACAAGTGAGGTGGATGGGCTGTAATTGAAAATAGAAGGTGCAGAGTCAAGAAGGAGGATATAGAGAAAAAAATATTAGAAATTAAACCCTAGAGAGTTGCAGAAAAATTTGGTGAGGGCCTACACATGGGTGGTAGAGCTGGGATTCTTATCAGGTGTAGCCACTTCTCTGAGACAAAGAGCCTGCCATTCTTACATCATTATTCTTTCATTGTCTAATGGGCCTGCTTCTTTGCCATATGTCATTTTGGTCCATACACTTAACAACTGAGCATCTGCAACCCTCCACCCCATAAGTCACTGTGTAATAAGAAAGGACAGTTTGTAAAGTTCTTAAGTCTTTTGAACTGCCTCTTACTGTAAGTGACAAAACCTGAAACAATGACTTAAAAGAACAGATTACTTACTAGCTAATACAAAAGGAAATCAGAAATAGGTAGGGTTTAGTGTTGGCTAATCCACCACTGATATGGTTAGGCTTTGTGTCTCCACCCAAATTTCATCTTGAATTGTAATCCCCATAATCCCCATATGTCTAGGGAGAGACCAGGTGGACGTAATTGGATCATGGGGGTGGTTCTCCCATGCTGTTCTCATGATAGTGAGTGAGTTCTCATGAGATCTGATGGTTTTATAAGGAGCTCTTCCCCCTTTGCTCTTCACTATTCTCCTTCCTGCTGCCTTG